>NC_045127.1:37938053-38664569 GCF_007655135.1 Punica granatum | reverse complement strand
TTAAAATAAATGCAGAATCAATGGGTCTACCCCGAAAAGGTGAAGAAGGGGAGTGCTCGCTTAAAGTAAATGCAGAATCAACGGGCAAAGCCCGGAAACGTGAAGAAGGAGAGTGCTTGCTTGAAGTAAATGCAAAATCAACGGGCAAAGCCCGGAAACGTGAAGAAAGGGGTGCTTGCTTAAAGTAAATGCAGAATCATCGGGCCCAGCCCGGAAAGGTGAAGAAGGGGAGTGCTTGCTTAAAGTAAATGCAGAATCAACGGGTCAAGCCCGAAAATGTGAAGAAGAGAAGTGCTTGCTCTGAGTAAATGCAAAATCAACGGGCCGAGTCCGGAAAGGTGAAGAAGGGGAGTGTTTCCTTAAAGTAATTGCAGAATCTACGGGTCTTGCCCGGAAAGGTGAAGAAGGGGCGCGCTTGCTTAAAGTTAATGCAGAATCAACGGGTCAAGCCCGAAAATGTGAAGAAGGGGAGTGCTTGTTTAGAGTAAATGCAAAATCAACGGGCCGAGTCCGGAAAGGTGAAGAAGGGAGTGTTTCCTTAAAGTAAATGCATAATCTGCAGGTCTAGCCCGGAAAGGTGAAGAAGGGGAGTGCTAGCCTAAAGTCATGGAAGAATCAACTGGCAAAGGCCGGAAATGTGAAGAAGGGGGTGCTTGGTTAAAGTAAATGCAGAATCAACGTGGGAAGCCCGGAATGGTGAAGAAGGGGTGTGCCTACTTAAAGTAATTGCAGAATCAACGAGCTATGCCCGGAAAAGGGAAGAAGGGGGTGCTTGCTTAAAATAAATGCAGAATCAACGGGTTTACCCCGGAATGGTGAAGAAGGGGAGTGCTTGCTTAAAGTAAATGCTGAATCAACGGGTCAAGCCCGAAAATGTGAAGAAGGGGAGTGCTTGCTTAGAGTAAATGCAAAATCAACGGGCCGAGTCCGGAAAGGTGAAGAAGGGGAGTGTTTCCATAAAGTAAATGCAGAATCTACGGTTCTAGCCCGGAAAGGTGAAGATGGTGTGTGCTTGCTTAATGTTAAGGCAGAATCATCCGGCAAAGCCCGAAGGTGTGAAGAAGGGGGTGCTTGCTTAAAGAAAATGCAGAATCAACGTGGGAAGCCCGGAAAGGTGAAGAAAGGGAGTGCTTGCTTAAAGTAATTGCAGAATCAATGGGCCATGCCCGGAAAAGTGAAGAAGGGGGTGCTTGCATCAAATTAATGCAGAATCAACGGGTCTACCCCGGAAAGGAGAAGAAGGGGAGTGCTTACTTAAAGTAAATGCATAATCAACGGGTCCAGCCCGGAAAGGTGAAAAAGGGGAGTGCTTGCTTAAAGTAAATGCAGAATCAACGGGTCCACCCTGGAAAGGTGAAGAAGGGGAGTGCTTGCTTAAAGTAAATCCAGAATCAATGGACAAAGTCCGAAAATGTGAAGAAGGGGGGGCTTGCTTAAAGTAAATTCAGAATCAACGGGTTAAGCCCGGAAAGGTGAAGAAGGGGAGTGCTTGCTTAAAGTAAATGCAGAATCAACTGGCAAAGCCCGGAAATGTGAAGAAGGGGGCGCTTGCATAAAGTAAATTCAGAATCAATGTGGTAAGCCCGGAAAGGTGAAGAAGGGGAGTACTTGCTTAAAGTAAATGAAGAATCAACGGGCAAAGCCCGGAAAAGTGAAGAAGGGGAGTGCTTGCTTAAAGTAAATGCAGAATCAACGGGCAAAGCCCGGAAACGTGAAGAAGGAGAGTGCTTGCTTGAAGTAAATGCAAAATCAACGGGCAAAGCCCGGAAACGTGAAGAAAGGGGTGCTTGCTTAAAGTAAATGCAGAATCATCGGGCCCAGCCCGGAAAGGTGAAGAAGGGGAGTGCTTGCTTAAAGTAAATGCAGAATCAACGGGTCAAGCCCGAAAATGTGAAGAAGGGGAGTGCTTGCTTAAAGTAAATGCAAATCAACGGGCCGAGTCGGAAAGGTGAAGAAGGGGAGTGTTTCCTTAAAGTAATTGCAGAATACGGGTCTAGCCGGAAAGGTGAAGAAGGGGAGTGTTTCCTTAAAGTTATTGCAGAATCAACGGGTCAAGCCCGAAAATGTGAAGAAGGGGAGTGCTTGCTTAGAGTAAATGCAAAATCAACGGGCCGAGTCCGGAAGGTGAAGAAGGGGAGTGTTTCCTTAAAGTAAATGCAGAATCTGCAGGTCTAGCCCGGAAAGGTGAAGAAGGGGAGTGCTAGCTTAAAGTCATGGCAGAATCAACTGGCAAAGGCCGGAAATGTGAAGAAGGGGGTGCTTGGTTAAAGTAAATGCAGAATCAACGTGGGAAGCCCGGAAAGGTGAAGAAGGGGAGTGCCTGCTTAAAGTAATTGCAGAATCAACGAGCTAAGCCCGGAAAAGTGAAGAAGGGGGTGCTTGCTTAAAATAAATGCAGAATCAACGGGTTTACCCCGGAATGGTGAAGAAGGGGAGTGCTTGCTTAAAGTAAATGCTGAATCAACGGGTCAAGCCCGAAAATGTGAAGAAGGGGAGTGCTTGCTTAGAGTAAATGCAAAATCAACGGGCCGAGTCCGGAAAGGTGAAGAAGGGGAGTGTTTCCTTAAAGTAAATGCAGAATCTACGGTTCTAGCCCGGAAAGGTGAAGAAGGGGAGTGCTTGCTTAAAGTCAAGGCAGAATCAACTGGCAAAGCCCGAAGGTGTGAAGAAGGGGGTGCTTGCTTAAAGAAAATGCAGAATCAACGTGGGAAGCGCGGAAAGGTGAAGAAAGGGAGTGCTTGCTTAAAAAAATTGCAGAATCAACGAGCTAAACCCGGAAAAGTGAAGAAGGGGGTGCTAGCTTAAAATAAAAGCAGAATCAACGGGTCTACCCCGGAAAGGTGAAGAAGGGGAGTGCTTGCTTAAAGTAAATGCATAATCAACGGGTCCAGCCCGGAAAGGTGAAAATGGGGAGTGCTAGCTTAAAGTAAATGCAGAATCAACGGGTCATCCTGGAAAGGTGAAGAAGGTGTAGTGCTGCTTAAGTAATTGCAGAATCAATGGGCAGCCGGAAAGTGAAGAAGGGGGTGCTTGCTTAAAGTTAATGCAGAATCAACGGGTCTACCCGGAAAGGAAAGAAGGGGAGTGCTTGCTTAAAGTAAATGCATAATCAACGGGTCTAGCCCGGAAAGGTGAAAAAGGGGAGTGCTTGCTTAAAGTAAATGCAGAATCAACGGGTCCATCCTGGAAAGGTGAAGAAGGGTAGTGCTTGCTTAAAGTAAATCCAGAATCAATGGACAAAGTCCGAAAAATGTGAAGAAGGGGGGGCTTGCTTAAAGTAAATTTAGAATCAACGGGTTAAGCCCGGAATGGTGAAGAAGGGGAGTGCTTGCTTAAAGTAAATGCAGAATCTACTGGCAAAGCCCGGAAATGTGAAGAAGGGGGCGCTTGCATAAAGTAAATTCAGAATCAACGTGGTAAGCCCGGAAAGGTGAAGAATGGGAGTACTTGCTTAAAGTAAATGAAGAATCAACGGGCAAAGCCCGGAAAAGTGAAGAAGGGGAGTTCTTGCTTAAAGTAAATGCAGAATCAACGGGCAAAGCCGGAAACGTGAAGAAGGAGGAGTGCTTGCTTAAAGTAAATGCAAATCAACGGGCAAAGCCCGGAAACGTGAAGAAAGGGGTGCTTGCTTAAAGTAAATGCAGAATCAACGGGCCCAGCCCGGAAAGGTGAAGAAGGGGAGTGCTTGCTTAAAGTAAATGCAGAATCAACGGGTCAAGCCCGAAAATGTGAAGATGAGAAGTGCTTGCTTAGAGTAAATGCAAATCAACGGGCCGAGTCCGGAAAGGTGAAGAAGGGGAGTGTTTCCTTAAAGTAATTGCAGAATCTACGGGTCTTGCCCGGAAAGGTTAAGAAGGGGAGTGCTTGCTTAAAGTTAATGCATAATCAACGGTCAAGCCCGGACAATGTGAAGAAGGGGAGTGCTTGCTTAGAGTAAATGCAAAATTAACGGGCCGAGTCCGGAAAGGTGAAGAAGGGGGTGCTTCCTTAAAGTAAATGCAGAATCTGCCGTCTAGCCCGGAAAAGGGAAGAAGGGGAGTGCTAGCTTAAAGTCATGCAGAATCAACTGGCAAAGGCCGGAAATGTGAAGAAGGGGTGCTTGCTTAAAGTAAATGCAGAATCAACGGGAAGCCCGGAATGGTGAAGAAGGGGAGTGCCTGCTTAAAGTAATTGCAGAATCAACGAGCTATGCCCGGAAAAGTGAAGAAGGGGGTGCTTGCTTAAAATAAATGCAAAATCAACGGGTTTACCCCGGAATGGTGAAGAAGGGGAGTGCTTGCTTAAAGTAAATGTTGAATCAATGGGTCAAGCCCGAAAATGTGAAGAAGGGGAGTGCTTGCTTAGAGTAAATGCAAAATCAACGGGCCGAGTCCGGAAAGGTGAAGAAGGGGAGTGTTTCCTTAAAGTAAATGCAGAATCTACGGTTCTAGCCCGGAAAGGTGAAGAAGGGGAGTGCTTGCTTAAAGTTAAGGCAGAATCAACTGGCAAAGCCCGAAGGTGTGAAGAAGGGGGTGCTTGCTTAAAGAAAATGCAGAATCAACGTGGGAAGCCCGGAAAGGTGAAGAAAGGGAGTGCTTGCTTAAAGTAATTGCAGAATCAATGGGCCATGCCCGGAAAAGTGAAGAAGGGGGTGCTTGCATCAAATTAATGCAGAATCAACGGGTCTACCCCGGAAAGGAGAAGAAGGGGAGTGCTTGCTTAAAGTAAATGCATAATCAACGGGTCTAGCCCGGAAAGGTGAAAAAGGGGAGTGCTTGCTTAAAGTAAATGCAGAATCAACGGGTCCACCCTGGAAAGGTGAAGAAGGGGAGTGCTTGCTTAAAGTAAATCCAGAATCAATGGACAAAGTCCGAAAATGTGAAGAAGGGGGGCTTGCTTAAAGTAAATTCAGAATCAACGGGTTAAGCCCGGAAAGGTGAAGAAGGGGAGTGCTTGCTTAAAGTAAATGCAGAATCAACTGGCAAAGCCCGGAAATGTGAAGAAGGGGGCGCTTGCATAAAGTAAATTCAGAATCAACGGGGTAAGCCCGGAAAGGTGAAGAAGGGGAGTACTTGCTTAAAGTAAATGAAGAATCAACGGGCAAAGCCCGGAAAAGTGAAGAAGGGGAGTGCTTGCTTAAAGTAAATGCAGAATCAACGGGCAAAGCCCGGAAACGTGAAGAAGGAGAGTGCTTGCTTGAAGTAAATGCAAAATCAACGGGCAAAGCCCGGAAACGTGAAGAAAGGGGTGCTTGCTTAAAGTAAATGCAGAATCATCGGGCCCAGCCCGGAAAGGTGAAGAAGGGGAGTGCTTGCTTAAAGTAAATGCAGAATCAACGGGTCAAGCCCGAAAATGTGAAGAAGAGAAGTGCTTGCTTAGAGTAAATGCAAAATCAACGGGCCGAGTCCGGAAAGGTGAAGAAGGGGAGTGTTTCCTTAAAGTAATTGCAGAATCTACGGGTCTAGCCCGGAAAGGTTAAGAAGGGGCGTGCTTGCTTAAAGTTAATGCAGAATCAACGGGTCAAGCCCGAAAATGTGAAGAAGGGGAGTGCTTGCTTAGAGTAAATGCAAAATCAACGGGCCGAGTCCGGAAAGGTGAAGAAGGGGAGTGTTTCCTTAAAGTAAATGCAGAATCTGCAGGTCTAGCCCGGAAAGGTGAAGAAGGGGAGTGCTAGCTTAAAGTCATGGCAGAATCAACTGGCAAAGGCCGGAAATGTGAAGAAGGGGGTGCTTGCTTAAAGTAAATGCAGAATCAACGTGGGAAGCCCGAAAAGGTGAAGAAGGGGAGTGCTTGCTTAAAGTAATTGCAGAATCAACGAGCTAAGCCCGGAAAAGTGAAGAAGGGGGTGCTTGCTTAAAATAAATGCAGAATCAACGGGTCTACCCCGGAAAGGTGAAGAAGGGGAGTGCTTGCTTAAAGTAAATGCTGAATCAACGGGTCAAGCCCGAAAATGTGAAGAAGAGAAGTGCTTGCTTAGAGTAAATGCAAAATCAACGGGCCGAGTCCGGAAAGGTGAAGAAGGGGAGTGTTTCCTTAAAGTAAATGCAGAATCTACGGTTCTAGCTCGGAAAGGTGAAGAAGGGGAGTGCTTGCTTAAAGTTAAGGCAGAATCAACTGGCAAAGCCCGAAGGTGTGAAGAAGGGGGTGCTTGCTTAAAGAAAATGCAGAATCAACGTGGGAAGCCCGGAAAGGTGAAGAAAGGGAGTGCTTGCTTAAAGTAATTGCAGAATCAATGGGCCATGCCCGGAAAAGTGAAGAAGGGGGTGCTTGCATCAAATTAATGCAGAATCAACGGGTCTAGCCCGGTAAGGTAAAAAAGGGGAGTTCTTGCTTAAAGTAATTGCATAATCAACGGGTCCAGCCCGGAAAGGTGAAGAAGGGGAGTGCTTGCTTAAAGTAAATGCAGAATCAACGGGTCAAGCCCGAAAATGTGAAGAAGAGAAGTGCTTGCTTAGAGTAAATGCAAAATCAACGGGCCGAGTCCGGAAAGGTGAAGAAGGGGAGTGTTTCCTTAAAGTAATTGCAGAATCTACGGGTCTAGCCCGGAAAGGTTAAGAAGGGGAGTGCTTGTCCGACTTGCCATGAGTTCAGGGAAAAAAATCGAATACTAAAATTCAAAGGGAAATTAATCTAAAATGGCCCATGATTTAACTGTTTTGTCAAATCTATCATATGCTTTTTTTTGTCAAATCTATCCCATGGTTTACTTTTTGCATAAAATCTATCCCGGCGTTATCTTTTCCGTCGACATCTAACGGCCGTGCTGGCATGGCACTCACGTGGCAAGTGTGGCCCACTATCCCTCCACTTGCCACGTCAGCACGACCGTTAGATGTTGACGGAAAAGATAACGTCAGGATAGGTTTGATGCAAAAAATAAATCATGGGATAGATTTGACCAAAAAAAATATATGATAGATTTGACAAAACGGTTAAACCATGGGTCATTTTGCACTCTCAGTGAATGGGGTGTTAGACCCCGTGACTGATGGTTAGGGCATTGAACCCTAAGTGCGATGCGTCCTATGGGTCGGGCGCGACTCGCATGGACAAACAAGATAAGAAAAGTAACAAATAGCATGTGGATTGCAGACAAGTTGTTTTTCAATGCCAATTTACGTGGGTTAATAGATTATTAACCCTGAATGTTTTGGCATGCAAATGTCCTATGCTAAGCAAAACAAACGTGTGCAAGCATTTTGCATTCGACTTTGTTTAAAGGACCCGATAGACAAGGAGTCTGTGATCAAGTCCTTTGTGTGTGGATTGCTTTTAAAGTTATTTTGTATTGTGACACTACAATTCTACTGAATTCACCAAACTCGTGTTTTGACTCTAGATTTGGAACCTAGAGTTCCACCTAACCATTGTCTATCGTTTGGTTAGATCGAATGAATGATTAATCGGGATTTTGCAAGTTTTGCGACAGAGATATCCGTTCTAGTTACCCGAGTCTACGATAGGATGACAGAAACTCATTAGTTTGATAAGAAAAGGCTTTCCAGATGAACCTGCACCTGAACATGTAGCCTATTCTTGTCGTGATACTGTAGTATTTCTGTCAGGCTAACCCTAGGGGTGTCGCTAATTTGTGAAAAGACGATTTTGCACTTTATTTGAAAATTATTTTTAGAAAAGGGAAACATCGAAGTGCGGGCCACCTCGGCCTATAGCCGGTGTCGACCAATTCCCTTGATCTTTCAGGGTTATGCAAGAACCTTGAAAAAGCCAAAGAACCAGTTGATCTGCCTGGAAGTGATCTAGAAAGATCTTCTGTATCCTAACCTGAATTACTTGAAATTAGGTAAAAACTCAAGTTAAGACACACAAGTCCCTTCTAGACGTCTGTGCTACATCTGACCGCGCGTTTTGGGATTTTTGGAAATGTGAGTTTTGGAAAGGGCATTAACGTCATTTGACAACTTACCAACGCGAGTTATCAATTAATGACCAATTCATGCAAGATTTGTCAATGCCAAGTGGGTTTAATCATGTGAGCATCCTGATTAACCCGTTTGTGGATTTATTGTTTGTAAATTATTGTCAAATGCAGTAAATATGCGAATTACAGACAGTCAAACAGATCATGAATTGATCCACTGAATGGAGTCTGATGTAAACAATTCATGACACGACGACCAAGACAGGTCTAGGAAGGTCGAGGATAATTTGGTCAAAATGACCAAAATACCCTCGAAATCCCACCGAAAGAGTTATCGATACGTGAATCCATGCATTTTGTTTGGAATGATATTGAAAATGCGATTGCACAAAATTCGAGAAATGGATTTTATCGTTTTTTACCTGAATGAGGTGAAAGAACTCTCGGCTCTTTCCTCGTGAGAATAGCCGTGAGCTCCTTTGACTCGTTTCGGGTTTCAACTAGTCTCTTTAACCCAATTTCGACTATTTCTCGTAGGCTCAAACATTAAACACGATAAATGACACGTATTTAACAAAGCCGGTATCGTCATGATTTGGAAAACGCATTTAAACATACAAGCATGCACAAACACATTATTTATAGAATCAATAAAACGATACCGACTTCATGGATGCCGAAAAACATAAAAACTTCGGAAGCGACTTAAATCAGGACAAGGAAACCGGTTATAACCCGAAGAACCAACAAAAGGCCCACAGTCACCTTTCCTTAGAGGGAAGCCGTGAGTTTCCTTGGTCATTCGAGTTTAAAACGGTCTCCCCGACTTCGATTTAAACATTTCCCGACATGTTAACACGTAATACGATGATAAACATGCATGATATAACATGAAAATGCATAAAATAAGTGATCTTGAAGATAAAACATGGTTAAAACACCTTATAACTCCATAAACACAACGAAAATGTAAAAAGTCTTAGCTCCTCTAAATCGGGAATGGTTATACCTAGTCCCAAGATGCGGGATGAGACTGTTAAAAGTGGGGTTGTGCCATTGGTGGGTCGTTTTTTGGCTATTTTTCGTTGAACAGACCCAAATGGAGGCAACAGACTCGATTAGGGTGCTAGACAGACCCGACTGGCACCCAGGAAAGAACAAGCCTGTTCGGGTCATTTCGACCGATTTTTTGGCTGGTTCACTGCGGTTCTGGTCAGCCAAGGGACCCCCCTAGGTGGTGGTGGTGGTCATTTGGTTCCAGTGGTTTCGGTTTGAGTCGTATAGCCCTGCAAAGATTAAGCAAAACAGAGCACGCCCAGGAACAGACCCGACTGAGCAAGTCTCAGGTCGGACGTCACCATGGTAGCTCCCGATGGAATTTTGCTACAAGGTCGGTGGCTCCCGACTCCTAAGAGACCCCCGAAGGTGACCTTCATGGTCGTTTGAAGAAAAGAGTGTCAGGTCAACCCGATCTGCAAGGAAAACCGCAAGTGAGCCAGAAAATTCAACCTAACTGAGCAGTCGGGTTGTTTCTTCTTGCTGGGTCAAAACCAACGGGTTTTTTTGGGATCTCTCGACTCCTAGACACCCTTAGGTCATGTAGGGAGGTGGTTGATGGGTTTTATCAGCTCAAACCGACCCGGAAAGGTGATAAATGCGGGTAGGAAATTTTCACTCGAGAAGAACCAAACAAAGATTCGGTTATGTGGAAGGCTATTCCTATGGTTTAGAGGCGTCAAACTTAAAATCTAACTTTGGAAATGGACTGAGGGGATCGAAAACATGTGGGATATGAAGTTTGGTCAAGTTTGGATTTAAGTCGGGATGGAGAATATGATGATTTCGACTTAAGTTCTTAAGGGTTTTGCTTGGTTTTCTCTTTCCTGAATGCTTGCTGGATTGCTGCAGTTTGCTTGAGGGTTTTGAGAGCTTTTAAAGAGTGAGAAATGCTAGAGAGATGGCATGGAGGATGTTGTGATTAGCTTAATGACATAAATGTAATATATAGGCAAAACTTAAGTGCAATTAAGTGAAGAAAAGTGCAATTAGCCTCTTAGATTAGGCTTGGGAGGCTAGCTTAGGGAAATATCAAGCCCAATCCTCATCCATTGCATTAATGGAGAAGAGATAGGAGCATTGATGAAGATGGAATGTTGAAATGGAATTGTAGGCTTAATATTTCCATGGAAGAGGAGGCAAGTTGCAAGGAGGAAGAAGCCAAGGAGGAGGGGCGGCAAAGCAGGGTTACGACTGCCCTAGGGCAGGCCGTGTGTCCTACAGGCCTTGAGGGAAGTTCGGGACGAAGTTCGAGGTTCGTGACTCAAATGAACGTCGAATTGTCAATATACGCGTGAAAACGGTTTAAACGAGCCCAAGATTGCCCATTTTGCCTAAAAGAATGTTTAAGTGGTTTTGGGACTCGGAAGTTGGTTTTGCTTGTTTCAGGCAATTAGAGCAAAGTTAGTCGTTTCTGAATGCACATCTCATGTTTGCATTCCGCGTTGGTCATTTTGACATGCATTGTCAATCTGACCAAATAATTGACCAATAAGCCGGTATTGCCAATGTAAAGCCGGAGATGTCCTAGGGGTTTGAAGTCGGATTTCTCATAATGCTTTCTGAGTTGTTTGGGCGAGTCGGAGATCACTACGATCTCTATTCGTTGAGAACAAACCTCGAAGAATTGAAAAACTGCATATGAAACCCTAAAACACTGTTTTGAGGGCCTAGATGGATTGTGGAATTCCGTCTGAGGATTTCACATTGAGTCTTGGGATGGGTAGCACTGTGTTGGCCAATCATCTGATGTCAAGTTTCCGTGAAAAGGACCTCCGGTTATGAATTTCCATTGAAAACGATCTTTTCTACTATTTGGAGGTCATTCGGGAAACTGAAAGGGATTCTACAGTCTGATTTGCCAAATTGCGTCTGTCCGCTGTAGTTTTTGGGGCAATGCATGGCTAACTCTGTTTGCCGATGTTTCGTCAGACCAGTCTCCGGTTATGCATTTCCGATGAAAGGTATGCTTGTTCTGCCTCTCGGGAGTCATTGGAGGAGTCTGTGTGACTTCCAAGGAGCAATCTGAAGCGATGCTTGTGATTTGTAGAATTGCAGGGTATGACTGTATCTGACACCGGACATTAACTTTTCTTGGATGAACCTGTGTTTTTGGACTTCAACTGAAAAGTTATTTGTATTTAGAAAATTGCTCTGTATAGAGTAGATGATCTGCGAAATATGTTTGAAGACACTTTTCATCTATTTGGCACAGCAAAGGATTTTTGGAGTCCAATATTGACTATCTTCTGAT
This sequence comes from Punica granatum, assembly GCF_007655135.1. Lineage (NCBI taxonomy): Eukaryota > Viridiplantae > Streptophyta > Magnoliopsida > Myrtales > Lythraceae > Punica > Punica granatum. Next base: position 38,653,398 of record NC_045127.1, on the reverse strand, counting down.
GGTCGAGTGAACCAGTAGAAAATAGCGATGTCAGCGTTATATTCTGAAAACACTGATTTGCATAGACTTGGCACAAGTGACAGTGCCTGACATGCTTGACACAGTCAGTCTTCATGGTAGACTAGAAGTAACCCAATCGCATGATTTTCTCTGCAAGCATGAGCCCATTCATGTGAGGTCTGCAATTCCCTTCATGCACTTCTTCCATGAGGCGTTGCGCCTCACTTTCGTCGACACACCGGAGTAGTGTGGCATCGAATGAACGGCGGTAGAGAGTCTCGCCACTCAGGAAGAAATGTGTTGCGATGCGTCGGAGAGTCCTCCGATCATGACGATCAGTGAATGCAGGGAATTGACCAGTTTGCAATAAATACTTGATGTCTGCATACCAAGGCTTGCCATCGACTGCATCAATCACGTCGCAGTGGGCAAGGCCCTTGGTAATGCTCCTTCGTAATGCTCACCATGGATGCGAGCGTTACGAGTGCGTAAGCAAACTGGTTCTTCATGTGTGGTATGTACGTGAACGAGATATTCTAGAAAGTGTCTGTCAGCTCTTCGAGGTACTCGTGATACGACACCAACTGTAGATCCTTCGTCTTCCACTGCTTGAGCGTCTGAAAGATTATGAGTATGGAATCGCCAAACACCACTAGCTCCTTGAATTTGAGGTCGATTGCCGCCTGTGAGCTGAGGATACACGCTTCGTATTCGGGTACGTTGTTGGTGTAGGGAAAATCAATCTTCGCTGCAACAGAGAAATGACGCCCTTCAGGGGCTATCAACACTACGTCGATACTAGATCCGGTGGAATTGACTGCGCCATCAAAGTACATCTTCCAACTAGGACTCTCCTCTTCATCGTCTACTTGGAGGATCCATTCATCTGGAAAGTCAGAGTTGATCGATGTGTCATCATCGATCGAGAACTCTACTAGATGATTTGCTATTTGGCCCTTCACTGATGTGCATGACACATACTCCATGTCATACTCCGTCAATTGACAATGCCATTTTGCTACTGTTCCTCATGGAGGACGGACTGTCCAGCAGGTACTTCAGGGGATCCGTCTTTGACAACAAGTGGATTGTGTGGTAGAGAGTATACTGCTGGAGCCTTTGCATGACCCACACGAGTGCGCAGCACATTTTCTCTACTTCAGGGTAGTTGGACTCCCCTTTAGTGAACTTCTTACTTAAATAATAAATTGCTTGCTTTGCATGTGTGGAATCGTCCTTTTGCCCTAACATGCATTTGATGGATTGTCGACGTACTGTCAGGTACAGAATGAGAGGATGATTCGGTGAAGGTGGGACCAACAACGGCGACTAAACTAGATATGCCTTGACTGAATCAAAAGCTTTCTAACACTCATCATCCCATTCGAAAGCTGCATTTTTGCGAAGCAGGTGGAAGAGTGGTTGGCATTTTTCTGTCAGATTTGCAATGAAACGCGCGATGTAGTTCATTCGTCCTAGGAAACTTCTTACTTCACGCACTGTCGATGGAGAGGACAGTTCCATGATCGCCTTGACTTTGTTGGGGTCGACCTTGATGCTTTTTTCGCTGACTATAAACCCTACTAATTTCCCTGAATTGACATCGAAGGTGTACTTCGCTGGGTTGAGTCGTAGCTTGTACTTCTTGAAGCGCTCGAAGAGTCGCTTGAGGTTGAGCAGGTGATCTTCTCCTTCCTTGGACTGGGCAATCATGTCATCGACGTAGACCTCTATCTCTTTATGCATCAAGTCATGAAAGAGTGTGAACCATCGCCTGCTGATAGGTTGCCCCGGCATTTTTTAGACCGAAAGGCATGACTTAATAAAAGAATGTACCCCACATTGTGATGAACGTCGTTTTGACCTTATTCTCCTCAGCCATTTGAATCTGATTGTATCTAGAAAAACCGTCCATGAAGGAGAATTGCATATGACGTGCAGTGTTGTCAACCAAGATGTCAATATGGGGCAGCGGGAAGTTATCCTTAAGGCTGGCCCTATTAAGGTCTCGATAGTCGATGCAGACTTTGACTTCCCGTTCTTCTTTTCCACTGGCGCAATGTTCGCTATCCATTCGGAGTAGTTATACACCTCCAGGAATCCGGCGTCTATCTGATTGACGACCTATTCCTTAATGTGAATGAGAAGGTCGGCTCGTTGCCACTGTAAGTATTACCGTTTGGGCAAGAACTTTTCGGTATCGAGCGAGAGGAAATGCTTTACGATCGAGGGGTCTAAGCCTGGCATGTCTGCGTATGACCAAGCAAAGACCAACTGATACTCTGTTAGGAAATCGATCATTCGAGCCTTCTGTGCAAGGTCAAGGTCCGTCCCGATCCTTAGGGTGCGCTGTTCTTCTGCAGTGCCTATATTGATCTCTTCAGTTGGCTTGACTGAGGTGAGTTGGTGGTTTTCGAGATGGTGCAAACTCTCCTCTATCTTGGGCACACGACCGTCCTCGTCACGTCCTTCCCCAAAGTATATGGGTAGGGACTTTCCCGGCGTGTTTCGAATGAATTTGAATCGTTGCATCCGTGATTTGGATTCGATTGGAGCCTGGAAATGAAAGCGAATTGTTTTAGAAATAAAAATGCTGGAAGTGAGTGCGAGAGAGTGAATTTAGATGTAGAAATTCAAAAAGCATGCAGGGATTTTATTAACAAGCCATAACAAAAATCTCTCTCCACTCATGTGACTTATGGCGTTGCCGACATACGGGTAGCATTATATACAAAGACTGGCTTACACATCGACAACCATGACCAAGTAGGGCGGGACTGTGGTCCAGTTAGTAAGCTCCTCATCCTCCCGTGGAAGGCAGATATGAACCCTGGAAGATGTCTTCTCACTGACAGCATATATGGCTGGCAAAACCAAGAGCGCTTCAACTGTTTCCGAAGAAGAGTCATTTGATTCAGTAGATGGGCTGTCAGGGGTGCCTCCAATGATTTGCGGCGGTGTGGGGAAAAACTTCGAGAGCGGCGGAACCAAAATTCCCTTGGAGAGCTTCTCGTAGTGGGCAGCAAGACGGTGGAGATGCTTTCGATCAGAGGATTCCCTGCGCGCGTGCCCTGAGTCCTGTTCCAGGAATGTTGTCATTCTTTGGTAAAACCTTCCCGATCATGCGATCAGCCCGGGATGGATCTACTTCTCCATAGTCTCGGATCACGGAGATTATCTCGAAAGAGTGAAAAAAGAGGTTCTGATCTTCCCCAATGTTGATGTAAGGGACAGCCGTCTCCTTGTAGATCGCATAATTCTCTTCGCCGTTGATAGTGATGAGCTTGCCTTCAACGAAGAAGTTTAGCTTATGGTGCAGCGATGAAGGAACGGCTCTGGCGGCGTGAATCTATGGCCTCCCGAGCAAGAGGCTGAAAACATTGGGTATCTCGAGGATCTGGAAGGTGACAGAGAATGAGCAGGGACCCACGTCGATCAGGAGATCGATTTATCCATTCACTTCCCTTTTAGAGCCGTCAAAGGCTTGGACAATGGTGTTGCTTGCACGAATACGGCTCATATCCACGTTCATTTATTTCAGCGTGCAGATGGAGCAAACATTAAGGCAGAGCCGTTGTCGATCATGGCTCGACCGACTATGTGGTTATTGCACTTGCAAACAATGTGCAATGCCTGCAAGTGTCCCTGACCTTCAGATGGAAGCTCATCTTCGGCAAAGGAGATCTGATTCGAGAAGATGGAGTTCACAGCCTCCTCGTTCTTGTCCGGTGCAATTTCCTTCGGGACTTGTGCAGCAATGAGAACCTTCAGCAGAAAATCCCGATGCGGCTCGGAGCTCAGAAGCAAAGCAAGGAGTGAGATGTGGGCTGGTGACTTGCCCATCTGCTCAACAACCTTATACTTGCTTGCTTTGATCACTTTCATGAAGGCTTTGGCTTTTTGTTCAGTGACTTTATTCGCAGGAAGTGGTGTGGCTTCTGGAATGACCGGAAATGCAGCAATAGGAGCCTTCCCTTTGTCTGTAGGCTCTAGACCTTGATAAACCTGTCCTGAGCGCGTGATGCCCATCGCGCTCATTTCCTGCTCCATATTGGCAACATTGCCCCCATAATTCCAAGGAACTCGGCGGTCCTGATATGGTTCCTTTGCAGGAACCTCGACGACAAACGGAGCGGATGCAACTGCAATTTCCGCTGGAGCATAGTCGATGATGAACGGAACCACAGTTTCCTGGACATCGTCTTCCTCTCCAATAGCAGCTATGCTAATCATGTTGATGGAGGGTCCTAAACTTGATCCATGATCAGGGAGAGGGTTCACATGCACATTTGGCGGATTCACCTCATCGAAGGAGATCTCCTTCGCACTGATCATCTCCTGGATTTAATCCCCGAAGTCTCCAGCAATTATCCAAGGTGTGACCAAGAGCACCCTGATGAAACTCACAACGTAGATTTTGATTTTACACCGTAGGATCGAAGTTGGGACCAGGCACCTTTGTTCTGATCTTATTACCTGCAAGGAGCTGCCAGAATAGTTGATGTTGATCAACTAGAATGTCAAGCAACTGATGTAAATGAATGAAATGTATGAAATGCAGGAGTTTTAAAACACTAATGCCATTACAACATTTTGATTCAAGTTCCATAATTTATAAAGACAGTACAGTTGAAAAAGAAAACATAAACACTAAACCGAGCGGGGCAAAAGACGCTGCCGACTGATAAACCTAAGGGTGGAGACCTTGCCTGCTTTTGCTCGCGCTTGATCCAGCGTAGCGCTCAAATGCGCTATCTCCCTGTCTTGGTTCGCGACGCGCGCGCGTGTCTGAGCTAGCTCCCTCTGAAGCTCTCTGTAATCTGCAAGCTCTGCACGAGTATCAACAAGCTCGCAGCGAAGTCGATCTCGCTCCTCCTTGATAGACTGTAACTCCATATGCATGGCCCTCTGGGCGGAGCTCTCGACTTCCGAAGCAACTGCAAGGGGGACTCGCGGGATCGGAGCTGTTCTAGGCCAATGAATGGGTACTGAGAACTGCGAGTAGAACTAGGCCACGTATGCTGAAGTGGTGGAGAAAGTTCGCTCCTCATCAATGGGATGCTCCGGGAAGTAGAGATTTTGCGTGACGTGTGTGTCCCACAATCGTCGAATCTCTCGAACTCGTAAGAATCTATCTGCCACTGAAGATGATGAAGCGGCCCACAGGAACCGATACGCCAGACAGTCCGCCTCGGTGAGAATGTCTTGCAAGCCACTATGTTGTCTGATCACTCGGCTGGGAAATACGAGGGTGCTTCCTAAGTGGCTAAGGAGGGGAAGTCCAACGATTCCGGGACATCCCATGATCATGGGGCCATCGGGGTTCCAGCGAGCGACCCATAAAAACTGTGTTGGTGTGAGCTCCTCCAAGAACTGTCTCCACTCTGAAAAGCTATGCTTGGGAGGTCGAAACACTGGGAGCAGGCATGCAATTAGAGAGCGATCGTCGATGATGTAGGAAAACGAATGTGATGAGCAGAACGATCGGATATGTGCGAGAAGCCAAATCTGCAAGAGATGCGGAGACCATCTCATCCTGCCACGTCGAATCTCTCTAACATAGTCAAGAGATTGAATGGTCTCGACTAGTAAAGTTTCGACATAACTATGGCCTTCTACCGCTTGAAGGACGACTTGGGAGAAACAAGAGAGTCCCGAAAATTAGGAGAAGGAACCCATGGCAAGCATTGCGCTAGTAGGATTCTGCAGTGGCACGTAGTGCACGAATGTGTGTCCAATTCAGGAGCCATGTGGTTTTAATATCGTTGTGCGAACCTAAATTTTGTCTCGTCGGGGACCGCATGCGTGCGCTATCGCATGGCTTGGGAGTGTCCACCTTCCCGTGGGGACGCGTGATGGATATGCGTGAGAAGGAGTCTCCACTTGCCATTTTACGACCCGAAAATCGAGGGTCGGCAAGTTACCCAGGCCTAGGGGTACGGGTACACCTAGTTGCTAAGGCATTGGTTTGCAGAATCGAAAATTCAGATTCGGGAGTCCTATTACGTGCGGGCCTATATTCCGCACGCCCTTTTGGTACTCTATTTGTCTAGGGTGCCATTTTATTTCATTTACCGCATGAATTAGGTTGCGCACTCCTCACTCGTTTTGACACCGTAATTTCGATGAAACACTCAGACCGTCTGCTCACCGACCGAGGTCCTTACAACGACTAAATGAAAATTCAGAAAATGTCCTTACAATGTGTTCTCAAATAAATACAAAATACAGACTCGATACAGTATATGGACCCGGTCAGTTTGCATTAGGCCAAACATTCCACTCGTGCTCACCGCGTGATTTTGAATGACCGAAACCAAAATTAAGGCAATGCGGGCTCAAAGAGTCAGGGGTCGGGTCCGATCGAACCGACGGATAACAGAAGAGTCGTTTGACTCTCGTGATAGCCATGGGATTGGTCGAGCTCCCAGGTCATGTTCGGCCATGCCTTACCTACCCGATCCGAGTCGTCATCTACATAGACACTACTAGGAGCGAAGCAGTAAGTCGAGGTAAGACCCGATTCTGCACTCGTGATCGATGGTGAGAGGTGTTGGACCTCATGTGCATCGTATCCTATGGGCTAGGGCTCGAACCGCGATAAAAATGAACAAGAATGGACAAAAATAGATAACAAGCAAAAATAGACAAAAACAGATGAAAACAGATGATAACTGACAAAAACTGATAAAAAAACAAATGAATACATATAAATTGTGCATTAAGTGCCGAGTTTACGTGATTAGCCAATTATGAACTAGGATTGTTCGGATACAATTTCCTAGTCTAAAACAGATCATGAACAGATGCAAAGCTCGGCCAACTAAGTATGTGTGGGTCTGTTTTAAATTATTATGTATAGTGATAATACGACTTTAACAGATTATGCCAAGAGCATATTTTTTACCTGAAACCCAAAACCTATCCCTTTTTGCCTATTTGCCTGTGTTTGATTATGCGAGTGCACAATTAGTCAAATTCTGCATTTTATGACAAAAAAACCCATTCTAAAATCATCGACGCGGTTACGGGTAATTTATCAATTTATGTACTTTGCTTAAAGCCAGGTGATTTATTTAGCCAAGTTACACGTCCTTTTTCTCATATGTGAAATTCTTTTAGTGATTATTGTCCTATGCCTTGGATACTACGGATTTATTAGGCGATTTGTGACACAAAGACCAAGACGGGTCCCCGAAGGCCAAGAATGCCAGTCACTGATGGCCGATACACTCTTGGACCCTCGTGGGCCCGAGATAGTCACCGATACCCAAATCCATGCACATTAATTAAGACTAATATGTTTAACTTATGATTTATCATCCTATCAATGTCAAACAAAAAATATAGTTGCATGCAATCACATGTCAATCACAATTATAATATATATCTTACAAAGTCGGTGCCGCCATGATCACGAGAAACGCATGCAAACATGTAAACATACACAAACATAATATTGACGGAATCGATAAAACGGCGCCGACTCATGAAAGCGGATAAACATTAACACACGTAGCCATGCTACATACGCATAATAAGCAACATAAAAACGTATTAAAAGAACACGTATATTGTCGATCGGGGACTCAAATAGGACGGGTTGGAAGTCCTTATTATTTTTTATTTTTATTTTTATTTTTAAAAGTTATCTAGGACCAGATTGAGATAATTTCAAAAGAATTGGGGCTGATTTGAAAATTCGACTAAAATCCCAGGGACTGATTTGGGACAGCTCAAGAAGCCAGGGATTGCTTTGAGAAATATCAAATTCGACCAGGGACCATTCTGGATTTGTTAAGAACACAAGGACTAAACTGAAAATGGTGAAAAGCTCTCTGGACTGATCCGAAAAGGTGAAAAGAGTTGCAGGGACTGAACTGAAACAGATTGAAAAGTTCTTTGGACTAATTTGAATCGCCTGAAAAGTTCAGTGGTTGAACAGAAGATGTTGAAAATTGCCCTGGACTTGACTGAAATAAATTTAAAAGTTTAGGGCTGATAAAAAGAAATGAAAACAGCAACAGGGACTGAACTGAAACAGTTAGAAAAGTTCTCTGAACTGATTTGAATCTCCTGAAAAGTTTAGTGGCTGAGCTGAAATTGCTGAAAATGGTCCAGGACTTGATTGAAACGGATTTGAAAGTTTAGGGCCGATCGAAAAAATGAAAGTAGCGGCAGGGACTGAACTGAAGCAGTTAGAAAAGTTTATAAAACCGGGTTTAGAATAATCCTATTCGGCAACACGATTCATGAACATTCATTTCACGTTATCACCATCCAAGTGAGGCCCTATGCATGTTGCTAAGTCGAGATTTACCTAACTTCGGGGAGAGGAAAAGGGATCCAAAGGTCGGGTCTGTTGGGCGAGTCGAGCACCCGATCGGGTCAGGACAGACTCGACCAAAAGAAAACTCCTTGGAAAGAGAGTCTGAATGGAGCGAGCAGTTCGGGCACTCGGTCGGGTCGAGACAGACTCGATTGGAAGGTAACGTCCTGAGAGAGTAAGTTGGGTGGCTCCGATGGATCAGGCGACTTCTCTGGGCTGGCGGGATGGTTCTAAGTTCCCTAGAGACTCTTGGAGGCGGACGAGGGTGTCTTCCCAATTGGAGGGTGTTAGTTCAAGCCGGAAAAACATAATGAAACCTGGTTAGAGTAAAGAGAAACCGGAAGAGAAAGAAGGTAATCTTGGTGGCTTTAAAGGTCATGCACGGTTGCACCCGACCCCTGGAAGGTCCTTAGGCGTGGCTTGAGGTGGCCTTATGGTTGGTGCTCATATGATCCTCTTGGTGGGTATTTGGACGTGCCGGAGACACATATGCTCTCTGTTATATCAAAACAGGGCTTGTACTGTCTATCGGGCGCGTGCACTTGAACTGTTTTTGATTGTGCTCGAGCAATGTGATTGACTCCTTGAATATGCTCAGGAAAGATTTTCAGGTTCGGACCAAGCGGTTTGACGTGCTCAGTGATTGTTGTATGCTCTGTTCTGCCAAAAATAGACCTCGACGGTTCATTGAGCTCGCGCATTTGGGCCTATTTTGGATTTGCTTGGGAAATATGACTGATTCCTTGAATGTGCCTGAGAAAATCTTTAATTTTGCACCAAGGAGGATTCAGATGTGTTTTGTAGCCCTCGTGCGCTATGTGCTGTCGAAAATGGACCCCGACTGCTCACCGTGAGCATGCGTTTGCGCTCAAATTGGATCTGCTCGAGAGAATTGCATGCTTTCTCAGATATGCCCAGGGCAGATTATCAAATTGACACCAAGAAAGTCTACTAGAGCCCTCACACCCTAATGCTCCGATCGGCCACTGGAGAGTAGCATTGTAATGAGCCAACTTCTGTCATTCTGTAGTCGACTGTCTTTTTGGTCTTTTTGGGCTACCCTCTGTGACTTTTGTGCATGACTTGATGTTTCTCCTGCTTAATCGCACCTGTTGGCCATGTCTGTGGACAGTAATCCAGGCATTGTTGAGCCTTGATCTGTCATATCTATCGGGCTGTGGCTAGATTTGCTATTAATGCTCTGTTTGGGAGCCAGTGGACCAAAATGAGGTGCTGACAGTTGCGAAGGGTCGATATCGATTTTGATCGATATTCGATCTCCATCGATGAAAATTGGAATTCTCATGAAGCCGATTATTTTTCGAATTTCTCAATTTCAAAGTTTTTACTCTGAAAATGTCGATGGATCCCGAGAAATTGAATGCTGACTGAAGGACGCCTGTATGAATAAAAAAAAACACGCTTACACACACAAACAAATGTCAGACGAGTCGGCCAAATGGCCAACTTGGTCGACCCCATGGCAGTTGGTTGACTGGCATCCCTTCTTCTTGTTTTCGTTTTCTTTTCTTTTATCTTTTGTCTTCTTCTTGCAGGGCAAGCTGGCCTGCTTATCAGGAGCCTGAGAATGCAACCTATTCCCTTTCTGCTTCCTTCTTGCAGACCAGGAACGCCCATCCTCTACTAATCCAACCTGCACGCAGACTGAACATCAACTCCGGCTTCTCTGCTGGCAACTAGTTCTACAAGGCCCATGCCCTGCAATCTGCTTTCTGATATTCTGCTCTCAGCTTTTATACCCCTTGCAACATGTTTGGGGTCCAGGCTAGTGTGCCCCATCCCTCTCGAACCGATTGCAATCTGCATGTTCATCTCGATCAATTTCTTCCTGTTTTTTTTTCACTTTTCCCTAGGCTCTGGATGGGATTTGGCAAAAGGACAGAACAGGGAGCCAACCACCAGCTCGGTCATCTTCATTTGTAACCATCAGCCCATTCATCCTTTTCTTCTGCTCTCTTCCTTTCGGCTGCACTTTTTTTTCCCGGGTTTTGTAGATCAGTTTTGGTGCTCCAACACAGCATAGCCATGATAGCCTGCCTCTACTCCTTCTAGTCTTAGTAGCAGTCCAGGCTAGGACAACAACCATCTCTTGGTTCCTTCCTTTCCCTTGAATAGCATACACCCACCACGACCATCTTCATTCACTTGCTCGGTTGCCTCTATTTCTCTCAGCCAAAGACGACTACCATCAGATTTCTCTTCTACTTCCTCCCTCTCTTTCTTCATCCATCACACCTCAGCTCTATCACGTTCCCTCTTGGAGATCCCATTTTGCCTTTACTATCTTCCTCTCTTCCTCAGCCTTTCCTCCTTCAACATTACCAACATCTTACATCACCATCAGCTCAATGACCATCCCCTGCGGATCCTCCCCTCACAGCTCTCTCTCTCTCTCTCATACAACTCTTCAACAACTTCTCCGCTTCTTAATCCTTAACAGGTATATTCTTCTTGCGCGAAGCTTGTTGAGCGACTTGACGTGACTTCGTTTTCTTAGTATGTCGAAGCAGCAGATATACACGGGGTGTTGCTGGCCCACTGCAAATGTCACTTCGCCCTCAGAGCTCTCCAGGAGAGGATCTACACGCCTAATTGGATCTTGTAGGAATTGGCTCAGCTGCACATATTTGTTGTGGGTGATGAAGTTCTTGCTTGTTCACTCCATGGCTAACAGGATAGTCATTAAAGATTATTAAAACTTGCATTATGGCTCTTACTGAGGTCAATTTGAGCAAAAACCACTACCGAGATATCATTCCATACCAGTTGCACAAGTTCATATTAATGTAAGCTTTACCTCGGCTTCTTCAATTGAAGAGGTGTCTCAGTTTTATATATAATATAGATAATCAATATGAATTGGTTCAAGCGGTTCGACACTTATTTCCCTTAAATAAGGTCTCGGGTTCGAGTCTTGTAAATGGAGAAATCCTTACAACGAGAGTTTTATCCCCTTAGTGGGCCGACACTGCTCGAACTGGATTAATCGAAATTCCATTGGACTTCTAGTTATCTGAGTACAGATCGAAAAAAACTTGATTTGTTTGTTTATTAAATCATACTCTACTCCATTTAACTCCACTTTACTTTCCCCTCAATTCAACATCATAATCATTAATTTTTTTAATCTTTTTTTCAATTTAATAATAAATTTCCTCACATATTTTTTCTTAATCATTATTACAATTAATTTTTTAATACTAAATTCTTCTAACTATTTATTAATTTTTTATCAATTCAATAATACAATCATTACGTTTTTATCTTCTTCTCCAATTTAATAATAAATTCTTTCACATACTTTTTCTTAACCATTATTACAATTAATTTTTTTAATAATAAATTTCCCAAACTACTTTTGTATTCATCCCATGGAGTTAAGTATAATCATACTCTACTCCATTACCAAATGCCACCTTAATTATCATAAACCTCATTGGTATTACTGAAAGTGTAAAATTACCAAAAACAATGATGTCGTGTTTGGTGACGTGGGTGATTGGGAATAAGGATTTGGAAATTGCATTAGGATACGGGTTAAGCCCGAGATAGAATTATTATGGAAGTACTAATTCTAATCAAGAAGCGGGTTTAGATCGCATTAGGATACGGTCGCTAGTGGCCTTAGTGATCACTCGTGACCTCGATCTGAGCATTGATGGCTAATATCGGGCCACCATCATGCCTATCGCCCTTAGGAGGGGGGATACGATTTCACGCCCACCCAATCTAGGTTTGTAGGGTAATTAGATTCGAGAATTGATTCATAGATCCATACGAATTTACAAATATATGGGAGAGCGAAACGAATAAATTCAGAGTAAATTTTGGATCGGAAGTTGTCAACAACCCGTTTTGGTCCACCGGCGCTGGGGAACCATCATGGAGGAACTGACCACATTTTTTATTTATCGACACTCATTGCTTTTGAAATCGAGAGATTTCCTTAATTTAACTTTAATTTTATATTTTCAGAAAAAAAAATACTCTACGAGACGTTTTCGGACTTTACATGCATCAAGTTGGATTTTCAAAATCTAGAATAAAACTCGAGGCCGTAAAATAATTTTTCACATAATATTGATTCTTGAATTTTTCAAAACGCAATGGTGATCTCGGATTATTTTTCGGATGGCCAGATCAAAAGACGAGAATTTCAGGCCCTACGTGTATCAATTTCGATTTTTTTTAAATCCGGGACGATACTCGTGATCAAAAAATGTCTTTCCACATAATATCGATCCTATAAATTTTTCTGAACACAACGGCGGTCCCAAAATATTTTTGGATATCTAATTGAAAAGATTGAATTTTAGAAATAATCGAGCAATTACGATCAACGTGTTGTTGTGCGCGCCCGAATTTCATCTCGTCGGGGCACGCATGCGTGCGAGCCGATCACACGGCTTGGGAGTGTCCACCTTTCTGTGGGGACGTGTGACAGACACGCATGAGAAAGAGTCGCCACTACCTATTTACGACTTGAAGATCGAGGGCCGGTGAGTTTCCCAGGTCTAGGGGTATGGGATACACCTAGTTTGCTAAGGCATATGATCATGCGAAACGGAGATTCCAAATTCGGCGGTTCTATTACGTGCGGGCCTATATCCCGCATGCCCTTTTCGGTATTTTGTTTGTCTAGGGCTTGCCGTTTTTACTTATTTACCGTATGAATTAGGTTGCACACTCTTTTCCCGTTTTGACACTATAAATTCGATGAAACTCTCAGACCTTTTGCTCACCGACCGGGGTCCTTATAATGACTGAATGAAAATACAGAAAGACATCCTTACAATGTGCTCTTGGATAAATACAAAATACAGACGCAATACAGTACATGGACCCGATTGATTTGCATTAGGCCAAATATTATGCTCGTGCTCACCGTGTGGTTTTTGAGTGACCGAAAAATAAATTAATGCAACACGGGCTTAAAGAGCCGGGGGTTAGGTCTGACTGGACCGACGGATAGCAGAAAAGTTGCTTGACTCTTGAGACGGACGTAGGATAGGTCGAGCTCCCGGGCGATTGTCTAGCCACGACTCACCTACTTGATCCGAATCGTCTCCCACATAGACACTACTAGGAGCAAAGCAGTGAGTCGAGGCAAGACCCCAATCCGCACTCGGGTTGTGCGCACTCGATGTGTATGGGCGTTGGACCCGTAATCGATAATTTGGGGCGTTGGACCTTGTGCAAGGCGTATGCTATGGGCTCGAGCTCGAGCCGCGATCAAACAACAAGCAACAGACAAAGATAGATAAAACATATAAGAACAGACAAAAACATATAAAGACAGACAAAAACATGTGAATGCAGACAAGTGGTGTTTTTAGGCCGTATTTAAGTGTTTTAGGCAATTATGAACCGGGGTTGCTTGGCAAACAATTTCCTAGCCTAAACATAACAAGAAAGTGCACAGTGCTAGGCTAACTACATGTGTGCATTTGTTTTAAATTGTTCCACATGATGACAATTCGGGCTTTTACAGATTATGCCAAGAACATGTTTTGCCTAAAAACCCAAAATCTATCACTTTTTGCCTAATTGCCCATGTTTGGTTTATGCCAAGTACACGATTAGTCGAATTCTGCGTTTTCATGACAGAAGAATCCATTCTACGCACAAACTTAAGGAAACAAAGCACGAAATGCCACGAATGCACCAAGGCTTACAACTTTTCACGGGCCGTCCCCGCTCGTGCTTTTGACCCGATTCCTTAAGTTCCCGGAGCTATGCTAGGACAACAGAAAATACTGTAATTAGGCGAAACGGGAGATGCAGATGAACCTACTCCCGCACAGGCCGCTCAATTGCTCCCGATTATTAGTGTTTCTGTTATGCTAACCTTAGGGATGTCGCTAAATTAAGAACTGATGACTTTGCCCATGCATTCTAAAGAAGTTTGTGAAAATGGTGAGATTACATGATGCGGGCTACCTCTGCCTGTAACCGGTGTCAACCGATACCCTGGATCTTTTAGGGTTATGGTTGAACCCGGTAAGAGCCAAAAGATTGGTCGGTCTGCCCAGGAGTGATCCAAAGAAAACTCTTGCGTCACGACCCGAGCAGCCTAGGATTAGGCAGGTTCTCTAGTCAGGATACGCGAATCTTCGTTGGATGCCCATGTTACATCGGACCATGTGTATCACTAATTTGCAAAATTTGGATTCGGAAAAGGGTAGCGACACTCGTTCTTAATTTATCGATGTGATTACCAGTTATTTTCCAATTCTTGCATTTTTGCTTGACGTCGAATGATTTGCTTAGCCAAGTTACACATCCCATTACCCGTGTGTGAAATTCTTTTAATGGTTATGGACTTGTGCTTTACGTGCATGGGTTTATGGGTTGATTTGCTCGTATTAACATGCTCGAAATGCATTTTATCGTCCGGTTATCGACAAGTTGGGATGTATGGTTACAACCAATTCGAGAATCGACTTCAAACCGAGGGAAAGAGGCCATACTTGGCTCAAGAAAATCAAGAAGGATCCCGGCCCGCGAGACCTCTTGATGTCCTTAAGCTGGGGCGGTCTCTTTGACCCCGGTTTTAATCGTTTCTCCATGCAACAATCATAAAACACAATAATAATTCAAAATAACGAAGCCGATGCTGCCATACTTTCGGGAAAACACATGCAAACGTTCAAACATCGGGAATAACATGATATTAAACGGAATCGATAAAATGGCACCGACTCATGCATCGATAAAGTATAAAAAACATGGGAACAGGTTAAGTTCAAAGAGGAAGAGGCCATCCTTGCTCAAGAAAACCAAGAAAGATCCCGGCCCCTTAAAAGGTATGCCCGCGGGACCTCTTGGCCTCCTTAAGCCAGAATGGTCTCCTCGACCTCGAGTTTAGCCTTTTCCCATCATGCAAAATATATTACACGCATTCATCCATGCACATACATTGTTACAAGTTGGAATAACCGAAATAAAACGAGGTAAGTGAGAACATGCAATAAATCGATTGAAAAACCACCTTATCACCCCCACAAACTTAAAGATCTAAGAGTCCTAACTTCTCTAAGTCGTAAGAGGGTTATACCTAGCCTCGAGGGTCGAGGACAAGTAGAAAAAAGGCGCCGTAAACCCGCTGGAACTAGAAGGAACCCGGCTAGACCCGAGTTGGGCACCCAATTTTGATTTGCTTGCACCGGTGGGTCGGGGTGGTTCCATGAGCTAGCCCAGGCTGTAACACCTCTCCAGAGAATGCTAGAGGTGACTATGGGTGGCTCGTGACGTGTGGGAACCTGTGCTAACCCGAAAAAGTAAGAAAATTGGTGAGCTCAAAACTGTTTTTCTTGAACCCGGTTAGGAAAATGAGTAAAAGGAGTGGTTTTACTAGGTTGCTTGGTGGCTCCTTGCTTCGAGAGGATCCTTGGGAAGTGCTTAAGGATATGCTCGAGCTAAAACACCAAGAAGTGGCTTGGTTAAGAGTATGGCTCAGGCCATAAGATAAGCTATCACTTGGGGAACCAAACTGGGCAGCTTCTAGTCAAGTCTGGTTCGGGCTACTGGAGGCTTCAAACACTAAAACTATTCCTAGAAATGGACTCGGGAGATCAAAAACATGGGGGTTATGTGTTTAGTTTGAGGCTTGAGCTAAGTCAGGGGACAGCCGCCGAAAAACGATTTGTTTTTCGGCAAGTTTGGCCTTGTTTTGGGCAAAGGGAAGGGCTGAACAATTTATGCTATTTAGGGGGAGTTTGAGAGGATTTTTAAGAGAGAATGGCAAGAGTGAAAGTGAAGAAGTTGTCTTGGCTTTAGGCTTATATAAGAGGGCTTAATGGTGCAAATTTGCAAAAATTAAGTGTAATTACGCAATAATTTCATGGCTGGCCGAATTTTACACCAATTACGGATGGAGATTAGTCAAAAATGTTAGGAGGCAAGTTGGCATGCAAGTTGGCTTGGTTGGCTTGAAGAAGAAGAAGCAAAATGCAATTTGAAGTGAAATTCGGCCAAAGGGCTTGAGGAGGCTAAAATGGTGGTTGCCGACCTGATTTGTGGGTCCCACATGGCTTGGAGTTGGCTAGGGTGGCTGGCCATGGGTCCCACAAGGTTTGAAAGTGAGTTGGGAAAGTTCGGGTCCCGGTTGGTCATGCGTTCGAGCCTCGTGGTTCAAATGAATGCTGATTCGGTGATGCTTGTGAAAAAACAATTCAAATGAACCCACATTTGCTATGTTCTTGCACTTGGAAATATTTGAATGGTCGTAGGTCCCACATGGCTCGGGGAAGCGAATCAAGAAAGCTCGAATTTTAGTTATCCGTGTGTTTTAGTCTCGTGGCTCGTGTGTTCACTGAATAAGCAATGTGCGCGAAGAAACGATTCAAACGAGCCTAAGGATGCCACATTTTGCTTACAGGAATGGTCAGTTGATTTTGAGACTCGAAGGTCGATTTTGCTTGCTTCAGGCAAACGGAGTCGAATTGACCATTTCTATCTGCATTTCTCGTATCTGTGTTTCGTGCCCATCGTTTTGACATATTTTGTCATTTTTACAAAATGGTGGACCCAGAGATCTCTTCTACAAGCAAAGGATGGAATCACCACTTTGCCTCTGACATATGGTCAAATGACCGTTTTGCCCTTGTCGGAAGGTCGAGGGTTGGTTTTTCTTAGTTCAGATGGCCGGAGCCAATTTGGCCTTTTCTATCGCTTATTCCTGTATCTGAGCACTGTACTGCTCGTTTTGGTCTGTTCTGCATTCAAGCGACCAAATGACCATTTTTCCCCTACCAAATGGGTCAAATGACCATTTTGCCCCTGAAATTACAATTGGTGCTCACATGATCCCCTTGGTGGGTATTTGGACGTGCCGGAGACACCTATGCTCTTTGTTCTGTCAAAACAGGGCTTGTACTGTCTATCGGGCGCGTGCACTTGAATTGTTTTTTACTTTGCTCTTGCAATATGATTGTCTCCTTGAATATGCTCGAGAAAGATTTTCAATTTGGGACCAAGCAGTTTAACGTGCTCGGTGATTGTTGTATGCTCTGTTATGTCAAAAACGGACCCTGACGGTTCATTGAGCGTGTGCGTTTGGGCCTATTTTGGATTTGCTCAGGAAGTATGATTGATTCCTTGAATGTGCCTAGGAAAATCTTTAATTTTGCACCAAGGAGGATTCATATGTGTTTTGTAGCCCTCGTGCGCTATGTGCTGTCGAAAATGGACCCCGACTGCTCACTGTGAGCATGCGTTTGCGCTCAAATTGGATCTGCTCGAGAGAATTGCATGCTTTCTCAGATATGCCCAGGGCAGATTATCAAATTGACACCAAGAAAGTCTACTAGAGCCCTCACACCCTAATGCTCCGATCGACCACTGGAGAGTAGCATTGTAATGAGCTGACTTTTGTCATTTTGTAGTCGACTGTCTTTTTGATCTCTTTGGGCTACGCTCTGTGACTTTTGTGCATGACTTGATGTTTCTCCTGCTTAATCGCACCTGTTGGCCATGTCTGTGGATAGTAATCTAGGCATTGTTGAATCTTGTTCTGTCATGTCTGTTGGGCTGTGGCTAGATTTGCTATTAATGCTCTGTTTGGGAGCCAGTGGACCAAATTAAGGTGCTGACAATTGCGAAGGCTCGAGAAATTTCTCATGAAGTCGATTATTTTTCGAATTTCTCAATTTCAAAGTTTTTATTCCCAAAATGTCAATGGATCCTGGGAAATTGAATGCCGACCGAAGGACGCCCGTATGAATAAAAAAAACACACACACACCCAAATGTCAGACGGGTCGGTCAAATGACCAACTTGGTCGACCCCATGCCAGTTGGTTGACTAGCATCCCTCTTCTTGTTTTCGTTTTCGTTTTCTTTTATCTTTTTTCTTCTTTTTGCAGGGCAACTTGGCCTGCTTATCAGGAGCCTGAGAATGCAACCTATTGCCTTTCTGCTTCCTTTTTGCAGCCCAGGAATGCCCATCCTCTACTAATCCAACCTGCACGCAAACTGAACATCAACTTCGGCTTCTCTGCTGGCAACTAGCTCTGCAAGGCCGATGCCCTACAATCTGCTTTCTGATATTCTGCTCTCAGCTTTTCTACCCCTTGCAACATGTTTGGGGTCCAGGCTAGTGCGCCCCATCCCTCTCCAACCGATTGCAATCTGCAGGTTCATCTCGATCAATTTCTTCCTTTGTTTGCACTTTTCCCTGGGGCTCTGGATGGGATCTGGTAGAAGGACAGAACAGGGAGCCAGCCACCAGCTCGGTCATCTTCATTTGTAACCATCAGCCCATTCAACCTTTTTCTTCTGCTCTTCTTCCTTGCGGCTGCACCTTTTTTTTCCCGGGAGTTCTAGATCAGTTCTAGTGCTCCTACACAGCATTGCCATGATAGCCCGCCTCTACTCCTTCTGATCTTAGTAACAGTCTGGGCTGGGACAATAACCATCTCCTGGTTCCTTCCTTTCCCTTGAATAGCATACACCCACCACGACCATCTTCATTCACTTGCTTGGCTGCCTCTATTTCTCTGGGCCAAAGATGACTACCATCAAATTTCTCTTATACTTCCTCCCTCTCTTTCTTCATCCATCACACCTCAGCTCTATCACGTTCCCTCCTGGAGATCCCATTTTGCCTTTACTATCTTCCTCTCTTCCTCAGCCTTTCGTCCTTCAACATCACCAACATCTTACATCACCATCAGCTCAATGACCACCCCCTACGGATCCTCCCCTCACATCTCTCTCTCTCTCATGCAACTCTTCAATGACTTCTCCGCTTCTTAATCCTTAACAGGTACATTCTTCGTGCGCAAAGCTTGTCGAGCGACTTGATGCGACTTCGTTTTCTTAGTATGTCGAAGCAGCAGATATACACGGGGTGTTACTGCCCCGCCGCAAATGTCACTTCGCCTTCAGAGCTCTCCAAGAGAGGATTTACATGCCTAACTCGATCTTATAGGAATTAGCTCAACTGCACATATTCATTGTAGGTGATGAACTTATTGCTTGTTCAATCCATGGCTAACAGGATAGTCATCAAAGATGATTAAAACCTTCACTATGGCTCTTACTGATGTCAATTTGAGCAAAAACCGCTACTGAGATATCATTCCATACCAGCTGCACAAGGTCATATCAATGCAAGCTTTACCTCGGCTTCTTCAAGTGAAGAGGTGTCTCGGTTTATAGTTACCCAAGGTCCTTTGCTGCACACCTATGAGGACTTTTGGGAGATGATACTTCAATATTTGTTGTCCAACAATAGTTTTGCTTACTTGATTGGTTAATAACTATAAGCCGGTTAAGTTTGTCTTTGAAGCGTCCAAGAAATTACGTCCTGGAATGCCTTTCTAGAATTAGATGCTCTTCAGACGCTGAAAACAGTGCGGAGGAATCCTCTGATCAGGGAAAGATACCTTTCGAAAACACCAGGAAGGATGTTTTGTTAATTGGACTTGGTGTCGCCGTTCTCGGCATTGGCTTGAAGAGTGGTTTAGAGAGTTTCAAACAAGGAAATGACATGTGCTCAACAATTACGTGATTACAAGGAAGAACTCATGGAGAAGCATCTAGAGAGTTTGTCCAAGGCATTGCTAGAGCAAGTACAAGAAGAGAAGAGGCTTCTAGCAAGTAGGGAGTAGGTTAATTGAATCGCTTGGTTGTAACAGTTCAGTTGCGTATCATTTGCGCCCCCAAAGTTGATACGAACATGTAGATACATAATTTGTCTACAATGTTACCAAGGGACAGTACATACATAAATACGAGGCTTCTTTCGAGGTTGTTGCGGATATGCTGCCCTTTTGAGTCCCTCGAGTTGTTGCTGCTGTTACTCGGTCCATTCCTTGGGTTCCCTGAGTTGTCGTCGCTGCCATTTAGCTCTGTTCGATCCGTTGGAGCTCAGATGTTGTTGCTTCCCCGACCTACTGCTGTACTGTGGTGTCGAGCTCGATTAGCTCAGTGCTGCCCTAGTTCGAGGGATTTCTTCAGGGTTCAAACGGTTCTTCTCGACAAAGCCCGAGAGGAGGTATGAATCTCAAACTTTAGGGACATGCATAGGGCTCCGTTTTTGTTTGTTTAATGCTTGTGATGATGATACAAGATGAATGTTTGACTGGAAAGAATGAAAAATGGCACGAAACGGTATTAATTGAGCTCAACTTTTAAAAATCGATTTTGTGACAGAACGACCCAATCGAAACTCGAACTTGACTTTAAATGGACCGAACCTAAAATCGGTTGTTTGAAACGAAGATGAACCCGCACGAATTAGTCTCATGCTCACTCAGTTTTAATGAATAAAATCAACTAAACACACCAAAACCGGTTTAATTCGTTACACGAACATAAAAACGGAAAATTAAATTTTGTAGTGATCGTTGTGCCCATGTTCGTGTGCTTTGGAATGTTTGAATGCTTTTTCGATTAAAACGCCACACATACCGAATTAATCATATAAACTCGGGTTTAAATTGGATTTAATTCTAGAGCGGTCGAGGATTAGAGCTTTTATCGAATGACCAATCAATGGCCGACTCGACGGCTTGCAACTCGCAAACCAAAGCATTCACAAATATTTTTAACTAATAATTCGACACATGGGTAATCGGGACGCACCATTCAGCTAATTAATCCACTCGGCTTTCTGTTAACTTGCATGAATTGGCTAATAATTGGTAATCGAGTCGATAAGTCATGAACTAGTAATCGTGCCCTTTTTAAAACATATGTTTTGATAAACTATCGAGGCGCGCAGTCCAAGTAGCATGGATGTTTGGGGAGAACTCAAGCGTCCTGACTTGGGCCCTTGCCTGATTTCAGGCTACTCAGGTCGTAACGCAGGAGTTCTTCTTAGATCACTTCCAGAAAAACCGACCAGTCTTCTGGCACCCTTAGGGCTTTCATACATCCCTGGGAATCCAGGGGGTCGATTGACACCAATGACAGGCCGAGGTGACCCACATTGTGCAGTCTCGCCTTTCGCAAAACAATTTTTTCATCTCAAGGGTAGGATTATCTATTCATGACTTACCGACAATCCTAGGGTTAGGGTGGTCAAAACACCCTCAGTCACGCGTAAAGACAGGGTAGTCTACACAAGCGCAGATCTCATCTGCATAGCCCTTTTTACCCGGTTCGAGTGTTTCTATCATTCTAGCATAGTTACAAGTATTTAGATCAGGTATTATTGTCATAAAACACAAAACCTAACTAATCATTCACCCCACATAATTAAACAGGGGGAAACAGTTAGATGTAATATCAGGTTTTGGGTTTCAGGCAAAATCACACTTCTGTCATAATCTGTTAAAACCGCAGTGTCACAAAACAAAACAACTTAAAACAAACCAATACATTCGGGACTTGACAATAAATATCATATTTGTCAAGTTCCATCTTTCAAAAAGTTGAATGCCACATACCCTTCCGAGGAGGCCCATGGCCGATTGTCATCACATGCGTCTTCTCTATTTTTGTTTGCTTAAGATAGAGATATGTTTGCCAAGCAACCCCAGTTCATACTTTGATAATCACGTAAACATGACACTTAATTCACACCAATTATCTGTTTTCACCTGTTTTTGTCTGTTTTTATCTGTTGTCATATGTTTTTCTTGTGAGTCAAGCCCGACTTTATAGAACACGATTCACACTAGGCCCAACACCCCAACCACTGATCAAGGGAGCCAACGCCCCTACACACACTGAGCGCGCGCGACCTGAGAGCGGTATGGGGTCTAGCCTCTAGTCGTTATTTCGACCCCTGTAGTATCCAAGCGGAGGATGACTTGGGTCGGGATGTGCGAAATGTGGTTGGACAATCACCTAGGAGCTCGACCGGCCGCACGGCTATCTTGAAGACCATTCGGTTCTCTTGGGACCTGTTGGTTCAGTTGGACTCGGCCTTCGACTCTCATGAGCCAGCGCCGCATTAATTTCGATTTCGGTCGTTCAAACCTCACGGTAAGCTGGAGCGAAATATTGACCAAGCACAAACCGACGAGGATCTCGTCGTTGTGATTTGTATTTATTATTAGAGAATACCTTTGTGAGATATTTATTTGTACATATATTCTTGTAACAATCCTGATCGGCATGTGCAAGGTTTGAGAGTCGGAACCGGTCGAGTCGGTGTACTGGTCCCCAAGACGAGCGGGACCACATGAGTCACAGGCCAGGTCCACATGGTGAACCGGCCATCATGGCATGGTTAGCCGAGATGCGAGGACAGTGGACCGATCCTCTGACCCGAAGATCCTCTCCTCCTTCGGTCCCTTAAACTGACTCGATCATTTCCACAAATTTATGGTGTCAAACCGTAAAGGGTCGAGGGAAACCTAATCAACGCGGTAAATAAATTAAAAACGGCAAATCTTAGACAAATTAGAGTATCGATAGGGCGTGCAAGATATAGGCCCGCACGTAATAGAACCCTCGAACTTGGAACCTTCGGTTTTGCAGACTATAGGCCTTAACAAACTAGGTGTATTACCCCCAGACCCGAGCAACTCACCGGCCCTCGACCTTTGGGTCGTAAAAAGGTAGTAGTGAATCATTATCACGCATGTTCGACACGTGTCTCCTGGGAAGGTGGACACTCTCAAGCTGTGTGATTAGAGCGCATGCATACAGGCCCCGCCTAGACGAAATTAGGATCCGTACAGCTTGGCGACTACACTTTGGACACTTCAAGTGTTCGAGCTTGATCCCGTTTGTCAGTTTGCTATGCTTATTTATTTGTCACTTTTATTTATTTTATGTTCATCTATTTTCTGCACATTTACTTTTCGCACCAGCATTGCACATCATCCTAGTTATACTTAGGCACAATGCTCGAAATTCCACTGGCGCCAATAAGAGCTAGGATTAGAAAGTGGTTCCGAGTGGGGGAACGGATCAAGTAGCTCGGCCACCGCTTCGGCCCCCAAGGATCCTTGCTCAATTTTGGGGATGTCACTACCCCTTGATCAATGGTCCCCATCCCTTAATAGTACGGTCCCTGTAGTATCAAACTCTGCATCGTGCTATGTCTCCATGCCAACCTCTAACCCGGCTTTATCGACAGTCCATTGAGTCAAACTATGGGCTCTTAAGACTTTCTGTCTTGAGAAAGATGTACATGTAATTATTCTGTAAGTTGTGGGCATTTTCTTATGTATTATTTTTTAGTATACGCACCTTTGCGGGTAAACCACCCGCAGTCTTCCCCTCTCCATGGTGAGGCGCACCATGACTAGAGACCGCTCATCCCAACCACCCACCTCCCACGACCAGGCGAGTCGTGCCCACCTTCTCGAGTAGACTACCCGCGGTCTTCACCCTCCATCCACAACAAGGCGAGTCGTGACCCGAGGGCCGACCTACCTTCCCAAGCGAAGCTGACAAACACAAACTTTCGCTAGACTGAGCATATCCCCGGCGCGGCCAGACACATCTCTACCGGTCACATCCCTCCGCGTCGTGCGAGCACATCCCTCCATGCTCGTGCACATACCCTTAGTGCACCACCCAAGCGTCTCTTCGCGTGCTCAAACGATGCCTACCAGGCCAGTTTGCTTCCTTGTGCCATTGCAATAAAATTTGGAGACAGTTTTTGCTCCTTCATTATTTTTTTCTTTTTCCATTGCAGGAAATACCTAATAAGAAGGCAGTCTGAATCCCGAACGACTAAAACCGGCACAACAAACACCTCTCATCCAGCTCCTTGGAATTTCAACATCGAGGCCCAACCCTCCCTTCGCAAAAGATCGCAAGCGACAGCTCCGACAGACAAAGCAAGGCCTAGCCCACCCGCCATGGGAGATTCTACTAAGGTTGCACCTCCGATCAAAAAATAGGATAAGCTCGCCCACCACTATGGTTGCCAATCAGCCATCGGACCAACTCGTATACCCCTTCCTAAACTCCCTTTTATTATTTTTATTTTTATTTCTACTTCAATGCATTCTCAAACAAGCTCCAGGCTAGAAGAGACCATTCAAAAAGGGCACTAGGACAGTTCTAAAGACGCTCTATCAATTATGTCGGACCTGTTCGACCTGCCTGTCCTATGGGACCCATCTCCTCGAGCATTCCCTAGGACGACTATAGGACCCATGTCCTATGGGCCTCAGCCATGGTCTAACCACTCTAGTGTGGTGATGATTAGACTCCCGAAAACGAATGTCCCCCGAGCGCAGCACCCTATGGGTCGTGCGCTGGACGTGGGGATTTTTCCCATAGGTCAACCCATGGTTATCAGAATCGTGATTCGAATCGTAGAATCGTACGATTCTACGATTTGAGGGGGGTTCTACGATTCCGATTCAATGGGTTAGTCGAAAAATATAAAATCGCAAGTGAATCGGGCAATGAATCGCGGAATTGCGGAATCTGGCCGGTTCTGCGATTTCGGATTTAGTCCAAACTTAGGCGAAGCCCAGCCCTGATTCAAGCCCTCGGGGCGAAGGCTAGGCCAGAGTCGGGCCGAAGCCCAGCCCATTGGTCTTGAGCCCGACACCTTTTTTTTTCCTTATCTTTTCCCTTTCTTCTTCTCCGGCATTCCCCCTTTCTCCTCGACTGTGCCCTAATCGGCTAATCCTTCGAGTCTTCGACAGTCTGAGCTTCAGCGATTTCTTCTTGAAGTTCTTGTTCAGCCAGTGCCTATTTCTTCTTGTTCTGAGTCTCCAACGGCTCGATGTCCAAGCTTGAAGCTTCCGAAGTTCCGGGATCTCTTCTTGTTCTACCTATGCCCATGCTTTGACCAGACCAGGTGGTGGAGTCTTGATCAGTTGCTTGCTCTACCTCTGCCCGAGCTTCGACCATCCAGACTCCAGCGTCTAATCCAGGTAGCGTGACTAGTATTACTGAATTGATTGCGTTGCTCTGCCTCCGTCTTGCTCAGTTGCTTAGTTACTCTGCCCGAGCATCAAGTTGATTGCGTTGTTTTTAGTTGGAAAATGGGAATTGCTTCTTGCCTTCTTCGACATTGTGTCACATTGTCACTGACTCAGTAGGAGCCTGAGATAGGCCAGTTGCCTTCGAATCAGTCTGACGTTGCTTTGAATCAGTTTGATGCAAATTGTTGTGCTGATAGTATCTGAATCTTAGGTTTTGATGAGTCTATTATGATCCGAGTTTGATGATTATGTTTTGATCTAAAAATTGTGCTGCAATTTCCTATTTTGCTGGAAGATTTTTTCTCGAGTTTCTGTTAGATTTGTTGAGTGAGTGATTGTTAAGTTTGGGTCGAACAGAGATAGCTTCTGCAAGTGAATCTGGCAGTGCATCGGCTAGTAATATCGAGGCAGTGGACAAATCTAGAAAAAAATGCAGCTGGAGTTGAGATGATTCGGCATGGGCACACGATTATGAAGTTCTAGGAGAGAGGATAAAGATTAAATGTAAATACTGTGATAAAGTAGTTTCTGGAGGTCCTTATAGATTGAAGCATCACTTGGGATGTACCATGATTAACGTGGCACATTGTCCTGCAGTTTCTAATGATGTTAAAAATAATATGCTCACTATTTGTATGCATTTAGAGAATCTTTCAGTGAAGAAAAAATAAGCTAGTAATTGTGGGTTGGAAGATGATGATGTTGTAGACGTTGATAATGATGATGGAGATGCAGGGGTTGGTACAAAGAGAAAGAGAAAGGAAACAACTGAAATTTTTAGTTTCTTTAAGAAGAGAATTTGAACATTCAAAGCAAGCAAAAACAATAAACAATTAATCAGATGATGAATAAAGATTTTAGAGAGGATGTTTTCATGCAGATTGCCCTTTTTTCTATACAAGTGCAACTCCAGTTAATTGTGTGAAGAATCTTGAGTTTGAGAAGATGTGTCATTTGATTGGGAAGTATGGTATTGGATTGAAACCGTTGTCCTATCATGGGATTAGAGATAAATATTTGAGAAAAGAGGTTCATAATACTATGTCATTGCTTGAGGAGCATAAAGCTATGTGGAGAAGTCGGGGTGTTCTATAATGTCAAATGATTGGACTGATAAGAAGATGAGGTCCATATGCAATTTCCTAGTGAATAGCCCAAAGGGAACAATTTTTTTGACTTTTATTGACACATTAGACATCTCCAAGACTGCAATTAAAGTATTTGAGCTGATAGATGATATAGTGAAGCAAGTTGGGGAAGAGAATGTAGTTCAAATTGTCACGGATAATGCTGCCAATTACAAGGCGGCAGGTGAAATGTTAATGAAGAAACATAAGAAGTTATTTTGGACTCCTCCTGCAGCTCATTGCATAGATCTTATGCTAGAGGATTTGGAGAAGAAGATTAAAGTACATGAGCTGACGATAATGAAGGGTAGGAAGATTACGACCTTCATTTACTCGAGAACACTCCTCATCACGATGCTAAAACATTTCATCAAGGGCAAAGATTTGATTAGACCTGCTATGACTCGCTTTACTACTGCTTATCTGACTTTGGGATGCCTCTTCGACAATAGAAACGCTCTAAGGACTATGTTTGCATCTAGGCAATGGAAAGGGAGTCGATTTCCAAAGTTAGAAGGTGTAAAGTATGCGAAACGTACTGTTATGGATAACAGATTTTGGAATGATATTAATACATGTTTGAAGGTTGCATAACCTCTCATTAAGGTGCTCCGCATGGTAGATTCGGATGAAAAGCCCGCGATGGGCTTTATTTATAATGAGATGGAGAAAACTAAGCAGAAAATCAAAGCAAACTTCAAGGATGATCGAAAGAGGAAAAATTATTTATAAATTGCTATATGCTTAGTCTTTAATTACATATTCATCATTATATTAGAAATTTGAAAGTATCTAATAATGGTTTGTTTCGTGCTTTTAGCTATGCTCATATTTGGAAGGTTATTGATGAGAGATGGGAGATTCAACTTCATAGGCCTTTGCATGCTGCTGCTTATTACCTGAATCCCCAGTTGCATTTCTCTTTTGAATTTAGAGCTGATAGGGAAGTCATGCGTGGATTATATAAAGTTATGGATAGGATGCTAGACGATGAAGAGAGGGATAAGGTTGATTTGCAGCTAGAGGAATTCAAACATGAGAGAGGGCTCTTTGGATTCTCATCTACGAAGTCTATGAGGTTTAAGAAGACACCGACAGATTGGTGGGAGTCATATGGTGCCGATACCCCAGAGTTGCAAAAGATTTAGTATAAGGATATTGAGTTTGACTTGTAGCAATTCGGGATGTGAGCGTAATTATAGTGTTTTTGAAATGGTATCCTATGGATTCCCCTTTTTTTAACCATATGTTACTGTTAGCACCCCATTTTGGCTCAACAGCTCAAGCAATGCGCATCAGCAGCAATTCAACCCACGACTTGAGCATTGATACAAAAGGAGACTTGACAGATGAGCGGGTCATTATTCGTCCTCAAGTCAACAAAGACAAGCATATGACCCAAACGCACAACAGAAGAACTTCCAGTCATCTAACAACCCTATGGAGCAAACAGAGAGCCCAAACAGTCCACAAACTGGCATCAGCAGAATACGACACTAACAATACTATTTTCCGCCAGTTCAACGGTTCGTTTGAAAATAGTTAATATGGGGCTTCAAAAATCTGTCGCGATGCCAAACATATTAAAAGTGTCTCCAAATATTTTTCGCAGATCTTCTGCTCCATATAGAGCAATTTTTGCCAAATACAGACGACTTTGCACATGAAGTCCCAAAGTGTCGGTTCATCAGTCAAAAGTTAATGCCCGATGTCAAGCTCAGTTAAACCCCGTGGTTCTACAGATTGTAAGCCTCGCTTTAGATTGTTTCTCCGAAATCATTCAAATTTCCAGAATGACTCCTGGGTTCCAGAACAAGCCTACCTTTCGGTGGAAACCTCTAACCGGAGACTGGCCTGGCAAAACATCGACAACTGAAGTTAGCCCTGCATTGCCTCGAAACCTGCAGCGGTTAGACACAATTTGCCAAATCAGATAGCACCATTGCTTTCAGTTTCACAAGTGACCTCCAAGTTGTAGAAAACGCCGTTTTCAACACAAATCCATAACTGAAAGTCCTTTTGGCGACAATTTGACGCCAGGCGGCTGCTAACACGGTGCTAGCAATCGCAAGGCTCAATGTGGAATTTTCAGACTGAACTGCACAAATCATCTAAGCCTCCATAATAGTGCTTCAAAGGTCTCAAATGCCCCTCGGCCGTCCTTCGAGATCGGTTTACGACAAACGGAGACCGCAGCGATCTTCGACTCGCCCAAGCAACTCAGGAAGCAATCTGAGAAATTCGATTGTAGACTCCTAAGACATCTCCGATCCCATATTTATGATACCGGCTTATTGGTCAACTGTTTGGTCTGAACGACAATGCATGTCAAAACGACCAATGCGAAACTCAAATGCGAGATATGCTATCAAAAACGGCTAACTTTGCTCTGATCGCCTGAAACGAGGAAAAACGACCTCCAATCCCCAAAACCGATGGAGCATCTCCTCATGCAAAACATGGCAATCTTTGGCTCATTTGAATTGTTTTCGCTCGCACATCACCAATTTGACGTTCATTTGAGCCACATGCCTCAAACGCGTCACTAATCGAGACCCAAGCTTTCCCGACTGACCTCCAAGCCATGTGAAACCCACAGCATCTTCCTCCCCCCTTTCCATCTAAGTCTAGCCGAAATTTTGCCACTTGCAATTCAATCTTTCTCAAAAAATATCTAAGTCTTCATTTTAACACTCCACCATCACCATCCATCAAGTAAGGCAATCCTTATCTTCCAATCCATCTTAATTTCCCCTAATCAGCTGCCTCCCTCTAATCTCCCTCTTAATCTCACATTGTTTGCATTAATCTAGCCATTAGCATTGCATATATATAGCCTTAAGTTCATTAAGCAAATGACACACACATTGCCATCTTCCTTGCATCTTCCATCCAAGAAAAAAGCTCTCAAGCTTC
This sequence comes from Punica granatum, assembly GCF_007655135.1. Taxonomy (NCBI): domain Eukaryota; kingdom Viridiplantae; phylum Streptophyta; class Magnoliopsida; order Myrtales; family Lythraceae; genus Punica; species Punica granatum. The sequence goes on along the minus strand of NC_045127.1, from coordinate 38,624,153 downwards.
CTTAGAACTCCAGCAAACTACAGCAGCAAGCACAGCTTAGCCATAGCCCGAGCAAACGCCAAAATTGCTAGAAAACTCAATCGTTTTTCGGCGACCACCCACCCGACATAACCAAGCTTCAAACAAACTACATATCCCACATGTATTCGACCTCCCGAGTCCATTCCCAATGTTAGTTTTGTGATTTGAATCTTCCAGGCCTGACCAGAATCGGGTCAAAATTGCCATTTCCCGGTTTTCCAACAACCACCTTTCAGACTTAACTTGGAACTAATCCAAACTTCATACCCCACCTATTTTGGACCCCCTAAGACCATTTCCAAGCTTAAATTTTCCATTTGAAGCCTCCAACCCATCGAATCAGACTAGCACAGAACCAGACTGTGTCAAGTCGAGGCTTTCCTCTTCAAGCGACCGCCACAGCCACGTCCAGGGATCTCTTGGGAGTTAGGAGCCACTGATCGTGCAGCTAAAAACTACCTGGAGCCTCCCGTAGAGCCTGTTTTCTCTCGGGTGCCAGTCGGGTTTGTTTCTGACCAATCGAATCTGTTTCATTTCTGACTAACCCGACCTCTCTCTTGAATCCGGGAAAATCTAGGTGTGTACTCCTCCCGAAACCACCGCAGCGGAGTTCCACAATCTATTGGGAGCAGGAAACGCCCGTGTCGTTTTGGAAAAGTCGTCCCGAGCCACCTAATTCAGCCTGTTTCTTCCCGGGTGCCAGTCGGGTCAACTGCGTCCAGTCGGGTCTGTTCAAGCAAAATCGGCCTAAACCCGACCCACTAGTGGTTCCACCTGACTCTTAACAGTCCCATCCCGCATCCCAGGACTAGGTATAACCATTCCCGACTTAGAGGAGCGAGGACTTTTATGTTTTCATGCGTTTGCGTGGCGATAAAGCTGTCCAAGGGCCGCATGGAAAGTTGTCATTTTTATGCATTTTTACATCATATTATGCATGTATTCACCGTATAACGCATTTAACATGTCGAGAAAAGGCTTAAATTGGAGTCGATGAAACTATCCCGTCTCGGGAAAGCTAAGGAAGCTCTCGGTTTTGCTTTCAAGTGATGTAGCCGAGAGCTCTCTTGGCATTTTTGGGCCAAATATGACCTCTTTGCCCCAACTTAAGTCGTTTCCTGAGTTTTTATGCTTTTCTCATTTCCATGATGTCGATACCGTGTTATCAATTCCTTTAATACCATGTTTGTGTATGCTTGTATGTTTAAACATGTTTTTTGAGATCATGACGGTACCGACTTTGCAAAACACATGTCATTCATTGTATTTGTTGTTTGAGCATGCGAGAAATAGTCAGAGTCGGATTAAAGAGACCGCCTAGAATCCGAAATGGGTCAAGGAGACTCGCGACCATCTTCAAGGGGAAAGAGACGAGAGCTCCTTGACCTCATTCGGGTCAATGGCAGCCTCTTTACCTCGATGAAATTCATTTCTCGGATTTTGTGCAAATCACATTTTTTAATATCATCATAAACAAAGCATTCAAGCGCCTTTTTAAAACGTTATTTTCCAAGAAACATACATGAATTTGTGTATCGATGACCGTTATGGGCCCATGAAGATCCGAGGGTATTTTGATCATTTTGACCGAATTTTCCTCGACCTTCCTGGACCCGTCTTAGTTGCCGTGTCACAAATTGTTTTCATCAAGTTAAGCTTTTTGGGTATTCAGACTCCATTCAAACGGTTAATTCATGATCTGTCTGATTGTTTGTAACCCGCACATTTAATGCATTCGGTAATAATCCTTAAGCTGTAATCCCACAAACCGGTTAATCGGGATGCTCACATGATTAATCCACTCGACATTATCTTGCACGAATTGACCATTAACCGATAACTCGCGTCGACAAATTGCAAAATGACGTTAATGCCTTTTTCAAAACTTGCACTTTTCCAAAACCCGAGACGTGTGGTCCGATGTAGCACAAATGTTTAGGAATGACTTCCACATACTCACTTGAGATCTTGCTTGATATCAAGAAACTTAGGTCGGGATGTGAAAGTTCTTTCTAGATCACTTCCAGATAGATTGACTGGTTCCTTGATTTTTTTTCGAGGTGCTTACATAACCGTGGAAGACCCAGGGAATTGGTCGATACCGGCTACAGGCCCAGGTGGCCCGTATCGCTTTGTTTCTCTTTTCTAAAAACAATTTTCAAGTAAATGGCAAAGCAGTTTTTGTTGCAATTTAACAACACCCCCAAGGATTAGCTTGACAGAAACACTACAATATTAGGATAAGGACGGACTGCCTGTTCAAGTGGAGGTTCATCTGCATAACCCTTCTTGTTCGACTGATGAGTTTCTGTCATCCTAGCATAATTTCGGGTATTTAGTCGGGTATTCTAGATAAAAACAAAATTACCTGACTAAGTATGCATTCGACTTAAGCATACACGGGTAATAGTGGGTTAAAGCATTAGGTTTTAGGCTTTTCAGGCAAAAAGGCATGCTCTGCAATAATCTGAAAGCACTGTAGTATCGCAATACAAAACATTTTTTAAAAGCAATCCACGCACAAAGGATTTGAGTACGGACGTCACATCAGTCAGGTCTTTGAAACAAAGCCGAAAGCACATGTCTTACACATGTTTGTCTGCTTAGGTTATGATATTTGCATGCCAAAATACCCCAATTAATAACTTGCTAATTCATGTACACTTGGCAATAACAAATTCCTTGCTTGTTCATCTGCATGTTGTTTGTTATTTTTCTGCTCATGTTTGTCTATGCGAGATGAGCTTGACTCATAGGCCGCATTGCACTTGGGGTCCAACTCCCTAACCATCAATCATGAGTTCAACGCTCCATTCACTGAGTGTGCAGCTGAGTTCAATTTTCGGTCTTTTCCTTAAACTCAATGTGAGTCTGAGGGAAAAATAACCGAATGCGAACTGACTGGGATTCAACCATTTGTAATTTGTATTTATTATTTCGAGAGCACATTGTAAGGGCATTTACTTTGTACATTCGTTTTTGTAAGAATCCCGGTCGACGAGCGAACGGTCCGAGAGTCAAACTAATCGAGTCAGTTTTAATGCTTGCCTTGAGGAAAGTAAACCTGAGCTTTCGTGGTTTCGGTTTGCACGAGAAATCGACCACCATGGTCTGATGAACCGTAACACGAGGATAGTGAACCGATACCTCGACATACGGGTCTACCTTTCTGTCGGCTTCTCCACCCACATCGTTTAGTTCATCGAATTTATGGTGTTAAAATGTGTAAGCCGAGCACAGCCTAATTCATGTGGTAAATAAATAAAATGGCAAGTCTAGCAAGCTAGAGTATCGAAAGGGCGTGCGGGATATAAGCTCGCACATAACGAGAACCCTTGAACTTGGATTTTCTGGTTCTGCAACGACCAGTACCTTAGCAAAACTAGGTGCATCCTTTACCCTTAGACTTAGGCAACTCACCAGCCCTCGACCTTCGGGTCATAAACAGGTAGTGGCGACTCATTCTCACACGTGTCTGTCACGTATCCCTAGGAAGGTGGACATTCTCAAGCCGTGTGATTTGATCGCGCGCATGCAAGCCCCGACGAGAGCAGATTCGGGTCCGTACAGCTTGACGACTCTGCTGGGGAATTCTTTTAGAGAGTTTGGGCTCGATCGCGCTTGCTTTCATGTTTATTTATCGGTTTCTGCACATTTATTTTAAGCACATTTACGTCACGCATATATATTTTATGCATTTGCATCGTATTATCCTAGCGGTTTCTAGGTACGACGCTCAAAATCCCACAGGTGACCAATAGGAAACTAGGTTAGACAGAGGTTCCGAGTAGGGGAATGGATCGAGTCTGCTCTGTCACCGATCCGGTCCCCAAAGGTCCTCGCTCGGTTTTTGGGAAGTGATTACCCCTCTATCGGGAGCCCCCATCCCTAATTAGTTGTTTTCCCAAAAGCACCGAAACAATGCATAAACAGGGCCCGTCATGCTGGACCAAATTTGCCTTCATACCGTCAACCGACCTAAAGTTGAGTCTTTGAGTCGGCCTTTAGTCATTTTTTTAGGTGGGCCTTTTTTTATTTTTCAGAAAGAGCGATGTACAGTGTAAAGGACACAGTTATAGTTTATTTTTTCCGCACCTGCATGCATGTTTTCAAACAAATTAGGACATTGCATTGGTTTGATTTTAAACATTGAACCGACATTTTCTCCGTCTAGGTAAGGATGGATCACCCGAATCCCTGTCTTAGGCTTGACTCCATCACTCCACCAGTTGACCATGCTTATATCCTCCTCATTATAGGAGATTTATCATTGCTTGCTGAGTCCCCCATCGACTGGACTTTTCTTAGGACCGCCATCTAGTTCTAGGACCCACAGCGCACCGTGTTCAACTTTCAGGGGACTGAACTGACCCCTACAGTCAAGGAATACACGGCCCTCATTCAGAGACCGATGCCTTCTCAAGACATCGTGGTACCTAACCAGTTCACCACGATACAGAGTCAACTCTCCATCCTCTTAAGCATTCGCACCGAGGAGGTCCATCTTGAGCTCTAGAACGGGTGGGAGCACAACATTAGGACCACATGGCTAGAGAACTGGACATACATCCGTGCACTCCATGCTACCAGAGATTCCTATCAGCGCAACGCCTGCCACGGGTTCCTCCTTCTCGTCTTCGGGACCCTCCTGTTTCCGCATGCCTCAAATCTCATAGACGGGGCAATTGCTTAAGTCATCCTCCAAACGGTAGAAAGCCGTAGTTATATTGAAGCCCTTGTGGCTGAGATCGTGCGGTCTCTTGATTATGTACTGGAGAATCGACGCGGCAGAATGAGGAGGTCCCCGCATCTCCTACAGATTTGGCTTCTTGCACACATCTGACCATTCTATTTATCTCGACCATTTTCATACATCACTGACGACCGCTCTCTTATCAAACGCCTACTCCATGTGTTTTGACCCGCTGGGCGCAACGTTTCCTAGTGGAGGCAGTTTATGGAGGAGCTCACACCAGGACAGTTCTTGTGGGCCGCTCGCTAGAGTCCCGACGGCCCTATGACCATTGGATGTGCCGGGATAGGTGGACTTCCCCTCATTAGCCACTTGGGAAGCACACTGGTCTTCCCTAGTCGAGTGATCAGACAACTCGGTGGCTGCAAGACATCCCCACCGAGGCGGACCGCACTGCATATCAGTTCATGTGGTCAGACTCATCATCCTCAGTCGCAGAAAGGTTCCTGCGAGTTAGAGAGGTTCGACGGCTATGGGATACTAGCCTCACACAGGACCTCTACTTCCCGGATCACCCCACTGACAAAAAGCGAGCCTTTTCCGCTACTTCAACATACGTGGCTCAGTTCTACTCACATGACCCAGCACCCGTCTCTCGGCCCCGAGCAGCCCTAACACCGTGGGCACCCCCAACAGCCGCTCCCGAGGCCGAGAGCTCCGCCCAAGCAGCTATGAGTATGGAGCTGCACACTATCAGGGAAGAGTGAGATCGACTCCACTACGACCTCGTCGAGACCCGTGCAGAGTTTACAGATCAGAGGGTGCTACAGCGGGAGTTAGCTCGAGCACGCGTGCTCAAAGAGAGCCTGAATAGGGAGATAGCACGTTTGAGTGCTACGCTGGACCATGCGCGGGCTAAGGCGCGCAAGCCCTCCCATCCTTAGGTTTAGTTCGCCAGCAGCGTCTTTGCCCTGCTCAGACCTACGTAGTGCTCACTTGGCTATCGAGCGTAGTAGAGTGTCAGTTTAATGTTTAGGTTCCCTTTTTCAAATGAACTATCTTTGTAAATTATGAAACTTGAATCAAACCAATGTAATGGCATTAGTGTTTTGAAGTTAATGCATCTCATGCATTCCATTCATTTAATTATTTACTTAGCACTTTTAAATTTAGCCGACCTTCTATTACAATCGCACTTACACATTTGTGGATACAGGTAATCCCAACTGGTAACGCCATATCACTATAACACCTGCTCGCGAGCTAGAATGGCCGAGGAGCACTAACCTGCAATTCCCGAGTAGGATACTACACCGACTCCAACCTATTCTCTACCACCCATAACGCGCGCCCCTCCACCACCGCCAACTCCGGCAGGCGTGCCGATGGCATACTTAGGCCCCCCATCTATGCACTTCCCACCACTGACATTTTCGGGCGAGTTCCCGGCACTTTCAGGGGCATCTTTACTGCAAGCCCCACCGCTCGCAGCTCTAACATCATCATCCAACACTAGCGAATCTGCGCGTATCGCTGTGCTTGAGGGAGCACTCATTCAAATGGCTACTAAAATGGCCAAATTTATGGCCATGTTCAGAGATTAAAACTGCACCTCCTCGAATGTCACCCCTCCTCCACGGTACAGGCCAATGATTGATCCAAACCCAGGGGTCTCGCCGACCTTTGCTTCGGAGAGCGAAGAGGCACCTGCTCCAGCAATGACACACGCACCGGTGGTCCACCCGGTCAGTGACCCTCTGCCGCTACCGCCTGCCCCAACGGCTGTTCCTCTACTGCAGGCCGCTTTCCTGTCAGCAGAATCAGCTATGCACGCACCACTGCCGTTATCTATGCCAGTCCCGCCTCCAATCTCCACAATTTCGCAGCCAATGGTCTTCCCGATGACAAGCTCCCACGCTCCTGCTCGCACCGTGGAGCCTTTCCCTTTCCCAACTCCACAACCCCATATAAGCTTTTCCTACCAAGCTCCACCGCCTCTAAATATTCATCTCCTTGAACCGGGAACCCCTACTCAGGCAACCGCTACAGCTCCACTGACAAATTTTATCCCCAAGATGGAGATAGAGCATGAGCGAAGATTGAAAAAGATGGAGGAGACCATTAGGGCCCTTCAAGTAGGCAGTTCTTATCTTGATTATGGTGACGTCAACTAGAATCTATTCCCGGGCATGCAGCTACTTCCGAAGAGTAAGATCCTAGATTTCAAGAGATATAATGGGACCAAGGACCCGCGGCACCACTTACGCCATTATTAAAGCAAAATGTTGCAGTATTGGGATTATGAGGAGTTCGTCATCCAGATGTTTCAGGACAGTCTTACAGGATCGACACTTGACTGGTTCATGACGCTAAAAACTGCCGACATTCCCACATGGACGGATCTCTCTTAGAAATTCCTTGACTAGTACAGGTATTGCGTAGAGACACCCCCTATCCTCTTGGATCTCAGCACGATGGATATAAAGGAGGATCAGACCTTCGAGGCATACACAGCGGAGTGGCGGGGAAAAGCAGCGAAGCACACCCCCTTGATTAATGAGGAACAGCAGGTCCAGTTGTTTCATTCTACACTCAAGGGTGTGTATTACTCTCACCTTTTGTCTCACGCCTCCTCGTTTTCCGAGCTGATCGAGGCCGGGAAAAAGCTCGATATAGGCATCATGCTGGGGAGAATCGAGGGTCCAGCTAGGAAGAAAGAAGGAGAAGCATCGAAGAAGCACGCTGCTAGAATGTCCAGAATGGGTAAAGATGTGACTGTTAGCGCTGTCAACCCGGGACGTCAACCCCGTAATAGTACACGGTGAGTCACATGCTTGCACCATCAACCTCTCAAGCACATACACAACCCGTGCACTACCAGCAGCCCTACCAAGTCTAACAGGCCTATCACCCAGCGTCGCCGACTATTATTCAGCCGCCACCCCCGCAACAACACACCCCTGCTCAAGCCCAGCAAAGCAGAGCCTCGGCTTTGAGACCTCCTCAGTCGGCGCAACGGGCTCCAACTTCGCAGGTTCGGCAGGGCGGTGCCGCCCAACCACGCCAACGCAAGCAGTTTACATCCTTGCCGGTTACTCCCTCCCACATATACTGGCAGCTTCTCACAAGCGGCAAGATCCGGCCGGAGGCGCTCTGTCCCAACTTCGACCCAACAGTGCAGAACCAAAGCATCCACTGTGAGTTCCATCAAGGTGCTCTTGGCCACACTCTTAACAATTGTTGGAGATTACAAGAGAAGATCCAGGAGATGATTAATGCAAAGGAGATGTCCTTCAATGAAGTGAAGTCGCCAAATGTACGCGCAACCCCCCTCCCTGATCATGGGTTGAGCTCAGGACCCACCATCAACATGACCAGCGTATGCGCCATTGCGGAGGAGGACGTACAGGAATCCCCGGTCCTATTTGTTATCGAATATGTCCCAACGGAAGTTGCAGTTGCATCTGCCCCATTCATCATCAAGGTTCCCGCAAGGGAGCCATATTAGGACAACCAGGTCCCCTTGAATTATGGAGATAGCATTGCCAACCTGGAACAAAAAATGAGCACGATGGGCATCACGCGTTCAGGTCAGATCTACGAAGGCTCGGAGCTTGCAAACAAAGGGAAAACTCCCGCCGTTGCATTTCAAGCCGTTCCAAAGGCCGCACCAATCACGGTAAAGAAAGTCACTGAAGAAAAAGTAGAGACCTCTATGAAAGCCATTAAGGCAAGTGAGTACAAGGTGGTTGAGCAAATGGGCAAGTCGTCTGCCCACATTTCGCTTCTCGCCCTGCTTTTGAGTTTCAAACCGTATCGGGAGGCTCTGATGAAGGTCTTCACTACCGCATAAGTCCCGAAGGAGACCGCCCTAAATAGGATTGAGGAGACTATAAACTCCATCTTCTCCAATCAGATTTCCTTCGTCGTGGATGAGCTTCCCTCCGCGGGTTACAGGCATTCGTGGGCATTGTACATTGTTTGCAAGTGCAACAACCACATAGTCGATCGGGTCATGATCGACAATGGCTCCACTCTCAACGTTTGCCCCGTCTCCACATTGAAGTAGATGAATGTGGACATGAATTGCATTTGTGCGAGCAAAACAGCAGTTCGAGCCTTTGATGGCTCAAGGAGGGAAGTGAATGGAGAAATTGACCTCCTAATTGACGTGGGTCTTTGCTCGTTTTGCGTCACCTTCCAAACCCTCGATATCCCCAACGCCTTTAGCCTTTTATTAGCGAGGCCCTGGATTCATGCCGCCGACGATGTCCCTTCGTCGTTGCATCAAAAACTCAAATTCTTTGTCAAGGACAAGCTCATCACTGTCAACGGTGAAGAAGATTACGCGATCTATAAGGAGACGACTGTCCCTTATATTAGCATTGGGGAAGACCAGAGCATCCCCTTCTACTCCTTTGACACAATATCTGTGACCCAAGACTACATATAAGTTGGCCCATCTTGGGCCGATCGCATGATAAGAAAGGTTTTGTTGAGGAGCAACTACGTCCCAAGAATTAGGCTCAGGGCACATGCACAGGGGATCAACCGCCTCATCGAAGTAGAGGAGTACCGGAATAGGAGGGGACTCGGTTTTCGTTCCTCCTGCCATGAGATAGTATAGGATCGCCGAGGCAGGCACCTCCGCTGTCTTGCCGCATAATATGGGAGGCTTTCCATGGGCATCCCTATCCCGCCTCTCTCGCAGTTTTTCCCAAGACCTTCGCATGTCACCGGGGGTACCTCTATCAGTCCACCCCCTAAAGCGGATGACTCATCTTCGGATACAACTGAAGCGTCTTTTGCACTGCCAGACATCTACGCCGTCATAGAGGAGACAACTTAAGGGATCCATATCCACCTCACGCAAGAAGATGAGGAAATTAGCAATTGGACCTCAGTCTTGCGCTACTCAGCCGTGGTTGCCGATCTGTAAGACGGTCTTTGTATATAACGCTTCCTGCATGTCGGCAATGCCATAAGTCACATGACGAAAGATGGGTTTTTGTTATGGCTTGTTAATAGAATCCCTACATGCATTTTGAATTTATGTGTCTAAAGTTTCTCTCTTGCACACTCACTTCCAACACTTTAATTTCTAAAACAATTCGCTTCCATTGCCAGGCTCCCATCGAATCCAAATCACGGATGCAATAATTCGAACTCATCCGAAACATGTCTCAAAAAGCCCCTATCCATATACTATGGGGAAGGATTTAACCAGGATGGTCGCGTGCCCAAGATAGAAAGAGTTTGCAACGCCTAGAAAACCACCAATTCACCTCAGTCGAGCCAATCGAAGAAATCAACATAGGCACCGCAGAAGAACCACGCACCCTAAAGATCGAGACAGGCCTCGACCTTGCATAGAAAGCCCGGATGATTGACTTCTTAACGGAGTATCAAGAGGTTTTTGCCTAGTCCTATGTCGACATGCAAGGCTTAGACCCCTCGATTGTAAAGCACTTCTTTCCGCTCGACATCGAGAAATTTCCACCCAAGCAATAACACTTACAGCTACAAAGAGCCGGCATTCTCCTCCGCATTAAGGAGAAGGTCGTCAAACAAATAGACGCTGGGTTCTTGGAGGTGTGTAACTACTCCAAATTGGTAGCGAACATCGTGCCAGTGGAAAAGAAGAATGGGAAAGTCAGAGTTTACATTGACTATCGAGACCTTAATAAGGCCAGCCCTAAGGACAATTTTCGCTGCCCCACATTGACGTCTTGGTTGACAACACCGCACGCCGTACACAATTCTCCTTCATGAATGGCTTCTCTAGGTACAACTAGATCTAGATGGTTGAGGAGGACAAGGTTAAAACGACTTTCATTACGATGTGGGGCACGTTCTGCTATAAGGTCATGCCTTTCGGTCTCAAAAATGCCAGGGCAACGTACCAGTGGACAATGGTCACACTCTTTCATGACATGATGCACGAGGAGATAGAGGTCTATGTCGACGATATAATCGCCAAGTCCTAAGAAGAAGAAGATCATCTCGTCAACCTCAAGCGACTCTTCGACCATCTCAAAAAGTACAAGCTCCGACTCAATTCGGTGAAGTGCACATTTGGTGTCAAGTCAAGGAAACTGTTAGGGTTTGTAGTCAGCGGAAAGGGCATCGAGGTCGACCCCGATAGAGTCAAGACAATCAAGGAGCTGCCCCTTCCATCAACAGTGCTTGAAGTAAGAAGCTTCTTGGGACGGCTGAATTACATAGCACGATTCATTGCAAACCTCATCGACAAGTGTCAAACGCTCTTCCGTATGCTTCGCAAAACTGCAGCGGTCGAGTTGGACAACGAGTGTCAAAAGGCCATTGACACAGTCAAGGCATATCTAGTTCAGCCGCCGATGTTGGTCCTGCCTTTACCGGATCGCCCTCTCATCTTGTACTTGCCAGTACGCCGACAATCTCTCGGGTGCATGTTAGGACAAAAGGATGATTCTACACATGCCGAGCAAGCAATTTACTAGTTAAGCAAAAAGTGCACCGAATGGGAGTTTAACTACCCGGAGATAGAAAAAATGTGATGCATGCTGGTGTGGGCTATGCAAAGACTCCGGCAGTACACTCTCTATCATCCCATCCGCTTGTTATCGAAAGCGGACCCCCTAAAGTACCTGCTCGACAGTCCGTCCTCTATGAGGAACATTGCAAAATGGCATTGCCAACTGACAAAGTAAGACATCGAGTATATGTCACGTACATTGGTGAAGGGTCAAGCAATAACAAACCATTTGACGGAGTTTCTGGAAAGATAAACAATGTTGTATCTTGTTTGTGTAAAATTTCCTTGTTTTATCTGGTCTCTGAAAGCGGGTCAGTGGCTGATAATAAAGAGAGAAACTAAAGATTAGTCAATCGGTCATGTTCGTTATCATGGAATGGAAATGGAATAAACTTATAAAGTGCGATAACTTTGTACGCAGACTCCAATTCATTCGGTTTTGATTCCTTCGAACCTAACCTGACATATCTGTGATTATTTGCTGCACTAATTCCCCCAACCACAGGGCACAACCGGGAATTGAATTGCGGGCTCTTCGGATTAAAGGAATTGCGGACTCTTTTAGCAACATGAAGGAAAAATTATGCATCTATCATTAGAAATTTTATTTCCTGTTAAAGAAAAAAAAAGACCCAAACAGCCCTCAACACGACAAATCTCCCATTCCTTCTTGCCTTTGCTAATCCATCAATCATAGAAGCCCTCCTGCTTCCACACATCAACAAGGAAATCTACCATTTCCTGGCATTTCCCATTCACAAATACATTTCAGAACCGATTTATTACTTTTACTATCTTAGTAAGAGGAATAGTAAGAGGAATAGACTGGAATCAAAGTTCACAACTTACTGAGAGCGGGATAGGCTGAGGAAAAGGCTTGTTCGTGCCGAGCAGGCCCTCGTAAGTTGCATTCCAACTGCAGTAAAGTCATATAAATGGGAAAATGACAATGCTCAGCAATCAAACTCTTGGATTTACGTGAGTCCATATGGGACCCGCATCCTGATATAACTGAGATTCACAATTAATGACAACTGCAGAATAGCATGAGATCCTAAGGGATTGGAAGGAAAATAACTGACTTCTAAGAAAAGGAGACACCTTATATTTTCAAAATTGAAAGAGTACTAGCACAATTAACCATTTAAATAAAGAGGACCTAAGCTTTCAATGAGAACTACGATCAAAGAACTGAATGAATTAGTTTGATTAGAAGTTTCGATCATGTGATTCCTTGGAGTTAGTTACAAATAAGTGTGGCAAATGATCAAAGGCAACACGGCATAGCTAAAGCAAACATTGCTGGTTCTCTAAGATCATAGGCAACACACCATAGCTAAATCAAATATATTCACCTTATTCTGGGTTCTCTAACTTGTTTTTCATTCTGAGTTCTCTTATTTGCAGTCCACTGTTCCCTCATCTGGTTCCAGAGAATAAGACCTGCATCCCGGTAAAACTCTTTTCGTCACACAAAATACAACTGAAAAAAGTGTACGAAATGATTGTCGATAGTAGAGCTCCAGGATTCAGTTCACACTTCATGATATCACACGCTATAGAACTGATGAAGTTTAAGTAAATAAAAAATGAAGTGAAAGAATTGATACTTCAATCAGAAGAAAACTTCAGACAAACAAGTACTTGCCAGGGTTAACGAACTCAGGTGAATTGCTTGTGGAACCTGCATTATGCTGAGAATCAAGGGTCTGACTTGATGTGTTTGCTGATGACAAGCTTCTGTGAGACAAATCCATTTCATGGGCGCTAGTGCTCCAAAAATCATCTGCAATGCCAGGTTTCTTCACAGTTTCACTTTGGCTTTTTCTCACTTCCTTTAGAGGCCTGTCCTCACCAAGGATCAATGGGTATTCAGAACAGCATCCAAGGCAACCTCTGCTCTGTTACAAAAATAAGGTCTATACTATAAAAATTATCGTACCAAAAATAAATAAATAACAAAACAGATCACTAAATATATACATGCCTATACAAGTAAAAATTTCATCAGAAACGACCTAAGTTGTAGTCATCCTTCTATCCCTGTCTTTACTTATTTCTTTTTTTGGGTAATTTTACCCAAGTTTTATAACGACGAATGACAAAAGACCAAGTAGTCATTTCCAATTCTGCAGTAATAATCCCACGGAAACAAACTATCATACACAATGAACATGAAACTTCTATTCAAAGGATTTAACATTGTACGCTCAATTATGCTACAAATTACCAAATTGTAAGTTGAACATGCTTTTAGGAAAAAATGCAATACCATTGTTCCCGGCTGTAATTCCACTCATCAACCAAAAGAATAAAAAAGAGTCTTACACTGAAAAGGGCCCCGCATTTTTCCTTTAATTTCTCCATCATGAGGCGGACGATAACACGAATATAAACCCACAAGAACCCAAGAAATGAACAAAAAGGTTCCCTTCCAAGGCATCCCTTGAACTGAGTTAAAATACAGAGCCTAGAAGACATAGTTAAAAAGAGAATCCTACGTCAAACTCAACAGCCTGAGCTATCAAGGAAAGGATAGCAGCAGAAGAAGGCCCTGCTCTAATGCCAACTCTCTCTTTGAACCAAAGCTCTTGCTTGCAGAACAAGCAAATGCAGATACTTAAAATAAATGGGTTTTACCCTAAATGTTCCATGGTTTACCCATTTTGTCAAATTTATCATATACTTTTTTTTATCATATATATTCCATGGTTTACTTTTTTGCATCAAATCTATCCCGATGTTATCTTTTCCGTCGACATATAACGGTCGTACTGACGTGGCACGTGGACAGATAATGGGCCCCCACTTGCCACTTGGGTACCATGTCAGCACGGCCGTTAGATGGCTATGAAAAAGATAACGGCGGGATAAATTTGAAGCAAAATATAACCATGGGATATAGCTGACCAAAAAAAAAACATAGGATAGATTTGACAAAACGCGTAAACCATGGGTCATTTTAGGTAAAAACCCCTAAAATAAAACCAAAACGCTAATCCTGGACTAAATTAAAATAAAACCATTAGACATATTCTGATACTTAGTTAACCTAGGAAGTTAAGAATTCATGTTTAAAGTATTGATAGCCTTTTTGAGATATAAACATGATCACCTTATTCTTCAGCTCCGGCTTCAGAGAGAATAATGATCATGACATATCTGACAGAATATTTGAAACACAAGATGACTTTAAAGGTAGACAAACAAGAAAGAAACACTACAGAAGAGATGAAAAATTAATGCCAAGAACAGATAATCACGATACTTTCTTCGGTTAGGATGAAGTATTAGCATCAAATCTTAGGATAAACATAGCTTCAGATAAATTTATAATCGAGATTCATTTACAGCATCTCCGCTATCAAAACAGACTACCAAGAAATCAAGAAATACAGGGGAGATTCCGGATGATATTCAGAGCATCCTCCCTGCCCAATCCACTTATTAAAGGAAGTGCATACGAAGCAATCAAACTATACGATGAACAAAGCAAACACAAGAATGTCTCACCCCATGAATACAAGCATCTGATGGGCCCAAGAAGGAACGAATCTGCAGAACTGCATCCAGAAGAGATTAACAAGAAACCAATTCAGCACTTGGTGAAAGGAGAGCTAGATCTCACAGCGTTAGAGAAATCAGTCATACCACGAGTCAGCCGCAACAACCCAGAATCATTTTCTCTAGTACAAAGTAAAAGTAAAAAGCTTGAGCTTAGTTGTTCAAGTGTGAGAGCATAATCATACAAGAGATGGCAAATCAATCAAGGGTTCCTCTTTTCTTCTTGGGATACCTCAACAACGCAGACATTTTTATTTTTTCATCCCGGGGACTTCGGTGGGTTCCTCTGAATCTGTTGGCCCTTTGTCGGATTACTGATCAAAAGGGCAAAATCTAAGAGCCTCCTTTACCTTCTTCGGTTTCGTCTTACTGCACGTCTTTCCCTCCCCTTTCTTTTTTCTTTTCTTTTCTTTTCTTTTCTTTTCTTTTGGGTGAATTTTAGCACAGTATCAGAAGCTGTGGAAGACGCAGCATTTTTTGTTTGGGTTAATTGCACTGGTGGTCCAAAGAGTTTCATGAATGTTTCAAGTTGGTTCAAAAAGTTTTTTTTATAACTTATTGGTACATTAAGTTTCAAAACATTTTCGATATAATACATTCCGTCAATTCATGATTGACGCCGTTAGCAAAACGCTGATGTGACAAGAATATTATAATAAAAAATATTTTTAAATTTTAATTAAAACTCCAAACTTTATAAAATTTCAAAACGACCTAAATTTTTGAACTTTTTCAATTTTACCCCAATCCCTCTCTTTCCTCAACTGTTCATCGTCCCCATACCCCCCATCTCCTTCGAATCGGCGAGTTCCTCGTCCCTCTAATGCAAGGATCTCTGAGGCGTACTGCTTGTTGCTGTCAAACTACTTTGCCCTAATCGTGGCTGAGGAGGCCAAGGATGGAGGGGACGGCGTTGAGGGCGACCATGTCAAGGTAGAGCTCGGGGGATCCGGATAAGACTTTGAGCTTCTGAAACTCCTCGTGGAGCTCAACCTCGAAGTTCGCAAAACGGTTGGGCTAGTCGAGATACTTGAGGCTAGCCTCGATGTTCTCCTTGAGGCGTCGCTCGAAGGAGAAGACCAGCTTCTTAAGGGTCTTAAGGTCAAGCACTTCCACGGTGTTGTGGGATCTCTCTACGGCTTCTAGGAGAGAGATATCGATGTTGCCGTCGTCGCCCCTCTTCCGCTTTGGGTAGAACAACCTTTTATCAGTATCACTCTCGCCATTGAAGGGATGAGGAACTCGCCGGTTTGAAGGAGAGGGGGGTCTGAGGACGATGAACAGTGGAGGGGGAGGAGGAAGATGATGAACAGTGGAAGAGAGAGAGGGATAGGAGCAAAATTGAAAAAGTTCAAAAAATTCAAGTCGTTTTGAAATTTTAAAATTTTTAGAGTTTTAATTAAAATTAAAAAAAATATTTTTTATTATATTTATCTTGCCACATCAGTATTTTCTAATGGCGTCAATCATGAATTGAGCGAATGTACTATATCAAAATGGTTTCGAAACTTAATGTACCAACAAGTTACTAAAGGAAGGCTTGAAGAGTTGGGTCCCACGGAGACATATGGGTCGAACAGGCCCCACAGAACCGATAGGGTATCTTGGGGACTGTCCTAATGCTCTTTTCGAAGGGTTTGCTCTAGTCGGGAGCCCGCTCGGGAATGTAATGAAGTAAGCAAAAATAAAGAGGGAGTTTAAGAAGGAATGTGTTGTTTCGACTGCTGGTTAGTAGCCACTGCGATGGGTGGGCTGCGCCTCTCCAAAGTGTTGCTCAGAGTGATACGAGTCACTTGTATCGATTGGTTGTGTTTGAGTGGAACCTAGCATTGAAAATGATTCTCTTCAGGATGCGAAAGTGCTGGGAATAAGTGAAGAAAACAAAGGTATGGATGCAAGAAACTTCAAAAATATGTAAAGGGATTTCATTGAGATTGGCGTTAGTGCTACAACAAAAAGGTCCATCTTCCGCCGTGTGGCTTATAGTTTCGCCTACACGCGGGGAACATTATATACATAGATAGCCTCATGGGGAGACCAGCTCTTCCTCTTTGGCTTTGTCCTTGCCCCGAGGACAAATGCCGATCAGGTTGATAGCTGGAGTTGAGCTCGATCCGTGGTCGGGGAGGGGTTGGCTTGGACATTCAGTGGCCTGACCTCATTGAAAGAGAGTTATTTCCTCTCGATCATCTCCTACAGTTTGCCCCAGAGGGTATAACCTCATTATCCGTTGTATGCCGCGGAGCACCCATGTGGTACTCACAACGGAGATTCTGATTTTAGTTCACCGGGTTGAATTAAGGGTGAGGGGCCTCAGGTGCGAACCTTCCAGTCACTAGAAGTTCGCGATAGACTTATGACTGGGGAACCGACAGAGGCGGGTGCTGAGGTCGCGGCCTACCCTGCCCTGCCCCCTTATCGCCTTGATGAAGTTGCGGGGCTGGGGCCCGTTGAACCGATAAAGGTGCTCTTAAAATCAAGGGCCTGTCGGGAGGTGCCTGAGGATGGGTTAGAGTATAACGAAAGGCGTATGACTACAGGGCCTGCGATGGAGGATAAGCCGGTGGGGCCATGTAATAAACTGGCTAGGCGGGATAATGATGCTACTGGAAATGTGGAGGAGCCGGAGCCTGCGTCTGGACAACCGATAATGCAGGCGGGAAGTTCAGGGAGTACTGCTGGGAGCCTTGATACCCGGGGTTAATTGCATTGACAGTGTCTTTGCTTTTCCTCTGGCAAGTGGAGGGCGTAGCAGTAGTCGCCTTATTTGAAGATTCCTCCTCCTTCTTTTTGACCGGGTCCTCGATCCTACCGAGCTTGATTCTGAGATCAACCTTTTTATCGGACATGATCATCTTGGAGAATGAGGTCGTGTGGGCCAAGAGATGCAAATAGTATGCACCTTTCAAGGTCCCATGGAACATCTAGATCTGCTGGGACTCACAGATTGAGGGGAAGTGCTTTGCCACTTGAGCGCGCCAATGGGCGATGTAATCCTCAAACTTCTACCCCTTCGTCATTTCCATTGTGCTCAGTTCTAACAAAGATGGGGGCTCGGTCCAAGTAAAGATGTCCTCAGCTCAGAGCAACATGAACCAATTAAGGGCTGGTGCAGTCAGACTCTCTTGGAATGTGGCAATGACAAAATGTTCATACTCCTAATACTGGAACATCTTCCCTTGACAATGACGAAGGTGGTGCCGCAGATCTGACGTGTTATCGTACTTCTTTAAGTTCATGACATTGATTTTCGGGAGCAGCCGCATGCTTGAAAAAAGATTCAGGTCTAAGAAGCTGGTATCATATCAGGAATCACCAGCCTGAATGGCCCTCATCATCTCATCCATCTTCCTTAGCCAACGCTCCTGCTCGGTCTCTGCTTCAGTGAGATCATTTATGGGTAGAACTTGGGGGGGCGCATAAGTAGGCGTGCCCAGTTCAGGGAGAGGGCTGTTTCTGGGAGTTGGAGCTTAGTAAGAGGGGCTAATGTTAGGTAGTAGAGTTGGGAAGGTGAACGGCTTAGCAATGTGAGCAAGATTGTGTGCGCTTGATGCTGGGAGGACCATTGGCGGAGGAACTGCATAGATAGGGCTGGGACCGGCATGGATACCGGAGGCGGCACAAATATAGCTAGGTCCGATGTTAGGATCGTCATCAGTGGAGGAGGGACAGCTGCTGGAAGAGTCAGCAGCGGCGAAGGGATGTTGATCGAGTGGACCGCCAGTACGTGCATTGTCGGTGGAGTGGGTGCATCACCGCTCTTCGGAATATGGGTCGGCAGGACCCAAGGGTTCGGATCAATCGTTGGCCCCTGCCCTAGAGGTGAAGTGGAGCTCAATGAGGTACGATTTGGACCTTTGAACAGGGCCATGAGCTCGACCACATCGGCTATCATTTGACTGAACGCACCATCGAGCGCTGCGATGCGCGCAGGCTCGCCGGAGGTAGGTGGTGCTTGAGCTACCGGTGGTGGGACTTGTGCTAGAGGCGTCCCTGAGTATGCTGGAGGTATGCCTGAAGAAGCCGGCGACGGGAGATGTACCAAGGGGCCCCTAGAATGTGTTGACGATACACCCGTTGAGGTCAGCGGTGGTGGCGCGTGCGCGGTGGGTGGCTGAGAATATGCCGGCGCTAGTGGGGCGGTTTCCTCGGGGACGATAGGCTGGTTTTCTTCTGCCATCCTTAAGGGTAGGCGAGTGGGATAAGGGTGCGACGCCGCTAGTTATAAGTACCTACATCCCATAGGTGTGTGAATAATAGTGCGAGAAAATTTCGTTTGAAGAGTAAACATGCAAAACAATAAATAAAGAGATAGAATGCATGAGATGCGTGAATTTTCGAAAGCTAATGCTGTCATTCACATTGACTCGGAGTATTCAAAGTACAATGCAAATTTTCTAAAAAGCAAAGCCCTAAGTCGGTCTTCTACCACGCTCAGGGCGCGAGCAACTGCTGCCTTGAAAAGCATCGGTTCCAAGCGAGAGCCTGGCGGAGGAATCTATCCTAAAGTGCGTGGGTCCATAGGCTTTATTCCTGGACTTCTCCAAAGCAGCGTTCGCCCGAGCCAACTCCTAACTGCGTCTCTATAGCTCGGCGCGGGTCTCTGCGAGCTCCCTTGAAGTTGACACTGGTTAGTGAGCTCTTCGTCCTTTTTGGCTCTCTCCCGGTGAAGAGGATCCTTCTTTATTCTAGCGCCGACTAGTTCGAGGAGGAATATGTCCCAACAGGTGTGCCGGCCTTGGCTTGTGGTGGCTCAGTGGGATTCTCGTGCGATGGTAGATGAGGGTTCAGTAGTCCTCGATGGAAAGTGTGGGTTTGGTGCTTGAATGCAGTAGACAGCATGGACTGGACCTTTGAATGTAACGGCTTCAAGGAAGCTTCACTCTACCCGGTGAGGGACTAACAAAAGTGATGGCTTTGATGGAGGCAGTGACATAGTTATGGTCGAACGCGTGCCGACTGGTCTAGATGTAGGTGACGTCGTCTAGCGTCGGTATGGCTTGATAGAGGCGCGAACAAGAGGCCGAGCGCAATATCCCTTACCAAGATGACAGGAAACCGATTTAGGACTCGTCAATGTGGATGACAACCTAAATTTTCAAAAACATATGATGCCTGTTTGTGGAAAAGTAAATGCCTACGACTTAATATACAAGGTACAAGGTACATGTACATCTCTCTCAAAACAAAAACAACTTAAGAACCCATAGGCAAACTCGATGGATTGTCGATGAAGCCTATAGGAGGCTGGCATGGAAGCATAGCATGATGCAGGGTTTTGTCCTACAGGAATCGTGCTATCTATGGATGGGGGTCCTTAATCAGGGATAGCGACGTCCCCAAAACCGAGCTACTCGGTCCGTTCCTTTACTCGAAACCTCTTTCTAATACTAACTCCTATTGGCACCAGTGGGATTTTGGGCATGGTGCCTAATTACAACTAGGATGATGCGTAATGCATCCATGTATGTAAATGTGGAAATAAAGTGTGAAATCTAAATGTGGTAAACAGATAATAATAACAATAAACGCCAGACAAGCGAATCGAGCCCGAACCCTCTAAGTGTCCCCAACAGAGTAGCCAAGCTGTGCAGACCCCGAATTTCGTCTTGTCGGGGCCCGCATGCGTGTGCACTAATCTCACGGTTTAGGAGTGTCCACCTTACTGGGGGATGCGAGACGGACACGTGTGAGAAGGAGTCGCCACTACCTGTTTAAGATCCGAAGGTCGAGGGCCGGTGAATTGCTCGGGTCTAGGGAGTAATGGATGCACCTAGTTTGCTAAGGCATATGATCTACGGAACTAGGAGTTCCAAATTCGAGAGTTCTGTTACGTGCGGGCCTATATCTCGCACGCCCTATCGGTACTCTAGTTTGTCTAGGGTTTGCCGTTTTTAATTTATTTACCACGTGAATTAAGTTTCATTTGTCTTGCTTGGTTTGACAGCGTAAATTCGTGGAAGCAATTGATTCGGGTTATGTGACCGAAAGAAGACTGGATCCTCAGGTCAGGGGGCTAGTCCACCGTACTGCGTTCCGGGTAACCGAATCATGATAGTCGGCTCATCGTGTGGACCGGGCCCGTGACTTGTGAGGTCTCACTCATCTCGGGGACCCTCAAACCGATTCGACCAATCCTAATACTCGGACCTTTCGGTCGTCGACCGGGATCATTACAAGACTGAATATACAAATAAATCTCTCACAATGTACTCTCAAATAATAATTACAGATTACAACAGATGGATCCCGATTAACTCGCATTTGGCCAAATTTTCACTCATGCTCTCCGCGTGATTCGAAAGACCGAAACATAAATTAAGATGACGCGGGCTCATGAGGGCCGGAGGTCGGCTCACACCGAACTGACAGGTCCGAGGAGGACTGAATGGTCCTCGAGATAACCATAAGATCAGTTGAGCTTCCGAGTGATTGTTTAACCCCTTTCACACGACCCGACCCGATCCTCCACATGGATGCTACACGGGTAAGAACGGTGACTCGAGGCTAGACCCCATTCCCCACTCTGGTCGCGCGCGCTCGGGTGTATGGGGGGCGTTAGACTCCGTGATTGATGATTATGGCATTGGACCCTATGTGTATCGTGTCCTAATAGAGTCGGGCTCGATCCGCAAGAAGACAAAGGAAAACAGATAAAAACAGACAAAAACAGAAAAGTTGTGTGTTATCACTGGATTTACGTGATTTATCAAGTTATGAACCGAGGTTGTTTGGCAAATAAATTTCTACTCTAATCAGACAAAACAGAGGTCGCACATGGTGAAGGTCGGCCCAGGGGCCACCCTAGGAGGGTATGTAGCATTCGACATTGCTTAACTGAACTTGACAGACATGATGCATATAGTCAAGTCTCAAATGCGTGGATGGCTTTTAGGTTGTTCTGTTTCGTGACACCAAGGGCTTAACAGATTATGATAGAGGTGTATTTTAGCCTGAAACCCAAAACCTGACGTTTTGCCTAACTGTTTACCAATGTTTGACTATGCCGGGTTCAAAGTTAATTTATTTTTCATGTTTTGACCCATTCTAAGCACGAACTTAGGGAAATCGGGGCACGAAACACCACGGGGTGCCAAGGTTAATACAGCACGAAACACCACGGGGTGCCAAGGTTAATACACATATCCCATGAGGGATCGGACAACCTTTCGTAAGCTGTCCTCGCTCGTGCCTCTAGTTTAATTCCCTAAGCGCCCGAATTAACGCTAAGGTGACAGAAACATTACGGACAGGAAAAGGGAGGGTAAACAAATGCCAATCGCACCTTGATAGACGCTCGCCCCTTTCTTTTATTCGATATGTTTTCGTCATCCTAACGCCTAGGGTGTTGGTGGATCATGAACCAGTGGTGATGCCCTTAAACCGGAAAATATGTGTAAGTGTGAGTATGAAAAATCAAGACCACGTGACACGGACTATCGAAAGTTAGTAGCTGGTGTCTTCAGATTCCTTGGATCTACTAGGGTCGTAAGGACCTTGAAAGAGCACAGAAACCAATTGCTCCGCCCAGAAGTGGTCTAGGAAGAACTCGTGCATCCCGATTCGAGCCCCCTCAAATCCGGCCCGGACTCGAGTCAAGACACATGAGTGCTCCCTATATGTCCATCTACGCGTGTCACGTGTCTTAGTGCTTTTGTGAAATTGTGACTTTTAAAAGGGCGTGGCCATCAGTTCTTGAATCGTAGTAAAAGCCAAGTGGATAAATTAGTCGAGTCCTGATTACCCCGTGTGTAGAGTTATTAGATTAAGTAAGATCTTATTGAATGCTTTAATTTTGTTGGTTTTAGACCGTCAGACTAATCATGAATTGACTGCCTGAATATAATCCTAATCCCCAATTGTTTTAATTAACGAGAACAACTTATGACATGGGGATCGAGACAAGTCCGGCCAAGAGGGCCCAGTCAACGATGGCCAAAATACCCTTAGACCCTTGTGGGCTCGAGATAGTCACCGATACACAAATCCATGCAAATTACTTTATATTAACGCGTTAAAAGTGTGAATAATCATAAGACTAGTGTCGGTATGGGAACATAACCACATACAATTCGATAAACACGTTTAAATTGAGAAATGAAAGCCACCCTTGACCCGAGATGGGTCAAGGAGCATTCGACCACTCCTTCTTGGGGATGGCCAAGAATCCCTTGACCCGACTCGGATCTCGTGTGGTCTCTTCTCCCCTATTTTAATCGCTTCTCGCATGCTCAACTCATCAAACACGATAATAACAAGCATATACGAAACCGGTGCCGCCATGATATCAGGAAATGCAGGCAAACACTCAAAAATGCATAAAAACACGATATTAATCGGAATCGGTAAAATAGCACCAGCACATGGAACGAGAAATTGTAAAAACACAAGAAACGACTAAAGTCGATGAGAAGGAGGCTACATAGGCCCAAGAGAGCCAAAGGAGCTCTCGGCCACCTCCTCTTGAGGTGTGGTCGTGAGCTCCAATGGGTCTTTTTGGCCATAGTGGTCTCCCCGACTCCGACTTTAGCTGCTTCCCGTCATGCTAACTTGCAACACATCGTTAAACAAACATGTAAGTGAAGTAGAAATGTATTAAGAAAAATATGCATATAACTAGTCAGGGATCGCCTTATCACTCTACAAAATTTGGAAATTAAAAGTTCTAACTCCTCTAAGGATTTAGAGGGTATTATACCTACACCTTGGGGGTGGAAACGAGTCGGGAAGAGTCTTGAAAGAAGGAGCAACAATTTTGGATAGTCCGGTGCACTAGAGAACCCGAGATGGCTTGGATGGCAACACGAGTTGCTGAGGCTGGTTGGGTCATTGGGGGTGGTTCTAGCGATTTGGCACGATGGTCCTTGACTCCTAAGGGACCTTTGGACACGGCTATGGGTGGGGCTTAGCAAGGCAAAGCCTAGTTGACCCACCTACAAGGGATAAACCGTGAAAGGAAGAAAGAAGACTCAGGTGAGGAAACTGGCTGGAGAGGCCGGCTGGATGTAGAACCGATGGTTGGGCACGATGGTTCACTACCCTTGGGAAGTCCCTAGAGGGTGCTGGCAGTAGGTCACGGGTCAAAGCTACTTGGGTTGACCCTCCTGCAACAGGAAATTGAAAGCAAAGAAAAAGCAACCCGAGAGGGAGAAAGGGAGCTCGGGAGTGACTTTCTTGGTGGCACGGCTCTGGGGACGTGATCTCCTTGTCACAGAGAGAGTGAGGGTCTTGGGTGACCCTTCATGGGTTGTTGGCATGACTCGCTTTAGTCGTGAGAGGTGCAAACTCGCCTAGAAACTGGGAAAGAGCTTGGAGACCCAGTCGGGACGAAACAGACCCGACTGGCACCCAATGAAGAAACAGGTCTACAGGAGGCTCCCAGTGGTCATTTGGTGCAAGGTTGATGGCATTTGACTCCTAACTAAGTGACGATCACGGTGATAGGTGGCTCGTAGTGAGATTCAACCCGAACTGACCTGTACGTTCCTCCAAAGTTCGGGTTAGAAAAGAAAACCAGAGGAACAAACCCGACTGGCACCCGATGAAGAAACGACTCTACGGGAGGCTCCCGGTGGTCTTTTGATGCAAGGTCGGTGGCATTGGACTCCTAACTGAGTGAAATCACTATGATAGGTGGTTCGTAGTGAGATTCAACCCGAGCTAACCTGTACATTCTTGCAAAGTTCGGGTTAGAAAAGAAAACCAGAGGAACAAACCCGACTGGCACCCGATGAAGAAATGACTCTACGGGAGGCTCCCGGTAGTCTTTGGATGCAAGGTCGGTGGCATTGGACTCCTAACTGAGTTAGAATCATTCCTGCAATGGTTTCGTGAGGATTAGACATGTCAATTTTCCTAAAAGATGCAAAGAAAACCGGGAAAAAACTGGAAAAATCTGTGAAGGGAGAAAGGAGAGAAAAGGCGGTGGTGCACGGTTGAACAGCTCTCGGCACGCGACCACCTTGTCACGAGGAAGAGTGAGGGTCGTGAGGAACCCCTAGGATGTGATGGCACGACTCACCATGGTCGTGGGAAGAAATGGCGTGCCGAGGACCCCGGGGTGGCTATGGAAACCCGTTTCTGTACTGTTTCTGTTACCTGCTGAAACGGTGTGTTGGAGGCTTCGAATGCTAAAAATAAGTTCGGAAATGGATTTAGAAGGTCGAAAACATGTGGGGTAAGAAGTTTGGTCAAGGCTCGGGCAAAGTCGGGGGCCAGGACTCGCCTAGGAACCGGGAAAGTGCCTAGAGACCCGATTCTGGACTACTCTGGATCTACATGCTGGAAGCTTCAAATGCCGAAACTAACACTGGAAATGGACTCCGGAGGTCAAGTACATGTGGGATATGAAGTTTGGTCAACTTTGGTTCGGGTTGAGTGGCGGTCGCTGGAAAACGGTTGAGTTTTCCGGCAATTTTGGCCTTGAACCGGGCTGTGCTTGGGCTGAACGAAGTGTTGGAGTTTGAGAGGAATTTGTGAGAGTTTTTGAGTGAGAAAGCTAGAGAGAGAGTGCAAGAGGAGTTGTGATTAAAGTGTCTTGCAATTAGGCACTTATAGGATGCCTTAATGAGCCAAATTAATGAGTTTAAGTGCAATTAGAGGGGGGTGCTTAGGGGTTCCGAATTTTGGAGGGAAGATTAGGGTGGGGAAGTTGTCTTGTTGAGTGTGGGGAAAGGAAGAGAAGGGAAATGAGAGTTGATAGATGGAAGGATGGATGGGAAGTGTGTAAGAGATATTTTGAAATGTATGGTGGAGGCTCATTTGGCTCAACTCTAGAGTAGAGCCATGGCTTGAGGCTTGGCTTGGCTCGGCTTGGCTTGGCTAGCTCAAGGGTCCCACCTGTCTAGGAAGAAAGCCGGAAGAAGCTCGGGGCTCAATTGATCGTGCGTTCGATTTTTGTTGTTCGCTTGAACGACGAATTATCAATGTGCGCGCGAATACGGTTTTAATGAGCCTAATATTGACATGCTTCTTGAAAGCGAATGCTCGGGTGACTCGGGGACTCGAAAGCTGATTTTGCTCCGTTTGGATTATCGGAGCGAAGTTGTCCCCTTCTGACGCCTATTTGCACTTTTGCGTGTTTTAAGGCTCGCACCGGTGTATTTTTCGCATTGAGCGAAACGGTTTACTCGTCGACCCCGGCTGGAGATCGATAACCGGAGATGACCTAGGAATCCGCGAACGAGGCTTTCTTAGTGTTTCCCGAGTGTTCTGATGTGTTCGGAGACCACTGTGATCTCCGTTTGTCAAAAATGAGTCCCGAAGGCTTGTCGGGAGGCGTTCGTGACCATTGAAACGTCACTCGGGAGATCGGTATGACTTGCTTGGTCCGAACCGAAATGATTTCCTAGGCCCTGGGGGTTGTTGGGAGTGGGTGGTGCAAAGCTCGGATGTCAACATTTTCCCGAATGAGCTCTGATCATAAGATTCCCCGTGAAAGGGGCCCTTTTGTTACTGGAATAGTACTCGGGAAACCTAAATGGATTATGCAATGCGATCGAGATTTATCTCCCAAGCCCTTGAGGTCCCTGGGATTGATTGGTGCAAATTTCGTGCACTGACGATTTGTTAAAAGAGTCTCCGGCTATGTCTTTCTATAGAAAATGACCCTTTTTCCCTGGTCGAGATCTATTCGGGAGACCAAGATGAACCCCGAAACGCAGTCTGAATCCTGTTCCATGGTCCTGGCGGTCCTTGGGTGTGTGCAGGCATGTTTTCGGGTGGCATTTACCTGTACGCGGATCGGGCATCCCAGGAGCCCCTTTAGGAAGGCGTCTGCAAATGTTCAAGAGCGCCCCGGCTTAAGCAGGAGGCTTCTGAAATGCGCTTGGAGGTGTCATTGGTCATTTTGGTACCAAGAGGGATTTTTAGAGTCTCATATTGGATATCTTCTGACGCTCCGACGATCTGTCGATGAATAGTGCTGCAGTGCCGGCTTCTGCTGTTTTTGGGGTTCCTTGTTCGTCCATTCTTCTGATTGCCCTTTTGTGCTTTTCTAGCGATTCCTGCTTCTCTTTCGTAGTCCGTGCCCTCATGTCCGAACGTTCACTCCTGGTTGCCAAGTCATGAGTAGCTCGGCCCGACATTCTTGTCTATGTAGCCGGTGGATCAAAATGGGGTGCTGATAGCTTGCCCCACTTTGGTTGCATGCTCGATTAGAGGATGTAACCAAAGATCATGAGAAGCACCCATTTGGACCCCGGCTACCTTCCTGATGCTGCTCTCTGTAGTCGTTTGTTCCTCCGTCTTGGGTGTGTGGGAGAAACCGTGCAAGTGCACGGACCTGTCACGACATGGTGGCATGGTTGAGAGGTGGAGATTATGAAGTGGTGGATGAGGGGCCTGAGCCCGCAAACCTATCTTCATTCAATCAAAATCCTTCCCTAATCTTTTCTTCCAAAACCGCCCAAGCCTAATCCAAGAGGCTAGTGGCACTTTGCTTTCACTAATTATCATTAAGCTTAGCCTATATATACTTTCTATGTCATTAAGCGAATCACAACTTACTTCATGCCATCTCTCTAGCATTTCTCACTCTTCAAAAGCTCTCAAACTCCCTTATCAAAACCGCAACTCTTCAGCCATTCCAGCAGCCAACAACAAGCAAGAACACCAAATATTTAAGTCGAAATCATGGTATTCACAATCCCGGCTTAAATCCAAATTTCTCCAAACTTCATTGGAACAGTGAAGATTTTAAGTTTGAAGCCCCCAACCCATTAGAATAGCCCACCACAAAACCGAATAGTTTTTGCTCCTTCTCGGGTTAAAAATGGCAACCTGGGTTTCAAGCATTTTCGGATTGGTTTGAGTCCTCAAAACCCATCAAACCACACAACCCAAGGGTGTCAAGAAGTCGAGAAATCCAAAAAAAACCCGCTTGTGTTGACCCAGTCGGGTCGGATTTTTTGACTATCTTTGCGTTTTCCATGCAGATCGGGTCGATCTGAGACTCTTTTCACGAAACGACCACCGCAGTCACCTCCAGGTAGGGGTGTGCACGGGTACCGGATATACCTGGAACCGGTTGGAACCTACCCTAACAGGTAGGGTCCGGGTAGCTCGTATTGAAAATATGGTAGGTTCCGGGTACTAAAATTAGGAACCTGTGAAAATCGGTTCCGATTCCGGTTCCTGCCTACAGGGTACACGGAACCGGTTATTTATTAAAAAAAGAGAGGAAAGAGTAAAGTTACTATCTCCTCTAATGAATTAGAACATAGGCACTTTGTTGTGTGAGATCGTATTATGGATGTTCAATTTTGTCGATGGATTGATGAGACATATTATTATTTCATTGTTGTGGATTAATCTAAATTTTGTTGATATTCTATTTGGCGTAATTACTGATTATGTATGTGATATTTTCGATTTTATTTAGCGAAAAGAAAAAATTTACAGGTTCTAACAGGGTACCCGGAACCTGTGGTATAATACAGGTTCCGGGTAAGTTCCGGTTCCATGATTCAACAGGGTAGGGTCCGGTTCCAAAATCTTGGAACCTGTCCCTTACAGGGTAGGGTCTAGGTATTATGAAAAATACAGGGTACCCGGAACCGATCACCCCTACCTCCAGGGGTCGATTAGGAGTCGGGAGCCACTGACCTTGCCTCAAAATTCCATCAGGAGCCACCGTGGTGACGTCCGACCCGCAAACTGCCCAGTCGGGTCTATTTCCTAAACGTGCTCTACTTTTCGTAATCTTTGCAGGGTTATACAGGTCAACCCGACAACTCTGGAACCAAACGACCGCCACCACCACCTAAGAGGGTCCCTTGGCTGTCCAGAATCGAGGTGAACCTGCCAGAAAACCGGTCGAAACAAACCGAACCGGCCTGCTCCTTCCTGGGTGCCTAGTTGGGTCAAGACAGTTTCCAATCGGGTCTGTTGCCTCTGTTCGGGTCTGTTCAAGCCAAAACAACCCAAACCTGACCCACCAACGGTCCAACCCGACTTTTTACAGTCTCATCCCGCATCCCGGGACTAGGTATAACCATTCCTGACTTAGAGGAGCTAGGACTTTTACAAATTTATTGTGTTTATGTAGTTATAAGGGTTTTATGCATGATTTACTTTCAAGATCATTTCTTTTATGCATTTTTATGTTATATCGTGCATGATTATCATCGTTTAATGTGCTAGCATGTCGGGAAATGTTTAAATTGGAGTCGAGAAAATCATTCCGACCCGAAAAAACCAAAGGGGGCTCTCGGGTTTGTCTCCAAGGGAGATAACCGAAACCTATTTTCGGCTTTTCGGGTTAACAATGAATTCCTTGCCCCGATTTAAGTCGTTTCCCGAGTTTTTATGCTTTTATCACATCCATGAAGTCGGTATCGTTTTATTGATTCCATAGATAACGTGTTTGTGCATGTTTGTATGTTTAAATGCATTTTCCAAACTCATGGCAATACCGGTCATTATTAAATACGTGTCATTTATCGTGTTTAACTCTTGAGCATGCGAGAAATAGTCGAAATTGGGTTAAAGAAACCGTTTGAAACCCGAAACGGGTCAAGGAAACCCACGACTATCCTCAAAAGGGAAGAGCCGAGTTTTTTGACCTTATTCGGGTCAAGAACGATCTCTTTACCTCGATGAAATATATTTCTTGGATTTTGTGCAAATTGCAATTTTAATATCATCGCAAATCCCACGTTAAAATTCCATTTAGAACATTGTTCTTAAAGCAAAATGCATGAATTCATGTATCGATTACTCTTTCGGGGCCATTTGGGTTCTGAGGGTATTCTGGTCATTTTGACCAAATTATCCTTGACCTTCCTGGACTCGTCTCTATTGTCATGTCATGAATTGTTTTTATTAAATTAAGCTTTTCGAGTATTCAAACTTCATTTAGTGGATAAATTCATGATCTGTCTGATTGTCTGTAACCCGCACATTTACTGTATTCGGCAATAATTTACAAGCAATAAATTCACAAACGGGTTAATCGGAACGCTCACATGATTAAACCCACTTGGCACTGATAAGTTTGAATGAATTGGTAATTAACTAATAACTCGGGTCGATGAGTTGTCAAATGACGTTAATGCCCTTTTTTTCAAAACTTGTCTTCGAATATGGTTTTTCGTTGAATGATATGCTTGTTTTGTCGCTCGGAAGTCATTCGAGGAGTCTGTGTGACTTCCGAGAGACAATCTGAAGCAATGATCATGCTTTGTATAATTGCTGGATGTGACTGCATCTGACATCGGGTATTAACTTTTCTCTAGTGAACCAACGTTTTTGGACTCCCACTAAAAAGGTTTTTGTATTTATAAAATTGCTCTGTATAGAGCAACTGATCTGCGAAATGCGTTTGAACACACCTTTCATTTGTTTGGCACCGCAAGGGATTTTTGGAGCCCATTATTGACTATCTTCTGATGGTCGAGCGAACCAGCAGAAAAATAGCACTGTTGGCGATGTATTCTGAAAACGCCAGTTTGGATGCTGTCTAGGCTCCCTGTTTGCTCTGTATGTCACTGGATGATTCTGTATGTTCTTCAGTCAAATGCGTGATTCATCTGCCTGTCTCTGTTGACTTGAGAATGAATAGCAATTTGCTGCTCTGTTGAGTCCTCTTCTGTATTGATGCTCAAGTCATGGCCTGAATCATTGCTGATGTGCATTACTTGAACTAGTGAGCCAAAATGGGGTGCTGACAGCTTGCCCCTCTTTAACTGCGTGCTCGAGTAGAGGATGCAGCCAAAGACTTTTAGAAGCACCCCAGTTTGATAGCAATTATCGATATGGAACTTCCAATGACCGTCTTCTCCCTCTTGCTTTGGATATGTGGGAAATATTGTACCTAACATAAGGATAAAAGGAGCAAGATGAGATATGAATAAGCTTTGCCGGAAACAAGAAGTGCCTTGTTTAATCAGAAATGCGGTGTCTAATGAAAGGACGATGTTTAATGATAGTGTAGTGCTTTGCTTAATGAGAAGGTGCAGTGCTTAATGAAAAGTGCAATGTATAATTGAAAGTGTTGTGTTTAATTGAAAGTGCGATGCATTGTTTAAAGAAAAGGACGATGCTTAATCAAAAGTGCGGTATATAATGAAAAATGCATTGCTTAAAGAAAGTGCGTTTGAAAGAGGCACGGGCGCCTGCCCGGCGAGTTGTGTGAGGCACGGGCGCCTGCCCGGCGAGTTGCGTGATGCACGGGCGCTTACCCAGCGGGTTTGCGATATGCACGGGCGCTTGCCCGATAAGTTGCATGATGCATGGGCACTTGCCCAACAGGTTTGTAATATGCACGGGCACATTGCCCTATGGATTGCATTACTTAAAAAAAGATGCATTGCATTGCTTAATGAAAAAGTGCATTGCTTAATGAAAATGTGCTTGCTTAATGAAAAAGTGCTTGCTTAATGAAAATGTGAATTGCTTAATGAAAAGGTGCTTGTTTAATGAAAATGTGCATTGCTTAATGAAAAGGTTGTCAGCACCTCATTTTGGCTCATTAGTCCAAACAATCGCATCAATAGCGAATCGGGTCACAACTTGAGCATTAATGCAAAAGAGGGCTTGACAGAGCAACAAATCATTATTCATCCTTAAGTCAGAATAATCAACCAGATGACAGGGGCAAGCAACAGGAAAATTTCCTTGGTCATTAAAAGCTAACAGAGCGAGCAGAAGTTAAATAATCCTTAAACCTGCATTTTATAGAGTGCAAAGCTGATAGTGTTATTTTCCGATGGTTTGCTCAACCATCAAAAAATATCCAATATTGGACTAAAAAAATCTACATTAGTGCCAAACAGATGAAAAATGTCTTCAAACGCATTTTGCAAATCATCTGCTCTATACAGAGCAATTTTATAAATACAGACAACTTTTCAGTTGGAGTCCAAAAATGTCAGTTTTTCAGAGAAAAGGTAATGCCAAATGTCAGTTACAGCCATGTCCCACAAACATACAAAGCATGAGCATCACAACAGATCTATTCTTGGAAGCCGTACAGACACCCTGAATGACTTCTGAGCGACAAAATGAGCATACCTTCCTTTGGAAATGCATAACCAGAGACTGGTCTGACGGAATAACAGCAAACGATGTTGACTCTGCATTGCCCTGAAAACTCCAGCAGACGGATGCAATTGTGCAAAATAGATAGCATAACCCCTTTCAGTTTCCCGAGTGACATCCGAGGAGCAGAAAAAGCCATTTTTAGTGGAAATTCATATCCGAATGTCATTTTTGCTGAAACTTGATGCTGGATGCCTACCCTACACAGTACTAGACATCCTAAGGATCAATGTGGAATCATCAGACTGAATTGCAAAACTCATCTAGACCTCCCGGGTAGTTCTTTAAAGGTCTCATATGCATTTTTCTAGTCCTTAGAGGTCCGTTTTCAACAAACAGAGATCGCAGTGATCTCTGGATCGCCTAAGCAACTCAGAAAGCAATATGAGAAATCCAGTTTCGGCCTCCTAGGACGTCTCCGACTCCACATTTGTAATACCGACTTAAGGGTCAACTATTCATTCCAACTGAAAATGCATATCAAAATGACCAATGCAGAACATAGATGCAAGATACGCTGTCAAGAATGGTTAACTTCGCTCTGAGCGCTTAAAATGAGCAAAACCGGCTTTCGAGCGTCATGACCACATGAGGCATTTTCTCACGAAAAATGCCAATCTTGGGCTCATTTGAATCGTTTTATCGCGTACATCACCGATTCGATGTTCAATTTGAACTATAGGCCTCAAACGCATGATCAATCGAGATTCGAGTTTCCTCTCGACTCAACTCCAGCCCAAGCGGGACCCACGGCATCTTCTTCCCCTTTGCTCAAGACAAAGCTAGCCACCATTGCCCACTTGCATTAAAAATATCCTAAGTCTTTCACTCTTACTTAATGAAAATGTGATGGCTTAATGAAAAGTGCTGAGCTTAATTAAAAGGTGTGTGCAGAAAGTGAATGCAAATGCTGGGGAGTTGCACGAGGTGTGGAAGGAATCATTGTGCTTCATCCATCATTAAGCTTGTCGACGTTGCAAACAATGCTGTGACATAATGCTTCATTGCTCATCTTCTGATTGTGATGCAACTGAGTGCATGGAATGTTATCCTGCAGATTTCTCCTCGGACTGAGGCTGTAGTTCTTGGCATAAGGCAAACATGCATTTGTCAGAGGAAGACATCTTTCGGGGTTTACATCCTCATACCTGCATATAGAACTAGGGGAGCTAACAATAGTTGTCAGTCCTACCATACAGCTGTAATGAAGATGTGCAAAGAGGTCTGAGTAATAATGCTTCGGGGATTTGAACTTGATGACCATTTGAAAAGGGTGGCCTTGTCCCACAAGACTCTAACTTGAAAAAAAATCTTTTTACAGGAAATGCATGACTCGTGGAATTTGCATAAAGGTAAAGGGAGGGATCTTTGGGATCCTCCAAATCAAGGATATAACGATTCGACCCCATGTCGAAAGGTGTCTCTTGCCCGGAGAGTCAAGGAGAGTTTGCTTGCGTCGAAGACTGCCAAAACCACTACTCGTTGTCGCTTCACACTGATTGTAGTTGTTCTTTCATGGTCGAGCTGCCAAAGGTCCCTTAACTTTTGCCTATGCCGTAAGACGCGTGACAACGTAGTGATGCAAATCGTAGCATGACTTCAAGGGATCCAGTTCAAGTTCCAATTGGACCAATTACGCGAGAACAAGCAAAGAAGTTTAAAGATGAACTCAACGGTTTGATTCAAGAAGTTTGAGCTCAAGCAAATTCATGGAGGCCCATTGGACATGAACCACGTGATCAACAAAGATCCATCAACATGATTCAAGTTATAGAATATTCCGGACAAGGCTAAATTCAGCAAGTGTTTAAGGAAGCTTCTAGAATATTTGATGATCAAGAGAAGATATCATCAGATTTGTTTAAAGTTTAAATCTCATGGAGATATTCTAGGGATATTTAGATTTCATATCTTTATAGATTATGTCTTATCTCTATCGATATTTTAGGTTTTATTTTCCTTATCTTTAGGAGGAGATATGGCCAGATTAGGTTTAGTTTATGTCTATATATATTCATCTTTGTCAATTTTTAATAAAAAGGAACATTCATAAAATTGTGAAAGTATTCTCTTTGGTTCTTGAAGAACTAATTCGAACTTATCAGAAATTTCTGTGGCATTCATCATCGATTTATCAAACGGCTTTTCACCACCGTTTGTGGCGTCTTCCTGTATACCGAGGTTCTTGTTTTGCAATAAATAATGGGTCGAGGGTTTGTCAATCAAATCTGATCGTGAAACGATCTTGGGTTCCTTTAGTTGTCGGGTCTCGTCATTCTTGGCGGGAATCGCATCATTTGGTATCAGAGCATCAGGCTCCAAATCAGGTTTTCGTTTCAATTTGCTGAGCTTCGTTTCGTCAAGTTTATTCTTTCTGGATTGTTATTAGTCGGAAAAAAAAGAACGAAAGAGCGTAAGAAAAGAAAGAAGTTGTTGTAGTCAATTTGATCCAAATTCTTTGCATCAGACCATTCTAAAGTTGTTATTTCCCTTTCTTTGTGATCTACATTGATTCTGATCCCAAAATTTCATATAACATTCTGGTTTATTTAATCCTTCATAGTAGTTGCATTCTCTCTTGTTTCCTTTCTTCCTTAAATTTCCTTTGACCATTAATTTTCCTTGGTAAGTTCTTAGTGAATTGCTGCTGGAAATTTTGGAGAATTGTTCGTTTAGTTTCAAGAGATCTGAAAGAAAATTATCGAGTGGAAAAGGCAGGAGTGGTAAGAACATTAGAGGGTTAAAAGCCACGTTTGTTTGAGTGAAAACACGAGTGTAGAGTGATTCACACTCTGGAGTGTAAACACGTAAGGGAGAAAATTATGAGGTCCTTTCTTTCTAACTTTATTTTGCAGCAATCATGTCTCACAACAGTTCTAAGAGTATTCCCGAAGGTGCTACGGAATTGTCTGATTCGAAAATACTTATGGAGGCCATGATGAGTGAGATGAGGCGTGTGATGAGGTTGGAGTTTGAGCAGGTTCATGAACAGATAGATCTGATGGAGCAAAAACTTGTGGAGCAGCCATGAAACGCTCCTAATGCACGTAGGAGGGAAAGAGTTCAACCGTGGGAAGTGAGGGTTGAAGATGAAGAGAATTATGGGGCTGGTTTTGATGAAGAAGATGATCGAGATTCGGTTGTTAGTAATAGGAGACATGGAGGGCGGTTTAGAGAAGTTAGGAATCGAGAAGACAATAACTTGGGTAGTATTAAGATGAAAATCCCATCGTTCCAAGGAATGAGTGATCCCGAAGCATACCTTGAGTGGGAGAAAAGGGTGGAGTTTGTATTTGATTGTTATAATTATTCTGAGCTGAACAAAGTCAAATTGGCTGCAATTGAATTATCAGATTATGCAATTGTCTGGTGGGATCAATTAGTGATAAATAGGCGAAGAAATAGAGAGCCACCTATAGATACGTGGGAGGAAATGAAAAGGGTGATGAGGAAGCGATTTGTTCCCAGTTATTACTACCGAGAGTTGTATAATAAGTTACAAAGTCTTAGGCAATGTAACCGGAGTGTAGATAAATATTTTAAGGAGATGGAAGTGGCCATGATTAGAGCAAATGTAGAGGAGGATCGGGAGGCTACTATGGCAAGATTTTTGGCTGGATTGAACCGGGAAATTCAAAATGTCGTGGAATTACAACATTATGCGGAGTTAGAGGATATGGTGCACATGGCCATCAAGATTGAGAACCAGTTTAAGAGGAGAGGCAATACACGTGCAAGCCAAAGTCCAAGCACATCCACTTGGAAACCGAATCAGTGGAAGAAAGATGGGAAGCAATCCACGTCAAAGTCGAAAATCGAATAAAATACAAGATGCAACCAGCCACGTTCCTCAAGGTAAAACCGACATTGCTACCTCCAAGAATCGTGACATTAAGTGTTTTAAATGCCAAGGCAGGGGACACATAGCAAGTCAATGTCTGAACAAGCGGGTCATGGTGATGCGAGACAATGGTGACATTGTGACCGACACTGAAGATTCTGACACCGATGACATGCCCCCATTGGAGGACATTCCCGAGGAGGAATATTTAGCTCCAGATGCATTGACATTGGTGGCAAGGAGAGCATTAAGTTTGCAAACAAAAGGAGTTGAAAAAGTGCAGCGGGAGAACATCTTTCACACTAGGTACTACGTCAAAGACAAGGTATGTAGTGTGATTATTGATGGTGGCAGTTGTACTAATGTCGCAAGCTCAACAATGGTGGAAAAATTGGGACTGCCCATGTTGAAGCACCCTAGGCCGTACAAGCTACAAAGGTTGAATGATAGTGGTGAGCTAAGAGTGAACAAGCAGGTGTTAATTGCATTTCGAATCGGTAAATACGAAGATGAAGTGTTGTGTGATGCAGTACCGATGCAAGCAGGACACTTGTTGTTAGGGCGTCCCTGGCAGTTTGATAGGCAAGTGAAGCATGACGGCTTTACGAATAAATATTCATTTGTACTTAATCAACGATCGATCACTCTTGTACCATTGACACCGCAGCAAGTATATGAGGATCAAGTGAGATTGCAAAAAGAGAGTGATCAAAAGAAAGAGAGTGAACAGAAGAAAATGAGTGAAAA
Organism: Punica granatum; assembly: GCF_007655135.1. Taxonomy (NCBI): domain Eukaryota; kingdom Viridiplantae; phylum Streptophyta; class Magnoliopsida; order Myrtales; family Lythraceae; genus Punica; species Punica granatum. The sequence continues at coordinate 38,587,730 of NC_045127.1, read as the reverse complement.
TCAGAGAGAGGCCGAGAAAAATGAGAGAGAAAAAGAAAATAAAAATTCGGCCATTGAGAGAAAATTAGAGAGAAAACAAAAGAATTTATATGCAAAAATGAGTGAAATTAAGCGAACAATGTTTTCAGATCAGCCGATTATTGTACTTTTGTACAAATAGACATATTTCAACACTAACGAATTTGACATCGTTCTGCCTAGTTCTGTTGTTTCTCTTTTATAGGAGTATGAGGATGTCTTTCCCAAGGAAACACCACATGGGTTAGCTCCAATCCGAGGGATTGAATATCAAATTGATTTTGCTCCCAGTGTGACAATTCCAAACCGACCAGCCTATAGGAGCAATCCTGAGGAGACAAAGGAGCTTCAACGGCAGGTAAGTGAGTTGTTGGAGAAAGGGTACATGTAGGAGAGCATGAGCCCATGCGCCGTTCCGATTATACTTGTACCTAAGAAGGATGAGACGTGGAGAATGTGCGTTGATTGCCGAGCAATCAACAACATAATGGTAAAGTATCGTCATCTTATTCCTCGCTTAGATGATATGTTAGATGAGCTACATGGTTCTTGTGTATTTTTTAAAATTGATTTAAAGAGTGGTTATCATCAGATTAGAATGAAAGAAGGAGATGAATGGAAAAATGCCTTTAAAACAAAATATGGTTTGTATGAATGGTTAGTTATGCCTTTTGGTTTGACTAATGCTCCAAGCACTTTTATGAGATTTATGAATCATGTTTTGCGTGCAACTTATGATAAGGAGCAATATGCAAAGCACGCCAACAAGGGGCGTCATAAGATGATTTTCGAACCTGGAGATTGGGTTTGGTTGCATATGAGAAAAGAGAGATTTCCGGCGCAAAGACGTTCCAAATTACTTCCGAGAAGGGATGGTCCTTTCCAAGTCCTAAAGCGCATCAATGACAATGCTTATAAACTAGACTTACGTGGTGAGTACAATGTAAGTGCAACTTTTGATGTTGCTGATTTGCTTCCTTTTGATATAGGTGATGATTTGAGGGCAAATCCTTTTCAAGAGGAGGGGAATGATGCAAATCATAGCACGACTTCAAGGGATCCAGTTCAAGTTCCAATTGGATCGACTACGCGAGCACGAGCAAAGAAGTTTAAAGATGAACTCAACGGTTTGATTCAAGTAGTTTGCGCTCAATCAAATTCGTGGAGGCCCATTGGACATGAACCACGTGATCAACAAAGATCCATCAATATGATTCAAGTTATAGAAGATTCCGGACAACGCTAAATTCAGCAAGTGTTTGATGAAGCTTCTAGAATATTTGATGATCAAGAGAAGATATCATCAAATTTGTTTAAAGTTTAAATCTCATGGAGATATTCTAGGGATATTTAGATTTCATATCTTTATAGATTATGTCATATCTCTATCGATATTTTAGATTTTATTTTTCTTATCTTTAGGAGGAGATATGGCCAGATTAGGTTTAGTTTATGTCTATATATATTCATCTTTGTCAATTTTTAATAAAAAGGAACATTCAGAAAATTGTGAGAGTATTCTCTTTGGTTCTTGAAGAACTAATTCGAACTTATCGAAAATTTCCGTGGCGTTCATCATCGACTTATCAAACGGCTTTCCACCACTGTTTGTGGCGTTTTCATCGACTTATCAAATGGCTTTCCATCACCGTTTGTGGCTTCTTCCTATATACCGAGGTTCTTGTTTCGCAATAAATAACGGGTTGAGATCAGTTATACCAAGGTTCTTGTTTATGTTGTAAACAACCGGTCAAGAGTATGTCAATCAAATCTGATCGTGGAATGATCTTGGGTTCCTTTAGTTGCTCGTCATTCTTGGCAGGAATCGCATCACCTAGCGGGGTATGTTTTTCGACATTTCCCTCGTTTAGAGCTCACCTTTTGCTACGACTGCCCTGATCGGGTCCGATCGCACCTTTCGGTTCCTCTAACTTTTGCCTAGACTGCCCTTTGCAGTTTTCAGCCTAGCGAGGATTTTGTTTCAAGCTCTCCTTTTGCCATGGTTCCCCTTTGCGGGATTTTAAACCGTGCCCCTCATTCTCTAATTTTTGCCTAGGTCGCTTCAAAGAGGTTTTCAACCTAGCGAGAAATCATTCTTTTTCTCTCAAGAAGGTTCTAAGATATGAAAGAACATTAGAAGAAGATTGCACAAGATTTACAAAATTGCAGGCATAGGGAGTTGCGCGTGCATGTGCATCAAAAAGCAGCAGAATGACGGAAAACTGTCAAGGATAGTACTTCTTGAGGGCATCGGCATTAACTGGGAGTGCATCTTCGTTCCCATCCATGTCGTTAAGGATGATTGGTCCTCCATTGTACGGACCCGAATGTGGACTCTCGTCGGGGCCCGCATGCCCGCTTTTGGATTGCGCGGCTTGGGAGTGTCCACTTTCTCGTGGGGACGCGTGACGGACATGCGTTATCATTTTACGACCCGTAGGTCGAGGGCGGATAAGTTACCCGAGTCTAGGGGTATGGAACACCTAGTTTGTTGTTAAGGCATTGATCTGTGCGGAACCGAAAAATCCGTGTTCGGGGGTTCATGTTACGTGCGGGCCTATATCCCGCACACCCTTTCGATACTCTGGTTTGCTAGGCTTGCATGTTTTGTTATTTACTGCTTCAATTAAGTTGCACTCGGCTCGCACGTTTTGACACCGGAGATTCGGTGAATTAAACGATGTGGATTGAGAAGCCGAGAGAGAAGTAAACCCGTATGTCGGGGAATTGGTTCACAATCTTGTGTTACAGTTCATCGAACCATGGAGGTTGAATCCCTGCATGAACCAGAACTGCAAATTCTTGGGTTTACTTTCCTTTGGGCAAGCATTAAACCGATTCGATTAATTCGACTCTCGGACCGTTCGCTTACCGACTTGAATTCTTACAGAATGAATGTACAAAATAAAAGTCCTTACAATGCTCTCGAAAACAATAAATACAAATTATAAATGGCCGAATTCCAGTTGACTCGCATTCGGTTATTATTCCGCTCTAACTCACCGTGAGTTTAGGGAAAACACCGAAAAACTGAAATTCAATGCACGCTCTCACTGGATAGGGCGTTGGACCCTGTGAGTGTTGATTAGGGCGTTGGACCCTGTGATCGATGATTAGGGCGTTGAACCCTAATATCATTCGGCCTAGGGATCAGGCTCGACCCGAATGAAAAACAAGTGCGAAAAGTTAACAATCAGTAGGTAAATAACAGACAATGTGTTTGTATTCACCGAATGTACGTGGATTAACAAGTTTATTAATCCAAGGATGTTTTTGCGAGCAAATGCCATATGCTAAGCAATCAAACAAGTGCCAATGTTTTAGCATTCGGCTTTTGTTGGAAACTTGAAAAAGAGAGTCAAATCTCATGTGTGTGGATTGCTTTTACAGTTGTTCTGTATTGTGACACTGAATTTCCACTAAATTAGCCAAACTCGTGTTTTGACTCTAAATTTGGAATCTAGAATTCCTCCTCACCATTATCTAGTGTTTGGTTAGGTCGAGTGAAAGGTTAATCAGCATTTTGCATGTTTTCTGACAGAGATAACCGTTCTAGTTACTCGAGTCTATGTTAGGATGACAGAAACTCATTAGTTAGATAAGAAAGGGCTATGCAGATGAACCTGCACCTGAATAGGTAGCCCGTTCTTATCCCGTACTGTAGTGTTTCTGTCATGCTAACCCTAGGGGTGTCGCTGTATTGTAAAAAGACGATTTTGCCCTTTATTTGAAAATTGTTTTCATAAAAGGGGAAAAATCGTAGTGCGGGCCACCTCGACCTGTAGCCGATGTCGACCAATTCCCTGAATCGTCCAGGGTTGTGCAAGAACCCTGAAAAAGCCAAAGAACCGGTCGATCTGCCCGGAAGTGATCTAGAAAGATCTTCTGTATCCTGACCTGAGTTACCTAGAATCAGGCAAAAACTCAAGTTGAGACATAGTAGCCCTTTTCAGACGTCCATGCTACATCGGACTGCGCGTTTCGGGTTTTGAAATTGGTAAGTTTGAAAAGGGCACCAACATCATTTGACAACTCATCGACGCAAGTTATTAGTTAATGGCCAATTCGTGTAAACTTTATCAGTGTGAAGTGTGTTTAATCATGTGAGCGTCTCGATTAACCCGTTTGTGGAATTAATGCTTAAGGGTTGTGCAGAATGCATTAATTATGAAAACAATTCGTGACTCGACGACCAAGACGATTCCATAAGGATCGAGGATAATTTGGTCCAATGACCGAAACTACCCTCGTAACCGAATGGACCCGAATGAGTCATCGATACCCGAATCCATGCATGCTTTGTTTTGAAAAGACATTTTCATGCGATATTGCGACGATAATGTAAATTGCAAATTACACGAAAGTCGAAGAACGGACTCAAAACGGGGAGAGGAATCCTCATGCAACCCGTACGAGTCTAAGAGGCTCTCGGTTACTTCCCCTTGGAGATAACCGAGAGGTCTCATGGCCCGAATGGGGTTCCACGAGGTTTCCCCGTCTCGTTTCGAATCATTTCTCGCATGCTTAAACGACAAACATGATAAATGACACGATTAAACGAAAGTCGGTATTGCCATGATTTGAATAAAGCATTCGAACATTCAAACTTGCACAAACAAGTTATTTAAGGAATCGATAAAACAATACCGACTCCATGTATGTAAGAAAACACGAGAAAACTCGGGAATCGAACTTAGATCGGGCTAAGAAGGCCGTTCTTAACCCGAGAAAAGCAAGCCAAGTCTCGGTTGCTTCTTCTTGAGGCAAACCCGAGAGGTCTTTTGCTTATTTCAGGTCAGGAAGGTCTTTTGAGGGTCGATCCAAACGTTTCCCGACATGCTAACATGTTAATCGAGGATAAACATGCATGATATAATGTAAAAGTGCATAAAAATGAAGTCTTGCAAGTGAGCATGCTTTGTGCACCATATAACTCCATGAACATGCAATAAATGTAAAAAGCTAACTCCTCTAAGTCAAGTGTGATTTACCTAGCCTCGGGATACGAGGAAAGAGTCGGGGAAGTGTTCGACAGTCGGGTGACTCGGTAGAACGGTTGGAAGGATGCTCGGGTGCAAAGGATGCACGTTCGGGTGTGCATGGACGTCGGGCGCGAGGGCAGGCACGCGGGGGCGTGCTCGAGCGCGCACGGCTGTGCGCGCGGGTCAGTGGCTGGACGCGCGGGCGCGAGGGCAGGCATGCGGGGGCGTGCGCGGGCGCGCGCGGGTGAGCGTCTGGACGCGCGGGCGCGCGGGAGCTTGCGGCTACGTGTGCACTGTTCAACTGAGAGCACGATCTTCACCCGAAATGAGGAGATCAACCTGAAATGATGAGCAAATGACTTCAAACAAAAAATCTAAGTTCATAAATGAACTCCTTAGGTCCAAAACATGTGGTCCATTTGAGAATATTTGAACTTAAGTCGAGATGATGAACATCGGCTTCCGACTTAAGAAACTCAAAGCTTTCTTCGGGTTTTCTTCGATTTTTCTCTCTTGGTTTTGAAGTGTTGATGCTTGCTGGTTTTGGCTATGGAGTTGAGAGCTTTTCTTGAGGGAGAAAGCTTGGAGAGAGTGTGCAAGAGGAGAAGTGATTAACTTAATCACTTTTTAGTCATTTATAGGCAAAACTAATGACATGATTAGCAAAAGCAAGTGCTCTCAACCCCCATGCTTAGCAAATTTCGGTTTGATTAAGAAAATATCAAGCCTCATCTTCTTCCATTGCATTAATGAAGAAGAGATAAGACATTGATGAGCATTGATGAGCATTGATGAGAAGTTGAGTGTTGTCTTCAACCTCTCCAAGATATTTTGGCTAAGAGAGGGAAAGTTGGCTTCTTGCTTTGAAGAAGAAGAAGAAGCTTCTAGAGCAAAGGGTGACTCGTCTTGGGCAGCCCGTGGGTCCCACGACCGAAGAGGAGAAACCGAGAAAAAGCTCGGGTCTCGATTGATTGCGCATTCGAAGCTCGTGGTTCGAACTGAATGTTGAATTATCGATATACGCGAGGAAACGGATTTAATGAGTCCGAGATTGGCATTTTCAATGAGAAATTGCCAAATGACTGTATGATGCTCGGAAGCCGGTTTTGCTCCTTATATGCATTCAGAGCGAGGTTACCCACTTCTGACAGCATATCTTGCATCTGCATCCCACGTCGGTCATTTTGACATAAATTGTCAAATTACGTGGGCACTTGACCCTTAAGCCAGTAAATGCAAATATGGAGCCGGAGATGTCCTAGGAGGCCGAAACTGGATTTCTCAGATTGCTTTCTGAGTTTCTTGGGCAATCCGGAGATCACTGTGATCTCCATTTGCTGAGATTGGGCCTCGAAGGATATGAAAAGTGCATCTGAGACCCTTAAAGCACTGCTCGAGGGGTCTAGATGAATTGTGTGATTCATTTCGACGATTTCACATTGAGCATTGAGATAAGCGGCACTGAAATTGCCAACCATCCGACGTCAAGTTTCCCCAAAGAGGACCTCCGAATATGGATTTCCACTGAAAATGGTCTTTTGTGCTCCTCGGAGGTTACTCGGGAAACTGAGAAGGGTTTTGCTGTCTGTTTTGCCCAATTGCGAATGTCTGCTGGAGTTTTCAGGGCAATGTAGTGTGAACTTCGTTTGCCATAATTCCGTCAGATCAGTCTCCGGTTATGCTCTTTTGAAGAGGGGTATGCCCGTTTTGTCTCTCGGAAGTCATTCAGGGTGTTTGTATGGCTTCCAAAAGAAAATCTGAAGCATTGCTCGTGCTCTGTATGATTGTGGGGCATGGCTGCATCTGATATTTGGAATTAACTTTCCTCCGAGAAATCGGCATTTTTGGACTTCCACTAAAAAGTTGTCTGTATACAGAAAGTTGTTCTGTATAGAGCAGATGATTTGCGAAATACATTTGAAGACACTTTTCATTTGTTTGGCATTGGAGTGGATTTTTAGAGTCCAATATTGGCTATCTTCCGATGATCGAGCGAACTATCAGAAAATAGAACAGTCCATGTGATGTACTGAAAATGCCGGTTTTGGACATTGTTGAGCTCTCTAGTCACTCTATTGCTTTTGATGACCCCTGGAGTCATTCTGTCATGTCCATGTGTCATTTGCCTGATTTCGCCGACTTGAGGATAAATAGTGATTTTCTGCTCTGTTAAGTCCTTTGACGATGAAAGGTCCGTCGTATTTGTATGCGAATTTTCCCCTAGAATCTAGGGCAATGTGCAAAACTTTCCGTAGGACGAGGTCACCAAGGCTGAACTCGCGGAGACAGACTTTCTTGTGAAATGCTCAGGCCATTCTCTGCTCATAGCATTAACCGTGGCAAAGCGTTGTTAGCCGCTTCTCATCAATGAGATTAAGTTGTTCACAGCGTTGTTTGGCCCATTCTGCTTCCTTAAGCTTGGATTCAACAAGGACCCTCATCGAGGGAATCTCCATTTCAACTAGAAGACCTGCTTCCATGCCGTACACCAAGGAGTACGGGGTTGCCCCGGTAGACGAGCGGATAGAGGTCCGATACGCCGAGAGTGCGAACGGGAGCATCTCGTGCCAGTCCTTGTAATTCATCGTCATTTTTTCGATGATTTTCTTTATGTTTTTGTTCACTGCCTCTACTGCACCGTTCATTTGGGGACGATACAGAGAGGAATTGTGATGCTCGATCTTGAACTGTGCACAGAGCTCGTCGATGAGTTTGTTGTTCAAGTTCTTGGCATTGTCTGTGACGAGAGTTGCAAGGACCCCATATCGTGCAATGATGTCGCGTTTGAGGAAGCGTGCCACGACCTTTGTAGTGACAGATGCAAGGGTGATAGCTTCGATCCACTTGGTGAAGTAATCGATAGCTACCAATATGAACAAATGTCCATTAGATGCTTTGGGGTTGATAGGACCAATTATGTCCATGTCCCCACATTGAAAAGGGCCATGGAGCTGCCATTGGATGTAGCTTGTTGGATGGTGCTCTGATCTGGTTCGCGTAGACTTAGCACAAGTGACAGTGCCTGACATGCTTGACGCAGTTAGTCTCCATGGTAGACCAGAAGTAACCCAATTGCATGATTTTCTTTACAAGCATGAGCCCATTCATATGGGATCCGCAGTTCCCTTCATGCACTTCTTCCGTGAGGCGTTGTGCCTCGCTTTCATCGACACACGGAGTAGCCTGGCATCGAATGAATGGCGGTAGAGAGTCTCGCCACTCAGGAAGAAGTGTGCTACAATGCGTGGGAGAGTCCTCCGGTCATTACGATAAGTGAATGTAGGAATTGACCAGTTTGCAGTAAATGCTTGATGTCTGCATACCAAGGTTTGCCATCAATAACCTCGATCATGTTGCAATGGACAGGGCCCTTGGCAATCTCAAATTCGAGGGGCTCGATGAGATTCTCCTTCGTAATGCTCACCATGGATGCAAGCGTTGCGAGTGCATCGGCAAACTGGTTCTTCATGCACGGTGTGTACGTAAACGAGATATTCTCGAAGTTCTCTGTCAACTCTTCGAGGTACTTGTGATACGGCACCAACTTTGGATCTTTCGTCTTCCACTGTTTGAGCGTCTGAAAGATTGTGAGCATGGAATCACCAAACACTTCTAGCTCCTTAACCTTGAGGTCGACTGCCGCCTACAAGCCGAGGATGCACGCTTCGTATTCGACTACGTTGTTGGTGCAGGGGACATCAATCTTCGCCGCAACAGGGAAATGATGCCCTTCAAGGGATATCAGCATTGCGCCGATACCAGACCCGATGTAATTGACTGCACCTTCGAAGTACATCTTCCACCCAGGACTTTCCTCCTCATCATTCACTTGGAGGATCCCTTCGTCTTGGAAGTTAGAGTTGATCGGTGTGTCATCATCGATCGGGAACTCTGCTAGATGATCTACTATTGCTTGGCCCTTCACTGATGTGTGCGACACATACTCGATGTCGTACTCCGTCAGTTGACAACACCATTTTGCTATGTTTCTCATGGAGGACGGACTGTCGAGCAGGTACTTTGGGGGGTCCGTCTTTGACAGCAGACAGATGGTATGGTAGAGAGTGTACTGCTAGAGCCTTTGCATGACCCACACGAGTGCTCAACACATTTTCTCTATCTCCGGGTAGTTAGACTCCCATTCAGTGAACTTCTTGCTTAAATAATAGATTGCTCGCTCTGCATGTGTGGAATCGTCCTTTTGTCCTAACATGCACCTAATGGATTGTCGGCGTACTATCAAGTACAAGATGAGAGGACGATCTGGTAAAGGTGGGACCAACACCGGCGGCAGAACTAGATATGCCTTGACTGTATCAAAAGCTTTCTGACACTCATCATCTCATTCGACCGCTGCATTTTTACGAAGCAGGCAAAAGAGCAGTTGGCACTTGTCTGTCAAATTTGCAATGAAACGCGCGATGTAATTCAACCGTCCTAGGAAGCTCCTTACTTCACGCACTGTCGATGGAGGAGGCAGTTCCATGATCGACTTGACTTTGTCGAGGTCGACCTCATGCCCTTTTCGCTGACTACAAACTGGGTTGAGTTGGAGCTTGTACTTCTTGAGACGATCAAAGAGTCGCTTGAGATTGACCAGATGATCTTCTCCTTCCTTGGACTTAGCAATCATGTCATCGACGTAAACCTCTATCTCTTTACGCATCATGTCATGAAAGAGTGTGACCATCGCCCGCTGATAAGTTGCCCCAACGTTTTTTAGACCGAAAGGCATGACCTAGTAGCAAAATGTGCCCCACATTATAATGAACGTCGTTTTGACTTTATCCTCCTCAGCCATCTGAATCTGGTTGTATCCAAAACATCCATCCATGAAGGAGAATTGAGTGTGGCGGGTAGTATTGTCAACCAAGGCATCAATATGAGGCAACATAAAGTTATCCTTAGGGCTAGCCCTATTAAGGTATCGATAGTCGACGCAGACTCTGACTTTCTCATTCTTTTCCTCTACTGGCACAATGTTCGCTACCCATTCAGAGTAGTTACACACCTCCAAGAATCCCACGTCTATCTGCTTGACAACCTCTTCCTTAATGCGAAGGAGAAGGTCAGCTCGTTGCCGTCGTAGGTGCTTCCATTTGGGCAGGAACTTCTCGGTGTCGAGTGAGAGGAAATGCTTCACGATCGAGGGGTCTAAGCCTGGCATGTCGGGCATAAGACCAAGCAAAGACCTCGTGATACTCCATTAGGAAATCAATCATTCAGGCCTTCTATGTAAGATCTAGGCTCGTCCCGATCCTTAGAGTGCGCTATTCTTTTGTAGTGCCTATGTTGATCTTTTCGGTTGCTCGACTGAGGTGAGTTGGTGCTTTTCAAGATGATGCAAACTCTCCTATATCTCAGGCACGCGACTGTCCTCGTCAAGTCCTTCCCCAAAGTATATGGGTAGGGACTTTTCGAGGCGTGTTTCGGATGAATTTGAATCGTTGCATCCATGACTTGGATTCGATTGAAGCCTGGAAATGAAAGAGAATTGTTTTAGAAATAAAAATGCTGGAAGTGAGTGCATGAGAAAGAATTTAGACGCATAAATTTAAAAAACATGCAGGGGTTTTATTAACAAGCCATAACAAAAATCCATCTTCTGTCATGTGGTTTATGGCGTTGCCGTCATGCAGGTAGCATTATATACAAAGATCGTCTTACACATTGGCAACCATGGCCGAGTAGAGCGGGACTAAAGTCCAATTGGTAAGCTCCTCATCCTCCCGTGCAGGGCGGATATGAACCTTGGAAGATGTATCCTCAGTGACGGCATATATGGTTGGCAAAGCCAAGAACGCTTCAACTGCATCCAAGAGGAGTCATCTGATTCAGTGGATGGGCTATCGGAGGTGCCTCCCATGACCTGCGATGGTGCGGGGAAAAACTGCAAGAGCGGTGGAACCGGAACGCCTCTAGAGAGCTTTCCGTAGTGTGCTGCGAGACGGTGGAGGTGCTTGCCGTGGCGAGCCTGCACGATCTCGTGACAGGAGGAGCGAAAACCAAGTCCCCTTCTATTGCGGTACTCCTCCACTTCAATTGGCAGAAGGATTCCCTGTGCACGTGCCCAGAGTCCAGTTCTGGAGACATAGTCGTTCTTCAACAAAACCTTCCCAATATTGCGATCGGCCCGGGATGGTCCGACTTCTCCGTCATCTTGGATCACGGAGATTGTGTCAAAGGAATGAAAGGGGAGATTCTGATATTCCCTAATGCTGATGTAAGGGATTGTTGTCTCCTTGTAGACTGCGTAATCTTCTTCGCTGTTGACAGTGATGAGCTTGCCTTTGACAAAGAACTTGAGCTTCTAGTACAGCGATGAAGGAACAACACCGACGGTGTGAATCCAAGGCCTCCCAAGCAAGAGGCTGAAAGCATTGGGTATTTTAAGGATTTGGAAGGTGACAAAGAACAAGCAAGGACCCACATCAATCAGGAGATCGATTTCTCCATTCACTTCCCTCCTGGAGCCATTAAAGGCTCAAACACTAGTCTTGTTTGCCAGAATGCTGCTCATATCCACGTTCATCTGTTTTAGCGTGGAGACGGGGCAAACATTACGGGCAGAGCCGTTGTCGATCATGACTCGACCGATGACGTGATTATTGCACTTGCAAACTATATGCAAAGCTCGCAAGTGTCCCTGACCTTTAAACGGAAGTTCATCATCGGCAAAGGAGATATGATTTGAGAAGATGGAGTTCACAGTCTCCTCGATATTGTCCGGTGCAGTCTCCTTCGGGACTTAGCAGCAGTGAGAACCTTCAGAAGAGCGTCCCAATGCTGCTCGGAGCTAAGAAGCAAGGCAAGAAGTGAGATGTGGGCTGGTGACTTGCCCATCTGCTCAACAACCTTGTATTCACTTGCTTTGATCACCTTCATGAAAGCTTCAGCTTCTTGCTCACCGACCTTCTTTGCAGGAAGTAGCACGGCTTCTGGAATGACTGGAAATGCAGCAGTAGGAGCCTTCTCTTTGTCTGCAGGCTTTGGACCTTGATAAACCTGTCATGAGTCGCGCTCATTTCCTGTTCCATATTGGCAACCTCGTCCCCATAATTCCAAGGAACTCGGCAGTCGTGATATGGTTCCTTTGCAAGAACCTCGATGACAAATGGGGCAGACGCAATTAAAACTTCCACTGGAGCATAGTCAATGATGAATGGAACCAGATTTTCCTGCAAATCCTCCTCCTCTCCGATAGCAGCTATGCTGATCATGTTGATGGAGGGCCCAGAACTTGATCCATGATCAGGGAGAGGATTCGCATGCACATTTGGCGGCTTCACCTCGTTGAAGGAGATCTATTTCGCGTTGATCATCTCCTGGATCTTATCCCGAAATCTCTAGCAGTTGTCCAGGGTGTGAACAGGGGCACCTTGATGAAACTTGCAGCGCAGATTTTGATTATGCATCATAGGATCAAAGTTGGGACCGGGCGCCTCTGTTATGATCTTATTGCCTGCAAGGAGCTGCCAAAATATGTGGGATGGAGAAACTGGTAGAGGCGTGTATTGCTTGCACTGGTGGGGTTGAGCAGCACCACCCTGTTGACCTTGCGGAGTTTGAACCCGTTGAGCCGGCTGAGGAGGTCTCAAAGCTGGGGCCCTGCTTTGCTGAACTTGAGTAGGGGCATACTGTTGCGGAGGTTGCGGCTGAATAATAGTCGGTGGGGCCGGGGAATAAGCCTGTGGCACTTGTAGGCCTACGAATATTGCACGGGATGTGCTATTGCCTGAGAAGTCTGCAATGCAGGGGCGTAATCCACCGAAATCGGCTACGAAGTTTGGTGTCCTAGATTGACGGCGCCAACGGTCGCATCCTTACCTTTCCTGAACACTCCAGCAGTCTGCTTCTTCGATGCTTCTCCATCTTTCTTCCTCAATGGGCCTTCAATCCTCCCCAGCTTGAGGTCCATGTTAAGCTTTTTCCCCGCTTCGATTAAGTCTGAGAATGAGGAGGTATGAGCCAAGAGGTGTGAATAGTATGCACCCTTGAGTGTGGAGTGAAACAGCTGAACTTGCTGTCATTCAGTGATCGGGGGAATGTGCTTCACTGCTTTTCCCCGCCACTCCGTTGCATATGCTTCAAAAGTCTTACTCTCTCTCATCTCCATCATACTGAGGTTGAGGAGAGTAGGGGGTGTCTCCGCGCAAAATCGATATTGGTTGAGGAACTTCTGGGAGAGATCAATCTAGGTGGGGATGTTGCCGGCTTTCAGAGTCATAAACCAATCCAATGCTGATCCCATAAGATTATTATGGAATGTCTGAATTACAAATTCCTCATAATCCCAGTATGACAGCATTTTGCTCTGATAATGACGGAGATGATGCCGAGAGTCTCTGATCCCGTCGTATCTCTTGAAGTTTGGAATCTTGATCTTAGGGGGCAGCCGCACACCTGGGAATAGATTCTAGTCACTGTCATTGTAATCAAAACGGGAACTGCCTGCTTGGAGAGCTCTAATGGTCTCTTCCATTTTCTTCAACCTTCGTTCCGGCTCTGTCTCCGTTTTAGGGAGAAAGTTTATCAGTGGAGCTGCAAGGGCTGCCCGAATGAGCGTGCCAAGTTCAAGGGGAGGAATATTTAGTGGCAGTGGAGCTTGGTAAGAGAGACCCATGTGAGGTTGTGAAGTTTGGAAAGGAAAAGGCTCAACAGTGTGAGTAGGAGCGGGAGCGCTCATCATTGTAGGGACTGTTGGAGGCAGCACGGTGTAGACAGGGGGTTGAGCCGGCATGGCTAATGGCGGCGGGGTGTGCACAGTGGAATCTGCCGATAGAAAGGTTTCAGGTGGCAATGAGACAGCCATAGGAGTTGGCGGCTACGGCAAAGGGTCCGTGACCGGATAAACCGCCGGTTCGTGCGTCATTGCCGAAAAGGATACCTCCTTATTTTCTGAAACCAAAGTCGGAGGGACTGCTGGATCCGGATCCACTATTGGCCTGTGCTCCAGAGGCGGAGTGAAGCTGCATGAAGCCCAATTCTAGTTTCCAAGCAGGGCCATGAGTTCTGACATATTCGTGGCCATATTGGCTGCAAGCTGATTGACCATTCCTTCGAGTGCCACGATACGCGCGGAATCGCATGAGTTGGATGATGATTGTACTGTCAGTGGTAGGACCGGTGGTATGTCCACAGGAGTCTGAGGTGGTGGAGCATGCATCACCGATGGTTGGGAATGAGCTGCGGTCGGGGAAGTAACCTCTTCAGGAAGAGTTGGTGGGTGTTCTCCTGCCATCCTTACTCTTAGTCGGGTCAAATAGCGGTGAGACGCCAGTTGCGATCACCTGTGTCCATAAATGTGTAAGTGCAATTGCTGTTTGATCGGCTAGAATGTCAAGCAAACGATGTAAATGAATGAAATGTATGAGATGCATTAGTTTTAAAACACTAATGCCACTACATCGATTTGATTCAAGCTCTATAATTTACAAAGATAGTTTGTTTAAAATGTCAGCACCCCATTTTGGTCTACCGGCTCCAAAGACAAGAATGTCGGGCCGAGGTTCAAGCTATTACTCATGACTTGGCAATCAGGAGCGAACGTTCGGACATGAGGGCATGGACTACGGTAGAGAAGCAGGAATCGCTAGAAAAGCATAGAAGGGCAATCAGAAGAATGGACGAACAAGGAACCCCGAAAATAGCAGAAGCCGGCACTATAGCACTATTCATCGACAGATCGCCGGAGCGTCAGAAGATATCCAATATGGGACTCTAAAAATCCCTCTTGGTACCAAAATGACCAATGGCACCTCCGAGCGCATTTCAGAAGCCTCCTGCTTAAGCCGGGACACTCCTGAACATTTGCAGACGCCTTCCTAAAGGGGCTCCCGGGACGCTCGATCCGCGGACAAGTAAACGGCACCCGAAAATAGGCTTGTACACACCCAAGGACCACCAGGACCATGGAACAGGATTCAGACTGCATTTCGGGGTTCATCTTGGTCTCCGGAGTGGATCCCGACCCGGGAATAAGGGGTTATTTTCTACGGAAAGACATAGCCGGAGGCCCTTTTAACAAATTGTCAGTGCACAAAATTTGTGCCAATCAATCCCAGGGACCTCAAGGGCTTGGGAGATAAACCCCGATCGCATTGCATAATCCATTTAGGTTTCCCGAGTACCATTCCAGTAACAAAATGGCCCCTTTCACGGGGAATCTTGTGCTCATAGCTCATTCGGGAAAATGTTGACGTCCGAGCTTTGCCCCACCCACTCCCAACAACCCGCAGGGGCTAGGAAATCATTTCGGTTCGGACCAAGCAAGTCATACCGATCTCCCAAGTGACGTTTCAATGGTCACGAACGCTTCCCGACAAGCCTTCGGGACTCATTTTTGACAAACGGAGATCACAGTGGTCTCTGAACACATCAGAACACTCGGGAAACACTGAGAAAGCCCCGTTCGCGGAATCCTAGGTCATCTCCAGTTATCGGTCTCCAGCCGGGGTCGGCGAGTAAATCGTTTCGCTCAATGAGAAAAATACACCGGTGCGAGCCTTACAACACGCAGAAGTGCAAATAGGAGTCAGAAGCGGACAATTTCGCTCCGATCATCCAAACGGAGCAAAAACCGGCTTTCGAGTCCTCGAGTCATCCGAGCATTCGCTTTTAAGAAGCATGTCAATATTAGGCTCATTAAAATCGTATTCGCGCGCACATTAATAATTCGTCGTTGAAGCGAACCACGGAAATTGAACGCACGATCAATCGAGCCCCGAGCTTCTTCCGGCTTTCTTCCTAGTCAAGTGGGACCCTTGAGCTTGCCAAGCCAAGCCGAGCCAAGCCAAGCCGCAAGCCATGGCTCTACTCTAGAGTTGAGCCAAATGAGCCTCCACCATACATTTCAAAATATCTCTTAAAATCTTCCCATCCATCCTTCCATCCATCAACTCTCATTTCCCTTCTCTTCCTTTCCCCACACTCAACAAGACAACTTCCCCACCCTAATCTTCCCTCCAAAATTCGGAACCCCTAAGCACCCCCCTTTAATTGCACTTAAACTCACTAATTTGGCTCATTAAGGCATAATCTCAACTCAACTTCCATAATCTCTCTAGCTTTCTCACTCTAGGAAACCCTCTCCAAGCCCTCTCAAACTTTAGCATTTTCCAGAAATCGCACAGCCAAAGCACAACCCGGTTCCAAGGCCGTTTTGCCCAAAAACTCAACCGTTTTCCGGCGACCGCCACCCAACCTTGGCCAAATTCAACCAAACTTCATACCCTACATGTTTTCGACCTCCTAAGTCCATTTCCGACCTTAGATTTTTCATTTGAACCCTCCAGCCCCGCGTTCCAGAGTTGAGCAGAATCGGGTTTCACGGGTGCATCCCGGGCTTCCTCGATGTCTTCTCCATCTCACGACTAAGGCGAGTCGTGCCATCACTTTCTAAGGGTTCCTCACGACCCTCACTCTCCCCCGTGACAAGGTGGTTGTGTGCCGAGAGCCGTTCAACCATGCACCTCCGCCATTTCTCTCATTTCTCCCTTCTCGGATCTTTCCAGTTTTTACCGGTTTTCTTTGCATCTTCCAGGAAAATATAGGTATTCAATCCTCACGAAACCTCCACTTGCGTGATCCTCATTCCGTTAGGAGTCCAAGGCCACCGATCTTGCACCAAAAGACCACCGGGAGCCTCCTGTGGAACCGTTTCTTCATCGGGTGCCAGTCGAGTCTGTTTTGCCTCGACTGAGTCTGTCATTTTTTTCTGGTCGGACTTTGCTTTTGATTTCCAAAAAATCTAGTCGTGCAATCCTCACAAAACTATCGCAGGCATGATCCTCAATCAGTTAGGAGTCCAATGCCACCGATCTTGCATCAAAAGATCACCGGGAGCCTCCTGTGGAGCCGTTTCTTCATAGGGTGCCAGTCGGGTCTATTTTGCCCCGACTGAGTCTGTCATTTTTTACTGATCCGATTTTGCTTTTGATTTCCAGCAAATCTAGGCATGCAATGCTCACGAAACCACCGCAGGAGTGATCCTCAGTCAGTTAGGAGTCCAATGCCACCGACCTTGCATCAAAAGACCACCGAGAGCCTCCTATAGAGCCTTTTCTTCATCGGGTGCCAGTCGGGTCTGTTTTGACCCGACTGGGTCTGTCATTTTTTACTGACCCAACTTTGCTCGTATTTTCAGGAAAATATAGACGTGCAATACACATGAAACTATGGCAGGCCCGATCCTTGGTCAGTTAGGAGTCCAACGCAACCGACCTTGCCCGAAAAGGCCACCCCGATCAACCGGTACAGCCCCGACAAGCCGGATTGCCAGTCGGGTCTGCCAGTCGACCCGACTGCACCGATTCGGGTCTGTTCCTTCCAGCCTAGTCTCCCGACTCCCTTTGCCACTTCTCCGACTCTTTCCTCGTGTTCCGAGGCTAGGTATAACCTCTCTACGACTTAGAGGAGTTAGGTCTTCAATATTTGCTTGTTGAGGGATGACAAGGTGGTTGATAACTATATTAACGTCATTCATCATGCACATGCATCGTTATATTACATGCATCATGGTTGGAAATGATTAAAGTCGGGGTAGAAGAGACCACACGGTCCGGCAGAGCCATGGGGACTCACAGCTAGATCCCATGGGAGGGAGCCGTGGGGTTCCTTTGGTTCGCCGAGACTAAAATGGTCTCTCCTTCCTCGAAGTTGATTGCTTTCCCGCATCCTACGTTTCTAGCATTATATGTCACGATTACGCGACGAGAATAAGTCGGTTTCGTAGTCAAGAAAACCATCAAAGCTCGGGAAAACCAAGGGGGGCTTTCGGTAGACTCCTCTAGGGAGTTGGCCGAGACTCCCATGTGGCTTGCCCTAGCCTAGAACGGTTTCCTTAACCCCGAATAGACCGGTTCTCGTGGTTTTATTTTCATGTGTTGTCGATTGTATGAGCTGACGCCATTTTATCGATTCCCTTTAAATATCGTGTTTGCGTTTGTTTGAGTGTTTGTTTGCGTTTCCAAGATGATCGCGGCATCGGCTTTGTAAAAAGTATGTCATTGACGTGCTTGATGTTTCATGCATGCGAGAAATGTTTAGAATCGGTGTAGGAGACCATTCGAGACCCGAGCCAGGTCAATAAGGTTCTCGGCTTTCCCCTTTGGAGAGTGGCCGAGAGTTTCATGACCTCCCTCGGGTCAAGGGCGGTCTCCTCTTCCGCTTTCTAAATGATTCTCGGAGTTGTTTGCAATCGAATCTTTCTTTTAAATCGTTAATTGAGAATTAGTTGCATGTTAGACATGCTAGTTTCAAACAATTACCCATCAAATCCATAATAATCGTGACTCAAAATCACAAACATAGAACAATTCCACAAATGGGAGAAATGGGACGTGTCATTCGATTAATTAAATCACTTGGACTAAAATAATTGGATAAATTGATTGTCAATTCGTAAGTGTAACGATGGTTCACGGAACGACGGAAATGCCCATTCCTTTAAAAGCCCACAATTTCAAAGCACCGAGACATGTAACGCGAATAGAATCGGTGTCTAGCAAGTACTCGCGTACTATGACCCGAGTCTGGGCCCAATTTGAGGCGGCTCAAGTCGAAGTGCGCGAGTCCTTTTTAGACCTCTTCGTGTCATGCGATGTTTAATTTATATGTGACCTGTACACGTTTCATCGCTCAAGGGCATAATCGTCATTCTGTGATTCACCGATATCCTAAGCATTAGGGAGTCGGAAACACCTCGATCTACAGACGAAAAAGTGGCGGCCGGTTCGGGTGCGAGTTTCATTCGTATGGCCCATTCCGTCCACTTTCGGTGTTTCTATCTCCCTATTATAGATTCGGTGGAGGGCATCTTCATTTCTGTTGCAAAACACGAAAAACCGGATTAATCATGCATCTGACTTAATCAAACATTAGATAACGGATAGGCGGAATGCTAGATTTCAATCTAGAGTCAAAATACGAGTTTGGCAAATTCGGTGAAACCGCAGTGACACCTCACTGAATAGAGTTCTAAAACAAATTCACACATGTAATTGGCCTAGAACCATATCTCAGCCCACCTCTTTGTTTGCCTAGGTTAGATACATTGTTTGCTAATCAACTCCAGTTAATAACTGATTAAATCATGTACATTCGGCCTAATATACAACTTGTCTGTATTTATCTGCATTTATCAGTTTTTGTCTGTTTTCCATCAATTTTATCGGTTTTCTTCTGCTTTCCATTTACTTTTGCTGATTTGTTGCGACTCGGGTCCGAACCCATAGGTTACGTAATACACGGGGTCCAACACCCCAAATCACCGAACACGAGGTCCAACGCCTCCTAACTCATTGAGCGCGTGCAACCCGAGTGCGGAATGGGATATAGCCTCGAGTCACCATCACACTCCGAGTATGGCCTATGTGGAAAGCAACTTGGATTGGATGTGTGAAACGCGTTTAGATATCACCTGGGAGCTCGATCGGTCCAACGGTTACAGTGGGAATCAACCGGTTCTCCTGCAGACCGTTGGTTCGATCGGACCCAACCCCCGGCTCCTCGAGCCCGCGTTGCCTTAATTTATTTATCGGTTATTCAAAACACACGGTGAGCCGGAGCGGAATATTGGCCCAATGCAAATCGATCGGGATCCATTTACTTATTCCGTTGTATTTTGTAATTACTCGAGAGAACATTGCGAGTATTTGTTTGTACATTCATTCATTCATTTGTAAGGATCCCCGATCGGCGAGCGAGAGGTCCGAGTGTCGAACCGGTCAAGTTGGTCTATCGTTACCAAGAGAGGAGTAAGCTCGAATACTTGTAGTCTCGGTTCGCGCAGGAAATCGACCATCACGGTCCGACGAACTGTAACGCGAAGATAGTGAACCGATTCCTCGACGCACAAGTTTACTCATCTTTTGGATTCTTGGCCTAATTTGATCAATTCATCGACTTTACGGTGTCAAAACGAGCGAGTCAAGTGCAACCCTAAATCACGTTGTAAATAAACAAAACGGCAAGCCTAGCAAGCTAGAGTACTGAAAGGGCGTGCGGGATATAGGCTCGCACGAAACAGAACCCCCGAATTTGGAATTTTCGGTTCCGCACGACCATTGCCTTAGCATTTAGGTGTACCCCGTACCCTGAGACCCGGGCGACTCAACGACCCTCGACCTACTGGTCGTAAACAGTAAGTGGCTACTCCTTCTCACGCGCGTCCGTCGCGCGTCCCCGGGAAGGTGGACACTCCCAAGCCGCGTTGCATAGGCGCGCGCATGCGTGCCCCGGCGAGACAAACTTCGGGTGCGCACAGCTTGGCGACTCCACTGGGGACGGCTAGAGGGTTCAGGCTCGATTCCGTTTTCTTGCTTGCATGTTTATTTATCGCTTTCTGTACATTTATTTTAAGCATATTTATTTCGCGCACATTTATTTTACGCACTTGCATCGCATCATTCTAACGGATTTCTAGGTACCTCGTCCGAAATCGCACGGGCGCCAAAATAGGAAGCTAGGTTAGTCAGAGGTTCCGAGTAAGGGAACGGATCAAGTCGGCTATGCCACCAAACCAGCCCCCAAAGATCCTCGCTCGATTTCAAGGAATTCACACTCTTAAGTCGGGAGCCCCCATCCATAGATAGCACGGTCCCTGTAGCACCGAACCATGCATCGTGCTATGCCTCCATGCAAGCCTTCAACCCGACGCCGACAACAGTCCATCGAGTCGGCCTGCATGCCACTTGAGTCTTTTCTATTTCAAGAGCGATGTACCTTGTAATTTGTACTAAGCCGTGGGCATTTACTTTTCTCTGCACATATGCATCATGCAGTTTTCAAAACACACTAGGATGTCGTTCACGTTGACAAGTCCTAAGCAGATTTTCTTATCGTCTTGGTAAGGGACGCCTCGCTCAGCCTACCGCCCGCGCCTCAACAGAGTCCACCAGCACACAAGGACCTCACCGACCCGCCACGAAATGCGGATGGCGTATATTCTGGGACAGCATGATCGACCTCACCAACACTAGGTTCGATTACCGAGAGGTTGCTGAGAGATGAGGAACTTGCCGGCCAACCACAACTTGGAGGGAGCTCTCCCAAACCCGCGACAAGCTATAGAGATACGATCAAGAGAACGTTTGAGCGAACGCCGCCCTAGAGAGGTCTAGGAAAGGGCCTCATGAAGGCCCACACATGCACTCTATGATAGATGTCTCCGCAAGGCCCTCGCCTAGACCCGGTGATTTCCGTGGCCGCGCTCGCTCAAATCCCGAGTGTGGTGGCAAATCAGCTTAAGGCTCTATTTTACAAAATTTGCATTGTACTTTGAACCTTTTGAGTCAATGTGAACGACAACATTAGCTTTTGAAAACTCATGCATTGCATGCATCCTATCCATTTACTGTTTTACATGACAATTAACACTACCACATAGTAGACAAAGTTGTGACCGCCTTTGTAGGTGGACCTCTCATGGTCCTCACCCTTCCTCCACGGTGAGACGATCAATAGCTCAAGGGCCAACCATCCAAGCAACACTAACTCCCCATTAATCCCGCGTAATCGATTACGTCATTTCATGGTTGAGCACACGTCCCTCCATGCTACAAGTGCTTCCATCAGCACAACTGAGCGTGCCCTTACCGCGTCGTGCGAGCACACCCCTACCTTGCCCATGCACGCATCCTCGACACCCCTTGTGCATGTCTCTCAGTGTGCTTGCATGAAGCCTACTAGGCCAGTTCGCTCCCCTACGCTGTTGCATTCAAATTACGAATAGTTCTTGTTCCTTCATTACTTTTCCTCTTCCCATTGCAGGAAATAACTGATAAGAAGGCAACTTGAACCTTGAACGACCACAATCAGGACAATGAACACTTCCCGTCCAGCTCCTTGGAACTTCGACATCGAATCCCAACCCTCCCTCCACAAAAGATCACAGGCCACAGCTCTGACGAACAGAGCATGGCCCTGCCCTCCCGCCGCGAAAGTCACTAGCACGGTCACATCTCCGACCGGAGAATGATCCCTGCCCACCCGCCGCGAAAGTCACTAGCACGGTCACATCTCCGACCGGAGAATGATCCCTGCCCACCCGCCGCGAAAGTCACTAGCACGGTCACATCTCCGATCGAAGAATGATCCCTGCCTACCCTCCGCTGTGGCCATCAACCAGCCACTGGGGCAACATGCATTCTTCCCTAAACTCTCTTTTACATTTATTTATATGCATTCCCAAACGAGCTCCCGGCATGAACTAATCCTTCACGGGTGCACTAGGACAGCCCCGAAGACGCCCTGTTGGTTCTGTCGGAATTGTTCGATTCGTTTGTCCTCATGGGATCCGGCTCCTCGAGCCTTCCCTAGGACTGCTGCTCATGCCAACCCGTAATCGGGGAAAGTACACCTATGTGGCCCCTAGCCACGGTCTGGCCACTCCAGGGTGGCGATGACTAGATCTCGGAATTGAGTGTCCCCCATGCGCTGCACCCCATGGGTCACACGTTGGACAATGGGATTTTCCTATTGGTCTACTCCACATTTCTTACCGCATATTCCACCGATCAATCACCTAATGCATCATCTTCTTTGTCATCTCTCACAGGGACACGCCGGTCACAGGCAAAGAACGATACACAGGTTCACATCTCCCTGAGAATTCCTCTCGGACCCTTTCCTCATACTTCGACGAGGGAGGTTTCCGACGAATATGTACCCCCCATGAAGCCGAAGACAGAGACAATCGAACAAACCGTTCAACCTCGACGCGTGGGTCTCCACCGAGATTGAGCGACACCCCGGGGCAAATTGGGCCTTCCCCACTGCAAAGACCCATCACCTACAACATGCAATGACAAGTCCTGGAGCAGGACACATTCGGCTTCAAGAGTGCCTATCATCCAAGGGGCACCCTCCACGGGAGCGACAATGCACGATCGGGAGCGGTGATCGCACAAGATGCCCGACACAGACCACAAAGACCGGGGCATCCCCGTCCAACATTCACGCAAAGCAACCTTGGTCATCCACACTCCTGGGACAATTTTGTTTTCTTTCTAAACAACAAGGGAAAGGACTTGTAATGTTTGCAATGACAAAAAACGCGAAGTTCGGCTTTCGAATGCACAAAAATCAGACTTATGAGAAAACCAGCCCTCACAAAATTGGGCTAGGACAACGAAATACATCAAGTCTCCATGGGGCAAAGCAAACAAAAGCGGCCTCGGTGATGCAAAGTCGAGGAGTTTCAAACAAATACAAGGGGCACAATACAGACCCCAGCTGCGAAAAAGAAAGAGCGAAAAGATGCGGGAAAAACCCGCCAATAAAGAAGAGAAGAGAGAGCGAAAAGAAGCGGGAAAAACCCGCCCAAAACGGGGCAACGTCGAGGTTCACCAAAAACACCGGCGCCCGTAATCCCAAAGAAATAAACAAACCCCGACAAAAAGGGAAGCAGCAGTCGCAACTCCTAGACGGAAACAGAGTACCACGCACTCGGAGGTCGAATCCATCGGACCCTTCGCCCTTGCAAACTCGAGAGACAAAAAATTGAGTCTGCTAGGTCGAAAACCCCTTTTCAGGGCGGCCTAGGCAAAAGTTAGGGCAAAAGAGAGTAACGACTGAAAATTCCGAGGCGGGCGGTCGTGGCAAAAGGAGAGTTCATCCCCTTTACGTTGAGAGGTACGGTCCCGAGGCGGGTGACCGTAGCAAGAGGAGAGCAAAATGAGAGATAAACAAAATAGTCACCCTGGGCCTTCGCACACTGCGCGGACCATGGATCCCCAAAGGAAATGGCCAGGTTATCTACTCCAACACGATCCCCGATCGGCTCTCCTACCGAACTCAACCGTCCAAGGCGAATTCTTCTTCAAGCACAGCGGGCGACTAAGCACACAATCCAAACAGTTCAATACAGCCAACACCAACCGAAGGACGGAAGAGAAGGGGGGTACATCTCACGGCAAGCGTGAACTCGTGTATCCTTTCAGCCTTAGGCAACGTGCTCCCTAAGCTTTCTCTTTTCTCTTTGTCATTGCACAACTCCAAAATGGGTCACAGCCACCCTTCAATCGGCTACCACAAAGCCAAAATCCTAGACATTTCTTTCCGGGAGTCTAGTCATAACACTCTGGAAATGACTAGACCGAGGTCTGACCAAATTTGAACAAAAATTTCTCATGCGGGTTACAAATGTAGCCACCCTATTGCACCTTGATGAGAAGGGTCCTAAGCTCACGGGCGCGTCGAACAACCGATACAGCCGCTTGGGCACCTTTGAAAACGTCTCGATATGCCCATGCAAGGCCAACAGGAGCCCCGAAGGCCTCGCATCGGGGCCTCTGAATGCGGGACCCCCATTCGCATCACCAAAGCAAAAATTCTCCATGGGTCGCCCATGCAACCCGAAACTGAAGAGCATGCGTCACAAACACTTCCTTTTACCTGTGCTTACAAATCGCTAGTAATCCCATGACTTACTAATGATGTCAGGATCACAGGTACAACAAACGCAGGAACTACGGCAGACTCTGATTCGTCGTTGAAGCGAACCACGGAAATCGAACGCACGATCAATCGAGCCCCGAGCTTCTTTCGGCTTTCTTCCTAGTCAAGTGGGACCCTTGAGCTAGCCAAGCCAAGCCGCAAGCTATGGCTCTACTCTAGAGTTGAGCCAAATGAGCCTCCACCATACATTTCAAAATATCTCTTACACACTTCCCAACCATCCTTCCATCCATCAACTCTCATTTCCCTTCTCTTCCTTTCCCCACACTCAACAAGACAATTTCCCCACCCTAATCTTCCCTCCAAAATTCGGAACCCCTAAGCACCCCCCTCTAATTGCACTTAAACTCACTAATTTAGCTCATTAAGGCATAATCTCAACTCAACTTCCATAATCTCTCTAGCTTTCTCACTCTAGGAAACCCTCTCCAAGCCCTCTCAAACTTCAGCATTTTCCAGAAATCGCACAGCCAAAGCACAGCCCGGTTCTAAGGCCGTTTTGCCCGAAAACTCAACCGTTTTCCGACGACCGCCACCCAACCTTAGCCAACTTCAACCAAACTTCATACCCTACATGTTTTCGACCTCCTAAGTCCATTTCCGACCTTAGATTTTTCATTGGAAGCTCCCAGTACCTCGTTCATCTCTGTCCAAAAACAGTCCCTTAAGCGCTTTCCCAGTTTCTAGGCGAATTCTTCCCTCCCGACTTAAGCAAACTCAACCAAACTTCATATCCCACATGTTTTCGACCTCCTAAGTCCATTTCCGAGCTTAGTTTTTGCATTTGAACCCTCCAGCCCCGCGTTCCAGAGTTGAGCAGAATCGGGTTTCACGGGTGCATCCCGGGCTTCCTCGATGTCTTCTCCATCTCACGACTAAGGCGAGTCGTGCCATCACTTTCTAAGGGTTCCTCACGACCCTCACTCTCCCCCGTGACAAGGTGGTTGCGTGCCGAGAGTCCCCTGAAAGTTGAATACTGTGTGTTGGAGGTCCTAGAACTGGCCGGCAGTCCTCAAGAAAGTCCAATCAATGGGGGACTCAGCGAGCATTGCTAAATCCCCTACAATCAGGCGAATGAAGGCACGATCCACCAGGTGGAATGCTTTCCAGATGCGACTGATCTCTCGTCCAGGTGGTGTGAGAGACTCGAGCCTAAGACTGGGAGTCGGACGATCCATTCTTACCTAAATGGAAAAGATGTCGGTTTAATGTTTAAAATCAAACCGATGCAATGTCCCAATTTGTTTGAAAACATGCATGCAATTGCAGAAAAATAAATTGTAACTGTGTCTGTTGCAATGTAGATCGCTCTTTGTAAAATCAACAAAAGGCCCACCTAAAAGAAAAATTATGCGCCGACTCAAAGACTCGACTTTGGGTTAGTTGACGGCATGAAGGCTATTTTGGTCCAGCTTGACGGTCCCTATTTATGCATGGTTTCGGTGCTATTGGAAAAACCACTAACTATGGATAGGGACTCCCGATTCAAGGGTGTGAATTCCTTGAAATTGAGCGAGGATCTTTGGGGGCCGGTTTGGTGGCATAGCCAACTCGATCTGTTTCCTTACTCGAAACCTCTGACTAACCTAGCTTCCTATTTTGGCGTTCGTGGGATTTCAGACAAGGTACCTAGAAACCCACTAGGATGATGCGATGCAAGTGCTGAAAATAAATGTGCATGAAGTAAATGTGTTTAAAATAAATGTACATAAAGCGATAAATGACCATGCAGGCAAACAAACGGGATCGAGCTCGAACCCACTAAGTATGTCCCTAGTGGAGTCGCCAAGCTATACGGACTCGAATGTGAACTCTCGTTGGGGCTCGCATGAGCATTTTTGGATCGCGCGGCTTGGGAGTGTCCATCTTCTCGGGGATGCATGACGGACACGCGTGCGAAGAAGTCGCTACTACCTGTTTACGACTCAAAGGTCGAGGGTAGGTGAGTTGTCCGGGTCTAGGGGTAGTGATACACCTAGTTTTGCTAAGGCATTGGTCTGTACGGAACCGGACAATTTGAGTTCGGGAGTTCACGTTACATGCGGGTCTATATCCCGCATGCCCTTTCGGTACTTTGGCTTGCTAGGCTTGCAATTTTATTTCATTTACCGCTTGAATTAAGTTGCACTCGGCTCAAACATTTTGACACCAAAAATTCGATGAACTAAAAGATGTCGGTTGAGTAGCTGAGAGCGAAGTAGGCTCATATGTCGTGGAATCAATTCACTATCTTGCATTGCAGTTCATCAAACCATGATGCCTGAATTCCTGCGTGAATCGGAACCGCGAGATCTTGGGATTATGCTTGTCTGAGCAAGCATTGGACCGATTCAGTTAGTTCGACTCTTAGACTGTTCGCTCACCGATTGGGTGCAATGCGTCCTATGGGTCGGGCTCGACTCGCATAGACAAACAATAGCAGAAAAGTAACAAATAGCATGCAGATAACATAAAATGTGTTTATTATTGCCAAATGTATGTGGATTAACAAATTATTAACCCAGGGGTATTTTTACAAGCAAATGCCATATGTTAAACAGACAAACGTGTGTAAAACATTTTGTATTCGGCTTTATTTCAAGGACTTGACAGACATAGTGTC
Source organism: Punica granatum (assembly GCF_007655135.1). Taxonomy (NCBI): domain Eukaryota; kingdom Viridiplantae; phylum Streptophyta; class Magnoliopsida; order Myrtales; family Lythraceae; genus Punica; species Punica granatum. The sequence continues at coordinate 38,560,670 of NC_045127.1, read as the reverse complement.
TGTAGTCAAGTCCTTTGTGTGTGGATTGCTTTTAAAATTTTTATGTATTGTGACGCTGAAATTCCACTAAATTAGCCAAACTCGTGTTTTGACTTTAGATTTGGAACCTAGAATTCCCCTAACCATTATCTAGTGTTTGGTTAGGTCGAGTGAAAGGTTAATCAGCATTTTGCACGTTTTGTGACGAGATAACCATTCTAGTTACTCGAGTCTACGATAGAATGACAGAAACTCATCAATTGGATAAGAAAAGGCTTTACAGATGAACCTGCACCTGAACAGGTAGCCTATTCTTATCATGATACTGTAGTGTTTCTATCAAGCTAACCCTAGGGGTGTCGCTAATTTCTGAAAAGACGATTTTGCCCTTTATTTGAAAATTATTTTCAGAAAAAGGGAAACATCGCAGTGCGGGCCACCTCGGCCTGTAGACGGTGTCGACTAATTCCCTGGATTATCCAAGATTATGCAAGAACCTCAAAACAGCTTAATTTAATGAAAACAATTCATGACACGACAACCAAGACGAGCCCAAGAAGGTCGAGGATAATTTGGTCAAAATGACCCTAATACCCTCGGAACCCAAATGGCTTCGAAAGAGTCATCGATACCTGAATTCATGCATTTTGCTTTAAAAACAATATTCTAAAGAAATTTTAACGCAGGATTTGCATTGATATTAAAATTGCAATTTGCACAAAATCCGAGAAATTGATTTCGTTCTTGACCCGAATAAGGTCAAAGAAATCTCGGCTCTTCCCTTTTGAGGATAGCTGTGGGTTTCCTTGACCCGTTTCGAGTTTCAAATGGTTTCTTTAACCCAATTTCAACTATTTCTCGCATGCTCAAGCGTTAAACACGATAAATGACACGTATTTAACAAAGACCGGTATTGCCATGAGTTTGGAAAACACATTTAAACATACAAACATGCACAAACACGTTATTTATGGAATCGATAAAACGATACCAGCATCATGGATGTGGTAAAAGCATAAAAACTCGGGAAACGACTAAATCGGGGCAAAGAAATCATTGTTAACCCCGAAAAGCCCAAAATAGGTTTCGGTTATCTCCCTCGGAGACAAACCCGAGAGCCCCCTTTGGTTTTTCTAGGTCGGAGTGATTTCCTCGACTCCAATTTAAACATTTTCCGACATGCTAGCACATTAAACGATGATAATCATGCATGATATAGCATAGAAATGCATAAAAGAAATGATCTTGAAAGTAAATCATGCATAAAACCCTTTATAACTCCATAAACACAACAAAAATGTAAAAGTCCTAACTTCTCTAAGTCGGGAATGGTTATACCTAGTCCCGAGATGCGGGATGGGATTGTAAAAAGTCGGGTTAAAACATAGGTAGGTCGGGTTTGGGTTGTTTTGGCTTGAACAGACTCGAACAGAGGCAACAGACCCGATTGGAAGCTGTCTCGACCCGATTAGGCACCCGGGAAGGAGCAGGCCGGTTCAGTTTGTTTCGACCGGTTTTCTGGCCAGTTCACCCCGATTCTGGACAGTCAAGGGACCCTCCTAAGTGGTGGTGGCGGTCGTTTGGTTCCAGAGTTGTCAGGTTGACCAATATAACCCTGCAAAGATCACGGAAAACTGAGCACGTCCTGGAAATAGACCCAAGTGGGCAGTTTGTGGGTTGGACGTCATCACGGTGGCTCCCAATGGAATTTTGAGGCAAGTTCAGTGGCTCCTGACTTCTAACCGACCTCCGAAGGTGACTGTAGTGGTCGTTTGGCGAAAAGAGTCTCAGATCGACCCGATCTGCAAGGAAAATGCAAAGACAATAAGAAAATCCAACCCGACTGGGCAGTCAGGCTGTTTCTTCTTTCTGGGTCAACACCAGCGGGTTTTTTTTCTAGATTTCTCGACTCTTTGACACCCTAGAGTTGTGTGGGGAGGTGTTTAATGGGTTTTGACAACTCAAACCAGTCCGAAAATGCTTGAAACTCAGGTTGCCATTTTTAACCCGAGAAGGAGCAAAAACTATTCGGTTTTGTGGTGGGCTGTTCCAACGGGTTGGAGGCTTGAAACTTAGAATCTAAGCTCAGAAATGGATAGAGGGGATCGAAAACATATGGATATGAAGTTTGGTGAAATTTGGATTTAAGCCAGGATGGTGAATACCATGATTCCGACTTAAGTCTTTGGTGTTCTTGCTTGGTGTTGGCTGCTGGAATGGCTAAAGAGTTGCGGTTTTGATGAGGGAGTTTGAGAGCTTTTGAAGAGTGAGAAATGTTAGAGAGATGGCATGAAGTAAGTTGTGATTAGCTTAATGACATAGAACACATATATAGGCTAAGCTTAATGACAATTAGTGAAAGCAAAGTGCCATTATTAGCCTCTTGGATTAGGCTTGGGCGGTTTTAGAAGAGAAGATTAGGGAGGGATTTTGATTGAATGAAGATATGATGCATTGATGAAAAGATGACAAGAGCATTGATGAAGATGGAGTGTTGAAGATGAAGACTTAAGATATTTGTTTGGGCAAGTTGATCAAGAGAAGACAAGAGGCAATGGAGAGGGCGGCAATGAGGAGTCACGGCTGCCCTAGGGCAGCCCGTTGGTCCCATGGGCTTTGAGGGAAATTCGGGACGAAGTTCGGGTCTCTATTGATTGTGTGTTCGAGATTCGTGGCTCAAACAAACGTCGAATTGTCAATGTGCGAGTGAAAACGATTCAAACGAGCCCGAAATAATCCATTTTGCCCAAAGGAATGCTCGTGTGGTTTTTGGGCTCGGAAGCCGGTTTTGCTCATTTCAGGCGATCAGAGCAAAGTTAGCCATTTCTGAATGCACATCTCGTATCTGCATTTTGCATTGGTCATTTTGACATGCATTGTCAATCAGACCTAATAATTGACCCTTAAGCCGGTATTGTAAATATAAAGCCAGAGACGTCCTGGGAGTTCAAAGCCGGATTTCTCAGAATGCTTTCTGAGTTGCTTGGATGATCCGGAGATCGCTGTGATCTTTGTTCGTTGAGTACGGACTCCGAAGGATTGAAAAAGTGCATCTGAGACCCTAAAAGTACTGCTCTGAGGGCCTAGATGGATTGTGCAATTCCATCTGAGGATTTCACATTGAGCCTTGGGATGAGTAGCACTATATTGGCCAACCATCCGGCGTCAAGTTTCCATGAAAAGGACCTCTGGTTATGAATTTCCTTTGAAAACGATATTTTCTACCATTCAGAGGTCATTCGGGAAACTGAAAGGGATATTGTAGTCTAATTTGCTAAATTACGTCTGTCCGCTATAGTTTTTGAGGCAATGTATGGCTAACTTCGTTTGTCGATATTCTGTCAAACCAATCTCCGGATATGGTTTTCCGTTGAATGGTATGCTTGTTTTGTCGCTCGGGAGTCATTCGAGGAGTCTGTGTAACTTCCGAGAGACAATCTGAAGCAACGATCATGCTCTGTATAATTGTTGGATGTGACTACATTTGACATCGAGTATTAACTTTTCTCTGGTGAATCAGCGTTTTTTGGACTCCCACTGAAAAGTTGTCTGTATTCAGAAAATTGCTCTGTATAGAGCAGATGATCTGCGAAATGCGTTTGAAGACACTTTTGGAGTCCAATATTGACTATCTTCTGATGGTCGAGCGACTCGGCAGAAAATAATACTGTCGGCGAAGTATTCTGAAAACGCCGGTTTGGATGCTATTTGGGCTCCATGTTTGCTTTGTATGTCGCTGGATGATTATGTATGTTGTTCTGTCATGTACTTGAATCATCTGCCTGTCTCTATTGACTTGAGAATGAATAGCAATTTGCTGCTCTGTTGAGTCCTCTTCTGTATTGATGCTCAAGTCATGGCCTGAATCATTGCTGATATGCATTACTTGAACTGGTGAACCGAAATGGGGTGCTGACATTTGGTGATCAAACTAGCATTCATGGTGACGGAGACGATCGTGATCAGAAAGGGTATGGCCGTGGAAGAGGTGGTGGTCGAGGCCAAGGACGCGGTAGAAACACTGGAGGAAGGTATGACAAATCTAAAATCCAGTGTTATGTTTGTAAGAAATTTGGCCATTACTCCTATGATTGCTGGTATAACACCAACAATAGAGGAGAGAAAGCGAATTTTGTCAACAAAGAAGAAGATGATGAAGGGCAAGTGTTGTTGATGTCATATAATGAATGAGAACCACTTCAATTAGTCATACGGTTTCTAGACCCGGGAGCCTCCAATCACATGTGTGGAAGAAAGGAATTTTTTTCCAAACTTGACGAAAGGCAGTTGGGTAACATCACTTTTGGTGATATCTCGAAGAGACCGATTGAAGGGAAAGGTGATGTAATTTTCGAACTCAACAACGGGAAATAGCTTTGCATCTCTAATGTTTATTACGTTCCTGGCATTAAAAGTAATCTGTTGAGCATCAGGCAGTTGTTGGAGAGAGGCTACAATATAAACATCAAGGATTCGGCTCTTAGCATTCGGGATAAGAACGACAGGCTCATTACTCATGTAAGGATGACCAAGAATAGGATGTTTCCGCTCAAGCTACGTGTTAATGAGGCGAACTGTCTCAAGGCAACAACTTCGGACAGCTCGACTCTTTGGCATCTTCGTTATGGGCATTTGAATTTTGAGGCGTTGAAGCTGCTAGAGAAGAAAAACATGGTGATGGGACTGCCGAAGATTGAAGCCCCAAGCAATCTGTGTGAGGTTTATGTCATTGGAAAGCAGTAAAGGAAACCTTTCTAGAAGTATACGTCGAGAAGAGCATCCTTGCATCTCGAGTTGGTGCATTCAAATGTTTGCGGACCCATCAAGCTCGTCTCCATTGGTGGAAATCGATATATTTTGACGTTTCCTAATGATTATAGTGGAAAAACATGGGCCTACATGTTGAAGGAGAAGAAAGAAGTTTTCACCAGATTTAAAGAGTTCAAAAGTCTGGTGGAAAAGCAAAGTGGATGCCAAATAAAATGTTTGCGGACTGATTGAGGAGGAGAATATACATCGCTGGAGTTCGAGAATTTTTGCAGGGAGAACAAGATTGTTCATCAGCTCATGATGCCTCAAACACCACAACAAAATGGTGTTTCAGAGAGGAAAAATAGAACGATTCTAAATATGGTTCGATGTATGTTGAAGGAGAAAAATGTCCCGAAATAATTTTGGGGAGATGTTGTTGCTTGCTTTGTTTATTTGTTAAATAAGTTTCCAACGAAGCGCACCGGAAACATCACATTGGAGGAAGCCTAGAGTTCCCGTAAGCCGAAAGTTGATCATCTCATAATCTTTGGGATTGTCGCTTATGCAAAGGTGCAGGAAGAGAAGAGGACAAAGCTCGAAGATAAAAGTCAAAAGTGCATTTTCTTGGGCTATGGCGAGAATTCTAGCGGGTACAAGTTGTACAATCCCGTAACTCGCAAGATTGCGACGTCAAGAGACGCTGAGTTCAATGAGGAGCAGACATGGGACTGGAAGAACAACGACCAGCTGAAGCAAATTGCTCTTGATGAAGGGCAGAAGAACGAGACACTAGGAGACATCGAAGTGGCATTGTCAACCCGTCGAGTCAGAATTCAATCCGACAGTGATGGTTCGAGCAGTTCGATTGTGAGGAAAACGAAGAGCATTCAAGAGATTTACGACTCCAGCTGAGCAATCAATGTCAATTTTGATTAGGAGTTTAATAATTTGTGCGTCTTTGCAGGATTCGATCCACTAACATATGAAGAAGCTTCCAAGGAGACAAATTGGAGGAAGGCAATGGAGGAAGAGATTCATGCTATAAAGAAGAACAATACATGGGAGCTTACTTCACTTCCTCGAGGACACAAAGCTATCGATTTCAAATGGGTGTTCAAGACAAAAGGAAACGCAAAAAGAGAAGTGGAGAGGCATAAAGCAAGGCTGGTCATAAGGGGATACAAGCAAAAATACGGCGTTGACCACGAAGAAGTCTTTACACCAGTACCCTGACTTAAAACGACGAGGTTGCTTATCTCTCTAGCAGCCCAAAGGAGATGGAAGATGTACCAGATGGACGTGAAATCAACGTTCTTGAATGGGAACTTCGAAGAAGAGGTATATGTCGAACAACATCCGGGCTTCGTTGTTGTAGGCCAAGAAGAAAAGGTTTATAGATTGAAGAAAGCCCTTTATGGGCTCAAACAAGCCCCGAGAGCTTGGAATTCCATAATTGATGCGTATTTTATTCGAGAAGGCTTCATGAAGTGCCCGTACGAGCAGTCTTTATATGTGAAGGTCAATTTTGGTAAAGATATGTTGTTGGTGTGTTTATATGTAGATGATCTGATTTTCATGGGTAATAGCAGTTCTATGACTCAAGAGTTTAAGCAATCCATGGAGAAGGAGTTTGAGATGACAAACTTGAGTCTGATGAGATACTTTTTGGGCATCGAAATGTAGCAAGGTGAAGATGGAGTTTTTATTTCACGAGAAAGATATGCGAAGGAGATCTTGTAGAAGTTTTCGATGGGGGACTGTCTGCCCGTGGATACACCGGTGGAGTGCGGCATCAAATTGACAAAGGAAGGAGAAGGAAAGCCGGTAAACCCAACTTATTACAAAAGTCTTGTAGGTTGTCTAAGGTATTTAACCTGAACACGACCTGATATATTGTTCGGAGTTGGTCTCGTAAGTAGGTTTATGGAGACGCCGAAGACTTCCCACTTGAAGGCGGCCAAGAGAATTCTTAGATACGTTAAAGGGACCGTCGATTATGGGCTGCTGTATTCATCTAAAAGAGGTATGGAACTTATCGGCTTTAGTGATAGTGACTGGGCTGGAAGCTACGATGATCGCAAGAGTACTACTGGGTTCGTGTTTTATCTTGGTGATACTGCATTTACTTGGTCCTCGAAAAAGCAATTTGTTGTCGCTTCATCGACTTGTGAGGCAGAATATGTTGCTGCAGCCTCTTGTGTTTGTCATGCTATTTGGCTGAGGAGATTGTTTCGAGAACTAAAACTACAGCAAGAAGGCGCAACCAATATTTATGTGGATAACAAGTCAGCTATTGCTCTGGCCAAGAATCTGGTTCATCATGAGTGTTTGAAGCATATTGATAGTCGGTTTCACTTTATAAGGGAGCATGTTAAGGCAAAGGAAGTTGAGTTGCTGCATGTGAATTCAAATGACCAGGTTGCTGATATATTGACGAAGGCCCTAAAAGCTAAAGTTTTTCAGTACTTGAGGAGATAGCTTGGAGTTAAAGCTCGAGGAGGAACAAGTTTAAGGCAGGGAAATGTTGGCATGTAAACTTGTTCTTATCGATAAATGCTTTCAATGGAAGAAGTTTCTAGCGTCATCGGAAAACGATGAGTGCTTTGACTAGTGGAGGTTTCTAGGGTCATTGGAAAGTGATGAATTAAATGGGAGAAATCATTAATGGAGTAACTAGAATCTTCTATTGAGATCTATAAATATGTAATATGATGAACTATGTAGAAGTGTGGAGAAAAAGAACATATTTGTAAAGCGTCTCTCTCTTCTCTATTTCAACATTCCCCTCTCCTCTAGTTTCTCTTTCTCTTCTCTATATGTAACAGTCTCGAGATCTCTCCACCACATCGGTTGATGAGTTGATGGGCTCATTACAAGTTCACGAGCAGCGACTCAACGAGAAGACCAAGACTGTGGAGGAGGCTTTCCAAAGCCAGTTGGTTTTACAGGATGAGAAGAAGGGTTCTTCTAGTCGGAAAAGGGAGAAAGGGAAACAAGAGAAGAGTTCTGGGCAGAGAAAGGATAAGTCGCATATTCAGTGTTACAACTGCAAAAGGTTCGAACATTTCAAGTCCGAGTGTTGCAAACAAGAAGGCTGGAGGCTCGAATGTACAAGCCAAGATTGCGAGCTCTAGTGGTAGCGGGAACGAGGCTTATAAAGTCTTGTTGTTCATGTGTGATGTAGCTGTGGAGAACCAGAAAAATGTTTGGTACTTGGACACTGGGTGCAGTAATCACATGTGTGGTGTGAAGGAGTTATTCTCGAAGCTTGACGGTAGTTTCCGCTCAGAGGTTAAGTTCGGGAACAATTCGAAGGTTCCTATCATGGGGAAGGGGACGATCAGCATCAAGGCGAAGGATGGGTCGGATTAATGCATCTCCGACGTGTATTATGTTCCGGTTCTTCGAGAAAACCTCTTGTGCATGGGGCAGTTAGTTGAGCATGGCTATCACATGGAGATCAAGGATGGCTATTGTACAATTTGGGATAGCAAGTTAGGCTTGATTACAAAGGTAAAAATGACTCGTAATCGTCTTTTTCCTCTGTACATTAAGTATGTTGCTTCGTGTTTCAATGCCTCTGTTCAAGACTCGTGGTTATGGCACAAGAGATATGGCCATGTGAATTTCGATAGGTTGAAGTTATTATCAAGCAAGAAAATGGTGCGTGGACTACCTGAGATTTTCCCTCCAAAGGAGATATGTGAGCCATGTGTGGTTGGGAACAAGAGTAGGGAATCTTTCCCTTCGGTTCAATCATGGCGAGCTAAGAAGCCGTTGGAGTTAGTACACTCCGATCTTTGTGGACCTCTCGGTGAACCATCGAATCGAGGTTACAAGTATTTTGTTACTTTTATTGATGATTATAGCCGGAAACTTGGTTTTATCTCTTGAAGCAGAAATCCGATACTCTGGAGGCTTTCAAGGAGTTCAAGGCCTATGTGGAAAAAGAGAGTGGTCACCAAATTTGGACTCTCCGAACCGATCGTGGAATGGAGTATTTGGTGGGAGATAATTTCTTCAAGAAAAATGGCATCAAACATCAGCTTACAGCGAGGAATACACCTCAACAAAATGGAGTTGCGGAGAGGAAGAACCACACCATTGTTGATATGGTTCGTACTATATTGCGTGCAAAACATTTGCCCAAGCATTTTTGGGTGAAAGCTATTATTTGTGTTGTGTATTTATTAAACAGATGTCCAACGAAAGGCCTTGAGCAGCTCAAAATCCCGGTGGAGGTTTGGAGCGGTCAAACACCCTCAGTTAATCATTTTCGTGTGCTTAGGTGTATTGCGTCTGCCCATGTCCCAGATGAACTTTGCAAGAAGCTAGATGATAAGAGCGAGAAGTACATCTTTCTCGGTTATAGTGACGTGACCAAGGGTTACCGATTGTTTAACCCGATGACAAAGAAAGTGATTATCAATCGTGACGTCACCTTTGATGAGGATGCCGAATAGAGTTGGAGTGCTGAGGAGAAGTTTCATTTCATCCTGGACGAGGAAGAATATGTCCAAACCAGTCCAAATGAAGTGTCAGAACCAATAGCAACTTCAACGACTTAAGTTCGAGCTCCTACTGGGGCTAGTGAATTGTCAAGACAAGAATAAACATCTGGCGAGACAAGTTCTGAAGCAAATTCATAGATTAATTTAGATGAAACGTCTCCACGTCTGCAACGACGACAACTTTTACCGGCACGTCTTCAAGATTGTGTCTTGTCTAAAGATGATGAGTCATCTGATGAGGAGATGGTCAACTTTGCTCTCTTTGCAGATTGTGATCCAATGACATTTCAGGAAGCTTCACAAGATGAAGGGTGGATTCAAGACATGGATGATGAGATAAGTGCAATCGAGAAGACCGACACGTGGGAGCTGACTCCTCTTCCAGAAGGCAAGAAGTCCATCGGTGTGAAGTGGGTTTACAAGACGAAATACAAGCCTAATGGAGATGTTGACAGGCTGAAAGCTCGTCTTGTGGTCAAGGGTTACAAGCAAAAACTCGAGATCAACTACTTTGAAGTATTTGCTCCGGTTGTAAGATTGGACACGATTCGTCTGATCATCACTTTGGCAATTCAAAGGGGTTGGAAGATACATCAAATGGATGTCAAGTCAGCATTCCTTAATGGAATACTTGACGAAGAAGTGTACTTGGATCAACCGGAAGGCTATGTCAACAAAGGATAAGAAAGCTTGCTGTACAGGTTGAAGAAAGATCTCTATGGCCTCAAGCAAGCACCAAGGGCATGGTACACCATAATTGACTCCTATTTCCTTGCTCATAGCTCTGTTCGTTGTCCTTACGAGCATGCTTTATATGTGAAAGTCGGCACAAATGGTGAAATGCTCATTGTCTGCTTATTTGTTGATGATCTGACATTTACTGGGAATTGTCAAGACATGATTGATAGCTTCAGGAAGGCCATGACTTGTGAGTTTGAGATGGCAGATATGGGTCTCATGTCTTACTTTCTTGGTCTTGAAGTCACTCAATCAGAGGAGGGCATTTTCGTTTGTCAGCAGAAGTATACCAAGGATATTCTTGAGCGTTTCAAGATGGCTACTTGCAAGCCAATTCGAACTCCAATGGAGGAGAGGCTGAAGTTGACAAGGGAAGGAAGTGGTGCCGATGTCAATCCCACATACTTCAAGAGGCTAGTTAGGAGTCTAAGGTACTTGACTTCCATTAGGCCGGATCTTGTCTATAGTGTTGGGGTAGTGAGCATATTTATGGATTCCTCAAAACAATCACACCGACAAGCGGCGAAGAGGATTTGCGTCATATCAAAGGTACCTTGGATGAAGGTGTATTTTATTCTTCGTCTAATGATTTTCAGCTTGTGGGATTCACTAATAGTGATTGGGGAGGTGATGTTGGAGAAAGAAAGAGTACTTATGGTTATGCTTTCTCCTTGGGGAATGGAGCCTTTTCATGGTCCTCGAAGAAGCAGCAGGTGGTGGCTTTCAGCTTGTGGGATTCACTAATAGTGATTGGGGAGGTGATGTTGGAGAAAGAAAGAGTACTTATGGTTATGCTTTCTCCTTGGGGAATGGAGCCTTTTCATGATCCTCGAAGAAGCAGCAGGTGGTGGCTTTATCCACAGCTGAGGCGGAGTACATAGCCGCAGCTTACTGTGCTACTCAAGCGATTTGGCTGCGTTAGTTACTCAGGGAGGTACAACATGAGTAGATGAAGCCAACCGTGATCAAGTGTGACAACAAGTCCGCAATTGCTTTAGCAAAGAATCTCGTGTTTCATGGGAGGAGCAAGCACATCGATATCAAGTTGCTGACATGCTCACGAAACCGTTGAAGGCGGACACTCTTCTTAAGCTGAAGATTATGATTGGCATGGTCAAGAAAAGCTCGGTTTAAGGGAGGTTGTTGGAAGATGTGTAAACCAAGCTTTTGGATTTTGGTATTTTAGTCTTAACTGTAATGATTAGCTTTTGGGGCTTATCTAGACTAGGTTCTAAGTACTGATTTTTGGTGTTTCTTCCTCATTAACTTTACAGCTAAGATTTTGAGTTTATATATACTCATGTAATTTGTGGCGGTTAAAAAAGAGAGCGGAAAAAAACTAGAAAAACATAATAGAGAAAGATATATTTTGTGTTCTGCAGAAATTCTCTCAATCTAATCTTGTTTGGACTTTTCTCTCTTAGTCTCGTGACAATCAAGGGTCCAACACCCTCCCTCTTGGTTTTTATCGATGTCCATGTGGAACGACATGGAGTTTTGATCAGGAGTTCAAAAGGCTACTGCATTTGCATTTGTGATTAATTGCTTGGTGTCTTTTACCTTTATTTTTCCTATGTAGTTTGTCAAGGAGGATCTTCGATTGTTCCTGATCTTGTAATTTTCTATTTTCTTGTATGTTTTGTCATGTATTCTTTCTAGTAATAAAGAATTCTCATCACTTCGGAGCAGAAAAAAAGATCATGATCTTTTAACTTGTGAAATATCAATTCAAAAATATATTTATGAATTTCTGATTCTAATAATTAGTCAATACTAAGTTAGATATAATATATGAAAAATTAACACTATCTTTCCTCCTTAGAAAACAATCAGAGTAAAGAACAGAAAAATCTAACATCCAATACATCGTCTTCAGTTAATAATCCATTTGACAAATTATCTCCCTTGGAGTAATTATCCAAGGAGTGAGAACGCTCTCTCATGAGGGGTACAAATGTTCTAAAAAGCTAAAACAACGTCGTTTTTAAACTCGCCAAATGGAGTTAGGGATAACATCACCTTTTAATCATTCATTATAAAACTAGAGTTTCCTTTAAGTAATATTATGGGTAAGTAGATTTATAGAGTAAAAGAAAGAGAAAAGTTTGGTAAGTTTAATCCATTGATTAAGAAAGGAAGGGATGAAAAATCTATATATTATGTAATATAAACTCTTTCCACCAGGGATCAAGAGAGCTCTCAATTTGATTGATGACGAGTTTTCATTCGTAACCTTCAGCTCCTAGATTTTTGATCATTTGCATCCCCTATACATCGATATACCTAAATTTTTTCACATTTTCATAATCAAATTTTATTTCGAATTTTCACAATATATTTTCGAGGAGATTATTTATTTCAATTTTTTTGTTATTATAAAATTCGTTAATATAATACTATCAACATAAAATAAAAAAATGCAAAAAAAAATCAGCCGACATGCGAGTTAGATGACTAACTAGATAGTGATTTAAAGATTTATCCATTTTTAATTAGAGCAATTAATCTGCTGTGGGGATATTATAGTACCATGAAGAAGAAATGTAGTGAATTAGCTAAAGCAGGGTGGAGATAGCTTCAGCTAAAAATAATTGACAGCACCCATAAAAAAAATGACGGCAATTATTAACAAATTAACCGTAAAAATGTAGATTAATTGGAATAGGGGGCATACAAGTATTAGCATAAAGTCTGATAACATGATTCTCTACCTAAAAATTAATATCTATATATCTATATCTATATCTATATCTATCTATATATCTATATGAAAGTGCGATTCCAACACCGTATTCTCGCGATTGTGATTCTTTTTCATTTATTTTTTATTATATTTTTAATAAATTGATTTTATTTATAATATATTTTACTCGAATTTTGATGAATAAATGAATGAAAACAATAAGCGCATTCATATTACTATTTTGTTTTATTAGACAAATAAATTTCTTAACGTTAAAGTAAATAATAATATTATAAAATAATATATTAATATATACGTTTACTTAACGATAAAGCAAATAATATATTAATATGTATGTTTCTATAAGTTTTACTACAAAATAATCTTCATTAATTTTGTCGTAAAATTGATTGGTAGCATATTGATGAAGCGAGTAATTTTATCACATACTATGGATCTCATTCTACCCTTCTGGAGCAAGTGATCTGATCTATTATGACATGATTTTTGAGGGTTTTAAATTTTAGGAAGTATGAGTACAACGAATTTTATACTACCCATACTTTTTTTTCTATCTATTTTACTGGATAAAATAATAAACTTTAATTAACTTTGTCATATTTACTTAGTTGAAAGTTAAGTAATGTATAAATTTTAAATTATTTTCCACAAATGTGTTTTTTTTTTACTGTTTACCAAGCACTTATTAACTCTGACATTATTCAAAGAGAATAATTATCAGCTTCATTAATTGAGCCATTTCATGCGATATTGGGGAAAGTAAGATTCAAATTTCGTATTCGTACGACTATGATTTATTTTCGTTTATTTATTAATACATTTGTGCGGACTCGAATTTTGTCTGGTCGGGACCCGCATGCGTGCGCTATCGCACGGCTTGGGAGTGTCCACCTTCCCGTGGGGTTGCGTGACGGACATGCGTGAGAAAGAATCGCCACTTGCCATTTACGACCTGAATATCGAGGGCCGGCAAGTTACTCGAGCCTAAGGGTACGGGGTACACCTACTTGCTAAGGCACTGGTCCTTCAGAACAGAAAATTTCAAGTCCAGGGGTTCTATTACGTGCGGGTTTATATCCCGCACGCCCTTTCGATACTCTGTTTGTCTAGGGTTTGCCGTTTAATTTCATTTACCGCGTGAATTAGGTTGTACACTCGTCACCCATTTTGATACCCTAACTTCGATGAAACACTCAGACCGTCTGCTCATTGACTAGGGTCCTTACAATGACTAAATGAAAATACAGAAGATGTCCTTACAATGTGCTCTCAAATAAATACAAAATACAGACGCGATACAATATATGGACCCGGTCAGTTTGTGTATGGACCCGAATGTGGTTCTCATCGAAGCTCGCATGCGCGCTTTTGGATCACGCGGCTTGGGAGTGTCCACCTTCCCGGGGATGCGGTTTAGGGCTGATAAGTTACCCGGGTCTAGGGGTAATGATACACCTAGTTTTATTAAGGCATTGGTCTATGCGGAACCGGAAAGTCCGAGTTCAGGGGTTCACGTTATGTGCGGACCTATATCCTACACGCCCTTTCGGTAGTCTAGCTTGCTAGGCTTACAGTTTTATTTCATTTACCACGTGAATTAGGTTGCACTCGGCTTACACGTTTTGACACCGAAAATTCGGTGAACTAAACGATGTCGGTTGAATAGCCGAAAGAGAAGTAAGCCCGTATGTCGGGAACTCGGTTCACTATCTTGCGTTACAGTTCATCAAATTCTTGCGTGAACTAGAACCATGAGATCTTGGGATTACTCTTGTCTGGGCAAGCATTGGACCGATTCGATTAATTCGATTCTCGGACCGTTCGCTCACTAATTGAGATTCTCACAGAATGAATGTACAAAGTAAAATACTTACAATGCTCTCAAAATACAACAAATTACAAATAGCAAATGGTTGAATCCTAGTAAGTTTGCGTTCGGTTATTATTCCGCTTCGACTCACCGTGAGTTTAAGGAAAAATCGAAAACTGAAATTCAAATGCGCTTTCAGTGAATGGGGCGTTGGACCCCGTGACTGATGGTTAGGGCATTGAACCCTAAGTGTAATGCGTCCTATTGGTCGGGCTTGACTTGCATGGACAAACAATAGCATAAAAGTAAAAAACAACATATAGATAACAGACAATGTGTTTGTTATTGCCAAATGTACATGAATTAACAAATTATTAACCTAGGGGTATTTTTGCAAGCAAATGCCATATGCTAATCAAGCAAACGCGTGCAAAATATTTTGCATTCTGCTTTACTTCAAGGACCTGACAGACATGGTGTCAGCACCCCGTTTTGGCCCACCAGCTCCAGAAGAGTAAAATCGTCTTTTATGTCACCCATATAAGGGAAGTATTTTCAACTATTTGCTCGAGCATTCATGACTTTTGAAAATAGGGGATTTTCCTAATTTAATGCCAATTTACCATTTTTCAGAAAAAATACTCTACGAGTTGTTTTCGGATTTTACGTGGATCAACTCCCATTTTCAAAATTCGGAATGAAACATGGGGCCAAAAAAATATTTTTCTGCATAATGTCGTTCCTCTAATTTTTCTGAACGCAACAGTGGTCCCGAAATATTTTTCAGTTATCGAATCGAAAAGATTAAATTTTGGAAATAATTGAGCAATTACGATCGACGCGTGTCAGATGTTCGATGTCGACTTTTATCGAGATTCGACCTCCATCGATGTGAATTGAAATTTTCATAAAGGCGATTATTTTTCGAATTTATCAATTTCGAAGTTTTCATTCAAAAAATAACGACGGATTCCAAGAAATTAAATTTCTCCTGAAGACGCTCGTAAAAAATAAAAAATAAATAATAAATAAATGGGTAAATTGCACTGGTGGTCCAAAATGTTTGGCAAATGTTACACGATGGTCCAAAAAGTTTTTTTCGCTACATGATGGTACAAAATGTTTCAAAGTTGTTTCATGACGCCGTCAAGCCGACGCTGACGTGGCTCCTACGTGTTACCTCCTTGCTGACGTGGCCGAAAGGAGCAGACTGACGTGGCTTGGGCGGGAAAACATGGGTGGCAAAGAGTACTAAAATAAAATAAAAATAAAAATAAATAAAGGGGAAAACTTCAAATATAGGAGACGAAGAGAGAGAAAGGAAAGAACTGACGAAGTCCTCTGCCCAGAAACCAGAAACCGTTCGTCTTCCTCACCATCTCTCACCAAGCTCTCTCTTTTACTGTTAAAAATCTTATTTTGAGTGCGAATGAAGCTCTTTGGGTGATCAAATACCAGTGTGAAGGTTGTTTTAAGTGAAATCGGTGAGTGTTGAGGGAGAAAGAACAGAGAGCTGAAAACCGAGAGAGAGTGTTGAGGGAGAAAGAAGAAAACCCATCATTTTTCTGGCCAAGCTCTCTCTTTTGAGTGCGATCAAAGTTTGAGGGTGATCACAAACCATTGTGAGGGTTTTCAAGTGCAATGGCGTCCGTTCCCGAAGATGAAAGTCGATTTAGAAATGAACAGACCGTTGTTCCCTTGTATGGTAAGTAATCTACTTTCGAGTTATTTGGATGATTTGTTCTGTTTAAACTTTGGCTTCATAAAGGACATGCAAAACCCTTGTCACATTTTCGAAGTGAAACTAAGAGTAATGATCTTACTTGAAATAGTTTCGGGATTTTTGATGTGGAAAAAGTACTGATCTGTTTTTTTCCTAGTAGTGTATGTGAAATTTGAAGGACATTGTGCAATATAAACTGATTTGGTACTTACTTGTTTTTGACAGATGAAGGTTCTCAATATTTTACAATCGAATATCATCATGGGGGCAAGCTTAAACGTGGCAGGACACATACTGTTTATGATGGGGGTGAACTAGAATTTGTGGATTTTGTATCTGCTGTCTACATATCCCTGCTAGAGATTGATGCTGACGTTAAAAAGTTAGGAATAAGTGGATTTGCAGACTACTTTTGGACAACTGATGTAGAAAAGTTGGGTGATAGTCTAGAGAAGCTTCAAACTGATGAGGATACATTGAAGATGGCAAATCAAGCTCTAAGGGAAGGGAATTATGTACATATATACATTGTTACTAAATCAGCACAAGAGGTGCTAGAGGAGTATATCAAAGAGAAACAAGCAAGAAAAGTTCCTAGTAATGTTCGAATCGAGGAGTTGGAAGTTGAAAACCCCCCTATGCCAGTGCAAAGGCCTAAGGATATTAGAAGCAAAAGAAGACCCCTTCTTATGGGTTGGCATGCAGATACTGAGGGTTTGGCTGATGAAAATAGGGGCAGGAGCATAGAATGGAAGCAAACAGAGATGCTAATGAGGCTGATGATGGGTCAGTCAGAGGTGGGAAAGACAGAGTGGAAGCATTAGGTGTCAATGCCCCAATGACTGATATTAACTTGGAAGATATTGATTGGGATGATCTTAACTTGGAATAGATCGATAAGCTTACATCTTCTGCAACAGTGAATGCTACTACAACCTTTGCAACAGTGAATGCTATGGAGGGGCAGGAAAGAAGTGAGAGAGAATCAGTGGAAGATACTGTCAGTGACTTCAATGATAGTGATTTTGATATTAATGATGATGTGGAACAGGTTGAAGCAAATGTTGCAATGGCAGAAGGAATTCGACATGAGGGAGAAGGAAAGAAGCAGATCATGAAGCACAAAGTGGAGAGGTAGAACATGAAGAAGTAGAAGATGGTGAGACACAACATGAAGAAGCAGCATGTGGAGAGGCAGAGCATGAAGAAGCTGAAGGTGGAGAGCCAGAACATGAAGAAACTGAATGGCATCCTGATCTGGAATGTGCATGGGAGGTAGGTGACCACGGTGATGAATTTGATGGCTTCCAAAGCGTGCATTCCGATGATGAGGATGGGAGCAGACAAAGACTACCGAAATTTAGGCCAGAAAGGGAGATGAAAGATCCCAAATTTCAGAGAGGTATGTTATTTGCAACTACGAAAGTCCTTAAGCAAGCAGTGAGACATTATGCTATATTAAACAAGGTAAATGTGGTTTTTGAGAAAAACCACAAGGATAGAGTGAATGCGAAGTGTAAAAATTGTGAATGGATTTTGAGGGCATCACTCAACAAAAAGCACCAAGCCATTCAAATAAAGAAGTTTCGGGGTGAGCATACATGTGGGAAGGAGGTGCCAAGTCAGTTTGTGTCATATAGGTGGATAAGTAAGCAATATCAGGACCATATTAGGGTTGACCCAACATGGTCACACAAGTCCTTTGCCCATCAGTTGGACCATGATTATAAGGTGAGATGCAATAGAGTGAAGTTGTGGAGGGCAAAAAGACATGCCCTGAACATATTACAGACCTCAAATGATGAACAATATGCTAAGTTGATGGACTATGCTGGAGAACTTACGAAGACTAATCCTGGAACCACCGTTAATATTGGGTGTGACTTGATGATTTTTCAGAACATGTATATATGTCTTGATGCTTGCAAGAAGGGTTTCTTAACTGGATGTAGGCCATTCATTGGGTTGGATGGTTGTTGGTTGAAAGGCAGATATGGGGGGCAGCTTCTTGCAGCAGTTGGGGTTGATGCAAATGATTGGATCTATCCTATAGCATATGGAGTGGTGGATATAGAATGTAGAGAAACATGGTCTTGGTTTTTAAGAAATCTAGCTCAAGACCTGGAAATTCAGAATTCCAGACCTTGGACCTTCATGGGAGACAAGGAAAAGGTAAACTCTGAGTCATTAATATGTAGATGAATACATAGTTATTACCTCATATTGTTAATTGTTTTAACTGTTTTTCTTCCTCTGTTATTTAGGGATTGGTACAATCCCTTGAGGAGTTGTTTCCTGATGCTGAAAAAAGGTCTGACACACGCCATCTATGGAAGAATTTATGCACCATACCAACTACCAAGAAGGGAAAAGAGCTTAAAGATCTTCTCTGGACCGCTGCTAAAGCTACTTACCCAGCTGAGTTCTTTAGAGCCATGGAGGTGTTCAAGAGAGAGGATGAAAAGGCTTGGCAGTGGCTCCAAGATAAGGACCCATCACAATGGTCTAAATCTCATTTTAGACCATATCCCAAGTGTGATGTCATCTTGAACAACCATTGTGAATGCTTCAACAGGTAAGCCTATTTAAGTGAAAAATATAACTTAAAAGTATGTGTTCATACTTATTTCATTTCTTTTCTTTTGTAGGTGGATTATAGAGCCAAGGGATAAGCCTATTCTTACCTTATTGGAGACTATCAGAACACAATTAATGAAGAGGATGGTCCTTAAAAGGAAAGTAGCTGAGAAGTATACAGGTAAGTAGTGTCCAAAGATCCTGAAAAAGCTTGAGAAAAACAAGTCACTTGCTTCTGGTTGTTGGGCAACAGAGTCTGATGCTGAAAAGTTTAGTGTGTCTGTTGGTGAGAAGCTGTATGTGGTAGATTTGGGAGAAAATTCTTGCAGCTGTAGGAGGTGGCAGCTATCTGGAATCCCCTGTCAACATGGCATTTCATGTATTTTGGAAGAAAGAAAAATGCCTGAGGATTTTATTCACAACAGTTATAGTGTTGATAAATTTAGAGCATCATATAGGCCAATCATATATCCCTTAAGGGATATACATGACTATGACCCTACTGGTTTACCTCCCATGAAACCTCCTCCCATTAAGGCAAAAAGGGGTAGACCCAAGATTGTCAGGAAGAAGGGACCTAATGAGCAAGACATAAGAGTCGAGAAAGATGGTACTGAGATTGTTGGAAATAAAGGATGCATCATCAACAAGTGCAGTCACTGTGGTGGCCAAGGTCACAACAGGCGGACTTGTAAGAAAAGAGGCAGTGCTACAAGTGCTGAAGTTGGTTCTTCTAGCAAAGTGAGTTATCCAATAGTTTGTGCTTTACATTGGTGCTCCACATTTATGTTAAACATTGAATTCTAAGTTGCAATTGCAGGCAAAGAGAATGAAAGCAACTGATAATATTCCCCCACCCCCTGATAATACTGAACCTTCAACAGGTAGTGCTCCAACTCATACACAAGTATATATCTCAATATCAATTACAAACATTGAATTGAAGGATATTGTGTAGATCAATTGATGAGTTTTCTGGATACTTAGGTTGCACCTGAAAGTTCTGCCCCAAGTACAATGCCAGAATCAGAGTTCATCACAAGTTCCCAGCCACCTGCTGCATCTACTTCAACGTCCATTGGGAGAGGGAGAGGGAGAGGCAAAAGGACAGGGAGAAGCAGAGGCACAACTGCTACAGTTGCTCCAAGAACTATGAGCCAGCAGCTAAGGTCGAGAAGGAGATGGCGTTATTGAACATGGGTCTGGGTCTGGATCTGGTCCTTCATTGGGTTGGACAGTTGGTTGGAACCAAATGTTTTCCTTGTGTTAGGTGTCTTACCCTAAACATTATTGGCTGTTTATGTATTCATTTTGGGTTGTGTATATAGTCAAATAGTGGATGTCACTAGCCTAATTGGCATGTTACCATTTTTGCTTATAATCGATGTGTTCTTTTGGAGGCAAATTTAGTTTCCCTTTAATGGTTCACTGAAGCAGTCAGCTGGCACTTTAAGGGTTTACTATGAACCCTTAAGTCACTTAAAAGAAACATTTTGTACCATAATGTAACATAAGCACAAACATTTTGTACTACTAAGTTACATAAAATAAACCTTTTGTACTATCAAGTTACAACACAAAACATTTTGTACAATCAAGTTACAATACAAAACATTTTGTACTATCAAGATACAACTTCAAAACATTTTGTACCATTATGTAACGTCCAGCAAAAACTGGCAATGCCATCTCCACGATTGCATACGAGCCGAAACTTGGGACTATCGTGAAACTTTTGTGATGTAAACTTTGATCTTCGATGTTCATTTCATGGGGTTTGGAGTCCTTGAACGATTTCACGGGTTTTCGAGCCCTTTAGTTACAACTTTTGAAAACATTTGGTACCATCATGTATGGTTACCGAAAGATTTTGTACTGTTTGTGCGCACCCGAATTTCATCTCGTCGGGGCACGCATGCGCGCGCCTAAGCAAACGCGGCTTGGGAGTGTCCACCTTCCCGGGGACGCGCGACGGACGCACGTGAGAAAGAGTCGCCACTTGCCATTTTACGACCCGAAAGTCGAGGGCCGGCAAGTTACCCGGGTCTAGGGGTACGGGGTACACCTAAATTCTAAGGCAATGGTCGTACGGAACCGGAAATTCCGAATTCGGTGGTTCTATTACGTGCGGGCCTATATCCCGCACGCCCTTTTGGTACTCTAGCTTGCTAGGCTTGCCATTTTGTTTATTTACCGCGTGATTTAAAGTTGCACTTGACTTGCCCGTTTTGACACCATAAAATCGTTGAATCGATTGAGTTGGGCCGAGGATCCGAAGGATGAGTAGGCTTGAGAGTCAAGGAATTGGTTCGCTATCTTAGCGTTACAGTTCTTCGGACCGTAATGGTCGATTCCCTACGCGAACTGAGACCATGATTATTCGAGCTTACTCGTCCCTTGGTGACGATAGACCGACTTAACCGACTCAACACTCGGACCTCTTGCTCACCGATCGGGATCCTTACAAGTATATGAATAAATACACAAATAAGATCCTCACAATGTGCACTCAAATAATTACAGAATACAACTGAATGAAATAAATGGATCCCGATCGGTTTGCATTAGGCCAATATTCCCCTCCGGCTCACCGTATGTTTTGAATAACCGAGAAACAAATTAAGGCAACGCGGGCTTCAAGGAGCCGGGGGTCGGGTTCGATTGAACCAATGGTTTGCAGGAGAACCGATTAGTTCCCACTGTAACCACTGGACTGATCGAGCTCCCGGGTGATATCTAAACACGTTTCACACATCCAATCCAAATCGCCTTCCACATAGGCCATATTTGGAGTGTGATGGTGACTCGAGGCTAGATCCCATTCCGCACTCGGGTTGCACGCGCTCGGTGAATTGAGAGGCGTTGGGCCTCGTGTTCGGTGATTTGGGGTGTTGGACCCCGTGCAACACGTAACCTATGGGTTCGGGCCCGAATCGCAATAAATCATCATAGGCAAGGATAAAACAGAAGAAAACAGATAAAATTGACATGATACAGACAATAACTGACAACTATCAGTGAATACAGACAAGTGGTGTATTAAGTCAAGTGTACGTGATTTAATCAGTTATTAGCCGGGGTTGATTAGCAAACAATGTATCTAGCCTAGACAAACATAGATGGTGGATTAGAATGGGGTTCTAAGCCAATTACATACGTGTGTTTGTTTTAAGACTCTTATTCTGTTGAGTGTCACTGCGGTTTCACCGATTTATCCAAACTCGTGTTTTGACTCTAGGATGGAGTCTATCATTCCGCCTATCCGTTATCTAGTGTTTGATTAGGCCGAATGTACGATTAATCCGGTTGTTAGTGTCTTGTAACTGAAATAAAATACTCCCCACCGAATCTACAATAGGAAGATAGAAACACCGAAAGTGAACGGAATGGGCCGTGCGAATGAGACTCGTACCCGAACGGGTAGCCCTTTTCTGTCCATAGATCGAGGTGTTTCCGACTCCCTAGAGCCCAGGGTATCGGTGAGTCACGGAATGATGATTATGCCCTTGGATAAAATTGCGATGTTCGGGTATAAATTTGAGGTCCGCGTTGCACGAAGGAGTCTAAGAAGGACTCTCGTTCCCCGACTCGGGCCGCCTCAAATTGGGCCCGGACTCGAGTCAAGGGACGTGAGTACTCGCTAGACGTCAATTCTCCTCGTGTTACGTGTCTCGATATTTTGAAATTGTGAATATTTTTTAGTGGAAAAGGGGCATTTACGCCATTCCATAAATCATCGATGCGTTTACAAGTTAATGACCAATTTACCCAATTATTTATTCCGAATGATTCAATTAACCGAATAAGGCGCTCCGTTTTCCCGTTTGTGAAATTATTCGATGAGGGCGACCTTATATCGTGGGTATTATAGATTTAATGGATAATGATCCAAAATCGTCATGTCCATCATGTGATCCCCACATAGCCAACGATAAAAATATCAATACACTCAATTCCGCGAAACGATCCCGAAACGGCTAAGGAGGTCACCCTAGACTCGGGAAGGGTTCGGGAGCATTCGGCCAATCCCGAAGGGGATAAACCAAGTGGCCTCCCCAACCCGACTCGAGTCATGGGCGGTCTCCCACACCAATTCTAATTATTTCTTACATGCATAATACATCGAATACGGTAATATTACAAATTTCAACCGAATCAAGATAGCCACAATCATAAATGCGCAAACGAACACGTCAACATGCACAAACGAGGCATTTATAGAAATAACCAAGAATAACGTTAACCCATGCGATAATGAAACGGAGGAACACGGGAACCAACCCCCTAGGAAAAAGAGAAGCCTCCATGGACCCGTGTAGTCAAGGGGGGCTCTCGACCACATCTCTTCAAGAGTGGCCGTGAGCCCTCATGGCTCACACGAGTCCAATGGAAGGTTCTCCAACCCCGAATCGAACTTTTTCCCGTCATGTTAATATATTATACGTGGTACATGACAAAATAACGACAAAAGGGAACGGGGACCGGCTAGTTTCGAGAAAGAAGAGGCGCCCTAGCCTCGGAGGAATCATGGAGGCTCACGGGTTGCCCGCTCAAGGCTTGACCGTGGGTTCCATGGTTCGGCCGTGACCCAGGTCCTCTTCCGCCCCGACCCACGTCGTCTCCCCTCATGAGATGCACGTTCATCAACTTATGGACATGATAAATAAAAAGAAATAAGCATGGGACGTTGTATGGCATGCATGGGGGGTCGGATCCGAAAGAAAAAAAAACGTGAACTTTCATATGACCCGGACCTTTGAAGCACGTTTAACACCTCATGTAAATAAATATCGAAGATCCTAACTCTCCTAAGTTAAAAGGGATGTTACCTAGCCTCGTTGCAAGAGGAAAAGAGTCGGGGAAGTGGCCGTGGGAGTCGCGAGACTCGGATGGGCGGCTACGGGTGAGGGACCCGTAAGTTGGCAGCCGCGGCAGTCCGTGGAAAAACGGCTCGGCACACTTGCTCCGGTCACGGCACGGTGCGAGGTCGGGTTCGTTGGACTCCTAAGAGGCAGATCTACACGAGCACGGATAGACCCGAGCGTGCCAAGGCCTGAACAAACCCGAAAATGTGAGAGAAAACTCGGTAAAAATGAGGAAAACCCGGTTTGAGAGAAACGGGTGAATGGCGGTTGTGCACGGTTGATCGGCCCTCGGACCGTGACCACCTCTTCACGGGGGAGAGTGAGGGTTGTGAGGAACCCTTTGAACGTGATGGCACGACTCGCCGAAGTCGTGGGAAGAAATGGCACGTGGCTTGATCGGTGTGTGCGGCTAGGGAAGTCTCGGGACCCGAAAGTTCTCATGGCTGGAACGGGGTGTTGGAGGCCTCAAATCGAAAATCTAAGCCCGGAAATGGACTTAGGGGGTGGGAAATATGTAGGCTAGGAAGTTTGATGATTTTTGGCTTAAGTCGGGTCGGGTGGTTACCGGAATACCGGGTGGTTTTCCGGCGATTTTAGCCAGTTTCGGCCTTGGCACGGGCTGAACGAAAGTGAGGGAGAGGGCTGGAGGTTGAGAGGATTCTAGAGAGAAGTTGGCTTGAGAGAGAGTAAGAATGAAGAAGTGATTAGGTTGATGAGGCTTAGGGTTTATAAAGGGAGGCTTAATGGCTTGTTTAAGTGAAGTTAAGTGTGGTTTAGGGAGGGGAAATGGGCTGCCGAAATTTGAAGAGTGATTAGGGAGGGGAAATGGTCACTTAGAGTGTGGGGGAAGCAAAGGGGAGTGATGGGTGTGATAGGAAGTGATGGATGGATGTAAGTGTGTAAGAGGAAGTGATGGGTGTAAGAGCCAAAATTCAAATTGTGTGGAGGGGGAGCCTTGGAGCCGCCGGCCATGGGAGGGGGAGCCGCGGCTTGGGCCGTCCAATCAGAGCCGAGGGTTGAGCCGTGGCTTGGGGTTGAGCCGCGGCTTGATGGCTTGGCTTGGCTGAGCTGTGGGTCCCGTTCGGTCGAGAGAAAAGCCGGAAAATACTTGAGACTTGATTGAGCGCGCGTCCGATCTCCGATATCCAATTAATTTATGGATTTGGAATGCTTGAATGACGAGGATTTGAATGAGCCTAATATCGCCATGCGTCGTGTGGACGGACGTTCGGGCGACTCGGCGCCTCGGGAGTCGGTTTTGCCCTGTTCGGACATTCGGAGTGGAGTTTAGCGTCCCTCGATCCCCGATTGTTCTTTGTGCATGCCTGCATTCGTTTTGGCGATCCTTTTGCCCCGCGGGGGATCGTTGGCCCGTCGTCCTCGGTCGGGGACCATTGGCCCGGGAGGACCTAGGGACTTTGACCGGGATTTTCTCAGTGTGCCCTGAATGCCTTGAGATGCTTGGGATTATTGTGAGGTACTCAAAGATCGTTGTGGTCTCTGCTTTCCATGGAAATACCCGAAGGCTCGCCGGGAGGCGTTCGCGACCACTGAAACGTACTTCGGGAGACCGAGCCGAGTTCCAGAAGGTTGTCTGAAGCTTGTTCCCCGGCCCTGGTGGTCCCTGGGTGCCTGTAGGCCCGTTTTGAGGGGCCGTTTGCTTGTCAGTGGAGCGAACCCCGGGAGCTCTGTTAGAAAAGGCGTCCGTGGGGGATCGGGGTGTCCCGGCTTAAGCAGGATGCCCCGGAAATGCGCCCGGACGTCTCGTTGGTCACTCTGGCACTGAGGGGGATTTTTGAAGCCCCATATTGGGCACCTTTCGGTGCTTCGGTGGCTCGGTGATGAATAGTGCCACAGTGCCAGCTCCGTCGTTTTCGGGATTCCTTGTTCGTCTGTTCTTCTGACTGCTCTCCCCGCTTTTCTCAGTAACCTAGCTCTTCTCCCGTTGTTCGTGACCCCGTGCCTGCCTATTCGCCCCCTGATTGCCGGGCGAGGAATAGTGTCCCAAGCTTCGGTCGGGAATCCTCGTGCGGGAAGCCGGTAGGCCAGAATGAGGTGCTGACAGCTTGCCCCTCTTTGGTTGCATGCTCGGTTAGAGGATGCAGCCAAAGATCATGAGAGGCACCCTTTTTGGCCCCAGGCGACCGCTTCTATCGTCGTTCTCCGTGGTGGCTCGCCCCTCCTGTCATAAAATAGTAGCATGATTAGGGTTTGGAGGATGTGGAGTGGTAGGTGATGGGCCCAAGCTCGCGGAAAGCATGTAAAGTGGACGCGAAGTCCATGGACGCGAAGTCCGGAAAGCAATAAAGTTACTAGGCCGAAGCCCATGGAAAGCAGTAAAGTTACTAGGCCGAAGCCCGTGGAAAGCAGTAAAGTGGACGCGAAGTCCGAAAAGCAATAAAGTTACTAGGCCGAAGCCCGTGGAAAGCAGTAAAGTGGACGCGAAGTCTGGAAAGCAATAAAGTTACTAGGCCGAAGCCCGAGGAAAGCTGTAAAATGGACGCGAAGTCCGGAAAGCGGTAAAGTCACTAGGCCGAAGCCCGAGGAAAGCAGTAAAATGGACGCGAAGTCCGGAAAGCGATAAAGTCACTAGGCCGAAGCCCGAGGAAAGCAGTAAAATGGACGCGAAGTCCGGAAAGCGGTAAAGTCACTAGGCCGAAGCCCGAGGAAAGCAGTAAAATGGACGCGAAGTCCGTGGACGCGAAGTCCGTGGACGCGAAGTCCGGAAAGCGATAAAGTCACTAGGCCGAAGCCCGAGGAAAGCAGTAAAATGGACGCGAAGTCCGTGGACGCGAAGTCCGGAAAGCGATAAAGTCACTAGGCCGAAGCCCGAGGAAAGCAGTAAAATGGACGCGAAGTCCGGAAAGCGGTAAAGTCACTAGGCCGAAGCCCGAGGAAAGCAGTAAAATGGACGCGAAGTCCGGAAAGCGATAAAGTCACTAGGCCGAAGCCCGAGGAAAGCTGTAAAATGGACGCGAAGTCCGTGGACGCGAAGTCCAGAAAGCGATAAAGTCACTAGGCCGAAGCCCGAGGAAAGCATTAAAATGGACGCGAAGTCCGGAAAGCAGTAAAGTCACTAGGCCGAAACCCGAGGAAAGCAGTAAAATGGACGCGAAGTCCGTGGACGCGAAGTCCGTGGACGCGAAGTCCGGAAAGCAGTAAAGTCACTAGGCCGAAGCCCGAGGAAAGCAGTAAAATGGACGCGAAGTCCGTGGACGCGAAGTCCGGAAAGCGATAAAGTCACTAGGCCGAAGCCCGAGGAAAGCAGTAAAATGGACGCGAAGTCCGGAAAGCGATAAAGTTACTAGGCCGAAGCCCGAGGAAAGCAGTAAAATGGACACGAAGTCCGTGGACGCGAAGTCCGGAAAGCGATAAAGTCACTAAGCCGAAGCCCGAGGAAAGCAGTAAAATGGACGCGAAGTCCGGAAAGCGATAAAGTCATTAGGCCGAAGCCCGAGAAAAGCAGTAAAATGGACGCGAAGTCCGTGGACGCGAAGTCCGGAAAGCGATAAAGTCACTAGGCCGAAGCCTGAGGAAAGCAGTAAAATGGACGCGAAATCCGT
Organism: Punica granatum; assembly: GCF_007655135.1. Classification (NCBI taxonomy): domain Eukaryota; kingdom Viridiplantae; phylum Streptophyta; class Magnoliopsida; order Myrtales; family Lythraceae; genus Punica; species Punica granatum. The sequence continues at coordinate 38,533,448 of NC_045127.1, read as the reverse complement.
GGACGCGAAGTCCGGAAAGCGATAAAGTCACTAGGCCGAAGCCCGAGGAAAGCAGTAAAATGGAGAGAGCGAGGGGAAGTAAGGGTGGGAAAGGATGCTAAGCGGTTCGTCGGGGACGTCGGCAGAGGCAGATTGTCCCGTTCCAAGTCGAGCTTGTCCTTTGTCGCTTCCTTGAGTCAGGGTCAAAAGGGTTCCTTATCATGCCCCTCATTTGGTTCGATGCCCCGATCTGCCGCACAAGCCAAACGCGTGTTCGTCAAGAAGGAGATGCCTCTTGGGATTCCCGATCACACCTGTGCATGGAAATTAAGGAACCTACAAAGGGCGTCAGTTGCACTTAATCGGCGAGACAGGCATACGTAAGAGGAATCTATGTAAAGATGTGTCGGGGATTTGATATCGGTGACCATTGTAGGGTGGTCGTGTCCCTGTCGGAGAATGGCTTTTCTGAAACGGGTGACCCGTAGAACATGTGCGTAAAGGTAAAAGGATGGATCTTATGGAATCCTCCAAGTCAAGGATACGTTGATTCGATCCCCATTTCGAAGTGGGCCTCGAACCTGGAGAGTTGAAGAGAGTTTGCTTGCGTCGGGGAGTGCCGAACCACTACTCAGTGTAGCTTCACAAGGAAAGCGTCGCTTTTCTTTCATGGTCGAGCCAACATTGTCCCCTAACTTTTGCCTAGGTCGCGGGATGTGTGACGGCCTAGCGGGGTATTTTATTTAATTTCTCTCACATGAATGCTCACCTTTTGCTACGATTCCCCATGTTTGGGTGGGATCGTACCCCTCGGGTCCTCTAACTTTTGCCTAGGCCGCCTCAAAGAGGTTTTCGACCTAGCGAGGGAGTGATTTGTGTTCTCCTTTTGCCGCGACCCCCCTTTGCGGGATTTTAAGTCGTGCCACTCGTTCCCTAGTTTTTGCCTAGGCCGCCTCAAAGAGGTTTTCGACCTAGCGGGAAAATTTATTTTTCTCTCAAGAAAGCTTAGTGTTGGACAGATTGTGGGAATTGAAGCTCGTCCACAGAAATAGAAATGTCTTACAATGAAAGGGGCACGGAGCCCGGAGAATAAAGAATATACAAGTGTTCACGGATAATACTTCTTAATGGCGTCAGCGTTGACGGGAAGGGCATTTTCAGTGCCGTCCATGTCGCTCAAGACGACCGCTCCTCCGGAGAAAACCTCTTTGACGACGAAGGAGCCATTGTATTTGTACGAGAACTTCCCTCGAGAGTCCGGCGTGACGTGTAGGACTTTCCTCAAAACGAGGTCGCCGGGGTTGAAATCGCGGTGGCGGACTCTTGCGTTGAAAGCTCGAGCCATTCTTTGTTGATAGCACTGTCCGTGGCATAGCGCTTTCAGCCTCTTCTCATCAATGAAGTTTAACTGTTCATACCGCTGCTTTGCCCATTCCGCTTCTTCGAGTTCAGCCTCAGCGAGAATCCTCATGGAAGGGATTTCTACTTCGATTGGGAGGACGGCCTCCATGCCATAGACTAGCGAGTACGGGGTTGCCCCGGTTGAGGTCCGTATGGACGTACGGTACGCCAAGAGTGCATAGGGGAGCATCTCGTGCCAATCCTTGTAGTTCACTGTCATTTTTTCAATGATCTTTTTGATATTTTTATTCGCCGCTTCCACCGCACCGTTCATTTGGGGACGGTACGGGGTAGAATTGCGGTGTCGGATTTTGAATTGTGCACAAAGCTCATCGATGACCTTGTTGTTCAGGTTCTTGGCGTTGTCTGTGATGATTGTCGCAGGGACCCCATATCGGGTTATGACGTCGCGTCTGAGAAAACGGGCCACGGCTTTTGCGGTGACTGACGCAAGAGTGACGGCTTTGATCCATTTGGTGAAGTAGTCGATCGCCACCAAAATGAACATATGTCCGTTAGACGCTTTGGGGTTGATCGGGCCAATCACATCCATTCCCCACATTGAAAAAGGCCATGGCGCCGTCCATGAAAGAGAACTGAGAGTGGCGCGTCGTGTTGTCAACTAGTATGTCGATGTGGGGCAAGGGAAAATTGTCCTTGGGGCTGGCCTTATTGAGGTCCCGATAGTCGACGCAGACTCGAACCCTTCCATCTTTCTTCTCCACCGGCACGATGTTTGCAACCCATTCAGAATAATTGCAGACCTCGAGGAAACCCACGTTGATCTGCTTGACAACCTCCTCCTTGATGCGGAGAAGGAGGCTTGCCCGTTGCCGTCGCAATTGTTGCCGTTTGGGCGGGAACTTCTCCGTGTCTAGGAGGAAGGAATTGCTTTACTATCGACGGGTCTAGCCCCGGAATGTCGGCGTAGGACCAGGCGAAGACTTCTTGATACCTTGTCAGGAAGTCGATCATTCGGACCCGTTGTGTTGGGTCGAGGCTCGTACCGATCTTAAGGACGCGGGGTTCCTCTTTAGTGCCCACGTTGATCTCTTCTGTTGACTCGAGCGAGGTGAGCTGGCGATCCTCGAGGCGGCGCAAACTCTCTTCTATCTCAGGCACTAGACTGTCTTCGTCGAGCCCTTCCCCGAAGTAATGGGTCCAGGCTCTTCGAGACATTCTTTGGATGGGTTCGAATCAACGCATCGAAGATTTGGATTCGAGTGGAGCCTGGAGAATTGAAAGAATTGTCTTAGAGAAATTTAGAATGATATGAACAAAAGAGTAAGGAAGAGAGAGTGGAATAGACAAGGATTCAAAAAATGCATATAGGGAATTCATTGATAGTGAGGATCACGAAGCCATAACAGAGTTCCCTCTTCCGTCGTGTGGCCTACGGCTACGCCGACACGCGGGAAACATCTCATACATAGATAAATCTTACACATCGGCGATCACAGCCGAGTAGCGCAGGACTGAGGTCCAATTGTTAAGCTCCTCGTCTTCCTGCGCCGGGCGAATGTGAACCCCTGAAGGAATCTCCTCGGTGACGGCATACACGGTTGGCAAGGTGTCAGTCACGTCGTCGAAGTTTGAGGAAGGGCCGTCAGAGGTGCTCCCGATGATGAGTGGAGGCCCGGGGAAGAAATGTGATAGCGGGGGGGACTGGAATGCCCCTGTAGAGCCTACCATAGTGCGTGGCGAAGTGGTGGAGGTGATTGCCCCGGCGGGCCTCAATAATTTCATGGCAGGAGGGGCGAAAGCCAAGTCCCCTCCTATGCTTGTACGCTTCAACTTCAATGGGGCGGTTGATTCCTTGCCCGCGCGCCCCAAGGCCCGTGCCGGGAATGTAATTATGGCGCATAAGGACCTTCCCTATCATGCGGTCGGCGCTGGAGGGTCTGACCTCTCCGTAATCCCGGATAACGGAGATAGTCTCAAAGGAGTGGAAAGACAGGTTTTCGTCGTCCCCGACACTGATGTAGGGAACCGCCGTCTCCTTATAGATGGCGTAATCCTCCTCACCCTTAACCGTGATGATCTTTTCCTCGATGATGAATTTCGCCCTCTGATGCAGTGAGGACGGGATAGCGCCGGCCGAGTGGATCCAGGGCCTTCCAAGGAGTAGGCTGAAGGCGTTCGGGATATCCAACACTTGGAATGTGACGCTGAAGGAGCATGGGCCGATATCTATGAGGAGATCGATTTCACCGTTCACCTCTCTCCTCGAACCATCGAAAGCTCGGACCGCTATTTTGCTGGGACGGATGCGGTTGAGATCCACATTCATCTGCTTCAAAGTGGTTACCGGGCATACGTTGAGCGCGGAACCGTTGTCGATCATGACCCGGCCCACGATATGGTTGTTGCACTTGCAAACGATGTGCAGTGCCCGGAAATGCGCGCATCCTTCAGAGGGGAGCTCATCGTCCGAAAACGAGATGGTATTGGAGATAATGGTGCTGATGGTTTCCTCTATCCGGTCTGGGGGTGTCCCTTTGGGGACTTGTGCGGCCGTCAGGACCCGCATGAGGGCCTCCCTGTGAGGTTCCGAGTTGAGTAGGAGGGCAAGCAATGAGATATGGGCCGGAGATTTGGCCATCTGTTCCACCACCTTATCTCACTCGCTTTGATGACCTTCATGAAGGCTTCGGCCTCCTCTTCTGTCACTTTCTTGGGCGGAGTAGGCGAGACTTCGGGCGTGGCTTCGGCTCCTATTGCAGGCGCCTTTCCTTTGTCCGCGACCGCTGGATTCTCATACAGCCGTCCTGAGCGGGTTATGCCCATGACACCAAATTGTTGCTCCAGGTTTCCGACAGCTCCGTCATAGATCCAGGGGACCCTATCGCTCGAGTATGGCTCCGGGGCGGGGACGTCTATAACAAGCGGGGCATGAGGTACGTCCATCCCGGTGAACCCGACTGCAGCTTCCGCGGGTACGTATTCGATCACGAAGGGGGAGGAACAACTTGGCTCGCCTTCGCCCTCTCCCGATGCGCATATAGTGATCATATTGATAGAGGGCCCTGGAGCCGGTCCATGGTCGGGGAGAGGATTAGCCTGTACGTTCGAAGGCTTTACAGCATTGAATACGAGCTCCTTCGCATCGATCATCTCTTGGATCCTCTCCCTCAATCTCCAACAAGTGTCCAGGGTATGCCCCGGTGCCCCCCAATGATATTCGCACTGCTTGCTTTGATCTTGAATGGTTGGATCGAAGCTCGGGCCGGGCGCTATTGTTCCGACCTTCTCGCGAATTTACCGGTAGATGTGGGAAGGCGGGACCGGTAGGGTCGGGTATTGTCGGCGGGGTCGCGATGGTGCTGCATCGCCCTGTTGAGCTTGCGGGGGGAGGGCCCGCTGTGCCGGCTGAGAAGTCCTAGGACCCGGAGGTTGGTATTGAGGATCTGGAGATGGAGCAGGAGCATAGTGGTGGACAACGGGCGACGACACCGCAGGTAGGGGTGGAGGCGGTAGTGCGGAATAGTAGATTGGTTGGGTAGAGGCTTGGGGCCGATATTGAGGTGCTTGCGGGGCATAGGAGGGAGCCGTGGGAGGCACCGCCGCGTAGTTCATCGAATATTGCTGAGGGGCCTGTTGGGCCGTATTGACGGTATTCACCGTAACTTCCTTTCCCCTTCTCCCGCTCGAAGATGATGATGTCGTGGGGACCTTCTTCGACGACTCATCTCCTTTGCTGGTGGGGTCTTCCATCCTTCCGAGCTTGATGCCCAAATCCAGCTTTTTACCGGCCTCGATGAGGTCGGAGAATGACGAAGTGTGCGCTAACAGGTGTGAATAGTGCACTCCTCTCAGCGTGGAGTGGAACAATTGGATCTGTTGCGCCTCGCTGATTGGAGGGATGTGCTTTTCTGCTTGGGCCCGCCACTTGGCAGCATACTCCTCAAACTTTTGACCCCTCGCCATTTCTTTCGTGCTTAACTCCAATAGGGTGGGAGGCGTTTCTGCGGAATACCAATACCGGTCGGTGAACTTCCGAGAGAGGTCCTCCCACGTTGGGATGTCTTCGGCCTTCAGCGACATGAACCAATCGAGGGCCGATCCTGACAGGCTATCCTGGAAGGAGTGGATGACAAATTCCTCGTATTCCCAATACTGCAGCATTTTCCCTCGGTAATGACGGAGGTGGTGGCGCGGATCTGTCGTGCCTTGATAAGGGCATATTATACTCATATTTTATTGTGCAATTCACGTTAAATTATTATTAATTTTATAGAAATTATAAGAAGTCGGTGCTTAATTATGTGTAATTTGATATTGTAGGTCTTTGAGGACTTAGATGGAATTACGAGCAATATTGAGGAGTTTTGCGCAATTTGGAGCCAGCCTATATCTTTCGGAAATCTTTTTTTTTTTTTTTGGATATAAATACTCCTCATAACAAGATTAGGAAACCCTAGGGGGGAGCCATCTTTCACCATTCTTTTAACCTAGAGAGTTTTTGGAGAGGGTCTTGTCTGGAGCCGTCACTTGGATCAATTGATTTGAAGCGAAGAATTGTGGAAGAGACAATTCCTTAAAGGAATTGTTGGGTTTTTGTTTTAGGATTCAATATCTTGAGTTTATTGCTGAATATGAATTCTATTGCAATGACTCCTTGGAATTATAATTGTGTTTTCAATTCCATGATGTTCTAAGCTTCTGTTGTGGGAATATAATGAAACCCTAGGTAGCTAATATGATGATTGTCGCCATGTTATAGGATTAATAGATGTGTTGATGATTCATGATTGCAATTCCTAATTTCAATTTTAATTCTTAATTGGTTATAATTGTTAGAAACACTATTGATACGGGAGTTGATATAGTGTTTGTTAGGAATTCTTGATTAGACTAATTAGTTAAATGCGATAGCTGCGTTAATTAGTTTAATTAGAGATTATCCAGGGATTAATGTAATGTTTCTAGTTAGTTATTCGCTAAGACATTAGGGATAATTAATTTAGGACATTAGACAATCATAGCACTGGAAGGTGTATGATTATAATTTAGAGTCCACTATTAATTAGAGATGCGGGAGCTGATTGATTAATTAGAGGTTTAAAACTTTAATTTTAAAGGCTTGATAAACTCACTTGAATAACCACATAGCTATCAGTCTATATAACATGATGGCAATCTGATTAGTGAAACTAGGGTGGATTCTGTTTTTCCCACTTTCAATTGATATATTTTCATACAATTCTCTTTCTGCTCTTTGTGACGATTTAGGTTGATTAGTAGTTAATTAGTTAATTCTCTTAATTTGATTGCTTAGATAATAATAGAATCTAATATAGGTTTAGTACTTAATTAATCCTTGTGGGATCGACACTCTATTCATCACTATATTACTTGATCTGACCCAGTACACTTGCTGGTAGAATTCGAGCTTATTTTTATATATATTTGCAGTGGATCAAGTTTTTGGCGCCGTTGCCGGGGATTAACTTAATATTAGACCACCTTTAGTTCTATTGTTAATTTAGGCGCACTTTACTGTGTGTTTATTTCTTGTTCTCTTTGCAGGTATTCTATGCGCAGGAGTAGAAGTGCTAAACTTCTACCATTAGATCCTGAGATAGAGCGCACCTTGCATCGGTTGAGAAGAGAGAATAGAAGAAGGGAAGAATTGCAGGTAGTTGAGATGGCAGATGATGACATCAACCGCCAAATACAGGGTGCTGCCAGAGCACTTCGAGACTATGCAGTACCTACTATTATGGGTTCTGCGATCAGAAGGCCCACTATTCCAGCTAATAACTTTGAACTGAAGTCAGCACTCATCCAGATGGTTCAATCAAAACAGTTTGGAGGATATCCCAACGAGAGTCCTGATGAGCATATTGCAGGATTCCTCCAATACTGTAACACGGTAAAGATGAATAATGTCACTGATGATGTTATTAGATTACAGCTTTTTCCTTTCTCAGTTAGGGATAAAGCGAGAGCCTGGTTCAATTCACTGCCACAAGAGTCCATCACCACCTGGGCCGACCTTTCATCTAAGTTTCTCAGGAGATTTTTCCCACCAGCTAGGACTGCAAGATTGAGGAACGAAATCACTAACTTCACCAAGTTCAATGGTGAATCACTTTATAAGGCATAGGAGAGATTCAAGGAGGCAATCAGAAAGTGCCCACATCACGGATTGCCAGATAATCTCCTAATTGAGGTCTTCTATCTTAGCCTGGATGATACATTGAGGTCTCTAGTAGATGCTGCAGCAGGAGGCGCACTGATGGGTAAGAATTATAATGAAGCAAGTGCTTTGATAGAAGAGATGGCCTCCAGTGCACATAATTGGCAGAATGAGAGAAGTAAATCAAGAGTGGCATCAGTCAATGACATGGACACTATTGCTAATTTGACAACCCAGATTTCAGCTCTCACTACCCAGGTAAGTAAACTCACCTCAGCACATTCTTTTAATACTAATCAGGTTGCTTTTTGTGAGTTGTGTTCAGGACCACATTCGACTCTTGAATGCATGTCTGGAAATCCCTCGGCTTCACCCAATGGAGAGCAAGTGAACTTTGTCAACAACTTCCAACGGAGTAATCAAGGGCCTTATTCGAACACTTACAATCCCGGGTGGCGTAATCATCCTAATTTCTCATGGAGGAATGAGAATAATGCACTTAAACCGCCACTTGGATTCCAAAAGCAAGGCCCTGCTCAGAATGCTCCACCTCAGCAAAGTCAGTCGAGAATGGAAGAGCTCATGTTGAGCTATATGCAAAAGACTGACACCATGCTACAGAATCAACAAGCCACTATTCGAAACCTAGAGGTTCAGATTAGTCAGATTTCTCAGCAATTGAGTAATAGACCATCAGGGTCTTTACCCAGCAACACTGAAGAGAACCCCAAGGGTGTCAATGCTATAATGCTGAGGAGTGGCAAGGAATTGGAAACAGTCAATAGAAAAGCTCAAACTCAGGAGGAGAGTCCGGAGAAAGACAAAGGTAAGCAAAAGGTGGAAGAACCAAGGCAGAAGTCACTAGGGGTGAAACTGTATGTTCCTCCTGTCCCTTTTCCAAGAAGATTGAAGCAACAACAGTTGGACGCCCAATTTGCTAAATTCCTAGATGTCTTTAAAAAGCTGCAAATCAACATTCCATTTGCAGAAGCACTCCAGCAGATGCCTTCATATGCTAGATTCATGAAGGATCTGCTCACTAAAAAGAGGAAGTTTGATGGGAGTGAGCCTGTGATGCTTACAGGAGAGTGTTCTATGATTCTCCAAAAGGACTTGCCTAACTTACCACGCAAACAAATAGATCAGGGGAGTTTCACTGTTCCTTGTACTATAGGGAATTTTCATTTTGAGAACGTTCTTATCGATTCAGGTGCAAGTATAAATTTAATGCCTCTGTCTATTTTCAGGAAACTTGGACTTGGAGAATGCAAGAAAACTCATATTACCTTGTAACTTGCTGACAGGAGTATCAAATATCCAAAGGGTATTGTCGAGAATGTCCTGGTGAAGGTAGACAAATTCATATTTCCAGTCGACTTCATAGTCTTGGAGATGGAGGAGGACAGAGAGGTGCCCATGATCCTTGGCAGACCGTTCCTTGCGACAGGTAAAGCATTAATAGATGTGGAACAAGGTAAGCTCACTTTAAGAGTTATGAATGAACAAATAACTTTTAATGTTTATGACGCCATAAAGAAATTTGATGATGGCAAATCTTGTTACACCATTGATATTATTGATGAGCTTATCTCTGAGTCTGGGGAGGAGAAAGCAGGTGTGGATACAATGGAATCAGTCCTTAGGGATCTGGACGATTGGAGTGATGATGATGAGCATGAGGAAGAATCTGTGGAGAAGGTATCAGAAATCAAGGCTCGCTACTATGAGGAGCTGGGCACCAGTGCGACAAAACCAGTATCATCTTTGACACAGTCCCCGGTGCTAGAACTTAAACCATTGCCTAGCCATTTAAAATATGCCTATCTTGGAATAGATGATACTTTGCCAATAATTATCTCTTCTTCCTTGACAGGTGATCAGGAGCAACAGCTCCTAAGCGTGCTGAGAGAGCACAAGGAGGCAATAGGATGGACTGTTGCAGATATCAAAGGGATCAGCCCTTTGATTTGCACTCACAGGATAATGTTGGAAGCTGAGTGCAAACCCATAGTGCAACCACAGAGGCGACTTAACCCAACTCTCAAAGAGGTAGTGAAGAAAGAAGTGCTTAAACTGTTGGATGCAGGTATTATCTATCCTATCTCAGATAGTAAATGGGTTAGTCCTGTTCAAGTAGTGCCTAAAAAGGGTGGTATGACTGTGGTTAAAAATGAGGTCAATGAATTAATCCCGACTCGTACTGTGACTGGGTGGAGAGTTTGTATAGATTACAGGAAACTAAATGATGCTACCCGTAAAGACCATTTCCCCCTCCCTTTCATTGATCAGATGCTAGAAAAACTTGTAGGGCATGATTATTATTGTTTTCTAGATGGTTATTCTGGTTACAATCAGATTCATATAGCACCCGAGGACCAGGAGAAAACCACATTCACTTGTCCTTATGGCACTTTTGCCTTTAGGAGAATGCCTTTCGGTCTCTGTAATGCACCTGCCACTTTCCAGAGGTGCATGATGTCTATATTTTCTGACATGTTAGAGAATTTTATTGAAATATTTATGGATGATTTCTCTGTTTTTGGGAAGTCATTTGAATCTTGTCTGACAAATTTAGGCTGTGTGCTTAAAAGATGTAAGGAGACTAATCTGCTTCTGAACTGGGAGAAATGTCATTTTATGGTAAGAGAGGGTATAGTCTTAGGTCACAAGGTGTCAAAGAAAGGGATTGAAGTTGATCGAGCAAAAGTGGAGATAATAGAGAAGTTGCCACCACCCACTTCAACAAAAGGAGTAAGGAGCTTCTTAGGACATGCTGGCTTCTACAGGAGATTTATCAAGGACTTTTCTAAAATCTCTAGACCTCTTTGTAATTTACTTGAAAAAGATTCTGCTTTTGTTTTTAATGACAATTGTTTGCAGGCATTCAATTTATTGAAGGAGAAACTCACTTCTGCACCAGTGATCGTTGCACCTAATTGGGAGCTTCCGTTTGAGCTGATGTGTGGTGCCAGCGACTATGCTGTAGGAGCAGTACTTGGGCAAAGGAGAGGTAAGGTATTTCATGCAATATACTATGCTAGTAGAACTTTAAATGAGGCCCAAAAGAACTATGCCACAACTGAAAAGGAGCTTTTAGCAGTCATATTTGCATGTGACAAGTTTCGGCCTTATCTGATAGGTTCTAAGATCATAGTATACACAGACCATGCTGCCCTGAAATATTTGTTTGCCAAAGCTGATGCTAAACCTAGGCTAATTCGTTGGATTCTACTGCTACAAGAATTTGACCTGGAAATTAGAGACACAAAGGGAACTGAAAATGTAGTGGCTGATCACTTATCCCGTTTGGAATCTGATTGTTTAGATTCACCCATTAATGAAAAGTTCCCTGATGAACAATTGCATGTAGCAGAAATCCAAGGATTACCTTGGTATGCTGATATAGTCAATTACATGGTTAGCAACATCACACCATATGGTTTGTCATCTCAACAGAAAAAGAAATTTTTGCATGATGTGAAATACTATTTTTGGGATGAACCATATCTGTTTAAATATTGTGCTGACCAAGTAATTAGACGCTGTGTGCCTGAAACTGAACAACTTAGCATAATACAACACTGTCATTCTAAGGAAGCAGGAGGCCACTTTGGTGTGGAAAGAACTGCAACTAAGATCTTATCTTGTGGATTTTATTGGCCTAGAGTATTTCATGATTGCAGGAATTACATTATGTCTTGTGCTCCATGCCAAAGAACTGGCAATATTTCTAGGAGACATGAAGTACCACAAAATAGCATTCTTGTAATTGAGCTTTTTGATGTGTGGGGAATAGATTTTATGGGTCCTTTTCCCTCTTCTTTTTCAAATAAATATATTCTTGTGGCTGTTGATTATGTTTCAAAATGGGTAGAAGCAGTTGCTCTACAAAGTAATGATGCCAGAGTTGTAATCAGATTTTTGAAAAAGAACATCTTTTCAAGAGTTGGGGTACCTAGAGCCATTATAAGTGATGGGGGATCACATTTTTGCAATCGGCAATTTGAAAAATTATTATCAAAATATGGAGTTACTCATAAAATTGCCACCCCTTATCATCCACAGACTTGTGGACAGGTTGAGGTGTCCAATAGGGAAATAAAGCGTATCTTAGAGAAAACAGTCAATGCATCTAGGAAAGATTGGTCTTTAAAACTTGATGATGCATTGTGGGCTTACAGGACAGCTTTCAAAACCCCCATAGGAATGTCCCCATACAAGATTGTTTATGGTAAATCATGTCACCTACCAGTAGAGCTTGAGCACAAAGCATATTGGGCCATAAAATACCTTAACTTTGATTTACAAGCTGCAGGTGAAAAGAGATTGCTCCAGTTGAATCAGATGGCTGAGATGAGAGAGGAAGCATATGAAAATGCTAGGATATACAAGGAGCGAGCCAAGCGATGGCATGATAGGAACATCCTAAAGCGAGAGTTTTTGCCTGGTCAGAAAGTCCTATTATACAACTCTCGCTTGAAGTTGTTCCCAGGTAAGTTAAAATCTCGATGGTCTGGACCATTTGTTATTTCTAATGTTTTTCCCTATGGTGCAGTTGAGCTGAAGTCAGAAGATGACCGCACTTTTAAAGTAAACGGTCATCTTCTCAAGCATTACTTTGAAGGGGAAAATATTGATGGTGATGCCACTACGGTGGATCTAGCAAATTCGGTTGAAGAACTGGAAAAGTCGAACTAGCGACTATAAACTAAGTGCTTCATGGGAGGCAGCCCATGTCTGAGAGCTAAAGTCCCTGTTGGCTCTCAATTCTTTTGCTTCATTTGTTTTATTTTGATTTGTTGTTGGTTTGCACTTTATCAAGCACCCACTCATTGGGTAGACTTGGGATATTTGCTATTTGATTGTTTTAGTTAAGATGGATTATCTGCTATTTTTGTTCTTTTTGTTGTTTTCTTTTTGTTTTTGAAGCCGGGGTGGATAACAACTGCTGACTCTCTCTATTGCTATACCAGTTGGAACTCCAATTGCTTCAACTTAATTTTTCGAAACCGGGGAAGTACTAGTATCTCTTTTTCTCTTATGTTCTTTATTTTTATTTTCGTTTTACTAGAGCTACATTAGGAACAGTGAGGACACTGTTTAATCTAAGTGTGGGGAAGGGAGATACTAAACAGATGGAGTATAAAATTGAGTATAGTGTTGATGTCTGAATTCTGTGATTTAATTTGTTACTCATGACATCTGATGCCTGTCTTTGTTGATAAATAGTTATACTTCCCTGTCACCTTGAATTATAATTGTCCTTAAGTTATCTGGCAATTGTTAGGCCAAATTGTTTTTTTTAATTTTTTTTTTAATTATTGAAATCTAGAGATTGTACGAAGAATATTGTTGATAGCATTTGTTCAGGAATTGTTGAAAAAAAATTGACTCACTTAGGCGCCCTACTCACCACTGTTGTGATTTTTGTACTTAGTTAAAATTAATTAGTCAAATCTTTAGAAATCAAATTTACCTAGTTTTTAGCCCTAGAGTTTGAAGTTTAAGAGTCGGTCAAGTCTTTAAGTGAAAAATAAACAGATCTACTTCTAAGCAAAGTTAGTTAGTATATCCTCTTTTTAATTATTCTAATAGCACTTTAACATTTAGTGAAAGAGGTAGAAGAAGCTTTGTACTTAGTGATTCCTATAAAAGAAGTCTGAAAAGTGTTAGTGAGCATTCAAAAAAAAAAAAAAGCAAGCATAGCCTTTACTCCAATGACTCAAGAATTGAGTTATGAGTATCCTAACTTGAATGTTAGAGTGAGGAAGAGTTCGTAGGGGTCCCTTTAAAACCCGGTCACTTGGGTGATGAGCCCGGGATGTGCCGACTCAATGAACTCACTATAACGAGAAGAGCGGAAAGGCACAAGTTCAAACAAAAATTGGACTTGAAAAAAAAAATTTGCTTCTGAAGCAGAAAGGAAAAATTGAATGCAAAAACAAAAAAATGAATTAAGACTTGTAATAAAAAGGAAGAAAACCTAGGGACGAAGCAGATACCATATGCTTTCACTACCTTGTTGACTTGCTTAGAGGGAAAATTAGAGGGATTATATGCCTGCTAACAGCTATGAAATTTAAATGTGTATTTTTCCTTATAGGACTGAGTATTTACTTTTGAAATAGAAATCTTAGGCTAAACGCTTGGATTAAAATTTGCTTTCTCTAGATTAGCTGGTTAATTTCAACTGTAGTACTCTGATCACATGTTTCCAGTTTGGTTTGAGCAGTGGGCACCACAAAATAACGAGTAATAAATTATGAGATATCAAATGCTTAAATCAGTGAATATGAAAATTTGTACTCTCTCTGATAGATTTCTTTCCTTGGTCTTATTTATTTTGCTTGAGGACAAGCAAAAGTTCAAGTGTGGGGAAGTTGATAAGGGCATATTATACTCATATTTTATTGTGCAATTCATGTTAAATTATTATTAATTTTATAGAAATTATAAGAAGTCGGTGCTTAATTATGTGTAATTTGATATTGTAGGTCTTTGAGGACTTAGATGGAATTACGAGCAATATTGAGGAGTTTTGCGCAATTTGGAGCCAGCCTATATCTTTCGGAAATCTTTTTTTTTGTTTTGGATATAAATACTCCTCATAACAAGATTAGGAAACCCTAGGGGGAGCCATCTTTCACCATTCTTTTAACCTAGAGAGTTTTTGGAGAGGGTCTTGTCTGGAGCCGTCACCTGGATCAATTGATTTGAAGCGAAGAATTGTGGAAGAGACAATTCCTTAAAGGAATTGTTGGGTTTTTGTTTTAGGATTCAATATCTTGAGTTTATTGCTGAATATGAATTCTATTGCAATGACTCCTTGGAATTATAATTGTGTTTTCAATTCCATGATGTTCTAAGCTTCTGTTGTGGGAATATGATGAAACCCTAGGTAGCTAATATGATGATTGTCGCCATGTTATAGGATTAATAGATGTGTTGATGATTCATGATTGCAATTCCTATAATTTCAATTTTAATTCTTAATTGGTTATAATTGTTAGAAACACTATTGATACGGGAGTTGATATAGTGTTTGTTAGGAATTCTTGATTAGACTAATTAGTTAAATGCGATAGCTGCGTTAATTAGTTTAATTAGAGATTATCCAGGGAATTAATGCAATGTTTCTAGTTAGTTATTCGCTAAGACATTAGGGATAATTAATTTAGGGCATTAGACAATCATAGCACTGGAAGGTGTATGATTATAATTTAGAGTCCACTATTAATTAGAGATGCGGGAGCTGATTGATTAATTAGAGGTTTAAGACTTTAATTTTAAAGGCTTGATAAACTCACTTGAATAACCACATAGCTATCAGTCTATATAACATGATGGCAATCTGATTAGTGAAACTAGGGTGGATTCTGTTTTTCCCACTTTCAATTGATATATTTTCATACAATTCTCTTTCTGCTCTTTGTGAGGATTTAGGTTGATTAGTAGTTAATTAGTTAATTCTCTTAATTTGATTGCTTAGATAATAATAGAATCTAATATAGGTTTAGTACTTAATTAATCCTTGTGGGATCGACACTCTATTCATCACTATATTACTTGATCTGACCCAGTACACTTGCTGGTAGAATTCGAGCTTATTTTTATATATATTTGCAGTGGATCATGCCTTCATAGGTCTTGAACTCTGGAACCTTGAACTTCGGGGGCAGACGCATGCCCGGGAATAGGCTACAGTCGCCGTAGCGGGCGTCGGGACGAACGTCGTTCGCTTGCAGGGCTCGTATCGTTTCCTCCATTCGCTTCAGCCTACGCTCCTGTTCGGCGTCGGCCTCGGGGAAAAAGTGCATCGATGAGGCAAATTGGGCCGCATTGGTCGGTGTGCCCGATTCGTGGAAGGTGGTGTTTATGGGAGGCGGTGCCTGGTAGGAGAGGCCGGCGTGATGCTGTAGAGACTTAAAGGGAGGGAGCTCCGTGGCTTGAGGATGAGTTGGAGCAGGTGCGGTGGTTGCCGGGAAAACCGTCGGCGGAGGCGCCGTGTAGATCATAGCCGGAGCCGATATGGAAACAGGAGGAGGTGCGGACAGAATGTGCTCCGCAGGTAGGAAGGTAGCAGGTGGAAGAGGAACTACCGAAGGGGCCGGCGGTGGCGGAAGTTGACTAGTGAAGGGGTGGACCGTGGACGTATACAGCGTTGGCGGTGCGGGAGCCTCAACGTTCTCCGGGGCTTGGGTCGGTGGAGCCCACGGGGTTGGATCGACTGTTGGTCCCGGTCCCGGGGGAGGAGTAGAACTCGAGGAGGCCCGGTTAGGTCCTCTGAGCAAGGCGAGCAGCTCCGCCATATTAGTGGCCATTTGGTTGACCGTGCCCTCGAGGGCCGCAATGCGGGCTTGGTCATTGGTGGCGGCGGATGTTGGTGAGGTCGGTGGGAGAGGTGCCCCTGAAGGTGCCGGGGGTGGGAGATGCGTCGGAAGGGCGCCGGAGTATGTCGGGAGTACGCCTGCAGGAGTAAGAGGTGGCTGGGCGTGTGTCTGCGGTGGTTGAGAAAGGATCGGGACCGAAGGGTTGACTTCTTCGGAAATATCGACGTGATCTCCTTCCGCCATCCTGAGACGTTGACGAGTCGGGTAGCGGTGTGACGCCAGTTGTGATCACCTGCATTCCAAGGGTGCATAAGGACAGACACCGATAACTCGAATGATAAGTGCGGAATTAAGTAAAATGCCAAAATGTATGAGATGCATGAGCTTTCAAAACACTAATGTCATTACATTGATTAGCTCCAAGTTCCATGGTTTTACAAAATAGAACATTCGGAAGAAAAGAAAGGAACATAAATGTAAAGCCGACATCCCTTTGCGCTCGGTGGCCGCTCGAAAGTGGCATGGGTCCGAGCGAGGGCAAAAATGAGTACGCCTACTAATCCTAAGGATGGGCGAGGTTGCGCGCCCTCTTGTGCACTCGATCCAACTCCGCATCCAAGCGGGCCATCTCCCGGTCTAAGTGTGCGACCCGGGCGCGTGCCTGAGTCAGCTGTGTCTGAAGCTCTCTGTAGTCCGCGACCTCTGCGCGGGAGTCAACAAGCTCGCAACGGAGCCTATCCCGTTCCTCCCTGATGGCCCGCAGCTCTGCGTGCATGGCCGCTTGGGTGGGACTTTCGGCTTCGGGGACGAGGGTGGATGTAGCGCGGGGAGTCGGGGCGGCCTGAGACCGTTGTGGCGGTGTCGATCCTTGCGGGTAGAATCGGGCCACGTATGCTGAGGTGGCGGAGAACGCTCGCTCCTCGTCGGTGGGATGTTCGGGGAAGTACGGGCGCTGTATAGTACTAGCATCCCGCTGACGGCAGATCTCCCGAATCTGTAGGAACCTATCGGGGGCCGTGGACGTGGAGTCGGCCCATTGGAGACGGAAAGGTAGGCGGTCCGCCTCGGCGGGAATGTCCTGTAGGCCACCGAGTTGTCTGATTACTCGGCCGGGAAATATGAGGGTGCTCCCCAAATGGCTGAGGAGGGGAACTCCCACAATTCCGGGACATCCCGTGATCATGGGGCCGCCGGGGTTCCATCGGGCGACCCAAAGGAACCGTGAGGGCGTCAGCTCGCGCCAAAAGCGCCTCCATTTCGAGAAACTGTGCTCGGGAGGTGGGATGACCGGCGCCAAGCGTTTGATCAGCGAGCGCTCGTCGGCGATGTAGGAGAACGGATGTGACGAGCAGAACGGGCGGATATGAGCTAGAAGCCAAATCTGTAGCAAGTGCGGAGACCCTCTCATCCTTCCGCGCCGAACCTCCCTAACATAGTCAAGAGACCGAACGGTCTCGGCTAACAAAGCCTCGACATAACTATGGCCTCCTACTACTTGGAGGATGACTTGGGCTATAGCCCCGTCGATGAGGTTCGGCGAGTACGGGGAACAGGATGGTGCCAAAGACCAAGAGCAGGAATCCATGGCAAGCATCGCGTTGATAGGAAGCCGTAGTAGGCGTCATTGCGCGGAGGAGTGTCCAATCAGAGAGCCACGCAATCCTAATGCCTTGATCCCACCTCTGATGAAGCTCCTCGTGGATATCTTGAGCGGGTATGTGGAGAAGAGCGGAGAGCTGACCCTGGATGGTTGTGAACGGGTTGGGTCTGAATATGCCTTGGGTCGTGGGCGTGGGCCTCTGGATGAGTGCCATGTACTCCTCGATCGTAGGGGCTAACTCCATCCCTTGGAAATTGAATACCGCGTGCTCGAGATCCCAAAGTTTGGCTGCGGTCCTCAGGAAGATCCAGTCTACCGGAGTCTCGGTGAGCATGACTACGTCTCCGATGATGTCCTGGATGAATGCGTGGTCCACCGGCCGGAGAGTCCTCCAGATGCGCATGATGTCTTGCCTTGGCGGCATGATTGCTTCGAGCCTAAGACCGGGAGCCGGGCGGTCCATCCTTACCTAGATGGAGGAGATGTCGGCTTAACGTTTTTAGAATCAAATCAATGTAGTGTCCTAAGTCTTTTTTCGAAAGAATGTATGCAGTGCGGAAAGATAAACTATAATTGTGTTCTTTACAGTATACATCGCTCTTTCTTACAAAAACAACAAAAATGCCCGTCCTAAAAAAACTACGGGCCGACTCAAGGACTCGACTTTGGGTCGGTTGACGGCATGGAGGTAAAAATTGGTCTAGCATGACGGTCCCTGTGTATGCATGGCTTTCGGTGCTACTGGGAGAACCGCTAACTAGGGATGGGGGCTCCCGACTCAAGGGTGTGAATTCCTTGAAATCGAGCGAGGATCTTTGGGGGCCGGTTCGGTGGCATAGCCGACTCGATCCGTTCCCTTACTCGGAACCTCTGACTAACCTAGCTTCCTATATTGGGGCCCGTGGGATGTCGGACAAGGTACCTAAGAAGCTAGTATGATGTGCAATGCATGTGCGGAAAATAAAAGTGCGTAAATAGATAAGCGGGAAATGCGGAAAGCGGTAAATAGACAAGCAAACAAAACAAGCGGGAACGAGCCCGAACCCTCTAAGTGTCCCCAGTGGAGTCGCCAAGCTGTGCGCACCCGAATTTCATCTCGTCGGGGCACGCATGCGCGCGCCTAAGCAAAGGCGGCTTGGGAGTGTCCACCTTCCCAGGGACGCGCGACGGACGCACGTGAGAAGGAGTCGCCACTTGCCATTTTACGACCCGAAGGTCGAGGGCCGGCAAGTTACCCGGGTCTAGGGGTACGGGGTACACCTAAATTCTAAGGCAATGGTCGTACGGAACCGGAAATTCCGAATTCGGGGGTTCTATTACGTGCGGGCCTATATCCCGCACGCCCTTTTGGTACTCTAGCTTGCTAGGCTTGCCATTTAGTTTATTTACCGCGTGATTTAAAGTTGCGCTTGACTTGCCCGTTTTGACACCGTAAAATCGATGAATCGATTGAGTTGGGCCGAGGATCCGAAGGATGAGTAGGCTTGAGAGTCAAGGAATTGGTTCGCTATCTTAGCGTTACAGTTCTTCGGACCGTAATGGTCGATTCCCTGCGCGAACCGAGACCATAATTATTCGAGCTTACTCGTCCCTTGGTGACGATAGACCGACTTAACCGACTCAACACTCGGACCTCTTGCTCACCGATCGGGATCCTTACAAGTATATGAATAAATACACAAATAAGATCCTCACAATGTGCACTCGAATAATTACAGAATACAACTGAATGAAATAAATGGATCCCGATCGGTTTGCATTAGGCCAATATTCCCCTCCGGCTCACCGTATGTTTTGAATAACCGATAAACAAATTAAGGCAACGCGGGCTTCAAGGAGCCGGGGGTCGGGTTCGATTGAACCAATGGTTTGCAGGAGAACCGATTAGTTCCCACTGTAACCACTGGACTGATCGAGCTCCCGGGTGATATCTAAACACGTTTCACACATCCAATCCAAATCGCCTTCCACATAGGCCATATTTGGAGTGTGATGGTGACTCGAGGCTAGATCCCATTCCGCACTCGGGTTGCACGCGCTCGGTGAATTGAGAGGCGTTGGGCCTCGTGTTCGGTGATTTGGGGTGTTGGACCCCGTGCAACACGTAACCTATGGGTTCGGGCCCGAACCGCAATAAATCATCATAGGCAAGGATAAAACAGAAGAAAACAGATAAAACTGACATGATATAGACAATAACTGACAACTATCAGTGAATACAGACAAGTGGTGTATTAAGTCAAGTGTACGTGATTTAATCAGTTATTAGCCGGGGTTGATTAGCAAACAATGTATCTAGCCTAGACAAACATAGATGGTGGATTAGAATGGGGTTCTAAGCCAATTACATACGTGTGTTTGTTTTAAGACTCTTATTCTGTTGAGTGTCACTGCGGTTTCACCGATTTATCCAAACTCGTGTTTTGACTCTAGGATGGAGTCTATCATTCCGCCTATCCGTTATCTAGTGTTTGATTAGGCCGAATGTACGATTAATCCGGTTGTTAGTGTCTTGTAACTGAAATAAAATACTCCCCACCGAATCTACAATAGGAAGATAGAAACACCGAAAGTGAACGGAATGAGCCGTGCGAATGAGACTCGTACCCGAACGGGTAGCCCTTTTCCGTCCATAGATCGAGGTGTTTTCGACTCCCTAGAGCCTAGGGTATCGGTGAGTCACGGAATGATGATTATGCCCTTGGATAAAATTGCGATGTTCGGGTATAAATTTGAGGTCCGCGTTGCACGAAGGAGTCTAAGAAGGACTCTCGTTCCCGGACTCGGGCCGCCTCAAATTGGGCTCGGACTCGAGTCAAGGGACGTGAGTACTCGCTAGACGTCAATTCTCCTCGTGTTACGTGTCTCGATATTTTGAAATTGTGAATATTTTTTAGTGGAAAAGGGGCATTTACGCCGTTCCGTAAATCATCGATGCGTTTACAAGTTAATGACCAATTTACCCAATTATTTATTCCGAATGATTCAATTAACCGAATAAGGCGCTCCGTTTTCCCGTTTGTGAAATTATTCGATGAGGGCGACCTTATATCGTGGGTATTATAGATTTAATGGATAATGATCCAAAATCGTCATGTCCATCATGTGATCCCCACATAGCCAACGATAAAAATATCAATACACTCAATTCCAAGAAACGATCCCGAAACGGCTAAGGAGGTCACCCTAGACTCGGGAAGGGTTCGGGAGCATTCGGCCAATCCCGAAGGGGATAAACCGAGTGGCCTCCCCAACCCGACTCGAGTCATGGGCGGTCTCCCACACCAATTCTAATTATTTCTTACATGCATAATACCTCGAATACGGTAATATTACAAATTTCAACCGAATCAAGATAGCCACAATCATAAATGCGCAAACGAACACGTCAACATGCACAAACGAGGCATTTATAGAAATAACCAAGAATAACGTTAACCCATGCGATAATGAAACGGAGGAACACGGGAACCAACCCCCTCGGAAAAAGAGAAGCCTCCATGGACCCGTGTAGTCAAGGGGGGCTCTCGGCCACATCTCTTCAAGAGTGGCCGTGAGCCCTCATGGCTCACACGAGTCCAATGAAAGGTTCTCCAACCCCGAATCGAACTTTTTCCCGTCATGTTAATATATTATATGTGGTACATGACAAAATAACGACAAAAGGGAACGGGGACCGGCTAGTTTCGAGAAAGAAGAGGCGCCCTAGCCTCGGAGGAATCATGGAGGCTCACAGGTTGCCCGCTCAAGGCTTGACCGTGGGTTCCATGGTTCGGCTGTGACCCGGGTCCTCTTCCGCCCCGACCCACGTCGTCTCCCCTCATGAGATGCACGTTCATCAACTTATGGACATGATAAATAAAAAGAAATAAGCATGGGACGTTGTATGGCATGCATGGGGGGTCGGATCCGAAAGAAAAAAAAAACGTGAACTTTCATATGACCCGGACCTTTGAAGCACGTTTAACACCTCATGTAAATAAATATCGAAGATCCTAACTCTCCTAAGTTAAAAGGGATGTTACCTAGCCTCGTTGCAAGAGGAAAAGAGTCGGGGAAGTGGCCGTGGGAGTCGCGAGACTCGGATGGGCGGCTACGGGTGAGGGACCCGTAAGTTGGCAGCCGCAGCAGTCCGTGGAAAAACGGGTCGGTACGCTTGCTCCGGTCACGGCACGGTGCGAGGTCGGGTTCGTTGGACTCCTAAGAGGCGGATCTACACGAGCACGGACAGACCCGAGCATGCCAAGGCCTGAACAAACCCGAAAATGTGAGAGAAAACTCGGTAAAAATGAGGAAAACCCGGTTTGAGAGAAACGGGTGAATGGCGGTTGTGCACGGTTGATCGGCCCTCGAACCGTGACCACCTCTTCACGGGGGAGAGTGAGGGTTGTGAGGAACCCTTTGAACGTGATGGCACGACTCGCCGAAGTCGTGGGAAGAAATGGCACGTGGCTTGATCGGTGTGCGCGGCTAGGGAAGTCTCGGGACCCGAAAGTTTTTCACGGCTGGAACGGGGTGTTGGAGGCCTCAAATCGAAAATCTAAGCCCGGAAATGGACTTAGGGGGTGGGAAATATGTAGGCTAGGAAGTTTGATGATTTTTGGCTTAAGTCAGGTCGGGTGGTTACCGGAATACCGGGTGGTTTTCCGGCGATTTTAGCCGGTTTCGGCCTTGGCACGGGCTGAACGAAAGTGAGGGAGAGGGCTGGAGGTTGAGAGGATTCTAGAGAGAAGTTGGCTTGAGAGAGAGTAAGAATGAAGAAGTGATTAGGTTGATGAGGCTTAGGGTTTATAAAGGGAGGCTTAATGGCTTGTTTAAGTGAAGTTAAGTGTGGTTTAGGGAGGGGAAATGGGCTGCCGAAATTTGAAGAGTGATTAGGGAGGGGAAATGGTCACTTAGAGTGTGGGGGAAGCAAAGGGGAGTGATGGGTGTGATAGGAAGTGATGGATGGATGTAAGTGTGTAAGAGGAAGTGATGGGTGTAAGAGCCAAAATTCAAATTGTGTGGAGGGGGAGCCTTGGAGCCGCCGGCCATGGGAAGGGGAGCCGCGGCTTGGGCCGTCTAATCAGAGCCGAGGGTTGAGCCGTGGCTTGGGGTTGAGCCGCGGCTTGATGGCTTGGCTTGGCTGAGCTGTGGGTCCCGTTCAGTCGAGAGAAAAGCCGGAAAATACTTGAGACTTGATTGAGCGCGCGTCCGATCTCCGATATTCAATTAATTTATGGATTTGGAATGCTTGAATGACGAGGATTTGAATGAGCCTAATATCGCCATGCGTCGTGTGGACGGACGTTCGGGCGACTCGGCGCCTCGGGAGTCGGTTTTGTCCTGTTCGGACATTCGGAGTGGAGTTTAGCGTCCCTCGATCCCCGATTGTTCTTTGTGCATGCCTGCATTCGTTTTGGCGATCCTTTTGCCCCGCGGGGGATCGTTGGCCCGTCGTCCTCGGTCGGGGACCGTTGGCCCGGGAGGACCTAGGGACTTTGACCGGGATTTTCTCAGTGTGCCCTGAATGCCTTGAGATGCTTGGGGATTATTGTGAGGTACTCAGAGATCGTTGTGGTCTCTGCTTTCCGTGGAAATACCCGAAGGCTCGCCGGGAGGCGTTCGCGACCACTGAAAGGTACTTCGGGAGACCGAGCCGAGTTCCAGAAGGTTGTCTGAAGCTTGTTCCCCAGCCCTGGTGGTCCCTGGGTGCCTGTAGGCCCGTTTTGAGGGGCCGTTTGCTTGTCAGTGGAGCGAACCCCGGGAGCTCTGTCAGAAAAGGCGTCCGTGGGGGATCGGGGTGTCCCGGCTTAAGCAGGATGCCCCGGAAATGCGCCCGGACGTCTCGTTGGTCACTCTGGCACTAAGGGGGATTTTTGAAGCCCCATATTGGGCACCTTTCGGTGCTTCGGTGGCTCGGTGATGAATAGTGCCATAGTGCCAGCTCCGTCGTTTTCGGGATTCCTCGTTCGTCTGTTCTTCTGACTGCTCTCCCCGCTTTTCTTAGTAACCTAGCTCTTCTCCCGTTGTTCGTGACCCCGTGCCTGCCTATTCGCCCCCTGATTGCCGGGCGAGGAATAGTGTCCCGAGCTTCGGTCGGGAATCCTCGTGCGGGAAGCTGGTGGGCCAGAATGGGGTGCTGACACTGTCAAGTTACAATGGTAAAACATTTGGTACTATCATGTAACGTTCCAACAAAATCAGTAACGGTCATCTTCTTCCCTTCTCTGTGTATAAAGCTGTTCGTAACCATCAGTTTTCAAAAACTGAAACTGATAAACTTGGAGCCAATCTTTCACCAAAAAAACGACATTGCCATTTCCTTTACAAGATTTGTAAACACCTTTTCCATTACAACCATCTGAATTCATTTCCATTGCGACCCATTCTCCATGATTTTGCCTCCGTCTTGGATCAATAGCCGAGGAATCGTTGGCCTGAGTTTGCCTCGTCCATGATGTCAACAGTCGTCGACAATGCCATCTCCAAGACTGATTGCATATAAACCGAAACTTCTGTGATGTAAACTCTGAGCTTCGATCTTGATTTCACCGGTTTTCGAGTCCTTGAACGATTTCACGGGATTTGGAGCCCTTGAACGATTTCACAGGTTTACTGTTTTCCCGCCCAAGCCACGTCAGTCTGCTCCTTTCGGCCACGTCAACAAGGAGGTGACACGTAAGAGCCACGTCAGTGTCGGCTTGACAGCGTCAAGCTCGAGTTAACGGTTTGTACCATCATGAAACAACTTTGAAACATTTTGTACCATTGTGCGCACCCGAATTTAATCTCATCGGGGCACGCATGCGCGCGCCTAAGCAAACGCGGCTTGGGAGTGTCCACCTTCCCGGGGACGCGCGACGGACGCACGTGAGAAGGAGTCGCCACTTGCCATTTTACGACCCGAAGGTCGAGGGCCGGCAAGTTACCCGGGTCTAGGGGTACGGGGTACACCTAAATGCTAAGGCAATGGTCGTACGGAACCGAAAATTCCGAATTCGGGGGTTCTATTACGTGCGGGCCTATATCCCGCACGCCCTTTCGGTACTCTAGCTTGCTAGGCTTGCCATTTTGTTTATTCACCGCGTGATTTAGGGTCGCACTTGACTAGCCCGTTTTGACACCGTAAAATCGATGAATCGATTGAGTTGGGCCAAGAATCCGAAAGATGAGTAGGCTTGTGAGTCAAGGAATCGGTTCGCTATCTTAGCGTTGCAGTTCTTCGAACCGTGACGGTCGATTCCCTGCGCGAACCAAGACCATGATTATTCGAGCCTACTCATCCCTTGGTGACGATAGACCGACTTAACCGATTCGACACTCGGACCTCTTGCTCACCGATCGGGGATCCTTACAAGTATATGAATAAATGTACAAATAAGATCCTCGCAACGTACACTCGAATAATTACAGAATACAACCGAATGAAATAAATGGATCCCGATCGGTTTGCATTGGGCCAATATTCCACTCCGGCTCGCCGTATGTTTTGAATAACCGATAAACAAATTAAGGCAACGCGGGCTCAAAGAGCCGGGGGTCGGGTCCAATCGAACCGACGGTTTGCAAGAGAACCGATTAGTTCCCACTGTAACCGTTGGACCGATCGAGCTCCCGTGTGATATCTAAACGCGTTTCACACATCCAATCCAAATTGCCTTCCACATAGGCCATATTTTGAGTGCGATGGTGACTCGAGGCTAGATCCCATTCCGTACTCGGGTTGTACGCGCTTGGTGAATGAAGAGGCGTTGGACCTCGTGTTCGGTGACTTAGGGGCGTTGGACCCCGTGCAACACGTGACCTATGGGTTCAGGCCCGAACCGCAATAAATCATCAAAAGCAAGAACAAAACAGAAGAAAACTGATGTAACTGACACGATACAGGAAGCAACTGACAACAACTGATAAGTGTCAGTGAATACAAACGAATTGTGTATTAGGCCGAATGTACGTGATTTAATCAGTTATTAGCCGGGGTTGATTAACAAACAATGTATCTATCCTAGGCAAGCATAAGTGGTGGATTGGGATGGGGTTCTAAGTCGATTACATGTGTGTGTTCGTTTTAAGACGCTTATTCAGTTAAGTGTCACTGTGGCTTCACCGAATTTAGCCCAACTCATGTCTTGACTCTAAAATGGAATCTATCATTCCGCCTATCCATTATCTAGTGTTTGATTAAGTCGAGTGTACGATTAATCCGATTGTTCGTGTTTTATATCTGAAATAAAATGCTCCCCACTGAATCTACAATAGGGAGACAGAAACACCGAAAATGGACGGAATAGGCCGCGCGAATGAGACTCATGTCTGAACGGGTAGCCCTTTTTCGTCCATAGATCGAGGTGTTTCCGACTTCCTATTGCCTAGGGTATCGGTGAATCAAAGAATGATAATTATGCCCTTGGATAATAAAATCGTGATGTTTATGTATAAATCGGAGATCGTGTCACACGAAGGGGTCTAAGAAGGACTCTCGTGCCCCGACTCGGGCCGCCTCAAATCGGGCCCGGACTCGAGTCATGGCATGTGAGTACTCCCTAGACCTCAATCCTATACGTGTCACACGACTCGGTATTTTGAAATTGTGAAATTTTAAGGGCATTCTCACCATTCCATAAGTCGTCGATGCGTTTACAAATTGGGGGTTCGATTAACTCAATTATTTAGTCCGAATGATTTGGTTAATCGAATGATTCGTCCCGCTTTCCCGTTTGTGAAATTATTCGATGATGATGGTCCAACATCATAGGCATCGGGTTCGGTGAGTGATTATCCACAATCAACGCGCCGATCACGTAACCACCATATAGCTAATGATAAGACCCGAATATTAAGACACTCAATTCCAAGGAGCGATCCGAAACGACTAGGGAGGTCGCCTTAAACCCGGGAGGAATCCGGGGACTCTCGGCCACTCCCCGAAGGTAGGGGCCGAATGGCCCTTGATTTGTCTCGGATTTTGAGAGATCTCCCGCACCGGTTCTAATCGTTTCTTGCATACACAATACATCAACCACGATAATAACGCATGTTTTAGTAACTTCGATACCACCACAACATAATTGCATGGAATCACACGAACGTGCATGAATCGAGACATTTAAACGGAAATAACAAGACGATCTTGACTCGAATGATAACGAAGTAAATAAAACACGAGAACCGACCCGTCTCGAGACGGAAGAAAACCTCCCGGACTCGTGTGGTCCGAGGAAGCTCTCGGCCCTATTCCTCCAAGGGAGGCCGTGAGCTTCCATGGCCCACATGAGTCGGGAAGACTTCTCCGACCCCGATTCGGGCCTTTTCCCGTCATGCTATCACGTTATCCATGCTCGACGGTAAAGGAAACACGGGAACCAACCCTCTTCCAGGAAGGAGGAGACCTATCTAGCCACGGGTGGGCCAAGGGAGCTCACGGGTCTCTCCCTAGAGACTCGGCCGTGAGTCCCATGGCTCAACCCGTGGCCAAGGGGACCTCTTCCCTCCGGATCCGGGTTGTTTCCCGTCATGACATGCGAACTTGGACATCGTGTAGACACGGCAAGGTCGTGCATGAAAAGATGATGGATGTACGTTGCATGAAAATGCATGAAATAGATAGATCCGAAAGAAAAATGGGAACTTGCATGCATTTCGAGTCTTTAATCTATTTTAACATTTCATGTAAACAAATATCAAGGATCCTAGCTTCTCTAAGTCGTAAAGAGATGTTACCTAGCCTCGGTGTGCGAGGAAAAGAGTCGGGGAAGTGGCCTTGAGAGTCGCAAGACTCGGTTAGGGCGAAGGGCAGCAGGCGACCCGGGTGGGCGCGGCTGCGGCAACCACGGGAAAACGGCTTGGCACGCTCGCTCCGATCACGGAACGGTGCGAGGTCGGGCTCGTTGGACTCCTAAGAGGCAGATCTAGGTGGGCACGGAAAGCTCCGAGCGTGCCGAACCCTGAATAAGTCGGAAATGATGAGAGAAGTTTCAGTGAAAACACAGAAACCCGGTTAGTAAGAATGGGCAAAACGGAGGTCGTGCACGGTGGGTCGGCCCTCGGATCGTGACCACCTCTTCACGAGAGAGGGTGAGGGTTGTGAGGAACCCTTTAAATGTGATGGCACGACTCTCCGAGGTCGTGGGATGAAATGGTACGCCGTTAATGTTCGATACGCGCGGTGAGGGTCTCGGGACCCGATTGCAATTTCGGCTGGAACGGGGTCTTGGGGACCTCAAATCGAAAATCCAAGTCCGGAAATGGACTTAGGGGGTAGGAAATATGTAGGCTATGAAGTTTGAGAATTTTTGGGTTAAGTCGGGTCGGGTGGTTACCGGAATACCGAGTGGTTTTCCGGCGGTTTTGGCCGGTTTCGGCCTTGGCAAAGGGTGGACGGAAGTGAGGGGATGGGCTGAGGTTTGAGAGAGTTCTTGAGAGAGATTGGCTTGAGAGAGAGTGAAATTGAAGAAGTCATTAAGTCTAATGGTGCAAGGGCTTATAAAGGAAGACTAAATGGCTTGATTGAGGGAATTTAATTGCGGTTAAGGGGACCCTAATGTGGCTGCCGAATTTTAAGAAGGGTTTAGGGAAGGGAAAGTGTCACATTGAGTGTAGGGGAAGCAAGAGGGGTGATGGATGTGATGGATGGATGGAGGGAGGTGATGGATGGATGGAGGGAGGTGATGGATGGGGGGAAAATTCAAAATGTGTGGTGGGAGAGCATTGGAGCCGATGGGTGAGAGGGCTTGAGCCGCGGCTTGGGTTGTCTAATCCGAGCCGAGGGTTGAGCCGTGGCTTGGGGTTGAGCCGCGGCTTGATGGCTTGGCTTGGCTTGGCTGTGGGTCCCATCCGATTAGGAGAAAAGCCGGCAAACGCTTGAGGCTTGATTGAGCTTGCATCCGATCTCCGATGTCCAATTAATTTGAAGATTTGGAATGCTTGGACTACGAGGATTTGGATGAGCCTAATATCGCCATGCGTCATGCGAACGAGCGTTCGGGCGACTCGGCGCCTCGGGAGTCGGTTTTGCCCTGTTTGGACGTTCGGAGCGGAGTTTAGTGTCCGTCGACCCCGATTGACCTTTGTGCACTCTTTCATTCGTTTCGGCGATCCGTTTGCCCCGTCGGTGATCATTGGCTCATTGTCCTTGGTCGGGGACCGTAGGCCCGGGAAGACCTAGGGACTTTGACCGGGATTTTCTCAGTGTGCCTTGAATGCCTTGAGGTGCTCGGGGTTATTGTGAGGCGCTCAGAGATCGTTGTGGTCTCTATTTTCCGTGGAAATTCCCGAAGGCTCGCCGGGAGACGTTCATGACCACTGAGACGTCCCTCGAGAGGCCGAGTCGGGTTCCGGAAGGTCATCTGAAGCTTGTTCCCCGACTTTGATGGTCCCTGGGTACCTGTAGGCCCGCTTTGAGGGGCCGTTTGCTTGTCAGTGGAGCGAACCCCGGGAGCTCTGTCAGAAAAGGCGTCCGTGGGGGATCGGGGTGTCCCGGCTTAAGCAGGATGTCCCGGAAATGCGCCCGGACGCGTCATTGGTCACTTTGGCACTGAGGGGGATTTTTGGAGCCCCATATTGGGCACCTTTCGGTGCTTCGGTGACTCAGTGATGAATAGTGCCACAGTGCCAACTCCGTTGTTTTCGGGATTCCTCGTTCATCTGTTCTTCTGACTGCTTTCTTCCGCCTTTCTCAGTGGACCGTGCTTTCCTTTATTGTTCATGACCCCGTGCCCGCCTATTTGCCTCCGATTGCCGGGCGATGAATAGTGTCCTAAGCTTCAGTCGGGAATCCTTGTGCGGGAAGCCGGTGGGCCAAAATGGGGTGCTGACAACCATCATATAGCGAAAAAATCTTTTTGGACCATCATGTAACATTTGTCAAACATTTTGGTCCACCAGTGCAATTTACCCTAAATAAATAGAACAGATGGCAGGCCAACCCATGATCGGTTGACCACCTTTCTCCATTTCTTTTCCTTTTCTTTTCTTTTTCTTTCCTTCTTCCCTGCGAAAATCTGCAACCTCCATGCTCTGCTCCTGCTCTTTCTTCACGGCACCAACTCCATCAGAGCTGAAGAACGCCCATCCCCTGAAAAGGCTGATATGCTTCTTCTTCTTCCTCCTCTGTCCAGCTGCAACCAATCCGTGCACGCCTCCATCAGACGTCATGATCTTCCCTTTCTTTTTCTTTTTCTTTCTTTCTTTTTCCTTGCTTCCTGCTCGGCTTCAACCCGTCATCTCCCTCTTTGTACAAAACCACCCGAGCCTACAATCAACGCGGAGGCTCTGATCCTCTCTGACCATCCACCTTCATCCTCACGCAACAATCACCATCCGTTCATCCTTGGCTCTCCCCCTATTCTCCTTTTGATTAAAGACAGTAGTAGCCACCTCCAACAAAAAAAGGGAGGAGCTACTTCCCTATCTCCCGTTTCACTCTCTTCTCCCTGCTTAATGACAGAACTCACGCCCTCAGCTCCAGTCGCTCGCCCCGAGCTCACTCTCAATCCGCATCGGACCCCTCAGCTCACGGACTAACCTCACTCCTCACCCTCACCTCCATTTTCCCTGAGCTCATTTCCGGTTTTCCCTGCAGCTGAATCCCCTGAGCCCCTACCTCTCCCTCGAACGCCCTCAGCTCATGGACTCTCCCTCAACTTCGGGATCTTCCCCTCAGCTCACTCGAATCTCCCCCAGCTCGCAACTCACGATCTCTCAGCTCGTCACTCTCATTTCCCTCATCCTCAGCTCACAATCCCATCGACTCTCTCCTTCAGCTCGACCTTCCCTCTCAGCTTGATTTTCTCTCAATTGATTCTCGCCCTTGGCTCCCGGATCAGTAGCACCAGCCTCTCTCAATTTTTTTTTCTCGGTATTCTCCTCCTGACCAGCATCGCACCAGCACGCATGCCTCCTCTACCTCTCCTTTCTCTCTCTCTCGGCTGGACAGAACAACATGGAGCAACAGACACAGCCTCGAAGCTAAGTCTCCCTCGACATCTTTTTTTTTTTTCTTCCGTTCATTTTATTTCTTGATTATCATTAACCGTTCCCTTGTTTCTTTTTTGTCCATATCTTTGCATTGCAGGTTCTGTTTCCCCCTGTAGTTGCAGTGGTCTCGACTGGTTTGGTTGAGGTTCGGTTCATCATCGGCTAGAAAAGTTACGTGCTCATCTTGACACTAGATTGGGTGAGGTATAATCCCAACTTAGTGGCATGTTTAGGACTTCATTTCATACATTAATGCTTGTTTGGGTTGTGACTACGTGAAATGAATGTTTGTAGACCATGTGGATGAGTGGGGTTGTACTAAACCTGGTTTTACAAACTTTCCAATCCGTTTCAGTTCAGTCCCTGGAACATTTTTTACATTTTCAGGTTAGCCCTAAACTTTAAAATCCGTTTCAACCAAGTCCTGGGCCATTTTCAACACTTTCAGTTCAGCCACTGAACTTTTCAGGCAATTCAAATCAGTCCAGAGAACTTTTCTAACTGTTTCAGTTCAATCCCTGCCGCTGTTTTTCATTTTTCCATATCAGCCCTAAACTTTCAAATCTATTTCAATCAAGTCCTGGGCAATTTTCAGCATTACCAATTCAACCACTGAACTTTTCTGGCGATTCAAATCAGTCCAGAGAACTTTCCAATATGTTCCAGTTCAGTCCTTGCAACTCTTTTCACCTTTTCAGATCAATCCAGTGAACTTTTCACCATTTTCATTCCAGTCCTTGACGTCCTTAACAAATCCAGAATCGTCCCTGGTCGAATTTGACATTTTCGAAGCAATCCCTGACTTTTTGAGTTATTCCAAATCAGTCACCGGGGTTTTAGCCGAATTTTAAATCAGTCCCCGTTCTTTTGAAATTATTCAGTTCAGTCCTTGGACAATAACTTAAAAAATAATAATAATAAATAATGACTTCCAACCCGTTCTACTTAGGTCCCCGATCGACAATACGCATGTTCTCGTTTAATAAACTCTTGTCTCATTTATTAGGCATACATAAAATGACAATGCATTTTTTTTATGATTTTCCGTTTCCATGAAACGGCACCGTTTTATCGATTCCATTAATATTATGTTTGTGTATGCTTGCATGCGTTTCTCGTAATCATGGTGGCGCCGGCTTTGTAAAATACGTGTTGTAATCGTGATTAATGCATGATTGTGTGCAATCGCATTTTTCGTTTGGAATCAATTGGTTAATAGATCGTGAGATAGATGCGTTAGTTTTAAATAATGTACATGGATTTGTGTATTGGCGAACATCTCGAGCCCACGAGGGTCCAAGACTGTATCAGCCATCATTGACCGATCATTCTTAGCCTTCAGGGACCCATATTGGTATTCGTGTCATAAATCATTTCATAAACCCGTAGTATCCAAGGCACAGGACAATAATCACTAAAAGAATTTCACATATGGGAAAAGGGACGTGTAATTTGGCTAAATAAATCATTCGGCTTTAAGCAAGATGCATAAATTGACAAATAACCGGTAATTGCGTCGATAGTTTTTTGGATTGGGTTTATCTGTTGAATAAAACGTGAAATTGGACTAATCATACACTCGGCATAATCAAATGTGGGTAAATAGGCAAAGGGGTTAGGCTTTGGGTTTTCAAGTGAAAAACATGTTCCTTGCATAATCTGTTAAAGCTGTATTGTCATTATGCATAACAATTTAAAACAGACCCACACATACTTAGTTAGCCTAGCTCTGCATCTGTTCATGCTCTGCTTACACTAGGAAATTGTTTGCCAAACAATCATGGTTCATAATTGGCTAATCATGAAAACACGACATTTAAAACATGACTATTCTGTATTCACCTGTTTTTATCTGTTTTTGCCTGTTTATGGCTGTTTTTATCTGTTTTTGTCTATTTTATCGCGGTTTGAGCCCTAGACCATAGGATATGATGCGCATGGGGTCTGACGCCCCTCACCGTCTATCACGGGTCCAACGCCCATTCACACCAGGTGCGCGCAACCCGAGCTCGGAATCGGGTCTTGCCTCGACTTACTGTTTCACTCTGAGTAGTGTCTATGTGGAAGACGGCTCGGATCGGGTAAGTAAGGTATGGCCGGACATGACCCGAGAGCTCAACCGATCCCATGGCTATCACGAGAGACAAACGACTCTTCTGTTATCCGTCGGTTTGGTCGGACCCAACCCCCGGCTCTTTGAGCCCGTGTTGCCTTAATTTCGGTTTCGGTCGTTTAAACCACACTGCGAGCATGAGCGGAATATTGGCCGAACGTGAGTCGACCGGGATCCATTTGTTGTAATTTGTGTTTTATTATCTGATAGTACATTGTGAGATATTTATTTGTACATTTGTTTATGTAACGAGTTCGATCGGCGAGCGTGGAGTCTGAGAGTCGGAATCGATCGACTCAGTTTACGAGTCCCCTAGACGAGCGGGACCACACAAGTCACGGGTCCGATCCACACAGTGAACCAGCTATCACGATCCAATTAGTCGAGATGCGAGGACGGTGGACCGACCCCTGAATTGGGGATCCGCTTTTCTCTCGGCCTCTTAAATCGAATCGATTGCTTCTACGAATCTACGATGTCAAAACGAACGAGATAAGTGCAACCTAATTCACGCGGTAAATGAAATAAAACGGCAAATCCTAGACAAACAGAGTACCAAAAGGGCATGCGAGTTATAGGCCCGCATGTAACAGAACCCCCGAATTTGGAATTTTCGGTTCTGCAAGACCAATGCCTTAGCAACTAGGTGTACCTTGTACCCTTAGGCCCAGGTAACTTGTCGGCACTCGATCTTCAGGACGTAAAATGGCAAGTGGCGACTCCTTCTCAAGTGTGTCCGTCACGCGTCCCCACGGGAAGGTTGTCACTCCCAAGCGGTGCGATGGCGCACACATGCGGGCCACGACGAGACGAAATTCGGGTCCGCACACATGGTATTTGTAGTCATGTCCTTTGTGTGTGGATTACTTTTAAAGTTGTTCTGTATTGTAACACTGAAATTCCATTGAATTCGCCAAACTCGTGTTTTTACTCTAGATTTGGAACCTGAAGTTCCACCTAACCAATATCTAGTGTTTGGTTAGGTCGAGTGAAAGGTTAATCCATATTTTGCATGTTTTCTGACAGAGATAACCGTTCTAGTTACCCGAGTCTACGCTAGGATGACAAAAACTTATTAGTGGATAAGAAAAGGCTTTACAGATGAACCTGCACATAAACAGGTAGCCTATTCTTATCTTGATACTATAGTGTTTCTGTCAAGCTAACCCTAGGGGTGTCGCTAATTTGTGAAAAGATGATTTTGCCCTTTACATGAAAATTGTTTTTAGAAAAAGGAAACATCGCAGTACGAGCCACCTTGACCTGTAGCCGGTGTCGACCAATCCCCTGGATCTTCTGGGGTTGTGCAAGAATCCCGGAAAAGCCAAAAAACCGATCGATCTACCCGGAAGTGATCTAGAAAGATCTTCTATATCCTGACCTTAATTACCTGAAATTAGGTAAAAACTCAAGTTGAGACACACAAGTCCTTTCTAGACGTCCATGCTACATTGGACCACCCGTTTCGGGATTTTGGAAAATGCGAGTTTTGAAAAGGGCAATAACGTCATTTGACAACTTGTTGAAGCGAGTTATTAGTTAATGGTCAATTCATGCAAGATTTGTCAATGTGAAGTGAGTTTAATCATGTGAGCACCCGATTAACCCGTTTGTGGATATATTGCTTGTGACTTATCGCTGAATGTAATAAATATACGGGTTACAGACAATTAGACATATCATGAATTAATCCACTGAATGGAGTCTGAGTACTCGAAAAGCTTAATTTAATGAAAACGATTCATGATACGGCGACTAAGATGGGTCTAAGAAGGACGAGGGTAATTTGGTCAAAATGACCAAAATACCCTCGGAACCCAAATGGCCACAAAAGAGTCACCGATATATGAATCCATGCATTTTGCTTTAAAAACAACATTTTAAAGACATTTTAATGCTAGATTTACGACGATATTGAAATTGCAATTTGCACAAAATTCGAGAAATGGATTTCATCGAGGTAAAGAGACCGTTCTTAAGGAACCTTCGGCTCTTTCCTCTTGGGAGTAGCATGGATTTCTTTAACCTATTTCGAGTTTCAAGCGTTCTCTTTAACCCGATTTCGACCATTTCTCGCATGCTTAAATGTTAAACACGATAAATGACACGTATTTAACAAAGCCGGTATCACTATGATTTGGAAAATGCATTTAAACATTCAATCATGCACAAACACGTTATTTATGGAATCAATAAAATGATACCGACTTCATGGATACGGGAAAACATAAAAATTCGAGAAACGACTTAAATTGGGGCAAGGAATCCGGTTATAACCCGAAGAACCAACAAAAGGGGCCACGGTCACCTTTCCTCAAAGGGAAACCATGAGCTCCCTTGGTCGTTCCGGTTTAAAACGGTCTCCCCAACTTCAATTTAAACATTTCCCGACATGCTAGCATGTAATACGATGATAAGCATGCATAATATAACGTAGAAATTGCATAAAAACAAAATCTTGCATGTGAATATAACTTAAAACGCCTTATTGCTCCATAAACGCAAAGAAAACATAAAAATCCTAGCTCCTTTAAGTCGGGAATGGTTATACTTAGTCCCAGGAGGAGGGATGAGACCACTAGAAGTCGGGTCTGGTGAATAGGAGTCGGGTTGAGGTCGGATTTGGGCCGGTTTTGTTGAACAGACCCAATTGGAGCAGGACAGACCCGACTGGGCGTTGACCAACCCGACTGGGTACCGGGGAGAAAACAGGCCAGTTCGGGCGACTCGGGTGGCTTCTTGGAGAGTGCTCAGATGTTCTAGAAAGCCAAGAGGATGCTTAACATCCCTGCGATGGTTTCGGGGGGAGAGCACCCATAGATTTTCTGAAAAACATGAGCAAAGTCGGGGTTAGCAAAACAGAAACAGACCGAAATGGGTCAAAACAGACCCGACTGGTAGTCCACAAAGAAACGGCTCTCACGGAGGCTCCCAATGGTATTTTGATAAAAGGTCGGTGGATCCCGACTCTTAAGAGAACCTTGGAGGTGGCTGTGGTGGTCGTTTGGTTTCAGAGTTATCGGGCTGGCCCGTATAGCCTTGCAAAGATCACGAAAAAATGAGCACGTCCAAGAAACATACCCGACTGGGTAGTTTTCGAGTCGAACGTCACCACGGTGGCTCCAGATGGAATTTTGATGCAAGGTCAATGGATCCCAACTCCTAAGAGACCCCAGGAGGTGATTGTGGTGGTCGTTTGAAGAAAAGAGTCTTGGATCGACCCGATCTACAAAGAAAACCACGGATGAGACAGAAAATCCGACTCGACTGGGCAGTCAGGCTGTTTCTTCGTGCTGGGTCAAAACAAGCAGGTTTTTTCGGGATTTCTCAACTCCTTGACACCCAAGGGTCGTGTGGAGAGGTGTTTGATGGGTTTTGGCAACTCAAACCGACCTGAAAAGGTGAGAAACCCGGATTGACATTTTTGACCCGAGAAGGAGCAAAAACTATTCGGTTCTATGGTGGGCTGGTTCTATGGCTTAGAGGCTTCAAACTTAAAATCTAACTTCGGAAATGGACTGAGGGGATTGAAAACATGTGGGATATGAAGTTTGGTGAAGTTTGGATTTAAGCGGGGATGGTGATCATCGAGTTTTCGACTTAAGTCTTAAGGGTTTTTTGCTTGTTGTTGGCTGAGCAGTGGGCTGCGATTTTGCTATGGAGTTTGAGAGCTTTTGCTTGATGAAAATGGCAAGTGTTGAGGCAAGAGAAGGTGTGTGTGCTTGAAGATGACTTAGGCTTATGCATGCTTAATGACTAAATTAGTGCAAGCAAAGTGTGGTTAAGGGAATGCTTAAGGGATCCGAATTTTTAATAGAATTAGGATGGGATTTTGATTGAATGAAGCATTAATGGATGGATGGTGATGGTGGAGTGTTGAAGTAGAAGACTTAGATATTTTTGAAGAAGATAAGGCAAAGACAAGT
This sequence comes from Punica granatum, assembly GCF_007655135.1. Taxonomy (NCBI): domain Eukaryota; kingdom Viridiplantae; phylum Streptophyta; class Magnoliopsida; order Myrtales; family Lythraceae; genus Punica; species Punica granatum. Next base: position 38,497,000 of record NC_045127.1, on the reverse strand, counting down.
TGGCTTCTTGGTTTGATGAGGAAGATGATAAGGAAGGGGCGGCTATGTCAATTTGCGGCTGCGCTAGGGCAAACTGTTTGCCCCACGGGTCATGAGGGAAGTTCGAGACAAAGTTCGGGTCTCGATTGGTAGCGTGTTCGAGGTTCATGGCTCAAACGAACGTCAAATTGTCATTGTGCGTGCGAAAACGGTTCGAACGACCCCAAAATCATCCATTTTTGCCTAAAGGAATGCTCGTGTGGTTTTTGGGCTAGGAAGCCGGTTTTGCTTATTTCAGTCAATCACAGCAAAGTTAGCCGTTTCTTAATGCGCATCTCATGTCTGGATTCCGCGTTGGTCATTTTGACATGCGTCGTCAATCAGACTGCATATTTGACCAATAAGCCGGTATTGTAAATGTGAAACCGAAGACGTCCTAGGAGTCCGAAACCGGATTTCTCAAAATGAAATCTGAGTTGCTTGGTGTTAGTACCCCATTTTGGCTCACCATTCCAAACAACGACATCAGCAATGGTCCAAACCATGACTTGAGTAGGAATACAAAAAAAGGCTCGACAGAGTAAGAAATCACTATTCATCCTCAAGTTAGCCAAATCAAGTGGATGACATGCGCAAGCAACATAAGGACTCTAGGGGTCACCAAAAGGCAACAGAGTGACTAGAGAGCTCAACAACATCCAAAACCGGCATTTTCAGTATATCACATGGACAGTCTTATTTTCCGATAGTTCGCTCGATCATCGGAAGATAGCCAATATTGGACTCCAAAAATCCACTCCAATGCCAAACAGGTGAAAAGTATCTTCAAACACATTTTGCGAGTCATCTGCTTTATACAGAACAACTTTTTGTATACAGATAACTTTTAAGTTGGAAGTCCAAAAATGCCGGTTTTCCGGAGAAAAGTTAATTCCAAATGTTAGATACAGCCATGCCCCACAAGCATACAGAGCATGAGCAGTGCTTCAGATTGTCTCTTGGAAGTCATACAGACACTCCAAATGACTTCCGAGTGACAAAACGGGCATACCCCTCTTCGGAAATGCGTAACCGAAGACTGGTTTGACGGAATTACAGCAAACGAAGTTCATACTACATTGCCCTGAAAACTTTAGCGGACATACGCAATTTGGCAAAACCGACAGCAGAGCCCTTCTCAGTTTCCCGAGTAACCTCTGAAGAGCAAAAAGGGCCATTTTCAAGGAAATTCATATATGAAGGTCCTTTTTACGGAAACTTGACGCTGGATGCCTGCCTTACACAGTGCTACACACCCTAAGGCTCAACGTGAAATCGTCGGACTGAATTGCACAACCCATCCAGGCCCCTCGAGCAGTGCTTTAAGGGTCTTAGACACATTTTTCTAATCCTTAGAGGTCCATTTTCAGCAAATGGAAATCACAGTGGTCTCCGGCTCGCCCGAGCAACTCAGAAAGCAATATGAGAAATCTGAATTTGGCCTCCTAGGATGTCTCTGGCATCACATTTACAGTACAGGCTTAAGGGTCAACTATTCACATTGATTGACAAAGCACGTCAAAATGATCAACGTGACGCATGGATGCAAGATATGCTGTCAGAAGCGGTTAACTTCGCTCTGATCACCTGAAACGGGCGAAACCGGCTTCCGAGCCTCGTACGCCCCCGAGACATTCTTCCACGAAAAGTGCAATTTTGGGCTCATTGAAACCGTTTTCTCGCGTATATCGGCAATTCAACATTCAATTTGAACTACGAGCTTCGAATGCGCGACCAATCGAGACCTGAATTTCGTTCTGACTTTTCCTCTTGGGCCGTGGGACCCATGGGCTGCCCAAGGGCAGCCGCCCCTTGCCCCAAAAATTTCGGCTTCTTCTTCTTTAATGTAAGAAGCCAACTTGCCCTCTTTTAGCCAAAATATCTTGAGGAAGTTGAAGACAACACTTCTTCTTCATCAATGCCCTTGTCATCTCTTCAATGCTATCCCCATTCAATCAAAATCCCTCCCTAATCTCTTCTTCAAAACTGCCCAAGCCTAAGCAAAGGGGTTAAGAGCACTTGTCTTCACTAATTTTGTCATTAACCTCACCTAAATATTGCATATTTGTCATTAAGCTAAGGATCTATCTTCTTGCACACTTCTCACTAGCTTTCTCCCTCTAGGAAATGCTCTCAACTCCTAGTTAGCAGCAGCAAGCTTTAGCATTCACAAACCAAAGGAAAAACCGAAACAAATCCCAAAAGAAAGCCCTTAGTTCTTAAGTCGAAAGCCGGTATTCATCATCCCGACTTAAGTTCGAAATTTCTCAAACTTCATATCCCACTTATTTCAGACCCATGGAGTTCATTCCTGAACTTGGTTTTTCCATTTGAAGTCTTTAAGTTGTTGTTTCAGGTCATTTTCGTGAAGATAACTCATTACCGTGCTCTCGGGTGAACAGTACTTGAGCACAGCCGCGCACCCGCCCAGCGCGCACGCCTGCCTGCCACGCATCTGCCCGCGCGCCCGCAAGCGCCCCGCATGCTCCCGCGCATCCGCCTGCACCCCGCGCGTCCCCCCGCGCACCCCCGCATGCCTAGCACGTTTGGCTATTCGCTCCAAACTCACCCGAACGCCCTTCCAAGTGCATCCAAGCACTTTCCTTCGTGCACAACCGAGTCACCCGACTCTCCAACCCTTCCCCGACTCTTTCCTCGTATCCCGAGGCTAGGTAAAACATTCTCATCTTAGAGGAGTTAAGGAGTTTTACATTTATTATGTGTTTATGGAGTTATATGGTGTATCAAGCATGCTCACTTGCAAGATTACATTTTTATGCACTTTCCATGTTATATCATGCACGTTTATCCTTGATTTACGTGTTAGCATGTCGGGAAACGCTTAGATCGTAGTTGGGAAGAACATCCCGACCCGAGAAAGGCAAAGAGCTCACGGGTTGTCCTCCTAGAGAGATGACCGAATGCTCTTTTGCTCTTTTTGGGCAAGGAACGATCTTCTGGACCCGATCCAAGTTCGATTCCCAAGCTTCATCGTGTTTTCTTACGGGCATGAAGTCGGTATTGCTTTATCGATTCCTTAAATAATATGTTTGTGCATGTTTGCATGTTTGAATGTGTTATTTAAATCATGGCAATACCGACTTTCGTTTAATTATGTCATTTATCGTGTTTGCTGCTTGAGCATGCGAGAAATGATTCAAAACGAGATGGGGAAACCTCGTGGAACCCTATTTGGGCCATGGGACCTCTCGGTTTTCTCCAAGGAGAAGTGGCCGAGAGTCTCATAGATTCATACGGGTTGAATGAGGCTACCTATCCCCGTTTTAAGTCTGTTCTCGGATTGTGTGTAATTGCAATTTCCTTTTCATCGCAAACCTTGCATAAAAATGTCTTTTTAAGCAACATGCATGGATTCGGGTATTGATGACTCATTTGGGTCCATTTGGTTCCGAGAGTAGTTTCGGTCATTGGACCAAATTATCCTCGATCCTTACAGAACCGTCTTGATCGTTGAGTCACGAATCATTTTCATAATTAATGCATTCGGCAATAACCCTTAAGCATTAATTTCATGAACGGGTTAATCGGAATGCTCACACGATTAATTCATTCAACTTTAAACAACTTTGCATGAATTGGACATTAATCTGTAACTTGCGTCGATGAATTACAAAACGGTGTCAATGCCCTTTTCAAAATACGCATACTTCCAAACCTGAGACATGCAATACGAAGTAACATGGACATCTAGGAGAAACTTGTGTGTTTTGACTTGAGTTTTACCTGACTTCAGGTAATTCAGGTCGAAATACAGAAGTTCCTTTTAGACCACTTCCGGATAAATCGACCAAATCTTTGGCTTTTACGGGGTTCTCGTATAACCCTGAAAGATCCAAGGAATTGGTCAACACTGGTTACAGGCTGAGGTGGTCCATATTGCGTTGTTTCCCTTTTCTGAAAACAAACTTTCAAGTCAAGGGTAAGAACATCATTTTGTGATTTGACCACACCCCAGGGGTTAGTTTGATGGAAACACGATGATATCGGAATAGGAACGGGCTACCTGTTCAGGTGCAGATTCATCTGCATAGCTCTTCTTATTCCCACTGATGAGTTTCAGTCATTCTAGTAAGTTTAGAGCGTTAGTCGGACATTTTGTATCAAAACATGATCACCTGACTAATCTCTTCATTCGATCTAACCAAACGCTAGAAATTGTTAGGTGGAACTCTAGGTTCCAAATCTATAGTCAAAACATGAGTTGGGTTAATTCAGTGGTAATTCAGTGACACGATACAGAACCATTGTAAAAATAATCCACAAAAAACGAGACTTCATTACGGACATCCAATATATCAGGTTCTCAAACCAAAGCCGAATGCTAAAATATTGACATGTGCTTGTTTGTCTATGGTAGGATTTGCATGCCAAAATATCCCGGATTAACAACTTGTTAAAACACGTACACTTGACAATAACAAACACTTTGTCTGTTATTAACATGTTGCGTGTTATCTTTTGTACTTGTTTGTTATTCGAGTCGAGCCTGATCCTTAGGACGAACATCACAGGGTTCAACGCCCTATTCTTCGATCACAGGGTCCAACGCCCTAATCATCACTCACATGGTCCAACGCTCTATTCAGTGAGAGCGCATATTGAGTTTCAGTTCTTCGGTTTTTCCCTAAACTCACGGTGAGTTGGAGCGGAATAATAACCGAACGCGAGTCGACTGGAATTCGACCATTTGTAATTTGTATTTATTATTTTTCGAGAGCACTGTAAGGATTTTATTTTGTACATTCATTATGTAAGAATTCCAGTCGGTGAGCGAACGGTCCAAGAGTTGAATTAATCGAATCGGTCTAATGCTTGCCCAAAGGAAAGTAAATCCAAGATCTCGCGGTTTTGGTTCACACAGGAATTCAACCTCCATGGTTTGATGAACTGTAACGCAAGATTGTGAACCACTTCCTCGATACACGAGTTTACTTCTGTCTCGGTTTCTTTCTTGAACGACATCGTTTAATTCATCGAATTTTCGATGTCAAAACGTGCGAGCCTAGTGCAATTTAACTCATGCGGTAAATAATAAAACATATAAGCCTAGCAAACTAGAGTACCGAAAGGGTATGCGGGATATAGGCCCGCACGTAACATAAACCCCCGAACTCGGACTTTCCGGCTCCGCACAGATCAATGCCTTAAAACTAGGTGTTCCATACTCCTAGACTCAGGTAATTTATCTGCCCTCGACCTTCGGGTCGTAAAATGATAACTAGCGACTTCTTCTCACGCGTGTCCGTCACGCGTCCCACGGAATGTGGACACTCTCAAGCCGCGCGAACCAAAAGCGCGCATGCGGGCCCCGACGAGAGTCCACATTCGGGTCCGTACAGCTTGGCGACTCCACTGGGGATACACTTAGTGGGTTCGGGCTCGATCCCATTCGCTTGCTTGCATGTTCATTTATCGCTTTCTGTAACTTTCCTCGCTTATCTACTTTACGCACTTTTATTTAAGTACTTGCATTGCATATCACACTAGCTCTAGATACCTATGGGTCGCATCCCACGACCGATGATAGGAACACAGGTTAGGCAGGGGTTCAAAGTAGGGGTACGGCGCACGGTTTTTACTGTCGCTTAGGCCTTGAAAAGAATCTCGCCCAATTTCAAGGAATTGACACCCTTGAATCGGGGCCCCCCATCCCTAGTTAGTTGCTATCCCGATAGCACCAAACCATGCATAAACAGGGACCGTCATGCTAGACCAAAATTGCCTTCATGCCGACAACCGACCCCAAAGTTGAGTCTTTGAGTCGGCCTGTAGTTTTCTTTTTAGGCGGGCCTTTTGTTGTTTTCACTTAATGAGTGTTCTACAATGTAAAGTACTCGTGTCATGGTTTACTTTCCTGCACTTCATGCACATTTTCAAAACAACCTAGGACATTGCATCAGTTTGATTCTAAACATTAAACCGACACATTTTCCATTTAGGTAAGGATGGACCGCTCGTATCCCTATCTTAGGCTCGATGTCATCGTTACACTAGTCGCGGATATTACTCACCTGTGGAGAACCTTTCTCCCAGTTGATCGCACATTCCTCCGGCTCATCATAGGAGATTTACCGCTACTTGCCGATTCTCCCATTGATTGGACCTTACTCAGGACCACTATTAGTTTTTGGGACACTCAGCGGACCGTATTCAACTTTCAGGGGACAGAGTTAGCTCCTACGGTAGAGGAATATGCGACACTCATTCAGCGGCCCATGTCGACTCGCGACATCGTGGTGCCCAACCAGTTTGCCACGATACAGAGTAGACTTGCCATCTTGTTAGGTCTTCGCGACGAAGAAATTCGTCATGAGCTTCAGCACGGATGGGATCATAGTGTTAAGACTGAATGGCCTGTAGACTTCATACACGTTCATGCTCTCAATGCCACAAGGGAATCCTATCAGCGCGACGCTTGTCACGGGTTCCTTCTACTCATCTTCGGGACTATTCTATTCCCGTACTCGTCGAACCTCATAGACGGGGCACTTGCCCAAGTCATCCTCCAAGTGGTAGGAGGCCATCGTTATGTTGAAGTCGTCTTGGCTGAGACCATACGTCTCTTAACTATGTACGAGAGGTTTGACGTGGTACAATGAGAGGAGCTCCACACCTGCTGCAGATTTGGCTCCTTGCACACATCAAGCCATTTTGTTCATCCCACTCTTTTTCCTGCATCACCGACGAGTGCTCACTTATCATTCGTCTACTCCATGTATTTTGACCTTCCGACCGTGACTACACCGATTGGAGACAATTTATGGAAGGCCTCACACCAACACAGTTTCTATGGGCTGCTCGTTGGAATCCCGGCGGTCCCATGACCATTGGATGTCATTCAGTTATAGGACTTCCCCTGATTAGTCATTTGGGGAGCACACTTATCTTTCCAGGCCGAGTCATCAGACAACTCGGCAGCCTACAGGATATTCCTACAGAAGCATATCGCACTCCACACCGATTCACGTGGGCAGACACTACAGCTTCACTCCCTGACAGGTTTCTACGAGTTCAAGAGATTCGACGCTTGAGGAGCACGCGCATTGTTCGTGAGCTTTATTTCCCGGAGCATCCCGCTGACGAGGAACGGACTTTCTCAGCTACTGCAGCATACATGGCTAAGTTCCATCCACAAGGACTTGCACCTGTTCGTTATCTTCGCATGGCTCAGATTCCGCGGGCACCGCGGGCAGACATTCCAGATGCAGAGAGTTTCGTCCAAGGAGTTATCCGCACAGAGTTGCAAACCATCAGGGAGGAGTGAGATCGACTCCACTGCGAACTTGTGGATATACATTCAGAGCTCACTGACCACAGAGAGCTTCAGAGTGAGTTGGCTCAGACTCGCGCACGCATAAGAAGCCAAGACAGGGTTTGAGCGCTATGCTGGACCAAGCGCGGGCGAAAGCGCGCAAGGTTTCCCATCATTAGGTTTAGCAGTAGACAGTGCCCTTTTGCCTCGCTTGAACCTACATAATGCTCACTCAGTGCTCGGGCGTAGTGTCTGTTTAATGTTTATGTTCCTTCTTTTAAAATAGACTATCTTTGTAAAATATGGAGCTTGAATCAAACTGATGCAGTGACAGTAGTACTTTCAAAACTCATGCATTGCATACATTCTATACATTTCATCGTGTGCTTCACATACTGGTTGATCGACAACAACCGCACTTACACACTTATGGACACAGGTACTAACAACTGGTGCCGCATCGATATCCTACTCGAGCGTGTGTAAGGATGGCAGAAGAACAACAACCCCTCATTTCCGAACAGGAGACTCCACCAATGCCGACACATTCTCAAACACCACTAACACAGGCTATGCTATCTGCCATACTCGTGGACATATCCATCGCACATTCAAGCGTCCCTATCGGACACCCTCCTCCTCCAGCAGCACAGAAGACATCCAATTTCATCGAGTCCACACGTTTCACGACACTAGAAGGGATGGTCAATCAGTTGGCGACCAACATGGCCACCAACATGATAGAGCTCATGGCCATGCTCAGTCATCAGAATCGGGCATCATCGAGCTTTACTTTGCCTCTGGAGCGCAGGCCACCTGTAGATCCGAATCCGCTCATTCCTCCGATCTATGTTACGGATTGTGAGGACATAGCTTTCTCTGCAATGACATATGCACCGGCGGTCCATCCGATCAGTGATCCCCTACCGCCACCACCCGCTCCTACAGCAGTTCCTCTGCCACCAGCAGCTTTCTTATCCATGGACTCAACCACGCATGCTTTGCCACCGCTAGCTATACCCCTTCAACTCCCAATCTACACTATTCCACCACCGACGGTCCCTCTGGTCACAATGGCTCAGGCTCTTGTTTCCACTATGGACCATTTCCCTTTCCAAGCTCCACAACCCCAAGTAAACTTTTCCTACCCAGCTCCACCACCTCTAAACATTCCTCACACTAAATCGGACACGCCTACACAGGCCGCCCCTGCAGCTCCATTGATAAACTTTCTCCCGGAAGCAAAGACTGAGCAGGAGAAAAGAATAAAAAAAAAATGGAGGAAACCATCAGAGCCCTCCAAGCAGGCAATTCCCGTTTCGACTATAATGATAATAAATGAAATCTATTTCCGGGCATGCGGCTGCCCCCCAAGATCAAGATTCCATATTTCAAAAGATACGACGGGACCAAAGACCCTCGGCATCATCTCCGGCATTATCAGAGCAAGATGCTCCCGTACTGGGATTACGAGGAATTTGTCATTCAGACTTTCCAGGATAGTCTTACTGGACCAGCACTAGATTGGTTCATGGCTCTGAAAGCCGGCGAAGTCCCCACGTGGACAAATCTCTACCAGAAATTCCTTGACTAGTATCGGTTCTGCACAGAGACGCCCCCTACTCTTCTCAACCTCAGCATGTCGGAGATGAAAGAGAATCAGACTTTTGATGCATATGCAACAGAATGGAGGGGAAAAGCGGTTAAGCACATTCCTTCAATCACTGAGCGATAACAAGTTCAGCTGTTTCACTCCACGCTCAAGGGATCATATTACTCACATCTCTTGGCTCATACCTCCTCCTTTTCAGAATTGATTGAAGCGGGAAAGAAGCTTGACGTGGGCGTCAAGTTGGGGAGAATTGAAGGCCCGTCGAATTAGAAAGACGGAGAATCGTCGAAGAAGCAAACTGTCGGAATGTCTAAGAAAGGCAATGATGCGACCATCGGCACCGTCAATCTAGGACGTCAAAACCCGCAACAGTTTTCAGAAGACTGCATCACTCCATCGTAGATTTCTTAGGCATATGCACATCTTGTACATTACACGTAGACCTACCAAGCACAACAAGCCTATCCTTTGGCCCCACCGCTTGTCATCTGCCGCAGCCACCACAACAACCCGCCCCAGTTCAAAACAGAATTCCGGCTTCGAGACCTCCTCAGTCGGCGTATCAAACTTCAGCTCCACAAGCTCAGCAGAGCAATGTTGCCCCACCGCGACAACGCAAGCAATATACACTACTACCAGCTACTCTATCTCATATATACCGGCAGCTCCTAGTAGGCAATAAGATCCGGTCGGAGGCACCTCATCCTAATTTTGATCCAACAGTACAGAATCAAAATTTGCGTTGTGAATTTCATCAGGGTGGTCCAGGTCACACCACTGACAATTGCTGGAAACTCCGACAAAAGTACAGGAGATGATTGACACGAAACAAATCTCCTTCAATGAGGTCAAACCGCCGAATGTGCGTGCGAATCCTCTTCCTGATCATGGATCAAATTCAGGACCTTCCGTCAACATGATTAGCATCGCAGTTATTGGAGAGGAGGAGGATCTCTAGGAAACTCCAATCCCATTCATCATCGACTATGCTCCGGCAGAAGTCGTAGCTACATACACCCCGTTCGTCATCGAGGTTCCTACAAATGAGCTATGTAAGGACCGGCGAGTTCCCTGGGATTACGGAGGTGAGGTTGCTAACATGGAGCACGAAATGAGCGCGATGGGCATCACGCGCTCAGGACGAGTTTATCAGGGCCTAGAGCTTACAGATAAAAAGAAAACCCCTGCTGCTGCATTCTCAACCACTCCAGAAGCTGCTCCACTCCCTTCAAAAAAGGTCACTGACCAAGAAGCCGAAGCTTTCATGAAGGTGATTAAAGCGAGCGAATACAAGTTGGTGGAGCAAATGGGCAAGTCACCCGCTCATATTTCGCTCCTTGCCTTGCTTCTGAACTCCAAGCCTCATCGTGATGCTCTATTGAAAGTCCACACTGCTGCACGAGTTCCGAAAGAGACTACACCGGATAGGATCGAGGAGATTGTGAATTCCATCTTCTCAAATCAAATCTGCTTTGCCGATGATGAGCTTTCATCTGAAGGTCAGGCACACTTGCGGGCACTGCATATAGTCTGTAAGTGCAATAATCACGTCGTGGGTCGAGTCGTGATCGACAACGGCTCTGCTCTCAACGTTTGGCCTGTCTCCACGCTGAAACAGATGAACGTGGACATGAGCCGCATTCGTGCTAGCAAGACCACTGTCCGAGCCTTCGACGGCTCTAGGAGAGTAGTGAACAGAGAGATAGATCTCCCGATCGACGTGGGGCCTTGCTCATTCTCTGTCACTTTCCAGATTCTAGAGATCCCCAACGCCTTCAGCCTCTTGCTTGGAAGGCCTTGGATTCACGCTACCGGCGCTGTTCCTTCATCACTGCACCAGAAGCTGAAATTCTTTGTCGAGGGCAAGCTCATCACTATCAACGGCAAAGAAGACTATGGGATCTATAAGGAGATAGCCGTCCTCTATATCAACATTGGGGAAGAAGATCAGAACCTCCCCTTCCACTCTTTCGATATCGTTTCCGTGATTCGAGATTACGGAGAAGTCGGCCCATCCCAGGCCGATCGCATGATTGGGAAGGTTCCGCTGAAGAATGACTATATCCCCAGAACTGGACTCAGGGCACACGCATAGCGAATCCTCCGACCAATCGAAATGGAGGAATACCGTAATAGGAGGGGACTTGGTTTTCGCCCCTCCTATCATGAGATCGTGCAGGCTCGCCGTGGAAAGCATCTCCACCGTCTCGCTGCACATTACAGAAAGTTCTCTAGGGGCATTCCGGTTCCACCGCTCTCACAGTTTTTCCCCGTACCACCGATGGTCATGGGAGGCACTTTCGACAGCCCAATCACTGAACCAGATGACTTCTCTTTCGATGCAGTTGAAACATTCTTGACTCTGCCAGCCATATATGCCGTCACTGAGGAGACATCTGTCGGGGTTCATATCTGCCCTGCACGGGAGGATGAAGAGCTTGTTAATTGGACCACGGTTCCGCTCTACTCGGCTATGGTAGCCGATGTGTAAGACGGTCTTTGTAAATAATGCTGCCTGCATGTCGGCAATGCCATAAGCCACATGTCATAAGAGGGGTTTTTGTTATGGCTTGTTAATAGAATCCCCCATGCTTTCTCAATTTCTGCGTCTAAATTCTCTCTCTTGCTTTCCTTTCCCGCAATTTTATTTCTAAAACAATTCGCTTCCATTTCCAGGCTCCAATGGAATCCAAATCATGGATGCAACGATTCGAATTCACCCGAAACACACCTCGGGGAAGGACTTGACGAGGATGGTCACGTGCCCGAGATAGAGGAGAGTTTACATCGTCTCGAAAACCACCAACTCACCTCAGTCGAGCCAACCAAAGAGATCAACACAAACATTATAGAAGAACCACGCACCCTCAGAATCGGAACGGGTCTTGAACTTGCACAAAGATCCCAGATGATCAATTTCTTGATAGAGTATCAAGAGATCTTTGCTTGGTCTTATGCCGACTACCAGGCTTAGACCCTTCAATCGTAAAGCATTTCCTCCCACTCGACATTCAAAGATCTCCGCCCAAATGCCAACACTTACGGCGTCAACGAGCTGATCTTCTTCTCCGCATTAAGGAGGAGGTCATCAAGCAGATGGATGCAGGATTCTTGGAGGTATGCAATTACTCTGAATGGGTAGCGAACATCGCGCCTATGGAAAAGAAGAACGACAAAGTCAGAGTCTGCATCGACTACCGAGACCTCAACAGGGCCAGTCCTAAAGATAACTTCTTGCTGCCCTATATCGACGTCTTGGTGGACAACATTGCACGTCACACACAATTCTCCTTCATGGACGGCTTTTCTGGATACAATCAGATTCAGATGGCCGAAGACAATAAGATCAAAACAACGTTCATCACGATGTGGGGCACGTTTTGCTACAAGGTCATGCCTTTCGGTCTCAAAAATGCCGGGGCAACCTATCAGCAGGCGATGGTCACTTTCTTTCATGACATGATGCATAAAGAGATGACTGCAAAGTCCAAAGAAGGTGAAGATCATCTGGTTAACCTCAAGCGACTATTCGATCGTCTCAAAAAGTACAAGTTCCGACTCAACCCGACAAAATGCACCTTCGGTGATAAGTCAAGCAAGTTATTAGGGTTTGTAGTCAATGAAAAGGGCATTGAGGTCGACCCTGACAAGGTTAAGGCGATCATGGAATTGCCCCTCTCCATCGACAGTGCGCGAAGTAAGGAGCTTCCTAGGACGGCTGAATTACATTGCGCATTTCATTGCAAATTTGACAGACAAGTGCCAACCGCTCTTCCGCTTGCTTCGTAAAAATGCAGCGGTCGAATGGGATGACGAGTGTCAGAAAGCTTTTGATATAGTCAAGGTATATCTGGTTCAGCCGCCGGTGTTGGTCCCACCTTCACCAAATTGTCCTCTCATTTTGTACTTGACAGTACGCCAACAATCCATTGGGTGCATGTTAGGGCAAAGTGATGATTCCTCTAATGCAGAGCGAGCAATTTACTATTTAAGCAAGAAATTCACTGAAGGGGAGTCTAACTACCCTGAAATAGAGAAAATGTGTTGCGCACTCGTGTGGGTCATGCAAAGGCTCCGGCAATACACTCTCTACCACACTGTTCGCCTGCTATCAAAGACAGATCCTCTGAATTATCTGCTTGGCAGTCCGTCCTCCAAGAGAAACATAGCAAAATGGCGAGTACGTGTCGCGCACATCAGTAAAGAGCCAAGCAGTAGCAAACCATCTAGCAGAGTTTCCGATTGATGATAACACACCAATCAACTCTGACTTTCCAAACGAAGGGACTCTCCAAGTAAATGATGAGGAGGAAGATCCTGGGTGGAAGATGTACTTTGACGGCGCAGTCAATTCCACCGGGTCCGGTATTGGCGCAGTGCTGATATCCCATGAAAGACGTCATTTCCCAGTTGCAGCGAAGATTAATTTCCCCTGCACCAACAACATAGCCGAATACGAAGCATGTATCCTTGGCTTACAAATCGCAATCGATCTCAAAGTCAAGGAACTTGAAGTGTTTGGCGACTCTGTGCTCACAATCTTTCAGACGCTCAAGCAGTGGAAGACGAAGGATCCAAAATTGGTGCCGTACCACGAGTATCTCGAAGAGCTGATAGAGAATTTCGACAATGTCTCGTTTACATACACACCCCGCACGAAGAATCAGTTTGCGGATGCACTTGCAACGCTCGCGTCCATGGTGAGCATTACGAATCAAAATCTCATCGAACCAATGGAGTTTGAGATTGCCTAGGGCCCTGCCCATTGCGACATGATCGAGGCTGTCGACGACAAGCCTTGGTATGCAGACATCAAGCACTTGCTACAAACCAGCCAATTCCTGCATTCACTGATCGTCATGATCGGAGAACTGTCTGACGCATCGCAGCACACTTCTTCTTGAGAGGTGAAACTCTCTACCGCCGCTCATTCGAAACCGCACTACTTCGGTGTGTCAATGGAAATGAGGCGCAACGCCTTATGGAAGAAGTGCATGAAGGAAATTGCGGGCCTTACATGAACGGGCTCATGCTTGCAAAGAAACTCATGCGATTGGGCTACTTCTGGTCTACCATGGAGACTGACTGCGTCAAGCATGTCAGGCACTGTCACTTGTGCCAAATCTACACGAATCAGATCAAAGCACCACCCAACGAGTTGCGTCCAATGGCAGCCCCATGGCCTTTTTCAATGTGGGGCATGGATGTGATTGGTCCCATCAACCCTGTACGGACCCGAATGTGGAATCTCGTCGGGGCCAGCATTGCGTGCTTTTGGATCACGCGGCTTGGGAGTGTCCACTTTCCCGTGGGGACGCATGACGGACACGCGTGAGAAGGAGTCGCCATTTATCATTTTACGACCCGAACGTCAAGGGCGGATAAGTTACCCAAGTCTAGGGGTATGGAACACCTAGTTGTTGTTAAGGTATTGATATGTGCGGAACCGGAAAGTCCGAGTTCGGCGGTTCATGTTACGTGCGAGCCTATATCCTGCACGCCCTTTCGGTACTCTGGTTTGCTAGGCTTGCATGTTTTATTATTTACCGCATGAATTAAGTTGCGCTCGGTTCGCACGTTTTGACACCGTAAATTCGATGAATTAAACGATGTCAATTGAGAAGCCGAGAGAGAAGTAAACCCGTATGTCGGGGAGTTGGTTCACAATCTCGCGTTACAGTTCATCAAACCATGGAGGTCGAATCCCTGCGTGAACCAAAACCGCGAGTTCTTGGATTTACTTTTCTTTGGGCAAGCATTAGACCGATTCGATTAATTTGACTCTCGGACCGTTCGCTTACCGATTGAAATTCTTACAGAATGAATGTACAAAATAAAAGTCCTTACAATGCTCTCGAAAACAATAACTACAAATTACAAATGGCCGAATTCCAGTCGACTCACGTTCGGTTATTATTCCACTCTAACTCACCGTGAGTTTGGGAAAACACCAAAAAACTGAAATTCAATGCACGCTCTCACTGAATAGGGCGTTGGACCCTGTGAGTGTTGATTAGGGCGTTGGACCCTGTGATCGATGATTAGAGCGTTGAACCCTAATATCATTCGGCCTAGGGATCAGGCTCGACCCGCATGGCAATCAAGTGCGGAAAGATAACAAGTAACAGGTAAATAACAGACAATGTGTTTGTATTCACCGAATGTACGTGGATTAACATGTTTATTAATCCAAGTGTGTTTTTGCAAGTAAATGTCGTATTCTAAGCAAGCAATCATGTTCAAAATTTAGCATTTGGCTTTGTTTTGAGAACTTGACAAAGAGAGTCAAATCTCGTGTGTGTGGATTGCTTTTACAGTGATTCGGTGTTGTGACACTGAATTACCACTGATTGATCCAAACTTGAATTTTGACTTTAAATTTGGAACCTAGAGTTCCACCAAATCATTTTCTAACATTTGGTTAAGTCGAGTGAAATGATTAATTAGGTAATTGTATTTTCGATACAGAATACCCGACTAGCACCCTAAACAAAGCTAAGATGATGCCAAATCACAAAATGATGTTATTGCCCTTGATTTGAAAATTTGTTTTCAGAAAAGGGAAAACAACACAATATGGATTTGAAAGTATGAGGGTTTTAAAAAGGGCATTAACACCGTTTTGTAATTCGTCAACGCGAGTTACGAATTAATGTCCAGTTCATGCAAAATTGTTTGAATTGAATGAATTAATCATATGAGCGTCCCGATTAACCCGTTCGTGGAATTAATGCTCAAGGTTATTGCCGAATGCATTAATTGTGTAAATGATTCGTGATTCGATAACCGAGATGATTTCACAAGGATCGAGGATAATTTGGTAAAATAACCAAAAATATCCTCATAACCGAATGAACCCAAATAAGTCATCGATATTCGAATCCATGCATGTTTGCTTGAAAGACATTTCATGTGAGGTTCTTGATGTAAAGAAACTTGGAAATTGCATGGGATCCGAGAACGGACTTAAAACGGGAGGAAGAAGCCTCATGGAACCCAAATAACTCCATGAGACTCTCGGCTAATTCTCATTGGAAAAAGCCGAGAGGTCTCATGGCCTGTATTAGGTTCCACGAGGTTTCCACGTCTTGTTTTGAATCCTTTCTCGCATGCTCAAACAACAAACACTATAAATGACACATTTTTTACAAAAGCCAGTATTGCCATGATTTGTTTAACTCATTCAAACATGGAAGCATGCACAAACATGTTATTTACGGAATCGATAAAACAATACCGATTTCATGCACATAAGAAAATACGAGAAAACTCGGGAATCGAGCTTGGATCGGGCTAAGAAGGCCGATCTTAACCCAAGGAAAGCAAGCTAAGCTTCGGTCACCTCTTCTTGAGGCAAACCGTAAAGCTCTTTTGCTTGTTTCGGGTCGGGATGGTCTTTCGAGTGACGATCGAAACGTTTCCCGACATGCTAACATGTTATATGATGACGAACATGCATAATATAATGTGAAAACGCATAAAAAATAAATCTTGCATATGGAACATGACATATACTCCATATCACTCCATAGACATGTAAAAAATATAAAAAGCCCTAACTCCTCTAAGTTGAGAATGTTTTACATAGCCTCGGGATACGAGGAAAGAGTCGGGGAAGTGTTTGAGAGTCGGGTGACTCGGTTGAACGCTTGGAAGGATGCTCGGGTGTAAAGGATGCACGTTCGGGCAAGTAAGGGCGCGCGGGGCGCACGCGGCTGTGTGCAGCTGGGCGCACGCGGCTGTGTGCAGCTGGGCGCTGCTGTGCAGCTACGGGTGTACTGTTCACCCGAGAGCACGTCCTTCACCCGAAGTCATCTAAATGACCTGAAATGATGAGCAAATGACTTCAAACCAAAAATCTAAGTTCATAAATGATCTCCTTGGGTCCAAAACATGTGGTCCATGGAGTTTGAGAATTTTTGAACTTAAGTTGAGATGATGAACATCGGCTTCCGACTTAAGAAACTCAAAGCTTTCTTTGGGTTTTCTTCGGTTTTTCTCTCTTGGTTTTGAAGTGTTGAAGCTTGCTAGTTTTGGCTATGGAGTTGAGAGCTTTTCTTGAGGGAGAAAGCTTGGAGAGAGTGGGCAAGAAGAGAAGTGATGAACTTAATCACTTTTGGGCAATTTATAGGCAAAAGTAATGAGCAATTAAGCAAAAGCAAGTGCTCTTAACCCCTTGGATTAAGCTTGGACGATTTGATTAAGAAAATATCAAGCCTCATCTTCTTCCATTGCATTAATGAAGAAGAAATAAGACATTGATGAGCATTGATGAGGAGTTGAGTGCTGTCTTCAACCTCTCCAAGATATTTTGGCTAAGAGAGGGCAAGTTGGTTTCTTGCATTGATGAAGAAGAAGTCGAAATTTCTAAGGCATTGAGGAAAAACTGAGAGAAAGCTCGGGTCTCGAATGATCGCGCATTCGAAGCTCGTGGTTCAAATTGAAAGTCGAATTGTCGATATACGCGAGGAAACAGATTTAATGAGTCTGAGATTGGCATTTTCCGTGAGAAATTGCCAAATGTCTGTATGAGGCTCGGAAGCCGGTTTTGCTCCTTTTACGCATTCAGAGCGAGGTTACCCACTTCTGACAGCATATCTTGTATCTTCATCCCACGTCGGTCATTTTGACATAAATTGTCAAATTACGTGGGCACTTGACCCTTAAGCTGATAATGCAAATATGGGGTCGGAGATGTCATAGGAGGCTGAAACTGGATTTCTCAGATTGCTTTTTGAGTTGCTTGGGCGATCCGGAGATCCCTATGATCTCTGTTTGTCGAGATTGGGTCTCTAAGGACATGAAAAGTGCATCTGAGACCCATAAAGCACTGCTCGGGGGGTCTAGATGAGTTGTGTTGTACGGACCCGAATGTGGACTCTCGTCGGGGCCCGTATGCGCGCTTTTAGATCGCGCGGCTTGGGAGTGTCCACCTTCCTGTGGGGACGCGTGACGGACACGAGTGAGATAAGGAGTCGCCACTTATCATTTTACGACCCGAAGGTCGAGGGCGGATAAGTTGCCCGGGGTCTAGGGGTATGGAACACCTAGTTGTTGTTAAGGCATTGATTTGTGCGGAACCGGAAAGTCCGTGTTCGGGGGTTCATGTTACGTGCGGGCCTATATCTCACACACCCTTTCGGTACTCTGGTTTGCTAGGCTCGCATGTTTTATTTATTCATCGCGTGAATTAAGTTGTGCTTGGCTCACACGTTTTGACGCCGTAAATTCAATGAATTAAACGATGTCGGTTGAGAAGCCGAGAGAGAAGTAAATCCTTATATCGGGGAATTGGTTTACAATCTTGCGATACAGTTTATCAAACCATGGAGGTTGAATCTCTGCGTGAACTAGAACCGCGAGATCTTGGATTTACTTTCCTTTGGGCAAGCATGAAACCGATTCGAATGATTCGACTCTCGGACCGTTTCCTCGCCAACTGAGATTCTTACATATTGAATGTACAAAACAAAAATCCTTACAATGAACTCTCAAAAATACATCAAATCATAATTACAAATGGGTGAATCTCAGTCAGTTTTCATTCAGTTATTATTCCGCTCTAACTCACTGTGAGTTTAGGGAAACACCGAAAAACTGAAATTCGACATGCACTCTCAATGAATAGGGCGTTGGACCTTGTGAGTGATGATTAGGGCGTTGGACCCTGTGCTTGATGATTAGGGCGTTGAACCCTAATATTATTCGGCCTAGGAATCAGGCTCAACCCATATGGTAAACAAGTGCGGAAAGATAACACGCAACATGTTAATAACAGACAAGGTGTTTGTTATTGTCGTGTTTACGTGAATTAACAGATTATTAACCCAGGGGTGTTTTTGCAAGCAAATGCCATATGCTAAGCAATCAAACACATGCCAATGTTTTATCATTCGGCTTATGTTGGAAACTTGAAAAAGAGAGTTAAATCTCATGTGTGTGGATTGCTTTTAGAATTGTTTTGTATTGTGACACTGAATTTCCACTGAATTAGCCAAACTCGTGTTTTGACTCTAGATTTGGAATCTAGAATTCCTCCTAACCATTATCTAGTGTTTGGTTAGGTTGAGTGAAATGTTAATCAGCATTTTGCATATTTTTCTGACAGAGATAACCGTTCTAGTTACCCCAGTCAATATTAGGATGACAGAAACTCATCAGTTAGATAAGAAGAGGCTATGCAGATGAACCTGCACCTGAACAGGTAGCCCGTTCTTATCCCGTACTGTAGTGTTTTTGTCATGCTAACCCTAGGAGTGTCGCTGAATTGTGAAAAGACGATTTCGCCCTTTATTGGAAAATTATTTTCAGAAAAGAGGAAACATCGTAGTGCGGGCCACCTCGACCTGTAGCCGGTGTCGACCAATTCCCTAGATCGTCCAGGGTTGTGCAAGAACCCCGAAAAAGCCAAACAACTGGTCGATCTGCCCGGAAGTGATCTAGAAAGTTCTTCTGTATCTTGACCTGAGTTACCTGGAATCAGGTGAAAACTCAAGTTAGGATGCAGAAGCCCTTTTCAGATGTCATTTGGCAACTCATCGACGCGAGTTATCAGTTAATGGCCAATTCGTGTAAACTTTATCAGTGTAAAGTGGGTTTAATCATATGAGCGTCCCGATTAACCCGTTCGTGAAATTAATGCTTAAGGGTTGTGCCGAATGGATTAATTATGAAAGCGATTCGTGACTCGGCGACCAAGACGATTCCATAAGGATCGAGGATAATTCGGTCAAATAACCGAAACTACCCTCGTAACCGAATGAGGCATCGATACCCGAATCCATGCATGCTTTGTTTTGAAAAGAAATTTTCATGCGATATTGCGACAATAATGTAAATTGCAAATTACACGAAAGCCGAGAACGGACTCAAAACGGGAAGAGGAAGCCTCATGCAACCCGTACGAGTCTAAGAGGCTCTCGATTACTTCTCCTTGGAGATAGCCGAGAGGTCCCATGGCCTTAATGGGGTTCCATGAGGTTTTCCCGTCTCGTTTTGAATCATTTCTCGTATGCTTAAACAATAAACATGATAAACGACACGATTAAACGAAAGTCGGTATTGCCATGATTTGAATAACGCATTCGAACATGCAAACATGCACAAACAAGTTATTTAAGGAATCGATAAAACAATATCGACTTTATGCATGTAAGAAAACTCGAGAAAACTCGGGAATCGAGCTTGGATCGGGCTAAGAAGGCCGATCTTAACCCGAGGAAAGTAAGCCAAGCCTCGGTCACCTCTTCTTGAGGCAAACTCGAGAGCTCGTTTGCCTATTTCGGGTCGATCAAAACGTTTCCCGACATGCTAACATGTTATATGATGATGAGCATGCATAATATAACATGAAAGTGTATAAAAATTAAGTCTTGCAAGTTAAACATGCATAAAACGTCATATTACTCCATAGCCATGCAAATAATGTAAAACGTTCTAACTTCTCTAAGTCGAGAATATTTTACCTAGCCTCGGGATACGAGGAAAGAGTTGGGGAAGTGTTCAAGAGTCGGGTGACTCGGTTGAACGCTTGGAAGAGTGCTCGGGTGCAAGGGCTTGCACGTTCGGGGAGCTAGGCGCACGAGCTTGCGGCTGGAGTGCACGGGAGGCGCGCGAGCAGGCGGTGGGCG
Source organism: Punica granatum (assembly GCF_007655135.1). Classification (NCBI taxonomy): domain Eukaryota; kingdom Viridiplantae; phylum Streptophyta; class Magnoliopsida; order Myrtales; family Lythraceae; genus Punica; species Punica granatum. The sequence goes on along the minus strand of NC_045127.1, from coordinate 38,476,467 downwards.
TGCGCATGGGGCACGCGGGTGCGCACTGTTCACCCGAGAGTGACGATTCTTCATCCGAAATGCACTAAATGACCTGAAACAATAATTTAAAGACTTCACATGGAAAAACCAACTTCACCAATGAACTCCATGGGTCCAAAACATGTGGTCCATGGAGTTTGAGAATTTTTGAACTTAAGTCGGGATGATGAACATCGGCTTCCGACTTAATAACTCAAAGCTTCCTTCGGGTTTTCTTTGGGTTTTCTCTCTTGGTTTTGAAGTGTTGAAGCTTGCTGGTTTTGGCTATGGAGTTGAGAGCTTTTCTTGAGGGAGAAAGCTTGGAGATAGTGTGCAAGAGGAGAAGTGATTAACTTAATCACTTTGGGGCTATTTATAGGCAAAGCTAATGGGCAATTAAGCAAAAGCAAGCACACTTAAGCCTCCCATTAGCAAATTTCGGTTTGCCTAATGAGGATGAGGATGAATGTGAGCCAAGTATCCTTCATGTGGAAGAGCCAAAGCCATTAATGAGCATTGATGAAGGCTTGAGTGTTGTCTTCAAACTTCTTGGATATTTTCATGCAAGAGTGCAAGTTGGCTTCTTGCATTGAAGAAGAAGAAGCTTCTAGAATAAAGGGTGACTCATCTTGGGCATCCCGTCGGTCCCACGACCGAAGAGGAGATACCGGGAAAAAGCTCTGGTCTCGATTGATCGCGCATTCGAGGCTCGTGGTTCGAACCGAATGTTGAATTATCGATATACGCAAGGAAACGGATTTAATGAGTCCGAGATTAGCATTTTCCATGAGGAATTGCCAAATGTCTGTATGAGGCTCGGAAGCCGGTTTTGCTTCTTTTATGCATTCAGAGCGAGGTTACCTACTTCTGACAGCATATCTTGTATCTGCATCCCACGTCGGTCATTTTGATATAAATTGTCAAATTACGTGGGCATTTGTCCCTTAAGCCGGCAAATGCAAATATGGAGCTAGAGATGTCCTAGGAGGCTAAAACTGAATTTCTCAGATTGCTTTCTGAGTTTCTTGGGTGATCCGGAGATCACTGTTATCTCCGTTTGCCGAGATTGGGCCTCTAAGGATATGAAAAGTGCATCTGGGACAATTAAAGCACTGCTCGAGGGGTCTAGATGAGTTGTGTTATTCATTCCAACGATTCCACATTGAGCCTTGAGAAGGCTAGCATTGTGTAACGTAAGCATTTGGCGTCAAGTTTCCCCAAAGAGGACCTCTGGATATGGATCTTCACTGAAAATGGCCTTTTGTGCTTCTCGGAGGTTACTCGGGAAACCGTGAAGGGTTTTCTGTCTGTTTTGCCCAATTGCGAATGTCCGCTGGAGTTTTCAGGGCAATGTAGTGTGAACTTCGTTTGCCGTAATTCCATCAGACCAGTCTCCGGTTATGCTCTTCTGAAGAGGGGTATGCCCGTTTTGTCGCTCGGAAGTCATTCAGGGTGTCTGTATGGCTTCCAAAAGACAATCTGAAGCACTGCTCGTGCTCTGTATGATTGTGGGGCATGGCCGCATCTGATATTTGGAATTAACTTTTCTCCAAGAAACAATCATTTTTGGACTTCCACTGAAAAGTTGTCTGTATACAGAAAGTTGTTCTGTATAGAGCAAATGATTTGCAAAATGCCTTTGGAGACACTTTTCATATGTTTGGCATTGGTGTGGATTTTTGAAGTCCAATATTGGCTATCTTCTAACGATCGAGCGAACTATCGGAAAATAGAACTGTCCATGTGATATACTGAAAATGCCGATTTTGGACATTGTTGAGCTCTCTAGTCACTCTTTTGCTTTTTGATGATCCCTGGAGTCTTTTTGTCATATTCATGTGTCATTTGCCCGATTTCGCCGACTTGAGGACGAATAGTGATTTTCTGCTATGTTAAGTCATTTTTCTCTGTATTCTGCTCAAGTTGTGGCTTGGATCCTTGCTGATAATGTAATTTGAATCAGTGAGCCAAAATGGAGTGCAGACAGCTTGCCCCTCTTTGACTGCTTGCTCGAATAGAGGATGCAGCCAAAGACTTCAGAAGCACCACAGTTTGATAGCAATGATCGAAGTGGAATTTCCTATATGGCCTTCTCCTTCTTGCTTTGGACATGTGGGATGTTGTACCTAATAAAAAGGAGATATAGTGAGATTCGCACAATGGACGTGTAGAGTCCTGAGCAGAACTGGGATAGGCATTTAAAATCTGGACTGAGCCGAAAGGGACTGACCCCTGAGCAAACTTTAAAGACGGGATTAACCCGAAGGGGACTGACCCCAGTGCAAAAATCAAAGTCGGGATTGACTCGAAGGGGACTGACCCCAGTGCAGAAATTAAAGTCGGGACAGACCCGAAGGGGACTGACCCATTGTGCAGAAATGTAGTCAGGACTGACCCCAGTGCAGAAATTAAAGTCGGGACTGACCCGAAGGGGACTGACCCCTGTGCAGAAATGTAGTCGGGACTGACCCGAAGGGGACTGACCCCTCTGCAGAAAAGTAGTCGAGATTGAGCCGAAGGAGACTGACCCCTGTACAAAAATTAAAGTCGGGACTGACTCGAAGGGAACTGACCCCATTGCAGAAAAGTAGTCTGGACTGACCCCTGTGCAGAAAAGTAGTCGGGATTGATCCGAAGGGGACTGACCCCTCTGCAGAAAAGTAGTCGGGATTGACCCGAAGGGGACTGACCCCTGTGCAGAAAAGTAGTCGGGATAGATCCGAAGGGGACTCATCCCAGTGCAAAAAAGTAGTCGGGACTGACCCGAAGGGGACTGATCCCTGTGCATAAAAGTAGTCGGGATTAACCAGAAAGGGAATGACCCCTGTGCATAAAAGTAGTCGGGACTGACCCGAAGGGCACTGACCCCTGTGCAGAAAAGTAGTCGGGACTGAACCGAAGGGGACTGACCCCAGTGCAGAAAAATAGTCGGGACTGACGCCAATGTAGAAAAGTAGTCGGGATTGACCCGAAAGGGACTGACCCCTGTGTAGAAATTAAAGTCTGAACTGACCCGAAGGGGACTGACCCCAGTTAAGAAAAGTAGTCGGGATTGACCCGAAGGGGACTGAACCCTGTGCAGAAAAGTAGTCGGGACTGACTCGAAGAAGACTGACCCCTGTGCAGAAATTAAAGTCGGGACTGACCAGAAAGGGACTGACCCCAATGCAGAAAAGTAGTCGGGACTGACCCCTGTGCAGAAAAGTAGTCTGGATTGACCCGAATGAGACTGACCCCTGTGCAGAAAAGTAGTCAGGACTGACTCGAAAGGGACAGACCCCTGTACAGAAATTAAAGTCGGGACTGACCCGAAGGGGACTGACCCCAATGCAGAAAAGTAGTCGGGATTGACCCGAAAGGGACTGACCCCTGTGCAGAAAAGTAGTCGGGATTAAAACGAAGGGGACTGACCCCTCTGCAGAAAAGTAGTCGGGATTGACCCGAAGGGGACTCACCCTTGTGTAGAAAAGTAGTCGGGATTGACCCGAAGGGGACTGATCCTAGTGCAGAAAAGTAGTCGGGACTGACCCGAAGGGGACTGATCCTATGCAGAAAAGTAGTCGGGATTGACCCGAAGGGGAATGACCCCTGTGCATAAAAGTAGTCGGGATTGACCCGAAAATGACTGACCCCTGTGCAGAAAAGTAGTCGGGATTGACCCGAACGGGACTGACCCCCGTGCAGAAATTAAAGTCAGGACTGACTCGAAGGGGACTGACCCCAGCGCAAAAAAGTAGTCGGGACTGACCCCTGTGCAGAAAAGTAGTCGGGGTTGACCTGAAGGGGACTGACCCCTGTGCAAAAATTAAAGTCTGGACTGACCCGAAGGGGACTGACCCTAGTGCAGAAAAGTAGTCAGGACTGACCCCCGTGTAGAAAAGTAGTCGGGATTGACCCGAAGGGGACTGACCCCTGTGCAGAAATTAAAGTCGGGACTGACCCGAAGGGGACTTACCTTAATGCAGAAAAGTAGTCGGCACTGACCCGAAAGGGACTGACCCCTGTGCAGAAAAGAAGTCGGGACTGACCCGAAGGGGACTGACCCCTGTGTGCAGAAAAGTAGTAGGGACTGACCCGAAGGGGACTGACTCCTGTGCAGAAATTAAAGTCGGGACTGATCCGAAGGGGAGTGACCCCGGTGCAGAAAAGTCGTCGGGACTGACCCAAAAGGGACTGACCCCTATGCAGAAAAGTAGTCGGGATTGACCCGAATGGGACTGACCCCTGTGCAGAAATTAAAGTCTGGACTGATCCGAAGGCGACTGACCCCTGTGTAGAAAAGTAGTCGGGATTGACCCGAAGGGGACTGACCCCTGTGCAGAAAATTAGTCGGGAGTGACTCGAAAGGGACTGACCCCAATGCGGAAAAGTAGTCGGGACGGACCCGAAAGGGACTGACCCCTGTGCAGAAAAGTAGTCGGGACTGACCCGAAGGGGATTGACCCTTGTGTGCAGAAAAGTAGTCGGGACTGACCCGAAGGGGACTGACCCCTGTGCAGAATTAAAGTCGGGACTGAACCGAAGGGGACCGACCCCGGTACAGAAAAGTAGTCGGGACTGACCCGAAGGGGACTGACCCCTATACAGAAAAGTAGTCGGGATTGACCTGAAAGACACTGACCCCTGTGCAGAAATTAAAGTCTGGACAGACCCGAAGGGAACTGACCCCTGTGTAGAAAAGTAGTCGGGATTAACCCGAAAGGGACTGACCCCTGTGCAGAAAAGTAGTCAGGAATGACTCGAAGGGGACTGACCCCTGTGTAGAAATTAAAGTCGGGACTGACCCGAAGTGGACTGACCCAATGCAGAAAAGTAGTCTGGACTGACCCGAAGGGGACTGACCCCTGTGCAGAAAAGTAGTCGGGACTGACCCGAACGAGATTGACCCCTGTGCAGAAAAGTAGTCGGGACTGACTCGAAGGAGACTGACTCCTGTGCAGAAATTAAAGTCGGGACTGACCCGAAGGGGACTGACCCCAATGTAGAAAAGTAGTCGGGACTGACCCGAAGGAGACTGACCCTTGTGCAGAAAAGTAGTCGGGTTTAATCCGAAGGGGACTGACCCCTCTGCAGAAAAGTAGTCGGGATTTGCCCGAAGGGGACTCACCCTTGTGTAGAAAAGTAGTCGAGATTGACCCGTAGGGGACTAATCCCAGTGCAGAAAAGTAGTCGGGACTGACCCGAAGGGGACTGATCCCTGTGCAGAAAAGTAGTCGGGATTGACCTGAAGGGGAATGAACCCTGTGCATAAAACTAGTTGGGACTGACCCGAAGGGGACTGAACCCTGTGCAGAAAAGTAGTCGGGATTGACCCGAACAGGACTGACCCCTGTGCAGAAATTAAAGTCGGGACTGACCCGAAGGGAACTGACCCCAGCGTCGAAAAGTAGTCGGGACTGATCCGAAGGGGACTGACCCCTGTGCAGAAAAGTAGTCGGGATTGACCCGAAGGGGACTGACCCCTGTGCAGAAATTAAAGTCTGGACTGACACAGTGCATAAAAGTAGTCGGGACTGACCCCTGTGTTGAAAAGTAGTCGGGATTGACCCGAAGGGGACTGATCCCTGTGCAGAAAAGTAGTCGGGACTGACTCGAAGGGGACTGACCCCTCTGCAGAAATTAAAGTCGGGACTGACCCCAAATGCAGAAAAGTAGTCGGGACTGACCCGAAAGGGACTGACCCCTGTGCAGAAATGTAGTCGTGATTGACCCGAAGGGGATTGACTCCTGTGCAGAAAAGTAGTCGGCACTGACTCGAAGGGGACTGACCCCTGTGCTGAAATTAAAGTCGGGACTGACCGCAATGCAGAAAAGTACTCGGGACTGACCCCTATGCAGAAAAGTAGTCGGGACTGACCCAAAGGGGACTAACCCTTCTGCAGAAAAGTCGCATGGGATGCATTGCAGAATGAAAATGCTTGCAAAAAGTAAATGCAAATGCTGGGGAGTTGCGTGAGGTGTAGAAGGAATCATTGTGATTCCTCCATCACTGAGCTTGTCTGTGCTGCAATTAATGTAATGGCAGAATGTGTCGTTGCTTGCCAACTGATTGCGTTGCAACTGAGTGCCTGGTGTGCTATTCTAACTGTAGTAGAGTGAATGTGAAACCCTGAGAATTCTGATTTGTCGGGGACCAACGTTGTTGCTGGAGCGGTTGCACTTTGTCGGATTCCGAATTTGCTGTTGGGCCATTGTGCTTTCGCTGATGATTCCCCGACTATGCGATGAGGGATTTTGCTTCGCGGAATGACGTGTGCTGAAGGACTCGAGCTCTGGAGTGGAGTGCCTACGTATCCCGAGTGGTAGGGAATTAGAGTCTGCCGTAGTTCCTGTCGTTTGCAGTACTTGTGATCCTGACATTACTAGCAAATCATGTGAGAAATACTAACAAGTGATTGATACAGGTAAGCATGAAAATGTTGTTGCAATACGTAGATCTTCAATTTTGGGTCACCTAAGTGACTCGTGAAGAATTTTGCTTTAATAGTGCAGGTGGGTCCCGTTCTCGGAGGCCTAGATGCGAGGCCTCCAGGGGCTACCATTAGCTATGTATTGGGCATATCAAGACATCCCCGACAATGTCCTAGCAGCTCTATCGGTTGTTCGAAGCGCACATCGGCTTTGAACCCTTCTCAATAGGGTACCGTAGGGCAGCTGCATTTGCAACTCGTTTGGGGATTTCTGTTCAGATTTGGTCAGACTCGGTCTGATCATTTCCAAAGCGTTATGACTAGACTCTCGGAGAGGAATGTCTGAGATTTTGGCTCTGTGATAGCCTGTTAAAGGGTGGCTGTGACCCATTTGGAGTTATGCAAAGACAAAGAGAAAAGAGAAAGCTTGGGAAACACATTGCTCCAGGCTAAAATGATACATGAGTTCACGCCTGCAGCGAGATGTACCCCTTTTCATCTGTTCTTCTGTTGTGTAGGTTATCCCAAACTGCTTGGATGGCATGCTCGGTTTGCCCACTATGCTTGAGGAGGAATCCTCCGCCCTAGACGGTTGAGCTGTGTTGGAGGGCTGATCGAGGATCATGTTGGAGTAGATAATCTGGCCACTTCCATTGAGGATCCCTAGTCCGCACGATTTGTGAAGAACCAGGGGGTCATGTTTGTCCATCTCTCGTTTAACTCTCCTTTTGCTACGGTCACCCACCTCGGGGCCGTACCTCCCAACCTAAAGGGGATGAACTCTCCTTCTACCACGACCGCCCACAAAGGAGTTTCCGGTCGTGCCTCTCTTTTTTCCTAGTTTTTGCCTAGGCCGCCCCCAAAAGGGGTTTTCAACCTAGCGAGCTCGATTCTTTTATCTCTCGAATTTGCAAGGGCAAAGGATTCAAAGGATTCAACCTCCGAGTGTATTGTGTTCTGTCTCCATCGAGGAGTGGTGTCTACTGCTTCCCCTTTTTTTTTGTTTCGGGATTTATTGACTGCTTTTGAATTGGCGGTGCCGGTGCTTTTGGTGAACGTCGGCGTTGCCCTGTTCTATTGGTTGGCTGGTTTTTCCCGCTTCTTTTTCTCTCTCTCTTCATTGGCGGGTTTTTCTGCTTTCTTTTTTTTTCGCTCTATTTTTTCTTGCAACTAGGGTTTGTTTTGTGCCCCGTGTCTTTGTTTGGAACTCCTCGACTTTGGATTGTCGAGGCCACTTTGATGTGCTTCGCCTCGTGGAGACTTATTGCATGTTGCTAGCCCTATTTTGTGAGGGCCGGCTTTCTTGGAAGTTTGATTCTTGTACACTCGAAAGTTGAACTTCGTGTCATTTTCCCTTGCAAGCGTTACATGTGAATTTCCCCTCTTGTCCAGGAAAAGAAAATGTCAAATTGCCCTGGTAATAGGGAACCGAGGTTGCCCCTGTGTGAATGTTGATCGGGGATGCCTGGGTCTTCATTTTGTGGAAGTGGCCTGTGGCAGGCGCCTTGAGCAATGTCTCCGATCATCTCTTGTTGTTCTTTACAGTACGTACCTTTTGGAGGGTGCACGCGGTTAAAGCCAATGGATGTTCGCGGAAGACTGTTGCATCGATACTGAGTGATTCACTCAATTGTCTTTGTCTTTGGTTTCATAGGGGGTACCTCAGCGTCGAACACTTCCCTTGTCAAAGTATAAGGAAAGGGTCTGAGACAAGTTCTCGGGGAAGCGTGAACTCGCACATCGCTCTTCGCATGTGGTCAATGTGCCCCTGTGAAGGATGACAAAGAAGACAATGCATTAGGCGATTATGCGGGGGGTATGTGGTAAGAAATATGAGGTGGTCCCATGGGAAAATCCCTTTTTGTCCCGCGCGCAACCAATGGGGTGCTTCGTGCAGACGACATTTGTTCCGGGAATCTGGTCATCACCACTCTGGAGTGGTTAGACCGTGACTGAGGTCACATAATTTCCTAGGGAAGGCTCGAGGAGCCGGGTCCCATGAGGACAGGTGAGTCGAACATGTCCAACAGAACTAATAGGGCGTCACAAAGACTGTCCTAATGTCCTGTTTGAAGGATTTGTTCATGTCGGGAACCCATTTGTAAGAATGAATTTAAATTAAAGCAAAAGAGAGTTTAAAGATGACTGCGCATGTTGTTCCAGTGCTTAGTCGGCGGCAACGGCAGAGGACGGGTGAGATCCATTATTTGATCGGAGGCATGACCGTGCTGGTATCTCTTGTAATCGAGAGTTGGGTCATGCTCTGTTTTTGGAGCTATCACTTCCGGTCTTTTCAATTGAAGGATTAGACTTGCTCCTCGGAGTATTGCTTGGATGAATTTGAATCCAAGTTGATTTTGGATTTCAAATGAGCCTAAAAGCAGTAAATGCGAGGTGTCAAAACCTGAAAGTAGTAAATGTGGGGCCGGAGCCCAAAAGTGGGGCCGAAGCCCGATGAAGGGCCGAAGCCCAAAAGTGGGGCCGGAGCCCGATGTAGGGTTGAAAACCAAAAGTAAATGCAGGGCCGGAGCCCGATGTGAGGCCGAAGCCCAATGCAGTAAATGCAGGATTGGAGCCTGATATAGGGCCGGAGCCCGATGTGGGGCCGGAGCCCGATGTGGGGCCGGAGCCTAATGCAGTGAATGCAGGGCCTGAGCCTAATGCAGTGAATGCAGGGCCGGAGCCCGATGCTAGGCCTGAGCCCAATGCAGTAAACGCGGGGCCGGAGCCCGATGCAGTAAATGCAGGGCCGGAGCCCGATGCAGGGCCTGAGCCCAATGCAGTAAATACAGGGCCTGAGCCCGATGCAGTAAATGCATGCTTGATAGGAAAATGCAAGAGATACAAAAGCAAAGGTCAATGCTGAGGAATAGCGCAAGGCGCTGCAATGCGGTGACGCTGATTTGCTTGCGGTCTTGCTCTGTGGAGCAGGGATGGGGACTTAGTGTTGAAATCTCAAGGAGTTGGATGGATGGGAGACGTTTGTTGTCTCAATTGTGGTCGCTCAGTATTCAAGTTGTCTTCTTGTTGAGAATTTCCTGCAATGGGAAAAGAAAACAATGAAGGAGCATGAACTGTTCAGGATTTCAATGCAAGAGTGTAGGGAAGCGAACTGGCCTGGTAGGCGTCGTGCGAGCACACCGAGAGACATGCATTGATTCTTTGAGCGTGCGTGCATGAGTTGGTGTGAACATGCTTGGACATGTCTGAGGCACACTTGATCGTTGGTAGATGTGTGGGGTCACGAGGAGAGATGTGCGTCCAATCATTAGGTGACGCTCTCTGTTAGGAAGCAGTTAGTGTTGGTTAACTTCGCCTGGGAAGGTTGATCGGCCCTCAGGCCACAGCTCGTCTTGCTGTGGAGGAAGGGTGAAGACCGCAGGTGATCTATCTACGAAGGTTGGCACGACTCGCCAATCATGCGGGGTGGGTGGCCGGGATGAACGGCCTCTGGTCAAAGCACGTCTCGCCATGGAGAGGTGAAGATCGCGGGTGGTCTATCCGCGAAGGTTGACACAACTCGTCTATCGTGCGGAAATGCGTTATAGCCGCAAGACAATAAATATATCAAATGTATGCAATGCGTGAGTTTTGAAAGCTAATGCTGTCATTCGCATTGATTCAAAGAGTCTAAAATACAATGCAGTTTGGAAAATAAATCCTTAAGTCGATCTTCCATCCCGCTCGGGGCACAAGTGAGCATTGCCACGGAAAACACCAATTCCAAGCGAAAGCCTAATGGAGGTATCTATCCTAAGATGGGTGGGGACCTCCATGGGTCCTCTTCTTGGACCTCTCCAAGGTAGCGTTCGCACATGCCAACTCCTGATCGCGTCTCTGTAACTCTGCGCGTGCTTGGGCGAGCTCCCTTTGGAGCTCCCTTTGAAGCTGGCACCGATCGATGAGTTGCTCATCTTTCTCGGTGACCTCCCAACGAAGGCGGTCCCTCTCGGACTTGAGGCTAGTGAGTTCCGCTTGGACAGCGATGCTCGAAGTTGAGGGTGCCCCATATGGTGTACTACCCTCAGGTTGTGGAGAGCCGGTGAAATCTTCGTGTACTGATGAACTCCGCCGGTAGAAACGGAGGATGTACTCTTCCGTAGCCTGAAAATCCCGTTCATCCTGAGTAGGGTGTTCGGGAAAGTAAGGTAGCTCTATGACCGTGGTGCGCCATGCGGATAGGACCTGTTGGATATCACTTTGGCAATCTACGGACGTCTGATTCTCCCGCCAAGTGTGTTCGAACCTAGTCCGTGCCGTGTCCTCGGGGACTGTCTGCAGGCTACCGAACTGCCTCATTACTCGCGACGGGAAGTAAGTGGTGGACCCCGCATGGCTCAAAAGTCGGATTCCGTTAAAATCATGGCATCTAAGGGCCATGGGTCCGGGTGGCATCCACGCGGCATGCCACTTAAAGCCCTTGGGTGATACTTCACGAAAAATTTTGATCCACTCGGAAATCTTGCGTTCTTCCACGTGCACTAAAGGTAGTAACCGGGAAATGATCGACTCCGAGTGGTTGAAAAACAGGACTGGGCGCACGAGGCCGAAGGGGCTTGCGTGGCTCTGTAGCCAAATTTGCAAAAGGATTGGGGACCCCCTCAACCTTCGATCAGCTGTTTGCGTAACGCGGTCGAGTGATCGAATGGTCTCAGCCACTAGAGCTACCTCGTACCCGCGGCCTTTGACCACTTGGAGGATGACGCTAGCCAAAGCTGCGTCGATGCGATCGACTGCGCTAGGGAATAAAAGGGTTCCAAAAATAAGGAGCAAAACTGCATGACATAAATTCGCTTGAAAAATGTCCCTTCGAACCCCGCGTGCTTGTGATTCGATAAAGCAGAGAAGTTTCGTGGTTACTATCCCAGTGCCTCCGGAGTATGCAAGTTCGGCATGCAGTTGAGATCCGTGCACCTTGAGTAGGCGCTAGACTAAGACCAATCGAGTAGTACGGAGGTTAGGCTCCACAGTGCCGTGGGAAATAGCAGTCCTGCCAATGAGGGTCCAATACTCCTCAATGATAGGCGTAAGCTCTGTACCCTGGATGTTGAAGACTGCATGGGTTGGATCCCAGAACGTCATAGCTGCTCCTAGGAAATTCCAATCTACTCAGCATGTGGAAAGCATGGGCACATCTCCGACGAAGGAAGTGATATATTTTCGGTCAATTTGACGCAGGCTGGTCCATATGTGACTGATCTGCTCAAGCGGTGGCATGATTCTGTCGAGGCACAGAAAGGAAGCCGAGTGCGACATCCCTTACCAAGATGCGAAGAAGATCAGCTTAGGACTCATCAATGCGAATGACACCCTAATTTTGAAAACTGTATGATGCATGTGTGCGAAAAATAAATGCCCACGGCTTAATAAAAATTACAAAGTGCATGTACACCGCTCTTGAAATGGAAAAGACTCAAATGGCTCGCAGGCCGACTCGATAGACTGTTGCCGGAGTCAGGTAGAAGGTTTGCATGGAAGCATAGCACGATGCATGGTTCAATGCTATAGGGATTGTGCTACCTAGGAATGGGGCCCCCCGACTCAAGGGTGTCAATTCCTTCAAATCGGGCGGGATTCTTTTCAAGGCCTAAACGACAGTCGAACTGTGCGCTGTACCCCTACTTCGAACCCCTGTCTAACCTGGGTTGCCGAAAATCGATCGTGGGACGCGACTTATAGGTACCTAGTAGTAGCGTGATATGCAATGCAAGTGCTTTTAAATAAAAGTGCGTAAAGTAGATAAACGGGAAATGTACTGAAAGCGGTAAATAAACATGCAAGCAAAGCAAACGGGTCGAGCCTGAACACACTAAGTATGTCCCCAGTGGAGTCGCCAAGCTGTACGGACCCGAATGTGGACTCTTGTCGGGGCCCGCATGCGCACTTTTGGATCGCGCGGCTTGGGAGTGTCCACCTTCCCGTGGGGACGCGTGACGGACACGCGTGAGAGAAGGAGTCGCAACTTATCATTTGACGACCCGAAGGTCGAGGGCGGATAAGTTACCCGGGGTCTAGGGGTATGGAACACCTAGTTGTTGTTAAGGCATTGATCTGTGCGGAACCGGAAAGTCCGTGTTCGGGGGTTCATGTTACGTGCGGGCCTATATCCCGCACGCCCTTTCGGTACTCTGGTTTGCTAGGCTCGCATGTTTTATTTATTCATCACGTGAATTAAGCTGTGGTTGGCTCACACGTTTTGACACCGTAAATTCGATGAATTAAACGATGTCGGTTGAAAAGCCGAGAGAGAAGTAAATCCGTATGTCGAGGAATTGGTTCACAATCTTGCGATACAGTTTATCAAACCATGGAGGTTGAATCCCTGCGTGAACCAGAACCGTGAGATCTTGGATTTACTTTCCTTTGGGCAAGCATGAAACCGATTCGAATGATTCGACTCTCGGACCGTTTGCTCGCTAACTGAGATTCTTACATATTGAATGTACAAAACAAAAATCCTTACAATGAACTCTCAAAAATACATCAAATCATAATTACAAATGGGTGAATCTCAGTCAGTTTGCATTTGGTTATTATTCCGCTCTAACTCACTGTGAGTTTAGGGAAACACCGAAAAACTGAAAGATAACACGCAACATGTTAATAACAGACAAGGTGTTTGTTATTGTCGTATTTACATGAATTAATAGATTATTAACCCAGGGGTGTTTTTGCAAGCAAATGCCATATGCTAAGCAATCAAACACGTGCCAATGTTTTATCATTCGGCTTTTGTTGGAAACTTGAAAAAGAGAGTCAAATCTCATGTGTGCGGATTGCTTTTACAGTTGTTCTGTATTGTGACACTGAATTTCCACTGAATTAGCCAAACTCGTGTTTTGACTCTAGATTTGGAATCTAGAATTCCTCCTAACCATTATCTAGTGTTTGGTTAGGTCGAGTGAAAGGTTAATCAGCATTTTGCATGTTTTCTGACAGAGATAGCCGTTCTAGTTACCCGAGTCAATGTTAGGATGGCAGAAACTCACCAGTTAGATAAGAAGAGGCTATGCAGATGAACCTGCACCTGAACAGGTAGCCCGTTCTTATCCCGTACTGTAGTGTTTCTGTCATGCTAACCCTAGGGGTGTCGCTGAATTGTGAAAAGACGATTTTGCCCTTTATTGGAAAATTGTTTTCAGAAAAGAGGAAACATCGTAGTGCGGGCCACCTCGGCCTGCAGCCGGTGTCAATCAATTCCCTGGATCGTCTAGGGTTGTGCAAGAACCCCGAAAAAGCCAAAGAACCGGTCGATCTGCTCGGAAGTGATCTAGAAAGATCTTCTGTATCTTGACCTGAGTTACCTGGAATCAGATGAAAACTCAAGTTGGGACACAAAAGCCCTTTTCAGATGTCGATGCTACATCGGACCGGGCATTTCGGGTTTTTTAATTGATAAGTTTGAAAATGGCACAAACGTCATTTGGCAACTGATCGACGCGAGTTATCAGTTAATGGCCAATTCGTGTAAACTTTATCAGTGTGAAGTGGGTTTAATCATGTGAGCGTCCCGATTAACCCGTTCGTGAAATTAATGCTTAAGGGTTGTGTCGAATGCATTAATTATGAAAACGATTCGTGACTCGGCGACCAAGATGATTCCATAAGGATTGAGGATAATTCGGTCAAATAACCGAAACTACCCTCGTAACCGAATGGACCTGAATGAGTCATCGATACCCGAATCCATGCATGCTTTGTTTTGAAAAGACATTTCAAGCGATATTGCGACAATAATGTAAATTGCAAAATACACGAAAGCCGAGAACGGACTCAAAACGGGAAGAGGAAGCCTCATGCAACCAGTACGAGTCTAAGAGGCTCTCGGTTACTTCTCCTTGGAGATAGCCGAGAGGTCCCACGGCCCGAATGGGGTTCCAATAGGTTTTCCCGTCTCGTTTTGAATCATTTCTCGCATGCTTAAACGATAAACATGATAAATGACACGATTACACGAAATTCGGTATTGCCATGATTTGAATAACGCATTCGAACATGCAAACATGCACAAACAAGTTATTTAAGGAATCGATAAAACAATACCGACTTCATGCACGTAAGAAAACACGAGAAAACTCAGGAATCGAGCTTGGATCGGGCTAAGAAGGACGATCTTAACCCGAGGAAAGCAAGCCAAGCCTCAGTCACCTCTTCTTGAGGCAAACCCGAGAGCTCTTTTGCTTATTTCGGGTCAGGAAGGTTTTCCGAAGGTCGATCCAAACGTTTCCCGACATGCTAACATGTTATATGATGATGAGCAAGCATAATATAACATGAAAGTGTATAAAAATTAAGTCTTGCAAGTTAAACATGCACAAAACGCCATATTACTCCATAGCCATGCAAATAATGTAATTCTAATTTCTCTAAGTCGAGAATGTTTTACCTAGCCGCGGGATATGAGGAAAGAGTCGGGAAAGTGTTCGAGAGTCGGGTGACTCGGTTGAACGCTTGGAAGAGTGCTCGGGTGCAAGGGCATGCACATTTGGGGAGCTAGGCGCGCGGGCGTGCGGCTGGAGTGCACAGGAGGCGCGCGGGAGGCATCAGGCGTGCCGGCAGGCGCGCGGGCGTGCGGGCAGGCACGCGGGCGTGCGCCCGGCTAGCGCGCGGGTAGCACGCGGGTGCGCACTGTTCACCCAAGAGTGACGATTCTTCACCCGAAATGCACTAAATGACCCGAAACAATAATTTAAAGGCTTCAAATGGAAAAACCAACTTCACCAATGAACTCCATGGGTCCAAAACATGTGGTCCATGGATGGAGTTTGAGAATTTTTGAACTTATGTCGGGATGATGAACATCGGCTTCCGACTTAATAACTCAAAACTTTCTTCAGGTTTTCTTTGGGTTTTCTCTCTTGGTTTTGAAGTGTTGAAGCTTGCTGGTTTTGGCTATGGAGTTGAGAGCTTTTCTTGAGGGAGAAAGCTTGGAGAGAGTGTGCAAGAGGAGAAGTGATTAACTTAATCACTTTGGGGCTATTTATAGGCAAAGCTAATGGGAAATTAAGCAAAAGCAAGTTCACTTAAGCCTCCCATTAGCAAATTTCGGTTTGCCTAATGAGGATGAGGATGAATGTGAGCCAAGTATCCTTCATGTGGAAGAGCCAAAAGCATTAATGAGCATTGATGAAGGCTTGAGTGTTGTCTTCAAACTTCTTGGATATTTTCATGTAAGAGTGCAAGTTGGCTTCTTGCATTGAAGAAGAAGAAGCTTCTAGAATAAAGGATGACTCATCTTGGGCATCCCGTCGGTCCCACGACCGAAGAGGAGAAACCGGGAAAAAGCTCGGGTCTCGATTGATCGCGTATTCGAGGCTCGCGGTTCGAACCGAATGTTGAATTATCGATATACGCAAGGAAACAGATTTAATAAGTCCGAGATTGGCATTTTCCGTGATGAATTGCCAAATGTCTGTATGAGGATCGAAAGCCGGTTTTGCTCCTTTTATGCATTCAGAGCGAGGTTACCCACTTCTGACAGCATATCTTGTATCTGCATCCCACGTCGGTCATTTTGACATAAATTGTAAAATTACGTGGGCACTTGTCCCTTAAGCTGGTAAATACAAATATGGAGCCAGAGATGTCCTAGGAGGCGGAAACTGGATTTCTCAGATTGCTTTCTGAGTTTCTTAGGCGATCCGGAGATCACTGTGATCTCCATTTGCCGAGATTGGGCCTCTAAGGATATGAAAAGTGCATCTGAGACCCTTAAAGCATTGCTCGAGGGGTCTAGATGAGTTGTGTGATTCATTCTGACGTTTCCACATTGAGCTTTGAGAAGGCTAGCATTGTGTAACGTAAGCATCCCGCGTCAAGTTTCCCCAAAGAGGACCTCCGGATATGGATCTTCACTGAAAATGGCCTTTTGTGCTTCTCGGAGGTTACTCGGGAAACCGTGAAGGGTTTTGCTGTCTGTTTTGCCCAATTGCGAATGTCCGCTGGAGTTTTCAGGGCAATGTAGTGTGAACTTCGTTTGCCGTAATTCCATCAGACCAGTCTCCGGTTATGCTCTTCTGAAGAGGGGTACACCCGTTTTGTCGCTCGGAAGTCATTCAGGGTGTCTGTATGGCTTCCAAAAGACAATCTGAGGCACTGCTCGTGCTCCGTATGATTGTGGGGCATGGCCGCATCTGATATTTGGAATTAACTTTTCTCCAAGAAACCGTCATTTTTGGACTTCCACTGAAAGGTTGTCTGTATACAGAAAGTTGTTCTGTATAGAGCAAATGATTTGCAAAATGCCTTTGGAGACACTTTTCATTTGTTTGGCATTGCTGTGGATTTTTGAAGTCCAATATTGGCTATCTTTCGACGATTGAGCGAACTATTGGAAAATAGAACTGTCCATGTGATATACTGAAAATGCCGGTTTTGGACATTGTTGAGCTCTCTAGTCACTCTGTTGCTTTTTGATGATCCCTGGAGTCCTTCTGTCATATCCATGTGTCATTTGCCCGATTTCGCTGACTTGAGGATGAATAGTGATTTTCTGCTCTGTTAAGTCGTTTTTCTCTGTATTCTGCTCAAGTTGTGGCTTGGATCATTGCTGATAATGTAATTTGAATCGGTGAGCCAAAATGGGGTGCTGACATGTGTGATTCATTCCGACGATTCCACATTGATCCTTGGGATGGCCAGCACTATGTAAGGTAGGCATCCGGCGTCAAGTTTCCCCAAAGAGAACCTCCGGATAAGAATTTCCACTGAAAATTGCCTTTTATGCTCCTCAGAGGTTACTCAGGAAACCGAGAAGGGTTTTGCTGTCTGATTTGCCCAATTGGGTTTGTTCCCTGGAGTTTTCGGGGCAATACAGGGAAACTTCGTTTGTCGTTATTCCATTAGACCAGTCTCCAGTTATGCTCCTCCAAAGAGGGGTATGCCCGTTTTGTCGCTCGAAAGTCATTCGGGGTGTCTGTATGGCTTCCAAAAGACAATTTGAAGCACTGCTCGTGCTCTGTATGATTGTGGGGCATGGCTGCATCTGATATTTGTAATTAACTTTTCTCCGAGAAACCGGCATTTTTGGACTTCCACTAAAAAGTTGTCTATTTACATAAAGTTGTTCTGTATAGAGAAGATTTGCGAAATGCGCTTGAAGACACTTTTCATCTGTTTGGCATTGATGTGGATTTTTGAAGTCCAATATTGACTATATTCCGACGGTTGAGTGAACTATCGGAAAATAGAACTGTCCATGTGGTATACTGGAAATGCCGGTTTTGGACATTGTTGAGCTCTCTGGTCAATTTGTTGCCTTTTAGTGACCCCTGGAGTCTTTCTATCATATGCCTATGTCATCTGCTCAATTTTGCCAACTTGAGGATGAATAGTGATTTCTTACTCTGCCGAACCGTTTTCTGTATTCCTGCTCAAGTCATAGTCTGGACCATTGCTGATATCGTTGTTTGGAATGGTGAGCCAAAATGAGGTACTGACAAAACCCAAAGCATCCAATGGACACCTATTCATACTGGTAGTTATCGATTACTTCACTAAGTGAATCGAAGCTATTACCCTTGCGTCGGTCACTACAAAGGCCGTGGCACGCTTCCTCAAACGCGACATCATTGCACGGTACGGGCGACTCTTGTCACAGACAACGCCAAGAACTTGAACAACAAACTCATCGAAGAGCTCTATGCACAGTTCAAGATCCAACATTGCAATTCCTCTCCATATTGTCCACAAATGAATGGTGCGATAGAGGCAGCGAATAAGAACATAAAGAAAATCATCGAAAAAACGACGGTGAATTACAAAGACTGGCACGAGATGCTCCCGTTCGCGCTCTTGGCATATCGGACTTCTATTCGCTCGTCTACCAAGGAAACCCCATACTCTCTGGTTTACGGCATGGAAGCAGTTCTTCCAGTTGAGGTGGAGATTCCCTCCATGAGGATCCTTGCCGAGTCCAAGCTTCAGGAAGCAGAATGGGCAAAACAACACTACGAACAACTTAATCTCATTGACGAGAAGCGACTCGCAGCACCTTGCCACGGTCAATGCTATCAGCAAAGAATGGCCCGAGCCTTCAACAAGAAAGTCCGTCCCTGCGAGTTCAGCCCTGGCGACCTCGTTTTGCGGAAGGTCTTGCACGTCGCCCCAGATTCCAGGGGCAAATTTGCTTACAAGTACGACGGTCCCTTCATTGTCAAAGAAGTCTTTGACGGAGGGGCAATCATCCTCAATGATATGGACAGAAATGAGAATGTTCTTCCGGTCAATGCTGATGCTCTTAAGAAATACTATCCTTGATGGTATTTATGTTACCCCACTGCGGGTGTTTTCTCAATGTACATTACATCTTATCTTTCTTCACATGTACAATCCCAAATACTTTTAATTTGGCTCACTCACGTATTCCCTTCTTCGGCCCTTTCCCTTTCTCTGAACTCTTTTCTTTTGAGAGAAAAAAAGAATGAATTTCCCGCTAGGTTGAAAACATCTTTGGGGCGACCTAGGCAAAAGTTAGGGAATGAGGGGCACGGTTTAAAATCCTGCAAAGGGGAACTGTGGCAAAAGGAGAGCTTGAAACGAAATCCTCGCTAGCTTGAAAACCTCTTGGAGGCGATCTAGGCAAAAATTAGAGAAACCGAGAGGTGCGATCAGATCCGATTAGGGTGGTCGTAGCAAAAGGTGAGCTCTAAACGAGGGAAATATCAAAATAAAAGACCCCGCTAGGTCGTCACGCGTCTTGCGATCTTGGCAAAAGTTAGGGGACCTTTGGCAGTTCGACCATGAAAGAACAGCTACACTCAGTGTGAAGAGACAACGAGTAGTGGTTTTGCAGTCTTCGACGCAAGTAAACTCTCCTTGACTCTCTGGCCATGAGACACGTTTCAACGTGCAGTCTAATCGTTGTATCATTGATTTGGAGGATCCTAAAGATCCCTCCCTTTACCTTTATGCAAATTCCACGAGTTATGCCCGTTCTGCCAAAGGCTTTTCATTTCAAATCATACTCTTGAGGGACACGGCCACCCCTTCGAATGGTCATCAAGTCTAAATCCTCGAAGCATTATTACTCAGACTTCTTTACACATCTCCATTATGACTGTACGGTAGGATTGACAACCATTGTTAGCTCCCATGTTTCCGTATGCAGGTATGAGGATGTAAACCCCGAAGGGTATCTCCTTTTGACAAATGCATGTCTGCCTCATACCAAGAACTACAACTTCAATCCGAGGAAAAATCTGCAGGATAGCATTTCATGCACTCAGTGGCATCGGAATCAGATGACAAACAACGAAGCAGTCTGTTACAACATTGTCAACGATGTTGACAAACACAATGCTAAATTGGATCACAATGATTCCTTCCACACCTCCTACCATTCCCAAACACTTGCACTTACTCTATGTTTTGCACGTGCCTTGCAATTGTGCCGGGCCACCTTGCTTGTGCACATTTCCTTCATACTTCACAAATCCATCGAGTCACCTCACTCGTGCCTTGCAACTGTGCCAGACCACCTCGCCTGTGCACATTTCCTTCATACTTCACAAATCCACCGAGTAACCTCACGCGTGCCTTGCAACTATGCCGGACAACCTCACCTGTGCACATTTCCTTCAAACTTCACAAATCCACCGAGTCACCTCACTCGTGCCTTGCAACTGTGCCGGGCCACCTCGCCTGTGCACATTTCCTTCATACTTCACAAATCCGCCGAGTCACCTCACTCGTGCCTTGCAACTGTGCCGGGCCACCTCGCCTGTGCACATTTTCTTCATACTTCAGAAATCCGCCGAGTCACCTCACTCGTGCCTTGTAACTGTGCCGGGCCACCTCGCCTGTGCACATTTCCTTCATACTTCACAAATCCGCCGAGTCACCGTACTCGTGCCTTGCAACTGTGCCGGGCCACCTCGCCTGTGCACATTTCGCTGAGTCACCTCACTCGTGCTCTTTACAAAAACTCCGCTGGGCCTCGCCCGTGCACCCCACAAGTCCATTGGGTAGGCGCTTGTGAACAAATGCAGTTCATTCGATATGCGCCTTGTGCATATTGCAAAACTCCGCCGAGACTTGCCGTGCACCCCGCAAGTCCATTGGGTTAGCGCCTGTGAACAAATGCAATTCATTCGGTATGTGCCCCGTGCATATTGTAAAACTCCGCCGGGCCTCGCCCATGCACCCTGCAATCCACAGGGCAATACGCCCGTGCATATTGCAACTTTATCGGGCCACCTCGCCCGTGCACATTTCCTTTTATGCTTCACAAATCAGCCGAGTCACCTCACTCGTGCTTCTTGCAACTTTATCGGGCCACCTCTCCTGTGCACATTTTCTTTTATGCTTTGCAAATCAGCCGAGTGACCTCACTCGCGCTTCTCGTAACTTTACCGAGCCACCTCTCCTGTGCATATTTCTTTCACGCTTCGCAAATTTGCCGAGTCATCTCACTCGTACCCTGCCACTGTGCTGGACCACCTCGCCCGTGCACACTCTTTAAAACTTTACAAGATTACCGAGCCCCCTCGCTCGTGCTTCTCACAAATCCTTCGGGCCTTGTACGGACCCGAATGTGGACCCTCTTTGGGGCCCGCATCAAACACTTTTGGATCGCGCGGCTTGGGAGTGTCCACCTTCTCGTGGGGACGTGTGACGGACATGCATGAGAAGGAGTCGCCACTTATCATTTTACGACCCGAAGGTTGAGGGCGGATAAGTTACCCGGGCCTAGGGGTATGGAACGCCTAGTTGTTGTTAAGGCATTGGTCTGTGCGGAACCGGAAAGTCCAAGTTCGAGGGTTCATGTTACGTACAGGCTTATATCCCGCACGCCCTTTTCGGTACTCTGGTTTGCTGGGCTTGCATGTTTTATTATTTACTGCGTGAATTAAGTTGCGCTCGGCTCAAACGTTTTGATACCGGGAATTCGATGAACTAAACGATGTCGGTAGAGAAACCGAGAGAGAAGTAAACCCTTGTGTCGGGGAATTGGTTCACAATCTTACGTTATAGTTCATCGAACCATGGAGGTTGAATTCCTGCGTGAACCAGGACTGCGAGATCTTGGATTTACTTTCCTTTGGGCGAGCATTAGACCGATTCGATTAATTCGACTCTCAGACCGTTCGTTCACCGACTAAAATTCTTACAGAACGAATGTACAAAATAAAATCCTTACAATGCTCGCGAAAACAATAAATACAAATTATAAAAGGGTCGAATTCCAGTCGTTTCGCGTTCGGTTATTATTCCACTCTAACTTGCCGTGAGTTTAGGGAAAAGACCGAAGAACTGAAATTCAATGCACGCTATCACTAAGTAGGGCATTGGACCTTGTGAGTGATGGTTAGGGCGTTGGACCTTGTGATCGATGATTAGGGCGTTGAACCCTAATATTATTCGGCCTAGGGATCAGGCTCGACCTGCATGGCAAACAAGTGCAGAAAGATAATACGCAACATGTTAATAACAGACAAAATGTTTGTTACTGTCAAGTGTACGTGTTTTAAAAAGTTGTTAATCCGGGGTATTTTGGCATGTAAATCCTACCCTAGACAAACAGGCACGTGCCAAGGTTTTAGCATTTGGCTTTGGTTTGAGAACTCGACAAAGAGAGTCAAATCTTGTGTGTGTGGATTGCTTTTACATTTGTTCTGTATTGTGACACTGAATTTCCACTGAATTAACCAAACTTGTGTTTTGACTCTAGATTTGGAATCTAGAATTCCTCCTAACCATCATCTAATATTTGGTTAGGTCGAGTGAAAGGTTAATCCGCATTTTACATGTTTTCTAACAGAGATAACCGTTCTAGTTACCCGAGTCTACGCTAGGATGACAGAAACTCATCAGTGGATAAGAAAAGGCTTTGCAGATGAACCTGCACCTAAACAGGTAGCCTATTCTTATCCTGATACCGCAGTGTTTCTATCAAGCTAACCCTAGGGGTGTCGCTGAATTGTGAAAAGACGATTCTACCCTTTATTTGAAAATTGTTTTCAGAAAAGGGAAACATCGCAGTGCGGGCCACCTCGGTCCGTAGCCGGTGTCGACCAATTCCCTGGATCGTCCAGTTTGTGCAAGAACCCCGAAAAAGCCAAAGAACCGGCCGATCTAACCGGAAGTAATCTAAAAAGATCTTCTGTATTCTGACCTGAGTTATCTGAAATCAAGTAAAACTCAAGTTGAGACACACAAGTTCTTCCTAGACGTCCATGTTACATCGGACCGTGCGTTTCAGGATTTTGGAAATGTGAGTTTTGAAAAAAGCATTAACGTCATTTAACAACTCATCGACGCGAGTTATCAGTTAATTACCAATTCTTGCAAACTTATTAGTGCCGAGTGGGTTTAATCATGTGAGCGTCCCGATTAACCTGTTTGTGGATTACAACTTAAAATTAAATGCCGAATGCAATAAATGTGCAGGTTACTGTTAATCAGACAGATCATGAATTGATCCATTGAATGAAGTCTGAGTGCCCGAAAAGCTTAATTTAATGAAAAAAATTCATGACACGGCGACCAAGACGGGTCCAGGAAGGTCGAGGATAATTTGGTCAAAATGACCAAAATACTCTCGGAATCCAAATGGCCCCGAAAGAGTCATCGATACTTGAATTCATGCATTTTTCCTTTAAAAACAATGTTTTAAAGTTGTTAGCATACGGGGTTTACGATGATATTGAAATTGCAATTTGCACAAAATTCGAGAAATGGATTTCATCGAGGTAAAGAGACCTTTCTTAACCCGAATAAGGTCAAAGAACTCTCGGCTCTTTCCTCTTGGGAATAGCCGTGGGTTTCCTTGACCCATTCCGGGTTTCAAACATTCTCTTTAACCCAATTTCGACTATTTCTCGCATGCTCAAATGTTAAACACGATAAATGACACGTATTTAACAAAGCCGGTATTGCCAAGAGTTTGGAAAAGGCATTCAAACATTCAAACATGCACAAACACATTATTTATGGAATCGATAAAACAATACCGGCTCCATGGACTTGGGAAAAAATAAAGATTCGGGAAACAACT
Source organism: Punica granatum (assembly GCF_007655135.1). NCBI lineage: Eukaryota > Viridiplantae > Streptophyta > Magnoliopsida > Myrtales > Lythraceae > Punica > Punica granatum. Next base: position 38,453,061 of record NC_045127.1, on the reverse strand, counting down.
CAAATTGAGGCAAGGAATCCAGTCTTGACCCGAAAAGGTCAAGAATACCCTCGGTTACCTCTCCAAGAGGTTAATCCTAGAGTTATCTCGGCTTTTCCGGGTCGATATGGTTTCCTCGACTTCGATTTAAACATTTCCCGACATGTTAGCACGTTAAACGATGATAAACACGCATGATATAACATGAAAATTGCATAAAGATTAAAACTTGGAAATAAAACAAGCATAAAACCTCTTATAACTCCATAAACGCAACGAGAATGTAAAAGTCCTAGCTCCTCTAAGTCGAGAATGGTCATACCTAGTTCCGGGATACGGGATGGGACTGTAAGAAGTCGGGTTGGACCTTTGTTGGGTCGGGTTTGTGCTGTTTTTCATTGAACATACTCGAAATGCACAAACAGACCCGGTTGGAACACTGAACAGACCTGACTGGCACAAGTCGGGTCGGACATCACCACGGAAGTTCCCGATGGAATTTTGAGGCAAGGTCAGCTGCTCCTGACTCCTAACTGATCCTCGAAGGTGACTGTGGTGGTCGTTTGGTCCTAGAGTTATCGGGTCGACCCGTATAGCCCTGCAAAGATCATGGAAAACAGAGCACATATAGAATTTCGGACCCGTCTGGCACCGGTCGGGTCGAACATCGCCACAGTGTCTCCCGATGGAATTTCGAGGCAAGGTCAACGACTCCCGACTCCCGACTGACCCCCGAAGGTGACTGCAGTGGTCGTTTTGTGAAAGGAGTCTTGGATCGACCCGATCTGAAAGAAACTGCAAGAATAGTAAAAAAAATCGACCCGACTGGGCAGTCAAGCTGTTTCTTCGTGCTGGGTTAAAATCGTCGGCTTTTTCTTGGATTTCTTGACACCTTGACACCCTAGGGTTGTGTGGGGAGGTGTTTTATGGGTTTTTACGTCTCAAATCGACCCGGAAGGCCTTGAAACTCGGGTTGCCATTTTTGACATGAGAAGACCGTTTTCTGGGTTCGGTTCTGTGGTAGCTGTTCCGATGGATTGGAGGCTTCAAACTTAAAATCTAAGCCTGAAAAAGGATAGAGGGGGTCGAAAAAATGTGGGATATGAAGTTTGGTGAAGTTTGAATTTAAGCCGAGATGGTAAATACCGTGATTTCGACTTAAGTCTTTGAGGGTTTTGCTTGGTTTTGCTTGCCCTTGCTTGCTGCAATTTTTGCTGGAACTAAAGGGGAGTTGAGAGCTTCTTGAAGAGTGAGAAATGCTAGAGAGATGACATGTGGTGAGTTGTGATTAAGTTAATGACATAAATGCAATATATAGGCTAAGCTTAAGTGCAATTAAGTGAGAAAAAGCTTGATTAAGGGCATGCTTATAGGGATCCGAATTTGCTAAGCAAGATAAGGATGAATCTCCTCCATGCATTCTTCATGAAGATGAGCCAAGAAGCATTAATGGCATGGAAGTGAAGTTGGAGTGTGATCTTGGAAGACTTGAAGATATTTTGGTGCAAGTGTGCAAGAGAAGACAAGAGGCAATGGAGAGGGCAGCAATGGGAATTACGGCTGCCCTAGGGCAAGCCGTGGGTCCCACGTGTTTTGAGGAAGGTTCAGGACAAAGTTCGGGTCTCGATTGATTGTACGTTTGAGGCTCGTTACTAAAACGAACATCAAATTGTCATTGTGCGCGCGAAAACGATTCAAACGAGCCCGAAATCATCCATTTTGCCCCAAGGGAATGTTTGTGTGATTTTTGGGCTCGGAAGCCGATTTTTGCTTATTTCAGGCGATTGGAGCAAAGTTAGCCATTTCTGACAAAATATCTTTTATCTGCATCCCACGTTGGCCATTTTGACATAAATTGTCAAACAGCGTAAACAATTGACCCTTAAGCCGGTAATGCAAATGCGGAGCCGGAGATGTCCTAGGAGACCGAAACTGGATTTCTCAGTTTGCTTTCTAAGTTGCTTAGGCGCTCGGAGATCATTGTGACCTCTGTTTGTCGAGATTGGACCTCTAAGGACATGAAAAATGCGTCTGAGACCATTAAAGCATTGTCGGGAGGTCTAGATGAGTTGCGTAATTCATTCCGACGATTCCACATTGAGCCTTGGGAAGGCTAGCACTGTGTAAGGTGGGCATCCGACGTCAAATTCCCCCGAAAGGGACCTCCGGAAATGGATTTCCACGGAAAAGGGCCTTTTATGCTCTTCGGAGGTTACTCAGGAAACTGAAAAGGATTTTGTTGTCTATTTTGCCCAATTGCGTCTGTCCACTGGGGTTTTCAAGGCAATGCAGGATCAACTTTGTTTGCCGTTATTCCGTCAGACTAGTCTCTGGTTGTCAGCACCCCATTTTGGCCCCCGGCTTCACAATGGAGGATTCCCGACCGAAGCTCGGGACACTATTCATCACCCGGCAATCAGAGGCAAATAGGCGGGCACGGGGTCATGAGCAATAGGAGAAGAGCACGGTCCACTGAGAAAGGCGGAAGAGAGCAGTCAAGTGAACGGACGAACAGGGAATCCCCGAAACGACGGAGTTGGCACTATGGCACTATTCATCACCGAGTCACCGAAGTACCGAAAGGTGCCCAATATGGGACTCTAAAAGTCCCTCTCAGTGCCAAAGTGACCAATGACGCATCCGGGCGCGCTTCGGAGGTGTCCTGCTTAGGCCGGGGCGTCCTCCAATATCTCACGGACGCCTTTTCTGACAGGGCTCCCGGGGCCCGATCCACTGACAAGTGAACGGCACCCCAAAACGGGCCTACAGGCACCCAGGGACTACCGGGGTCATAGAACAAGCTTCATACGACCTTTCGGAAATCTACGGGGTTTCCCGAGGGACGTTTCAATGGTAGCAAATGCCTCCCGGTGAATCTTCGGGGCACATCCATAGAAAACAGAGATCACAGCGATCCCCGAACACCTCAAGACATTCGGGGAACACTGAGAAAGCTCTGGTCACAAGTCCCTAGGTCTTCCCGGGGCAACGATCTTCGGTCGGAGACGACGAGCCAACGATCCCCCACGAGGCAAAAAGGGTCACCGAAACGGACATTAAGGTGCACAAAGAGCAATCGGGGACCGGGGACGCTCAACTCCACTCCGAATGTCCGAACAGGGCAAAACCGATTCTCGAGCCGCCGAGTCACCCGAACGTCCGTTCACACGACGTATGGCGATATTGGGCTCATTCAAATCCTCTTCGTTCAAGCATTCCAAATCTATAAATTAATCGGACATCGGAGACCGGACGCGCGTTCAATCAAGTCTCAAGCTTTTTCCGACTTTTCTCTTATTCGAATGGGACCCACTGCTCAGCCAAGCCAAGCCACCAAGCCGCGGCTCAACCCCAAGCCACGGCTCAATCTCCAAGCCGCGGCTAAAACCCAAAATTCGGTGGCTCCAAGCTTCAAGAAGCTCCCCCCTCCACACATTTCAAATACTTCTTACACCCATCACTTCCTATCACTTCCCCATCACCTCCCATCAACTTTCCCTTCTCTTCCTTTCCCCACACTCAACAAGACAACTTCCCCACCCTAATCTTCCCTCCAAAATTCGGAACCCCTAAGCTCCCCCCTCTAATTGCACTTAAACTCACTAATTTGGCTCATTAAGGCATCCTATAAGTGCCTAATTGCAAGACACTTTAATCACAACTCCTCTTGCACTCTCTCTCTAGCTTTCTCACTCAAAAACTCTCTCAAATTCCTCTCAAACTCCAACAATTCGTCCAGCTTTCCCTCAGCCCGAAACCAAGGCAAAATTGCCGGAAAACTCAACCGTTTTCCGGCAACCGCCACTCAACCCGAACCAAACTCAATCAAACTTCATATCCCACATGTTTTCGACCTCCCGAGTCCATTTCCGGTGTTAGTTTTGCGATTTGAAGCTCCCAGCAGCCCGAACCAGCTCTGTCCAGAAACGGGTTCCGTAGGTGTTTCATGGCTTCCCGGGCTTCCTCGACATTTCCACTACCTCACGACTATGGCGAGTCGTGCCATCATTTCCTAGGGGTTCCTCATGACCCTCACTCTCCCCCGTGACAAGGTGGTCGCGTGCCGAGAGCCGCTCAACCGCGCACCACCACCATTTCTCTCCTTTCTCCCTTCACAGATTTTTTCCAGTTTTACCGGTTTTCTTTGCATCTCTCAGGAAAAGTTACATGTCTAATCTTCATGAAACCACTGTAGGCATGATCCTCAGTCAGTTAGGAGTCCAATGCCACCGACCTTGCACCAAAAGACCACCGGGAGCCTCCCGTCGAGTCGTTTCTTCATCGGGTGCCAGTCGGGTCTGTTCCTCTGGTCGTCTTTTCTAACCCGAACTTTGCAGGAACGTACAGGTCAGCTCGGGTTGAATCTCGCCACTAGCCACATATCACCGTGATCCTCAGCCAGTTAGGAGTCCAATGCCACCGACCTTGCATCAAAAGACCACCGGGAGCCTCCTGTGGAGCCGTTTCTTCATTGGGTGCCAGTCGGGTCTGTTTTGACCCGACTGGGTCTGTCCTTTTTTACTGACCCGAATTTGTTTTTGATTTCCAGAAAATCTACGCATGCTCTCCTCCCAAAACCACCACAGGCGCGATCCTTTGTCTTTTGGGAATCCAACGCAACTGGCCCCGCGCGAAAATTCCATCCCGATCAACCGATATGGCCCCGACAGGCCAGACTGCCAGTCGGGTCTGCCAGTCGACCCAACTGCTCCGATTCGGGTCTGTTCGTTCCAGCCGAGTCTCCCGACTCCCTTTGCCACTTCTCCGACTCTTTCCTCGTGTTTCGAGGCTAGGTAACACTCCTCTACGACTTAGAGAAGTTAGGATCTCCGATATTCTTTTGATATGAGGTGTTAAGGCGTTTAACAAGTTGAAATGCATGCAAGTTTACGTTCTTACCTACTCCCATGTAAATGTACGTCGTTTATCATGCTATACGTCGTATGAACACATGCATCATGACGGGAAAGAACTTAAATCGGGGTTGAAGAGGTCGCCTTGACCCGCGTGAGCCACGGAAAGTCACGGCCATTCCTCATGGGAGGTGGCCGAGAATTTCTTTGGACCACACGGGTCCAAGGAATCCTCTTTCGCCTCGAAATAAGTCGGTTCCCGTATTTTCCATTTCGTCGTTGTACGAGTCGATGCCGTTTTATTGATTCCTTTAAATATTTTGTTTGTGCATGTTTGTATGCCCGTTTGCGTCATTATGATCATGGCGGCATCGATTTGGTTAAAACGTGCGTTACTATCGTGCTTGACGTATTATGCATGCAAGATACGATCGGAATCGATGTAGGAGGCCCTCCATAACCCAAGTCGGGTCATGGAGAGCTCTCGGCTAAACCTTTGGGGGAGGGGCCGAGTGCTCTTTGACCCATCCCAGGCTTAGGACGGTCTCCTTCGTTGCTTCGGAATCGTCCCTTGGAATTGAGTGTACCCATATTTTGTGTTTCTATCGTCGATCATGTGCTAGCCGTCTCCTAGGAGAGTTAGTTTTGGAAGATTATCTGTCAAGTCCACAATTCCTCGATATAAGATCACTACCACCGAATAATTTCACAAATGGGAGAAACGGGACGTATCATTCGGTTAATTAAATCACTTGGATTAAATAATTGGACAAATTGAATATTAATTAGTAAACGTATCGATGGTTCATGGAACGGCGGAAATACCCTTTTCCTTAAAAGCTCATAATTTCAAAACATCGAGACGTGTAACACGTATAGAATCGTGTCTAGCAAGTACTCGCGTACTATGACTCGAGTCCGGGCCCAATTTGAGGCGGCTCGAGTCGAGATGCGCGAGTCCTCTTTAGACCTCTTCGTGTCACACGATCTTTAATTTATATATGAACATCACAGGTTTTACCACTCAAGGGCATAGTCGTCATTCCGTGATTCATCGATATCCTAGGCTTTAGGGAGTCGGAAACACCTCGATCTATGGACGGAAAGGGGCGGCCCGTTCGGGTGCGAGTTTCATTCGTACGGCCCATTCCGTTCACTTTCGGTGTTTCTATCTTCCTATCGTAGATTCGGTGGTGAACCTTTTTATTTCAGTTGCAAAAGACGAAGAATCGGATTAATCATGTACTTGACTTAAACAAACATTAGATAATGGATAGGTGGAATATTAGATTCCAATCTAGAGTCAAGATACGAGTTTGGTTAATTCGGTGAAACCGCAACGTCATCTCACTGAATAAGGATTCTAAAACAAATTCACACATGTAATCGGCTTAGAACCATATTCTAGCCCACCATCTATGTTTGCCTAGGTTAGATACATTGTTTGGTAACCAACCCCGGTTAATAACTGATTAAATCACGTACATTCAGCTTAATACACCACTTGTCTGTATTCACCGACAATTGTCAGTAGTTGTCTGTATTGTGTCAGTTTTATCAGTTTTCTTCTGTTTTGTCTTTGCATATGATGATCTATTGCGGTTCGGGCTCGAGCCCATAGGTCACGTGTCGCACGGGGTCCAACGCCCCAAATCACCGAACAAGAGATCCAACGCCTCTTAACTCACCGAGCGCGTGCAACCCGAGTGCGGAATGGGATCTAGCCTCGATTCACCGTCACACTCCGAATACGGTCTATGTGGAAGGCGGATTTGGATTGAGCGCGTGAAACGGGTTTAGATATCACCCGGGAACTCGATCGGTCCATCGGGTACAGTGAGAACCGACCGGTTCTCCCGAAAACCGTTGGATCGATCGGACCCGACCCCCGGCTCCTCAAGCCCGCGTTGCCTTAATTTGTTTATCGGTTATTCAAAATACTCGGTGAGCCAGAGCGGAATAATGGCCCAATGCAAACCGATCGGGATCCATTTACTTATTCAGTTATGTTTTTTTATTCGAGAGAACATTGTGAGGATTCTATTTGTATATTCACTCAGTCACTTGTAAGGGTCCCCGATCGGCGAGCAAGAGGTCCGAGTGACGAACCGGTCAAGTCGGTCTATTATCACCGAGAGATGAGTAAGCTCGAATACTTGCGGTTTCGGTTCGCGCAGGGAATCGACCATCACGGTTCGATGAACTGTAACGCTAAGATAGTGAATCGATACCTCGATGCACAAGCCTACTCATCTTTCGGATTCTTGGTCCAACTTGATAAATTCATCGACTTTACGGTGTCAAAACGGGCGAGTCAAGTGCGACCCTAAATCACGCGGTAAATAAATAAAACGGCAAGCCTAGCAAGCTAGAGTACCGAAAGGGCGTGCGGGATATAGGCCCGCACGTAATAGAACCCCCGAATTCGGAATTTTCGGTTCCGTATGACCATTGCCTTAGCATTTAGGTGTACCCCGTACCCCTAGACCCGAGTAACTTGCCGGCCCTCGACCCTCGGGTCTAAAATGGCAAGTGGCGACTCCTTCTCACGTGCGTTCGTCGCGCGTCCCCGGGAAGGTGGACACTCCCAAGCCGCGTTTGCTTAGGCGCGCGCATGCGTGCCCCGACGAGATGAAATTCGGGTGCGCACAGCTTGGCGACTCCACTGGGGATATCTAGAGGGTTCGGGCTCCATCCCGTTTGCTTGCTTGCTTGTCTACTTCTGCTTTCCGTCGTTTACCGCTTATCTACTTACGCACATTTATTTCATGCATGCATTGCATATCATGCTAGCTTTAGGTACCTCGTCCGAAATCCCACGGGCGCCAAAGTAGGAAGCTATGTTAGTCAAAGGTTCCGAGTAAGGGAACGGATCGAGTCGGCTATGCCACCGAACCGGCACCCAAAGATCCTCGCTCGATTTCAAGGAATTCACACCCTTGAGTCGGGAGCCCCCATCCATAGATAGCACGGTCCCTGTAGCACCGAACCATGCATCGTGCTATGCCTTCATGCAAGCCTTCAACCCGACGCCGACAACAGTCCATCGAGTCGGCCTGCGTGCCACTTGAGTCTTTTCTATTTCAAGAGCAATGTACCTTGTAATTTGTACTAAGCCGTGGGCATTTACTTTTCTCTGCACATGTGCATCACGCAGTTTTCAAAACACACTAGGATGTCGTTCACATTGACAAGTCCTAAGCAGACTTTTCTGTCGTCTTGGTAAGGGACGCCTTGCTCGGCCTCCTGCCCGCACCTCAACAGAGTCCGCCAACACACGAGAACCTCACCGACCCGCCACAGAACGCGAATGGTGTATATTCCGGGACAACATGATCGACCTCATCAACACTAGGTTCGATCACCGAGAGCTCGCTGAGAGATGAAGAACTCGCCGGCCAACCACCTTAGAGGGAGCTCTCCCAAACCCGTGCCAAGATGCAGAGATGCGGTCAGGAACTCGCTTGAGCGAACGTCGCCCTGGAGAGGTCTAGGAAGAGGGCTCGTGGAGGACCATACATGCACTCTAGGATAGATATCTCTGCAAGGTCCTCGCCTAGAACCGGTGCTTTCCGAGGCCGCGCTCGCTCAAACCCCGAGTGTGGTGGCAAATCAGCTTAAGGCTCTATTTTACAAAATTTGCATTGTACTTTGGACCTTTCGAGTCAATGTGAACGACAACATTAGCCTTTGAAAACTCACGCACTACATGCGTCCTATCCATTCACTGTTTTACACGACGATTAACACTACCACACGGTAGACAAAGTTGTGACCGCCTTTGCAGGTGGACCTCTCGTGGTCCTCACCCTTCCTCCACGGCGAGATGATCAGTAGCTCAAGGGCCAACCATCGAAGCAACACTAACTCCCCATTAATCCCGCGCAATCGATTATGTCATTGCATGGTTGAGCACACGTCCCTCTATGCTACAAGTGCTTCCATCAGCACAACTGAGCGTGCCATTTCCGCGTCGTGCGAGCATGCCTCCACCTTCTCCATGCACACACCCTCGGCGCGCTCGCACGACGCCTACCAGGCTAGTTCAATCCCCTACGCCCTTACGCTGAAATCGCGAATATAGTTTGCTCCTTCATTGTTTTCTTTTCCCATTGTAGGAAATTCTACACAAGAAGACAGCCTGAATACTGATCGACCACAATTGAGACAACAAACGTCTTCCATCCATCCAGCTCCTTGGGATTTCAACACTAAGTCCCCATCCCTGCTCCACAAAGCAAGACCGCAAGCAAATCAGCGTCACCGCATCGCAGCGCCTCACGCTCATCTAAAGTCAAAAATCGACTTGGATTCAAATTCATCCAAGCGATACTCCGAGGAGCAAGTCTAATCCTTCAATCGCAAAAGATCACAAGCAACGGCTCCGACGAACAGAGCATGGCCCTGCCCACCCGCCGCGAGAGTCACTAGCACGGTCACATCTCCGACCGGAGAATGATCCCTGCCCACCCTCCACTGTGGCCATCAACCAGCCACTGGGGCAACATGCACTCTTCCCTAAACTCTCTTTTACATTTATATGCATTCCCAAACAAGCTCTCGGCATGAATGAACCCTTCACGGGCGCACTAGGACAGCCTCGAAGATGCCCTGTTGGTTCTGTCAGAATTGTTCGATTCGTCTGTCCTCATGGGATCCGGCTTCTCGAGCCTTCCCTAGGACGGCTGCGCATGCCAACCAGCAATCGGGGAAAGTACACCTATGTGGACCCTAGCCACGGTCTACCTACTCCAGGGTGGCGATGACTAGATCTCGGAATTGAGTGTCCCCCACGTGCGGCGCCCCATGGGTCGCGCGCTGGACGAAGGAATTTCCCATGGGTCCACCTTACATTTCTTACCACATATTCCACCGCATAATCGCCTAATGCATCATCCTCTTTGTCATCCTTCACAGGGACACACCGGTCACGGGCGAAGAGCGATACACGGGTTCACATCCCCCTGAGAGTTCCTCTCGGACCCTTCCCTCATACTTTGACGAGGGAGGTTTCCGACGAATATGTACCCCCCACGAAGCCGAAGACAGGGACAATCGAACAAACCGTTCAAATGGGGCCCGGGGCAAATCGGGCCTTCCCCACTGTAAAGAACTATCACTGACAACATGCAACGATAAGCCCTGAGGCAGGACACAATCGGCTTCAAGAGCGCCTATCCTCTAAGGGGCACCCTCCACGGGAGCGACAATGCATGATCGAGAACGACAATCGTACAAGGCGCCCGGCACAGATCACAAGACCGGGGCATCCCCGTCCAACATTCACGCGGAGGCAACCTTGGTCACCTACACTCCTGGGGCAATTTTGTTTTCGTTTTAGACAATAGGGGAAAGGACTTGCAAAGTTTGCAAGGATAAAAGACGCAAAGTTTGACTTTCGAGTGCCTAAGAATCAGACTTCTAAGAAAACCAGCCATCACAAAATTGGGCTAGGACGACGAAGTACATACAGTCTCCACGGGGCTAAGCAAACGAAAGTGGCCTCGGCGATGCAAAGTCGAGGAGTTTCAAACAAAAACAAGGGGCACAATATAGACCCCAGCTGCGAAAAAAAAAGAGCGAAAAGACGCGGGAAAAACCCGCCAACAAATAAGAGAAGAGAGAGAGAGAAAAGAAGCGGGGAAAACCCGCCAACAAAAAAAATGGGGCAATGCCGAGGTTCACCAAAAGCACCGGCACCCCCAATCCAAAAGAAATGAAATCCCGACAAAAAGGGAAGCAGCAGTCGCAACTCCTCGACGGAGACAGAACGTAATGCACTCGGAGGTCGAATCATTCGAACCCTCCGCCCTTGCAAACTCGAGAGGCAAAAGAATCGGGCCCGCTAGGTCGAAAACCCCTCGGGGCGACCTAGGCAAAAGCTAGGGCAAAAGAGAGGCACGACTGAAAATCCCAAGACGGGCGGTCGTGGCAAAAGGAGAGTTCATCCCCTTTAGGTTGAGAGGTACGGCCCCGAGGCGGGTGACCGTAGCAAAAGGAGAGTAAAATGAGAGATAAACAAAGCAGTCACCCTGGGCCTTCGCACACTGCGCGGACCAGGGATCCCCAAAGGAAATGGCCAGGTTATCTACTCCAACATGATCCCTGATCGGCTCTCCTACCGAACTCAACCGTCCAAGGCGGATTCTTCTTCAAGCACAGCGGGCGACCAAGCACGCAATCCAAACAGTTCAAGACAACCAACACCAATCGAAGGACAAAAGAGAATGGGGGTACATCTCACGGCAGGCGTGAACCCGTGTATCCTTTCAGTCTTGGGCAACGTGCTCCCCAAACTTTCTCTTTTCTCTTTGTCATTGCACAACTCCAAAATGGGTCACAGCCACCCTTGAATCGGCTACCACAAAGCCAAAATCCTAGACATTTCTTTCCGGGAGTCTAGTCATAACACTCTGGAAATGAGCAGACCGAGATCTGACTAAATTTAAACAAAAAATGCCCCATGCGGGTTACAAATGCAGCCGCCCTACGGCACCCTGATGAGAAGGGTCCTCAGCTCACAGGCGCGTCGAACAACCGATAGAACCGCTTGGGCACCTTTGAGAACGTCTCGATATGCCCATGCAAGACCAACAGAGGCCTTGGAGGCCTCGTATCGGGGCCTCTAAAAGCGGGACCCCCATTGGCATCACCAAAGCAAAACCTCTCCACGGGTCGCCCAAGCGACCCGAAACTAAAGAGCATGCGTTACAAACACTTCCTTTTACCTGTGCTTACAAATCACTAGTAATCCCATGACTTACTAATGATGTTAGGATCACAGGTACAACCACCCACAAGAACTACGGCGGATTCTGATTTCCGAACCCTCGGGATACGTAGGCGCTCTACCCTAGAGCTCGAGTCCCTCATCGCATGACCGGGGCATCCCCGGCAAACTACAATCGCCCCTGCGATAAAGCTGGCACCTGGCAGAGCAACAAGCAATCGCCCTAGCAGCAAAGCCGGCTTCTGGCAGATCAAACCCACCGCCACCCCAGGGGCAGAGCACCGACGAAGCAACTTCATCGCGATGCGCATGGAACCCCAAGGAGCATCTCCTCCTTAACAGACTCATATCTGTCTCACGAGACAGGTCGTGCTATCGATACGCCGGAAGTCGTAGAGGGGTGCGCCGCACCGCCCAAACCAACGGTGTTCAAAGAAGGACAAACGATAGGAGATCATCATCAGTCACCGCGCATGAGGCGGTTCAGACCCAAACGCCAAGCGAGCCATATCGCACAACGTTTTCCACAAATTCCAAATTTTAAATTCCTCTTTCGGGTCCATCTCGGCTTTTAATTTCTGTTCAGGTCTATCCTGGCTCCCTCGGGTCCATCTCGGCTTTTAAATTCCAGTTCAGGTCTATCCTGGCCCCTCGGGTCCATCCCTGCTTTTAAATTCCAGTTCAGGTCTATCCTGGCCCCTCGGGTCCATCCCGGCTTTTAAATTTCTATTCAGGTCTATCCTGGCCCCTCGGGTCCATCCCGGCTTTTAAATTTCTGTTCGGTCTATCCTGGCCCCTCGGGTCCATCCCGGCTTTTAAATTCCAATTCAGGTCTATCCTGGCCCCTCGGGTCCATCCCGGCTTTTAAATTCCTGTTCAGGTCTATCCTGGCCCCTCGGGTCCATCCCGGCTTTTAAATTCCAGTTCAGGTCTATCATGGCCCCTCGGGTCCATCCCGGCTTTTAAATTCCAGTTCAGGTCTATCCTGGCCCCTCGGGTCCATCCCGGCTTTTAAATTCCAATTCAGGTCTATCCTGGCCCCTCGGGTCCATCCCGGCTTTTAAATTTCTGTTCAGGTCTATCCTGGCCCCTCGGGTCCATCCCGGTTTTTAAATTCCAGTTCAGGTCTATCCTGGCCCCTCGGGTCCATCCCGGCTTTTAAATTCCAGTTCAAGTCTATCCTGGCCCCTCGGGTCCATCCCGGCTTTTAAATTCCAGTTCAGGTCTATCCTGGCCCCTCGGGTCCATCTCGGCTTTTAAATTCCAGTTCAGGTCTATTCTGGCCCCTCGGGTCCATCCCGGCTTTTAAATTTCTGTTCAGGTCTATCTTGGCCCCTCGGGTCTATCCCGGCTTTTAAATTCCATGTTTAGGTTTATCCCGCTTTCTTTCGGGTCTATCCCGGTTTCTTTCGGGTCCACCCCGGTCTTAATTTCCAGCACAATGTCCCAATACATCCAAGAAGGGCACAAGCAGCCACGGGGAAGCTACAACAGAACGGTCGCCGGGACCAAAAAAGGGTGCCTCTCATGGTCTTTGGCTACATCCTCTAACCGAGCATGCAACCAAAGAGGGGCAAGCTGTCAGCACTCCATTTTGGCCCCCGGCTTCCCAAGGGAGGATTCCCGACTGAAGCTCGGGACACTATTCATCACCCGGCAATCAGAGGCAAATAGGCGGGCACGGGGTCATGAGCAATAGGAGAAGAGCACGGTCCACTGAGAAAGGCGGAAGAGAGCAGTCAAGTGAACGGACGAACAGGGAATCCCCGAAACGACGGAGTTGGTACTATGGCACTATTCATCACCGAGTCACCGAAGCACCGAAAGGTGCCCAATATGGGACTCTAAAAATCCCTCTCAGTGCCAAAGTGACCAATGACGCATCCGGGCGCGCTTCGGAGGTGTCCTGCTTAGGCCGGGGCGTCCTCCAATATCTCACGGACGCCTTTTCTGACAGGGCTCCCGGGGCCCGATCCACTGACAAGTGAACGGCACCCCAAAATGGGCCTACAGGCACCCAGGGACTACCGGCGTCATGGAACAAGCTTCATACGACCTTTCGGAAATCTACGGGGTTTCCCGAGGGACGTTTCAATGGTAGCAAATGCCCCCCGGTGAATCTTCGGGGCACATCCATAGAAAACAGAGATCACAGCGATCCCCGAACGCCTCAAGACATTCGGGGAACACTGAGAAAGCTCTGGTCACAAGTCCCTAGGTCTTCCCGGGGCAACGATCTTCGGTCGGAGACGACGAGCCAACGATCCCCCACGAGGCAAAAAGGGTCACCGAAACGAACATTAAGGTGCACAAAGAGCAATCGGGGACTGGGGACGCTCAACTCCACTCCGAATGTCCGAACAGGGCAAAACCGATTCTCGAGCCGCCGAGTCACCCGAACGTCCGTTCACACGACGTATGGCGATATTAGGCTCATTCAAATCCTCTTTGTTCATGCATTCCAAATCTATAAATTAATCGGACATCGGAGACCGGACGCGCGTTCAATCAAGTCTCAAGCTTTTTCCGACTTTTCTCTTATTCGAATGGGACCCACAGCTCAGCCAAGCCAAGCCACCAAGCCGCGGCTCAACCCCAAGCCACGGCTCAATCTCCAAGCCGCGGCTAAAACCCAAAATTCGGTGGCTCCAAGCTTCAAGAAGCTCCCCCCTCCACACATTTCAAATCCTTCTTACACCCATTACTTCCTATCACTTCCCCATCACCTCCCATCAACTTTCCCTTCTCTTCCTTTCCCCACACTCAACAAGACAACTTCCCCACCCTAATCTTCCCTCCAAAATTCGGAACCCCTAAGCTCCCCCCTCTAATTGCACTTAAACTCACTAATTTGGCTCATTAAGGCATCCTATAAGTGCCTAATTGCAAGACACTTTAATCACAACTCCTCTTGCACTCTCTCTCTAGCTTTCTCACTCAAAAACTCTCTCAAATTCCTCTCAAACTGCAACAATTCGTCCAGCTTTCCCTCAGCCCGAAACCAAGGCAAAATTGCCGGAAAACTCAACCGTTTTCCGGCGACTGCCACTCAACCCGAACCAAACTCAACCAAACTTCATATCCCACATGTTTTCGACCTCCCGAGTCCATTTCCGGTGTTAGTTTTGCGATTTGAAGCTCCCAGCAGCCCGAACCAGCAATGTCCAGAAACGGGTTCCGTAGGTGTTTCACGGCTTCCCGGGCTTCCTCGACATTTCCACTACCTCACGACTATGGCGAGTCGTGCCATCATTTCCTAGGGGTTCCTCATGACCCTCACTCTCCCCCGTGACAAGGTGGTCGCGTGCCGAGAGCCGCTCAACCGCGCACCACCGCCATTTCTCTCCTTTCTCCCTTCACAGATTTTTTCCAGTTTTAACGGTTTTCTTTGCATCTCTCAGGAAAATCGACATGTCTAATCTTCATGAAACCACTGTAGGCATGATCCTCAGTCAGTTAGGAGTCCAATGCCACCGACCTTGCACCAAAAGACCACCGGGAGCCTCCCGTAGAATCGTTTCTTCATCGGGTGCCAGTCGGGTCTGTTCCTCTGGTCGTCTTTTCTAACCCGAACTTTGCAGGAACGCACAGGTCAGCTCGAGTTGAATCTCGCTACGAGACACCTCTCACCGTGATCCTCAGCCAGTTAGGAGTCCAATGCCACCGACCTTGCATCAAAAGACCACCGGGAGCCTCCTGTGGAGCCGTTTCTTCATTGGTTGCCAGTCGGGTCTGTTTTGACCCGACTGGGTCTGTCCTTTTTTACTGACCCGAATTTGTTTTTGATTTCCAGAAAATCTATGCATGCTCTCCTCCCAAAACCACCACAGGCGCGATCCTTTGTCTTTTGGGAATCCAACGCAACTGGCCCCGCGCGAAAATTCCATCCCGATCAACCGATACGGCCCCGACAGGCCAGACTGCCAGTCGGGTCTGCCAGTCGACCCGACTGCTCCGATTCGGGTCTGTTCGTTCCAGCCGAGTCTCCCGACTCCCTTTGCCACTTCTCCGACTCTTTCCTCATGTTCCGAGGCTAGGTAACACTCCTCTACTACTTAGAGAAGTTAGGATCTCCGATATTCTTTTGATATGAGGTGTTAAGGCGTTTAACAAGTTGAAATGCATGCAAGTTTATGTTCTTACCTACTCCCATGTAAATGTACGTCGTTTATCATGCTATACGTTGTATGAACACATGCATCATGACGGGAAAGAACTTAAATCGGGGTTGAAGAGGTCGCCTTGACCCGCGTGAGCCACGGAAAGTCACGGCCATTCCTCATGGGAGGTGGCCGAGAGTTTCTTTGGACCACACGGGTCCAAGGAATCCTCTTTCGCCTCGAAATAAGTCGGTTCCCGTATTTTCCATTTCGTCGTTGTATGAGTCGATGCCGTTTTATTGATTCCTTTAAATATTTTGTTTGTGCATGTTTGTATGCCCGTTTGCGTAATTATGATCATGGCGGCATCGATTCGGTTAAAACGTGCGTTACTATTGTGCTTGACGTATTATGCATGCAAGATACGATCGGAATCGATGTAGGAGGCCCTCCATAACCCAAGTCGGGTCATGGAGAGCTCTCGGCTCAACCTTTGGAGGAGGGGCCGAGTGCTCTTTGACCCATCCCGGGCTTAGGACGGTCTCCTTCGTTGCTTCGGAATCGTCCCTTGGAATTGAGTGTACCCATATTTTGTGTTTCTATCGTCGATCATGTGCTAGCCGTCTCCTAGGAGAGTTAGTTTTGGAAGATTATCCGTCAAGTCCACAATTCCTCGATATAAGATCACTACCACCGAATAATTTCACAAATGGGAGAAACGGGACGTATCATTCGGTTAATTAAATCACTTGGATTAAATAATTGGACAAATTGAATATTAATTAGTAAACGTATCGATGGTTCATGGAACGGCGGAAATACCCTTTTCCTTAAAAGCTCATAATTTCAAAACATCGAGACGTGTAACACGTATAGAATCGTGTCTAGCAAGTACTCGCGTACTATGACTCGAGTCCGGGCCCAATTTGAGGCGGCTCGAGTCGAGATGCGCGAGTCCTCTTTAGACCTCTTCGTGTCACACGATCTTTAATTTATATATGAACATCACAGGTTTTACCACTCAAGGGCATAGTCGTCATTCCGTGATTCATCGATATCCTAGGCTTTAGGGAGTCGGAAACACCTCGATCTATGGACGGAAAGGGGCGGCCCGTTCGGGTGCGAGTTTCATTCGTACGGCCCATTCCGTTCACTTTCGGTGTTTCTATCTTCCTATCGTAGATTCGGTGGTGAACCTTTTTATTTCAGTTGCAAAAGACGAAGAATCGGATTAATCATGTACTTGACTTAAACAAACATTAGATAATGGATAGGTGGAATATTAGATTCCAATCTAGAGTCAAGATACGAGTTTGGTTAATTCGGTGAAACCGCAGCGTCATCTCACTGAATAAGGATTCTAAAACAAATTCACACATGTAATCGGCTTAGAACCATATTCTAGCCCACCATCTATGTTTGCCTAGGTTAGATACATTGTTTGCTAACCAACCCCGGTTAATAACTGATTAAATCACGTACATTCAGCTTAATACACCACTTGTCTGTATTCACCGACAATTGTCAGTAGTTGTCTGTATTGTGTCAGTTTTATCAGTTTTCTTCTGTTTTGTCTTTGCATATGATGATCTATTGCGGTTCGGGCTCGAGCCCATAGGTCACGTGTCGCACGGGGTCCAACGCCCCAAATCACCGAACAAGAGGTCCAACGCCTCTTAACTCACCGAGCGCGTGCAACCCGAGTGCGGAATGGGATCTAGCCTCGATTCACCGTCACACTCCGAATACGGTCTATGTGGAAGGCGGATTTGGATTGAGCGCGTGAAACGGGTTTAGATATCACCCGGGAACTCGATCGGTCCATCGGGTACAGTGAGAACCGACCGGTTCTCCCGAAAACCGTTGGATCGATCGGACCCGACCCCCGGCTCCTCGAGCCCGCGTTGCCTTAATTTGTTTATCGGTTATTCAAAATACTCGGTGAGCCAGAACGGAATAATGGCCCAATGCAAACCGATCGGGATCCATTTACTTATTCAGTTATGTTTTTTTATTCGAGATAACATTGTGAGCATTCTATTTGTATATTCACTTAGTCACTTGTAAGGGTCCCCGATCGGCGAGCAAGAGGTCCGAGTGACGAACCGGTCAAGTCGGTCTATTATCACCGAGAGATGAGTAAGCTCGAATACTTGCGGTTTCGGTTCGCGCAGGGAATCGACCATCACGGTTCGATGAACTGTAACGCTAAGATAGTGAATCGATACCTCGATGCACAAGCCTACTCATCTTTCGGATTCTTGGTCCAACTTGATCAATTCATCGACTTTACGGTGTCAAAACGGGCGAGTCAAGTGCGACCCTAAATCACGCGGTAAATAAATAAAACGGCAAGCCTAGCAAGCTAGAGTACCGAAAGGGCGTGCGGGATATAGGCCCGCACGTAATAGAACCCCCGAATTCGAAATTTTCGGTTCCGTATGACCATTGCCTTAGCATTTAGGTGTACCCCGTACCCCTAGACCCGGGTAACTTGCCGGCCCTCGACCCTCGGGTCGTAAAATGGCAAGTGGCGACTCCTTCTCACGTGCGTTCGTCGCGCGTCCCCGGGAAGGTGGACACTCCCAAGCCGCGTTTGCTTAGGCGCGCGCATGCGTGCCCCGACTAGATGAAATTCGGGTGCGCACACTGGTTATGCATTTTCGAAGAGAGGTATGCCTATTTTGTCCCTCATAAGTCATTTGAAGTGTCTGTGTGGCTTCCAAGAGACAATCTGAAGCACTGCTCATGCTCTGTATGCTTGTGGGGCATGGCCGAATCTAACATTTGGAATTAACTTTTCTCTGATAAACCGACATTTTTGGACTTCCACTGAAAAGTTGTTTGTATACAGAAAGTTGTTCTGTATAGAGCAGATAATTTGCAAAATGCATTTGAAGACACTTTTCATTTGTTTGGCACTGATGTGTATTTGTAAAATCCAATATTGGCTATCTTCTGATGGTGGATCGAACTATCGGAAAATAGGATTGTCCGCAATGTACTCTGAAAATGCCGGTTTGGATGCCATCTGGGTTCCCTGTTTGCTCCGTATGTTACTGGATGATTCCGTATGTTCTTTTGTCGTATGCATATGTCATCTGCTCAATCTCATCGACTTGAGGATGAATAGTGATTTCCTGCTCTGTCGAGCCATTTTTTGTAATAATGCTCAAGTCGGGGCTTGGATCACTGCTGGTCATGTAGTTTGAATCGTGAGCCGAAATGGGATGCTAACAGCTTGCCCCTCTTTGACTGCGTGCTCGAGTAGAGGATGCAGCCAAATACTTCAGAAGTACCCTAATTTGATAGCAATGATCAATATGGAACTTCCGATAACAGCCTTCTTCCTCTTACTTTGGATATATGGGATGTTGTGCCTAACGTAAAGATAAAAGAAGGGAGATGAGATGTGAATAAGCTTAGCAGTAAACTAGTAGGGTGCATGCATAAAGAAAATTGGTTAGTTGAGAGAAAATGGCTCGCTTAATTGGAAACGTGATGTGCAGAGTTTAGTGAAAAGTGCCATGCCTAAGAAAAATTCATTGCTTAAAGTAAATTGCATTTGCTTAATGAAAAGGTGTGATTGCTTAATGAAAGGTGCATGTTTAATGAAAAGTGCTTGCTTAATGAAAATGCATGTTTAATGAAAAATACTTGCTTAATGAAAATGCATGTTTAAAGAAAAGTGCTTGCTTAATGAAAATGCATGTTTAAAGAAAAGTGCTTGCTTAATGAAAATGCATGTTTAAAGAAAAGTGCTTACTTAATGAAAATACTTGCGTGATGAAAGTACTTGTATAATGAAAGGTGCTTGTATAATGAAAAGTACTTGCATAATGAAAAGTGCATTTGTTTAATGAACGGTGCTTGCATAATGAAAGGTGCTTGTATAATGAAAAGTGCTTGCATAATGAAAAGTGCATTTGTTTAATGAAAGGTACCTTTGTTTAATGAAAGGTACCTTTGTTTAATCAAAGGTGCTTGCATAATGAAAGGTGCTTGTATAATGAAAAGTGCATGCATAATGAAAAGTGCTTGCATAATGAAAAGTATTGTTGTAAGAGGCACAGGCTGCCCTGCGAGTTGTAGGGTGCACGAGCGCTTGCTCGGTGGTTTTGCAATATGCACGGGGCGCATACCCTAGAACATGCATAGTTCACAGGCGCTTACCCAATGGACTTGCCGGGTGCACGAGCGCTTGCTCGGCAGGTTTGCAAGATGCACGGGCGCCTGCCCGATAAGCTGCATGATGCATTGCTTAATGAAAAGGTGCATGCTTAATGAAAATGTGCTTGCTTAATGAAAAGGTGCTTGCTTAATGAAAATGTGCGTGCTCAATGAAAAGGTGCGTGCTTAATGAAAAGGTGCGTGCTTAATGAAAATGTGCTTGCTTAATGAAAATGTGCATGCTCAATGAAAAGGTGCGTGTGCTTAATGAAAATGTGCGTGCTTAATGAAAAGGTGCGTGCTTAATGAAAATGTGCGTGCTTAATGAAAATGTGCTTGCTGAAAATAAATGCAAATGCTAGGGGGTTGCGCGAGGTGTGGAAGGAATCATTACTTCATCCATCGCGGAACCCATATGTGTTGCAAACAGTGCTATGACAGAATGCTTCATTGCTCGTCATCTGATTGTGATGCCTTTGAATGCCTAGAGTGCTATCCTGAAGGTTTCTCCTCTAATTAAGGATACACTGATGTGGGTGTAAAATCCGAATGTAGTGAAGTGGGGCGGATGTTGCCCCGAGAATTCTGATTCGTCGGAGACCGACGTTGTTGCTGGAGCGGTTGCACTTTATCAGGTGCCGGATTTGCTTCTGGGCAATTGTGCTTTCGTTGGTGATGCCCCGGCCGTGCGATGAGGAATTTTGCTTTGTGGGATGACATGTGCTGAAGGACTCGAGCTTTAGCGTTGAGCGCCTACGCATCCCCAGTGGTCGGGAATCAGAGTCTGCCGTAGTTCTTGCCGTTTGCAGTACCTGTGATCCTGGCATTACTGGTAAATCATGTGAGAAATACTAATAAGTGATAGACACAGATAAGCATGAAAATGTTATTGCAACACGCAGATCTTCAGTTTCGGGTCACCTAAGTGACTCGTGAAGAAATTTGCTTTAACAGTGCAGATGGGTCTCGTTCTCGGAGGCCTAGATGCGATGCCTCAAGGGGCTCCCGTTAGCCATGCATGGGCATATCGAGACTTCCCAACGATGCCCTAACAATTCTATCATTTGTTCGACACGCCCGTCGACTTTGGATCCTTATCATCTGGATGCCATAAGGCGACTACATTTGCAACCCGCTTGGGGATTTCTGTTCAGATTTGGTTCGAGTGGTCTAATATTTCCAAAGCGTTATGACTAGAACCCCGAAGAGGAATGTCTGGGATTTTGGCTCTGTGGTAGCCTCTTAAAGGGTGGTTGTGACCCATTTAGAGTTATGCAAAGACAAAGAGAAAAGAGAAAAGAGAAAGCTTGGAAAGCACATTGCCCCAGGCTAAAAGGATACCCGGGTTCACGCCTGCAGTAAGATGTACCCCCATTTTCCTTCATCCTTCTGTTGTGTAGGATGTACTGAATTGCTTGGATGGCGTGTTCAGTTGCCCACTGTGCTTGTGGAAGGTTCCCTCTTGGACGGTTAAATGGTATTGGAGAGCCGATCGAGGATCGTGTTGGAATAGATAACATGGCCACTTCCCTAGGGGATCCCTTGTCCACATGATGTGTGAGAGACTAGGGGCAATTTTATCTATCTCTCGTTTTGCTCTCCTTTTGCTACGGTCACCCACCTTGGGGCTGCACCTCTCAACCTAAAGGGGAAGAGCTCTCCTTTTGCACCGACCGCCCCAAAGGGTTTTCGGTCGTGCCTCTATTTTACCCTAGCTTTTGCCTAGGCCGCCCCAAAAGGGGTTTTCGACCGAGCGGACTCGATTCTTTTATCTCTCGAGTTTGCAAGGGCGAAGGGTTCGAAGAATTCAACCTCCGAGTGCATTGTGTTCTTTCTCAGTTGAGGAGTTGTGTCTACTGCTCCCCTTTTTGTTGGGGTTTATTGAATTTTTCGAATTGGTGGTGCCAAAGTTTTAAACGTCGACGGTGCCTTGCTTCGCTTGTTGGCGGGTTTTTCCCGCGTCTTTTCTCTCTCTCTTCTTTGTGGGTTTTTCCCGCTTCTTTTCTATCAGTTTTTTTCTTGCAGCTGGGATTTGTTTTGTACCCCGTGTTTTTGCTTAGTACTCCTCGACTTTGGAGACTTGTTGCATGTTGCTAGCCCTATTTTGTGAGGGCCGACTTTCTTGGAAATTTGACTCTTGTGCACTAGGAAGACGAACTTCGTGTCATTTGCCCTTGCAAGCTTTACAGGTGAACTTCCCCTATCGTCTCGGAAAAGAAAATATCAAATTGCCCCATGTGGAATAGGGAACCGAGGTTGCCCCGGTGCGAATGTTGAACAGGGATGCCCTGGTCTTCATTTGTTGAAGTGGGTCATGGTAGGTGCCTAGTGCGATGTCTCCGATCATCTCTTGTTGTCCTTTACAGTGCATGCCTCTTGGAGGCTGCACGCTGCTGAAGTCACTGGATGTTCAAGGAAGACAGTTGTATAATGCTGAGTGATTCGCTCGATTGTCCTCGTCTTCGACTTCATAGGGGGTACCTCATCGTCGGACACCTCCATCGTCAAAGTATAAGAAAAGGGTCCAAGACAAGTTCTCAAGGAAGTGTGAACTCGCGCATCGCTCTTCGTCTGTGGTCAATGTGCCTCTGTGAAGGATGACAAAGAAGACAATGCATTAGGCAATTATGCGGGGGAATATGTGGTAAAAAATATGGGGTGGTCCCATGGGAAAATCCCTTTTTCTCCCAACCGCGACCCATGGGGTGCCGCGTGCATACGACATTTGTTTCTGGGAATCTAGTTATCATCACTTTGGAGTGGTTAGACCGTGACTGTGGTCACATAAGCATATTTTCCCTAATTGCGAGTAGGCATGTGCAGCCGTCTTAGGGAAGGCTCGAGGAGCCGGGTCCAATGAGGACAGGCGAATTGAACAAGTCCAACAGAACTAATAGGGCGTCCCAATGACCGTCCTAATGTCCTCTTCGAAGTGCTTGTTCTAATCGGGAGCCCGTTTGTGGGAATATTTTTAAATTAAAGCAAAAGAGAGTTTAAGAAAGAGTGTGTGTGTTGCCCCAGTGTTTAGTTGGCGGCGACAGCGGAGGACAAGTGGATGAGATCCACTCTTTGATCGGAGGTATGATCGTGCTAGTATCTCCTGCGATCGAGAGCTGTCACTTTCGGCCTTTGCAGTGAAAGGATTAGACTTACTTCTCGAAGTATCACTTGGATGAATTTGAATCCAAGTCGATTTTGGATTTCATATGAGCCTGAACGTAGTAAATGCAGGGTGTCAAAACCTGAAAGCAGTAAATGCTGAGCCGAAGACCAAAAGCAGTAAAAGTAGGGCCGAGGCTCGAAAGCAATAAATCATGGGCCTGGGCCCGAAAGTAGTAAATGCAGGGCCGAGACCCGACGCTGGGCCGAAGCCCGATGCGGGGCCAAAGCCCGATGCAGTAAATGCGGGGCCGGAGCCCGATGCAGGGCCGAAGCCTAAAGCGGGGCCGAAGCCCAATACAGTAAATGAGGGGCTGGAGCCCGATGCGGGGCCGAAGCCCAATGCAAGGCCGAAGCCTAATGCAGTAAATGCGGGGCCGGAGGCCGATACGGGGCCGAAGTCTAAAGCGGGGCCGAAGCCCAATGTAGTAAATGCTGGGCCGCAGCCCGATGGGGGCCGAAGCCCAAAGGTGGGGTCGAAGCCCGATGAAGTAAATGCAGTGCCGAATCCCGATGTGGGGCGGAAGCCCAAAAGTGGGGTCGAAGCCCGATGCAGTAAATGCAGGGCCGAAACCCAAAAAAGGGGCCGAAGCCCGATGTAGTAAATACAGGGCCGAAGCTCGATGCTGGGCCGAAGCCCAAAGATGGGGGCGTAGCCCGATGCAGTAAATACAGGGTCGAAGCCCGATGCGGGGCAGAAGCCCAAATGTGGGGCTTAAGCCCAAAAGTGGGGCCGAAGCCCGATGCAATAAATGGAGGACCGAAGCCCAATGCAGTAAATGCAAGGCCGAAATCCGATGCAGGGCAGAAGCCTAAAAGTGGGGCCAAAGCCCAAAAGTGGGGCCCAAGCCCGATGTAGTAAATGCAGGGCCGAAACCCGATGCGAGGCCGAAGCCCAATGCAGGAAATGCAGGGCCAAAGCCCAATACGAGGCCGATGCCTGATGCAGGGCCGAAGCCCAATGCGGTAAATGCAAGCTTGATAGGAAAGTGTAAGAAATGCAAAAGCAAAAGTCAATGCTGAGGAACAGCACAGGGCGCTACAAAGCGGTAACTCTGATTTGCTTGCGATCTTTGTGGAGGGAGGGTGGGAACTCAATGTTGAAATCCCAAGGGGCTGGATGAGAGACGTTTGTTGTCTCAATTATGGTCGTTCAGTATTCAGGCTGCCTTCCTGTTGGGGATTTCCTGCAATGGGAAAAGGAAACAGTGAAGGAGCATGAATTGTTCAGGACTTCAGTACAAGAGTGTAGGGAAGCGAACTGGCCTGGTAGGCGTCGTGCAAGCACACCGAGGGGCGTGCATTGGTGCACATAGGAGATGTATTGACAGTGTGTGCATGTAGTACGCAGTGACGTGTCTAGACATGCCAGTGGTGCGCACTGTTGCGTGAAGAGGTCTATATTGGTGCACTGGAGACGTGTCAGGGCACGTCGATAATATGGTCAGTCAAGCAAAAGTTAATGTTGATTAACTTCGCCTGGGAAGGTTGATCGGCCCTCGGGCCACAGCTCGTCTTGTTGTGGAGAAAGGGTGAAGACCGCAAGTGGTCTACTTGTGGTGGTTGGCACGACTCGCCTGTCGTGCGGGGTGGGCGACCGAGATGGACTCAGCCTCTGGTCACAGTGCATCTTGCTATGGAGAAGTGAAGACTGCAGTTGGTCTACCCGTGAAGGTTGGCACGACTCGCTTGTCTTGCGGGGCATGGTAGCTGCTGTGCAAACATAGAAATAGATAGAATGCATGCAATGCATGAGTTTTCAAAAGCTAATGTCGTTGCATCGATTTGATTCAAGTTCCCAGATTTACAAAGATAGTTCATTTGAAAAATGAAACTTGAACATTTAAACCAATGCAATGCCCTAGTTTGTTTGAAAACGTGCATGCAGGTGCAGAAAGAATAAATTATAACACGAGTTCTTTACATTATACAATGCTCTTTTAGTGAAAACAACAAAAGGCTCACCTAAAAGAAAAATTACGAGCCGACTCAAAGACTCGACTTTGGGTCGGTTGACGGCATGAAGGTTTATTTTGGTCCAATATGACAGTCCTTGTTTATGCATGGTTTCAGTGTTCTGCTGGGAAAACCACTATCTAGGGATGGGGGCTCCCGATTCAAGGGTGTCAATTCCTTGAAATCGAGCGAGGATCTTTGGGGGCCAGTTCGGTGGTAGAGCCGACTCGATCCGTTCCCTTACTCGGAACTTCTGACTAACCTAGATTCTTAAATCGGCGCCCGTGGGATTTCAGGCGTTTGGTACCTAAATCCTTTAGAATGATGCAATGCAAGTGCATAAAATAAATGTACAAGAAGTAAATGTGCTTAAAGTGCAGAGAGCGATACATGAACATGCAAGCAAGCAAACAGGATCGAACCCGAACCCACTAAATTTGTCCCCAGCGGAGTCGCCAAGCTGTACGGACCAGAATGTGGACTGTCGTCGGGGCTCGCATCGCGCGCTTTTGGATCGCGCGTCTTGGGAGGGTCCACCTTCCCATGGGGACGTGTGAGAAGGAGTCGCCACTTTTCATTTTACGACCCGAAGGTCAAGGGCGGATAAGTTACCCGGGTCTAGGGGTATAGAACGCCTAGTTGTTGTTAAGGCATTGGTCTGTGCGGAACCGGAGAGTTCAAGTTCGGGAGTTCATGTTACGTGCGGGCCTATATCTCGCACGCCTTTTCGGTATTCTGGTTTGCTAGGGTTGCATGTTTTATTATTTACCGCGTGAATTAAGTTGCGCTCGGCTCACATGTTTTGACACCGAGAATTCGGTGAACTAAACGATGTCGGTAGAGAAGCCGAGGGAAAAGTAAACCCTTGTGCCGGAGAATTGGTTCATAATTTTACGTTACAGTTCATCGAACCATGGATGTTGAATTCCTGCGTGAACCAGGACTGCGAGATCTTGGATTTACTTTCCTTTGGGCTAGGATTAGACTGATTCGATTAATTCGACTCTCGGACCGTTTGTTCACCGACTGAAATTCTTACAGAACGAATGTACAAAATAAAATCCTTACAATGCTCTCGAAAACAATAAATACAAATTACAAAAGAGTCAAATTCCAGTCATTTTGCGTTCGGTTATTATTCCGCTCTAACTCGCCGTGAGTTGAGGGAAAAAGCCGAAGGACTGAAATTCAATGCATGCTCTCACTGAGTAGGGCGTTGGACCCTGTGAGTGATGGTTAAGGCGTTGGACCCTATGATCGATGATTAGGGCGTTGAACCCTAATATTATTTGGCCTAGGGAACAGGCTCGACTTGCATGGCAAACAAATGCAGAAAGATAACAAGCAACATGTTAATAATAGACAAAGTGTTTGTTACTGTCAAGTGTATGTGTTTTAACAAGTTGTTAATCCGGGGTATTTTGGCATGCAAATCCTACCGTAGACAAACAAGAACGTGCCAAGGTTTTGGCATTTGGCTTTGGTCTGAGAACTCGACAAAGAGAGTCAAATCTCGTGTGTGTGGATTGCTTTTACACTTGTTCTGTATTGTGACACTGAATTTCCACTGAATTAACCAAACTCATGTTTTGACTCTAGATTTGGAATCTGGAATTCCTCCTAACCATCATCTAATGTTTGGTTAGGTTGAGTGAAAGGTTAATCCGCATTTTGCATGTTTTCTGACAGAGATAACCGTTCTAGTTACTCGAGTCTACGCTAGGATGACAGAAATTCATCAGTGGATATGAAAAGGCTTTACAGATGAACCTTCACCTGAACAGGTAGCCTATTCTTATCCTGATACCGTAGTGTTTCTGTCAAGCTAAATCTAGGGGTGTCGCTGAATTGTGAAAAGATGATTCTACCCTTTATTTGAAAATTGTTTTCAGAAAAGGGAAACATCGCAATGCCGGCCACCTCGGCTTGTAGTCGGTGTCGACTAATTCCCTGGATCGTCCAGGGTTGTGCAAGAACCTCGAAAAAGCCAAAGAACCGGTCGATGTAACCAGAAGTCATCTAAAAATATCTTATGTATCCTGACCTGAGTTACTTGAAA
Source organism: Punica granatum (assembly GCF_007655135.1). Taxonomy (NCBI): domain Eukaryota; kingdom Viridiplantae; phylum Streptophyta; class Magnoliopsida; order Myrtales; family Lythraceae; genus Punica; species Punica granatum. The sequence continues at coordinate 38,426,055 of NC_045127.1, read as the reverse complement.
TCAAATAAAACTCAAGTTGAGACACATAAGTTCTTCCTAGACGTCCATGCTACATCGGACAGCACGTTTCGGGATTTTGGAAATGCGAGTTTTGGAAAAGGCATTAACGTCATTTGACAACTCATCGATGCGAGTTATTAGTTAATTACCAATTCATGCAAACTTACCAGTGCCAAGTGGGTTTAATCATGTGAGCATCTCGATTAACCCGTTTCTGGATTACAGCTTAAAATTAAATGCCGAATGCAATAAATGTGCAGGTTACGGTTAATCAGACAGATCATGAATTGATCCATTGAATGAAGTCTAACAGCCATTTGGACTCCCTATTTGCTCTATATGTTGTTGGATGATTCCGTATGTTCTTCTGTCGTATGCATATGTCATCAGCTCGATCTCGCCGACTTAAGGATGAATAGTGATTTCCTGCTCTGTTGAGCCATTTTCTATAATAATGCTCAAGTTGGGGCTTGGATCACTGTTGGTAATGTAGTTTGAAGCAATGATCAATATGGAACTTTCGATAACAGTCTTCTCCCTCTTGCTGTATTGTGCCTAACGTAAAGATAAAAGAAGCGAGATGAGATGTGAATAAGCTTAGCAGTAAACTAGTAGGGTGCATGCATAAAGAAAATGCTTAAAGTAAAGTGGCTCGCTTAATTATAAACGTGATGTGCAGAGTTCAGTGAAAAGTGCCATGCCTAAGAAAAATGCATTGCTTAAAGTAAAGTGCATTTGCTTAATGAAAAGGTGTGCTTGCTTGAAGAAAGGTGCATGTTTAATGGAAAGTGCTTACTTAATGAAAATGCATGTTTAATAAAAAGTGCTTGCTTAATGAAAATGTATGTTTAAAGAAAAGTGCTTGCTTAATGAAAATGCATGTTTAAAGGAAAAGTGCTTGCTGAATGAAAATACATGTTTAAAGAAATGTGCTTGCTTAATGAAAATGCTTGCGTGATGAAAGTACTTGTATAATGAAAGGTGCTTGTATAATGAAAAGTACTTGCATAATGAAAAGTGCATTTGTTTAATGAACGGTGCTTGCATAATGAAAGGTGCTTGTATAATGAAAAGTGCTTGCATAATGAAAAGTGCATTTGTTTAATGAAAGGTGCTTTTGTTTAATGAATGGTGCTTGCATAATGAAAGGTGCTTGTATAATGAAAAGTGCTTGTATAATGAAAAGTGTTGTTGCAAGAGGCACTGGCGCCTGCCTGGCCAGTTACAGGGTGCACGAGCGCTTGCTCGGCGGTTTTGCAATATGCTCGGGGGCACATACCCTATGAACATGCATAGTTTGCTAGTTTCACGGGGCCTACGGAAGCGTGAAAGAAATAGAAATTCAAAATTTCCTACCCGTGAAACTAGATCCCAAGACCTTCTAGTAGAATGGGAATAGATAAAGTGTACCTGAAATCTTTTAAACTGTCGATCGAGCGTCCCACGCGTGACGCCTCTACCGGTATCCACACCGACTTCGTTGACGAGTCTTTGAGATCAACGGTGCTAGCGGCCAACACTCGAAGGAAACACCGGTGCGACTCCGATCTTTATTAGATGAATTGAGCTCTTCGAATCAAACAATTTGATTCGAAAGTTCATACACATATATGGGTGCACGTGCATACAAAGTCTTACAAATGCATCATATGCATTCTTCTGTACGCACACACATTCATATGCATCATATGCATATAAACTATACATATGCCCATCCATTCAATTCTTGAATGGAAGCCATGTGTAAGTATGCATGAAAACATGCAATGTAACACATGTCTTGAATGGCCATGCATGCATGCCATTATCTGGCCGTCCATGCAAAAGCCAAATGGCTTTATTTCGTGCCGCCGTGCGTCTCTATTTCGTGTATAAATCGAGTCCAATTAATCTAGTAAATCGGGTCTAGTTAATCGGTAAATTTAATCTCATTAAATATCCGATTAACTATTCGCACCATAACTCGTCTAATCTCTATTAGACAGATGTAGTGTTTCAAAACCATCTCGTCGATTTGGTCGTAGTGTGTGACCCTATAGGTTCCCGATTACGTTGACAGTAATATCGAAATCTCTATTTCAATATTACAAACAGTGAGCGGCATCTAGCAATGCATCACTGCTACTCAAGTAATCAGAAAGTCAATTTCTTGACGAACCTTGTGACCTATGTTACCGTGCAGTATAATCCCTTTGTCCTCTATATCTCTATTGAGCCCAAGGCATGGTCGTTGTCATCCTTGTATGGTTCAATCTCTCTTTCTTGGTTTACCGGGTAAGTCTATCAGAACAAATGAGATCGATATCCCTATATCGACTCATTTGGGTATGCATACACTTATAGACTCTACCCACCAAGCGGCCGTGAGATATCACTCCCATTACGTAGGAGGGACAAATTCTATCTTGGTCACTCACATTCCTCTCCATGCTCTGTGGTATACCCAATAACTGTCTTTATAACCAGCCTGTTACGGTGGCGTTTGACAGTATCAAAGTATACGACATTACATGTAGGATACTATGATGACCTCAAGTCAAAGGACCACTGCACCATAGTCACTATGAGATCTGCTAATGACAGTCACGTAACGACCCATGTAGCAGTCTCATGACGGATCAATCCGGTACACATTACTCCTAATGTATACCTGCGGTGTGACTCGATGTCTCCACATCCGTGACTTGTGAGACTTGGTCATCAATCTACACCCACACTAGTCTAACCGCATTATCGTTGTCCTTATTAACGATAATACTTTGACTAGGGACATTTAGGAATAGTGTTCAGTCATTATAGGATCTCACAATCAATTCACACTTGATGCCTGTTGAACCTACTATTCCAAGGACGTTATTGTGTAAAATGAAAATTCAGCGCAACCCACACAATAACATAAATGCCTCGTATTATAATGAAATATATGTCATATTACAGAATTGATGACAGATTGCCTCTAGGGCATACACCAATTCCCAACATAGTTCATAGGCGCTTACCCAATGGACTTGCGGGGTGCACGAGCGCTTGCTTGGCGGGTTTGCAAGATGCATAGGCGCCTGCCCGATAAGCTGTATGATGCATTGCTTAATGAAAATGTGCTTGCTTAATGAAAAGGTGCTTGCTCAATGAAAATGTGCGTGCTCAATGAAAAGGTGCGTGCTCAATGAAAATGTGCGTGCTTAATGAAAAAGGTGCGTGCTTAATGAAAATGTGATTGCTCAATGAAAATGTGCGTGCTCAATGAAAAGGTGCGTGCTCAATGAAAATGTACGTGCTTAATGAAAAGGTGCGTGCTTAATGAAAATGTGCGTGCCTAATGAAAATGTGCTTGCTGAAAGTAAATGCAAATGCTGGGGGGTTGCGTGAGGTGTGGAAGGAATCAATGCTTCATCCATCACTGAACCCATATGTGTTGCAAATAATGCTATGACAGAATGCTTCATTGCTTGTCATCTAATGTGATGCCTTTGAATGCCTGGAGTGCTATCCTAAGGGTTTCTCCTCGAATTAAGGCTACAGTGATGTGGGTGTGACACTCGAATGCAGTGAAGTGGGGCGGATGCTGCCCCGAGAATTCTGATTCGTCGGAGACCGACATTGTTGCTGGAGCCGTTGCACTTTGTCGGATGCCGGGTTTGCTGCTGGGCAATTGTGCTTTCGTTGGCGATGCCCCGGTCGTGTGCGGGATGACGTGTGCTGGAGGACCGTGCTCTAGGATTGAGCACCTACGTATCCCGTGTGGTCGGGAATCAGAGTCTGTCGTAGTTCTTGCCGTTTGCAGTACCTGTGATCTTGGCATTACTAGTAAATCATGTGAGAAATATTAACAAGTGACAGACACAGATAACCATGAAAATGTTGCAACACGCAGATCTTCAGTTTCGGGTCACCTATATGACTCGTGAAGAATTTTGCTTTAACAATGCAGATGGGTCTCGTTCTCGGAGGCGTAGATGCGAGGCCTCAAGGGGCTCCTGTTAGCCATGCATGGGCATATCGAGACTTCCCAACGATGCCCTAGCAATTCTATCGGTTGTTCGACACGCCAGTCGGATTTGGATCTGCTTGTTTCACGGGGCCTATGGAAGCGTGAAAGGAATAGAAATTCAAAATTTCCTACCCGTGAAACTAGATACCAAGACCTACTAGTAGAATGGGAATAGATAAAGTGTACCTGGAATCTTTTAAGCCGTCGACCGAGCGTCCCACGCGTGACGCCTCTACCGGTATCCACACCGACTTCGTCGACGAGTCTTCGAGATCAGCGGTGCTAGCGGCCAACGCTCGAAGGAAACACCGATGCGACTCCGATCTTTATTAGATTAATTGACCTCTTCGAAATCGAACAATTTGATTAAACGTTCATACACATATATGCAAACACACTTACATAAAGAGACTTACAAATGCATCTTATGCATTTCTAACTAAAAACAAATCACGACCATTCTCCATCATGTATGTATATATATACATGCAATGGAGTTGACCATTTGCATGGTCATGCACCGTGGCCATCAAATGACCGTCCATGTGGCCATGCATGCATGCCATTATATGGCCGTCCATGCAAAAGCCAAATGGCTTTACTTCGTGCCACCGTGCGTCTCTATTTTGTGTATAAATCGAGTCCAATTAATCTAGTAAATCGGGTCTAGTTAATCGGTAAATTAATCTCATTTAATATCCGATTAATCGATTACACCTTAAATCATCTAATCTCTATTAGACGATTATAGTGTTTCGAAAGTATCTCGTCGATTTGGTCGTAGCGTGTGACCCTGTAGGTTCCCAATTACGTTGACAGTAATATCGAAATCTCTATTACAATATTACAAACAATGAGCGGCATCTAGCAATGCATCATTGCTACTCAAGTAATCGGAAAGTCAATTTCTCGACGAACCTTGTAACCTATGTTACCGTGCAGTATAATCCCTTCGTCCTCTATATCTCTATTGAGCCCAAGGCATGGTCGTTGTCATCCTTGTATGGCTCAATATCTTTTTCTTGGTTTACCGGGTAAGTCTATCAGAACAAATGAGATCGATATCCCTATATCGACTCATTTGGGTATGCATACACTTATAGACTCTGCCCACCAAGCTGCCGTGAGATATCACTCCCATTACGTAGGAGGGACAAATCCTATCTTGGTCACTCACATTCCTCTCCATGCTCTGTGGTATACCAATTACTGTCTTTATAACTAGCCTGTTACGGTAGCGTTTGACAGTATCAAAGTATGCGACATTACATGTAGGAAACTATGATGACCTCAAGTCGAAGGACCACTGCACCATAGTCACTATGAGATTTGCTAATGACAGTCACGTAACAACCCATGTAGCAGTCTTATGACGGGTCAGTCCTGTACACATTACTCCTAATGTATACCTGCGGTGTGACTCGATGTCTCCACATCCATGACCTGTGAGACTTGGTCATCAATCTACACCCACACTAGTCTAACCGCATTACCGTTGTCCTAATTAACGATAATACTTTGACTAGGGACATTTAGGAATAGCGTTCAGTCATTATAGGATCTCACAATCAAGTCACACTTGGTGCCTATTGAACCTGCTATTCTAAGGACGTTATTGTGTAAAATTAATATCCAGCGCAACCTACACAATAACATAAATGCCTCGTATTATAATGAAATATATGTCATATTACAGAATTGATGACAGATTGCCTCTAGGGCATACACCAATTCCCAACAATCTCCCACTTGCACTAGAGCCAATCTGGCATATCCCTAATGCCTAATGATCTAGTGTGAGCCTTGTGCTTGCGCTGTACAAGAGGCTTCGTAAGTGGATCTGCGAGATTCTCATCTGTTGGTATTCTGCATATCTTCACATCTCCTCTGTCGACAATCTCGCGAATGAGATGGAAGCGCCTAAGTATATGTTTGGATCGCTGGTGAGACCTGGGTTCCTTAGCCTGCGCAATGGCTTCATTGTTGTCACAATAGAGTTCCACTGGGTCTGCGATGCTCGGAACCACAGCAAGTTCTGTTACGAACTTCTTGATCCAAATGGCCTCTTTTGCGGCGTTAGAGGCAGGGATATACTTGGCCTCTGTGGTAGAGTCGGCTACTGTCTCTTGCTTGGAACTCTTCCAATTCACAACACCTCCATTGAGGCAGAACACATACCCTGATTGCGATCTACTATCGTCCTTATCGGACTGGAAGCTAGCATCGGTGTAGCCTCTTACAACGAGCTCTTCTTCGCCCCCATATACCAAGAACATCTCCTTAGTCCTTCGCAAGTACTTAAGGATGTTCTTTACTGCGATCCAGTGTTTTTCACTTGGATCTGACTGGTACCGACTCGTCATGCTCAAAGCATACGAGACATCAGGTCGAGTGCATAACATGGCATACATGATAGATCCAATAGCTGATGCATATGGAATCCTACTCATGTGATCCCTCTCCTCCTGAGTAGAAGGTCTCTGAGCTTTCGAAAGGCTTATGCCATGTAACATGGGCAGCGATCCTTTATTAGAATCCTGCATACTAAAGCGCCGAAACACTTTATCTACATATGCACTCTGACTTAAGCAAAGGACTCTCCTGGATCTATCTCTATAGATCTTGATACCTAACACATAGGTAGCTTCGCCTAAGTCTTTCATGGAGAAACACATACCCAACCAAATCTTCACAGACTGTAGAGAGGGAATGTCATTCCTGATCAGAAGTATGTCATCTACATACAACACCAGGAAGATCACTGCGCTCCCACTAACCTTCTTATAAACACAGGGTTCATCTTCATTCTTAATGAAGCCAAACTCTTTGACTGCATCATCAAAGCGAAGATTCCAGCTCCTAGAAGCTTGCTTCAATCCATAAATAGACCGTTGCAGCTTACAAACCTTTCCGGCACTTTGTGGATCGACAAAACCCTCAGGTTGTGTCATGTACACATCCTCGAGGAGCCTTTCATTTAGGAAAGCAGTTTTGACGTCCATCTGCCAGATCTCATAGTCATAGTAAGCTGCAATTGCAAGCAAGATCTTGATAGATTTAAGCATAGCCACAGGGGAAAAGGTTTCGTCATAGTCAACACCATGAAATTGTCTGAAACCTTTCGCCACTAGTCGACCCTTAAAGGTAATCACATTACCGTCCATGTCGGTCTTCTTCTTGAAGACCCACTTACACCCAATAGGTTTTACCCCTTCAGGTGGATCAACCAAAGTCCATACTTGGTTAGTGTACATGGACTCCATCTCAGATCTCATGGCCTCCAGCCATTTCTCGGAGTCTGGGCCTGTCACGGCTTCCGCATAGGTTGTAGGCTCATCATTATCTACGAGCAATACATCATTATCTTGAGTCACGAGAAATTCATATCTCTCGGGCTCATGACGTATCCTACCAAACCTACGAGGCTCCTGTGTCACATGTGTAAAAGATTGTACCACATCACCTTGTGGTTGTTCTGCGACTTTACCCGTCGAATGGTCAATGTTATTTTGTGGTAGAACTTCCCCAAGTCCTAATTTCCTCCCACTTGTTCCTTTGAAGAGAAACTCTTTCTCAAGGAATACTGCAGTTCGAGCGACAAACACTTTGCCCTCGGTGGGATTATAGAAATAGTATCACCTTGTTTCCTTAGGATACCCTACAAAGTAACATTTATCCGATTTAGGGCCAAGCTTATCCGAAGACAATTTCTTCACGTAAGCTTCGCAACCCCATATCTTTAGAAAAGACATATTGGGACGCCTGCCATACCGCATCTCATATGGCATCTTTTCAACTGATTTCCACGAAGCATGGTTTAATATGAGAGCCGCTGTCTGTAGAGCATATCCCCAGAAGGAGTCTGGTAAGTCTACATAACTCATCAAAGATCGAACCATATCTAATAACGTTCGATTCCTCCTCTCAGCTACACCATTCCACTGTGGTGTACCAGGTGGAGTCAGTTGGGATAGAATCCCACACTGTCTAAGATAGTCAGCAAACTCATAGCTCAAATATTCACCTCCTTGATCTGATCGAAGAACTTTAATACTCTTACCCAACTGATTTTCCACTTCATTCTTAAATTCCTTGAACTTTTCAAAGGATTCGGATTTGTGTTTCATCAAATACACATATCCAAATCTACTGAAATCATCAGTAAATGTAATGAAGTAGAGATACTCACCTCTAGCAAGCTTGTTCACTGGTCCACATACATCAGTATGTATGAGAGCCAGAAGATCACTAGCTCGCTCACCCTTTCCAGTAAAGGGGGCCTTAGTCATTTTCCCCATTAAACAAGGTTCGCATGTCTTGATTGATTCAAAATCAAACGAGTCTAGTAATCCATCCTTATGGAGTCTGGAGATGCGATTCTCGCTAATATGGCCTAAACGACAATGCCAGAGGTAAGTCGGGTTCGAATCATTGGACTTGAGACGTTTGGTTTCCATGTTATAAACGGACGTGTCTAGATCAAGAATATACAGACCATTACTTAAATGTGCACTGCCATAAAATACATCATTCATGTACATAGAACAACACTTGTTCTTGATAGTGAAACAAAATCCCTTCTTGTCCAAACAAGAAACATATATTATGTTTCTACTAATAGCAGGTACATAATAACAGTCTTCAAGATCCAGTACAAGCCCAGTAGGCAAAGACAGGTGATAAGTCTCTACAGTTAATGCAGCAACCCTTGCTCCATTTCCAACTCGTAGGTCCACCTCGCCCTTTGCCAACGATCTACTGTTTCTTAGATCCTGCACATTTCCGCAAATGTGAGCACCACATCCGGTATCTAATACCCAAAATGTAGAAGCAGTAGATACATTGATCTCTATAACATGGATACCTGAAGTGGAAGTCTCACTTCCCTTCTTCTTCTTCAACTCCTCCAGGTATACCTTGTAATTCCGCTTCCACTGGCCACTGTTGCCACAGTGGAAGCAGCAATCATCCTTTGCCACTTTGGCCTTGGGCTTCAATGCACCCGAGTCACACTTGGATGCGCCCTTAGCCTTCTTGCCTTTCTTCTTACCTTTGCCCTTTTTCTTGGTCTTTTGGACCATCAGGACAGGCGTTCCCTTGCTGATTTCCTGCTCAGCTGTTCTCAACATGCCAAGCAGTTCAGGCAATGGTTTGTTATAGTCATTCATATTATAGCTCGTGACGAATTGACTATAACTGATGGGCAACGACTGCAGGATTAAATCTGTAGCTAACTCTTGACCTAGAGGAAATCCTAGTCGTCCCAGAGTCTCCGTATACCCAATCATATTAAGTACATGAGGACCTACGGGGCTGCCCTCAGTCAACTTTGCCTGAAAAAGTGCCTTCGATATGTCGAACCGCTCATGCCGGGCCTGCTCTTGATAGAGCTGCCTGAGATGTACGATCATATCGTACGCCCCCATGTGCTCGTGTTGCTTCTGAAGCTCCGGATCCATGGTGGCTAGCATGAGACATCCGACGCTCACGGCATCATCTTGATGCTTCCTATAAGCATCTCTCTCAGCTCGGCTGGCATTATCAGGCGGTGGCGCAGGAAGAGGTTGCTCCAAGACATATAACTTTTTCTCCTGAGTAAGAACAATTCTCAAGTTGCGGTACCAATCCAGGAAATTATTCCCGGATAATTTTTCCTTATCAAGGATTGATCGCAAACAGAAGGCACTAGATGTGTTTCCTGCCATGGAAACTACCACAGAAATACACATAATAAGTATTATGACATAACAATATTTAATGAGGACTTTATTAAATATTGCTCCCACTATTTTTATCAAATCAATGACCCTCACCATTGATTCGGAGAATCTCATTCTCATAGCGGTCCAAGATCCATATTTCACCAAGTTCTGAGTCAGCGAGGGCTGAAACTCCCAGAACTGGCCATTTAGGTAAGGAACCCTCTTTCCCGATTGCATCATATGCAACTCTTGGTTAGTTGGGTGAATAACACCTTATTCCAATCTACCTTGTAGATTGATGCCCAACTCCTTGCCTCTGAACTCCTAATCCTATTAGGCTTGCTCAGTTAAGTCCGACCCATCGGTAAACACCACGCCTTACCAGGATAGATGAGGGCATCTTGCGAGGGCTAGATCTACACACTTATCGATCTTGGTCTTGACGAGCGTTACACGATGGAAGGCTATGGACTTAATATTATTGAGGGATTTTAACAATATTTAAATCGATCTCACCATATACTATTATGTAACCATTACATAATAGTTCCTATGTATAACAATTATACCACTAACAGTCATGCAAGTACAACCATTATACTAACACAACTATAGCCTAGTCGAGGTCTAACAGTCATGCTAGCACCAAGCACACATGTAACAAGCATAAAATCCTATTTCATGCTTCTATCTACTCAGATTCTAACTAGCTAGGCTCTGATACCAATTGCTTGTTTCACGGGGCCTACGGAAGTGTGAAAGGAATAGAAATTCAAAATTTCCAACCCGTGAAGCTAGATCCCAAGACCTACTAGTAGAATAGGAATAGATAAAGTGTACTTGGAATCTTTTAAACCGTCGACCGAGCGTCCCACTCGTGATGCCTCTACCAGTATCCACACCGACTTCGTCGACGAGTCTTCGAGATCAGCGGTGCTAGCGCCCAACGCTCGAAGGAAACACCGATGCGACTCCGATCTTTATTAGATTAATTGACCTCTTCGAAATCGAACAATTTGATTAAACGTTCATACACATATATGCATACACACTTACATAAAGAGACTTACAAATGCATCATATGCATTTCTGACCAAAAACAAATCACGGCCATTCTCCATCATGTATGTATATATATACATGCAATGGAGTTGACCATTTGCGTGGTCATGCACCGTGGCCATCAAATGGCCTTCCATGTGGCCATGCATGCATGCCATTATATGGCCGTCCATGCAAAAGCCAAATGACTTTATTTCGTGCCGCCGTGCATCTCTATTTAGTGTATAAATCGAGTCCAATTAATCTAGTAAATCGGGTCTAGTTAATCGGTAAATTAATCTCATTAAATATCCGATTATTCGATTACACCTTAAATCATCTAATCTCTATTAGACGATTATAGTGTTTCGAAAGTATCTCGTCGATTTGGTCGTAGTGTGTGACCCTGTAGGTTCCCAATTACGTTGACAGTAATATCGAAATCTCTATTTCAATATTACAAATAATGAGCGGCATCTAGCAATGCATCATTGCTACTCCAGTAATCGGAAAGTCAATTTCTCGACGAACCTTGTAACCTATATTACCGTGCAGTATAATCCCTTCGTCCTCTATATCTCTATTGAGCCCAAGGCATGGTCGTTGTCATCCTTGTACGGCTCAATATCTTTTTCTTGGTTTACCGGGTAAGTCTATCATAACAAATGAGATCGATATCCCTATATCGACTCATTTGGGTATGCATACACTTATAGACTCTACCCACCAAGCGGCCGTGAGATATCACTCCCATTACGTAGGAGGGACAAATCCTATCTTGGTCACTCACATTCCTCTCCATGCTCTGTGGTATACCAATTACTGTCTTTATAACTAGACTGTTACGGTAGTGTTTGACAGTATCAAAGTATACGACATTACATGTAGGAAACTATGATGACCTCAAGTCAAAGGACCACTGCACCATAGTCACTATGAGATTTGCTAATGACAGTCACATAACAAACCATGTAGCAGTCTTATGACGGGTCAGTCCAGTACACATTACTCCTAATGTATACCTGCGGTGTGACTCGATGTCTCCACATCCATGACCTGTGAGACTTGGTCATCAGTCTACACCCACACTAGTCTAACCGCATTACCGTTGTCCTAATTAACGATAATACTTTGACTATGGACATTTAGGAATAGCGTTCAGTCATTATAGGATCTCACAATCAAGTCACACTTGGTGCCTGTTGAACCTACTATTCCAAGGACGTTATTGTGTAAAATTAATATTCAACGCAACCTACACAATAATATAAATGCCTCGTATTATAATGAAATATATGTCATATTACAGAATTGATGACAGATTGCCTCTGGGGCATACACCATTTCCCAATAGGATCCTTATCATCCGAATGCCATAGGGCGATTGTATTTGCAACCCGCTTGGGGATTTCTTTTCAGATTTGGTTCGAGTGGTCTAATATTTCCAAAGCGTTATGACTAGACCCCCGGGGAGGAATGTCTGGGATTTTGGCTCTATGGTAGCCTGTTAAAGTGTGGCTGTGACCCATTTGGAGTTATGCAAAGACAGAGAAAAGAGAAAGCTTGGGAAGCACGTTGCCCCAGGCTAAAAGGATACCCGGGTTCACGCCTGCACTGAGATGTACCCCCATTTTCCTTCGTCATTCTGTTGTGCAGGTTGTACTGAACTGCTTTGACGACGTGTTCAGTTGCCCACTGTGTTTGTGGAAGGTTCCCTCTTGGACGGTTAAATGGTATTGGAGAGCTTATCGGGGATCGTGTTGGAATAGATAACCTGGCCACTTCCCTTGGGGATCCCTTGTCCACATGATGTGTGATAGACTAGGGGGTAATTTTATCTATCTCTCGTTTTGCCCTCCTTTTGCTACGGTCACCCACCTCGGGGCTGCACCTCTAAAACTAAGGGGGAAGAGCTCTCATTTTGCCACAATCGCCCCAAAGGATTTTCGGTCGTGCCTCTGTTTTGCCCTAGCTTTTGCCTAGGTCGCCCCAAAAGGGGTTTTCGATCTAGGGAGCTCGAATTGGCGGTGCCAGAGTTTTAAACCTCGACGGTGACTTGCTTCGCTTGTTGGCGAGTGTACGGACCCGAATGTGGACTCTCGTCGGGGCCCGCATGCGCGCTTTTGGATCGTGCTGCTTGGGAGTGTCCACCTTCCCGTGGGGACGCGTGACAGACACGCTTGAGAGAAGGAGTCGCCACTTATCATTTTCCGACCCGTAGGTCGAGGGCGGATAAGTTACCCGGGTCTAGGGGTATGGAACACCTAGTTTATCGTTAAGGCATCGATCTGTGCAGAACCGGAAAATCCGTGTTCGGGGGTTCATGTTACGTGCGGGCCTATATCCCGCACGCCCTTTCGGTACTCTGGTTTGCTAGGCTTGCATTTTTGTTTTATTTACCGCATGAATTGGGGTGCACTCGACTCACACGTTTTGACACTGTAAAATCGGTGAATTAAACGATGTCGATTGAGAAGCCGAGAGAAAAGTAAGCCTGTATGTCGGGGAATGGGTTCACTATCTTTCGTTATAGTTTATCGAACCCTAACGGTTGACTCCCTGCGTGAACCGAAACCACGAACTTTGAGGTTTACTTTCCTATGAGCAAACGTTGAATCGATTTCGATTAATTCTACTCTCGAACCGTTCGCTCACTGAATGGGATTCTTACAATAACAAAATGTACAAATAACTCCCTACAATGTGCTCTCAGAATAAATACAATAAATTATAAATTACAAATGATTGAATCCAATTCAGTTCACTTTCGGTTAATATTCCTCTCGACTCACCGTGAGTTTAGGAAATAACCGAAAAGTGCAATTCAGTGGGCTCTCAGTGAATGGGGGATTGAACCCCGTGAGTGATGATTAGGGCATTGAACCCTGAGATCGATGATTAGGGCGTTGAACCCTAATATTGATAGGCCTAAGGATCAAGCTCGACCCGCATGGCGAACGGGTGCAGAAAGATAACAAGCAACCGGTAAATAACAGACAATGTGTTTGTATTCACCAAATGTACGTAGATTAGCAAGTTTATTAACCCAGGGGTATTTTTGCAAGAAAATGCCATATGCTAAGCAAAGAATCATGGAGAACATTTTACATTCGGCTTTGATTTGAAAACTTGACAAAGATTGTCAACTCTCGTGTGTGTGGATCGCTTTTACAGTGATTCGGTGTTGTGACACTGAATTACCACTGAATAGATCCAAACTTGTATTTTGATTCTAGATTTGGAACCTAGAGTTCCGCTAACCATTTTCTAGCATTTGGTTAAGTCGAATGAAGTGATTAGTCAGGTAATTGTAAATTTGATACAGAATACCCAACTGACATCTTAAACGATGCTAAGATGACGGCAAATCACAAAATGATGTTCTTGCCCTTGATTTGAAAATTTGTTTTTTTTTTTTCAGAAAAAGGAGAACAACACAATATAGATTTGAAAGTATGAGGGTTTTGAAAGGAGCGTAAACACCGTTTTGTAATTCGTCGACGCAAGTTACAAATTAATGTTCAATTCGTGCAAAATTGTTTAAATTGAATGAATTAACCGTGTGAGCGTCCCGATTAACCCGTTCATGGAATTAATGCTTAAGGTATCGCCAAATGCATTAATTGTGAAAACAATTCGTGATTCGACGACCAAAACGAATCCATAATGATCAAGGATAATTCGGTTAAATAACCGACAATACCCTTATAACCGAATGGATCCGAATGAGTCCTCGATACACAAACCCATGCATGTTTGTTTAAAAAAAGGTTTTACACGATGTTTTAACATGGGAATCATGGAGATACCAAAATTACAATTTCATACAATCCGAGAAACGAATTAAACTCGAGATAAGGAAATCATTCTTGATCCAAAAAAGGCTAAGAAGCCCTCGGCTTCATCTTGTCAAAGATGGCCGAATACTCTCATGGCTCAATTCAAATCACAAATGATTTCCTTGCCTTGGTTTAATTATTTTTCGCATGCTCAAACATCAAACACGATGAATAACACGTTTTTGACAAAAGCCGGTATTACCATGATTTGATTAACTCATTTAAACATGCAAACATTCACGAACATGTTATTTAAGGAATCGATAAAATAATTCCGGCTTCATGCATGCAAGAACAACAAAATAAACTCGAAAACTAACTTGGATCGGGATAAGGAGACCAATCTTAACCCGAAAAGAGCAACCTAAGTCTCGGCCATCTCATTTAAAAACTTGGCCGAGAGCATGCTTGCCATTTCCGGGTCGGGATGGTCTTCCGTACGACGATCCAAACCATTTTCCAACATGCTAGCAATTTATAAGGTGGTAAACATGCATAACATAACATAAAAGTGTATAAAAATTAAGTCTTGCAAGTTAAACATACATAAAACACCATAACACTCCATAGCCATGCAAATAACGTAAAAGGTTCTAACTTCTCTAAGTCGAGATGTCATACCTTGCCTCGGGATACGAGGAAAGAGTCGGGGAAGTGCTCGAGAGTCGAGTGACTCGGTTGAACGCTTGGAAGAGTGCTCGAGTGCAAGGGCATGCGCGTTCAGGGAGCTAGGCGCACGGGTGTGTGGCTGGAGTGCATGGGAGGCGTTAGGCGCGCGAGGCGCGCTGGCGTGCACGCGGGTGGTGCGTGGGGCGCGCGGGAGCACGCGGGTGCGCACTGTTCACCCGAGAGTGACGATTCTTCACCTGAAATGCACTAAATGACCTGAAACAATAATTTAAAGACTTCAAATGGAAAAACCAACTTCACTAATGAACTCCATGGGTCCAAAATGAGTGGGATATGGAGATTGAGAATTTTTTAAATTAAGTCGGGATGATGAACACCGGCTTCCGACTTAAGAACTCAAGGCTCTCTTTGGATTTTTTTTTAGTTTTCTTCTCTATCCTTTCTAAGTGCTGAAACTTGATGGTTCTTGCGTGTTCTTGGCTATGGAGTTTGAGAGGATTTCTTGAAGGAGAAAGCTTGGAGAGAGTGTGCAAAAGGAGAAATGATTATCTTAATCACTTTTGGGCAATTTGTAGGCAAAGCTAATGACACAATTAGTGAAACAAAGCATCATTAGTGGGCATGCTTAGGAGGGGCGGTTTGCTTAGGGAAATATCTAGCCCTATCCTCTTCCATTTGCATTAATGAAGAAGAGATCAAAGCATTAAATGGCATTGAAGAAGAGTTGTAGTGTTGTCTTCAAACTCTTTGGATATTTTTGGCTAAGAGTGAGCAAGACTGGAAGAGGATAAGGCTTGGCAAATTTTGGCCATCCTTAGGCAAACCGTGGGATCCTACGACCGAAGAGGAAAAACTGGGAGAAAGCTCGGGTCTCGATTGGTCGCGTATTCGAAGTTCGTGGTTTGAATTGAAAGTCGAATTGTCGATATACGCGAGAAAATAGATTTAATGAGCTCAAGATTGGCATTTTTCATGGAAAATTGCCAAATGTCTGTATGAGGCTCGGAAGCCGATTTTGCTCCTTTTATGCATTCAGAGTGAGGTTACCCACTTCAGACAACAGATCTTGTATCTGCATCCCATGTCGGTCATTTTGACATAAATTGTCAAATTACGTGGGCACTTGTCCCTCAAGCCGGTAAATGTAAATATGGAGCCAGAGATGTCCTAGGAGGCCAAAACTAGATTTCTCAGATTGCTTTCTGAGTTTCTTGGGCGATCCGAAGATCACTGTGATCTCCGTTTGCCGAGATTGGCCCTCTAAGGATATGAAAAGTGCATCCGAGACCCTTAAAGCACTACTCGAGGGGTCTGGATGAGTTGTTTGATTCATTCCGACGATTCCACATTGAGCGTTGAGATAAGCAGCACTGGAATTGCCAACCATCCGGCGTCAAGTTTCCCCAAAGAGGACCTCCGGATATGGATTTCCACTGAAAATGGTCTTTTGTGCTCCTCGGAGGTTACTCGGGAAACCGAGAAGGGTTTTGCTGTCTGTTTTGCCCAATTGCGAATGTCCGCTGGAGTTTTCAGGGCAATATAGTGTGAACTTCGTTTGCCATAATTCCATCAGATCGGTCTCCGGTTATGCTCTTCTGAAGAGGGGTATCCCCATTTTGTCGCTCGGAAGTTATTCAGGGTGTCTGTATGGCTTCCAAAAGACAATCTGAAGCACTGCTCATGCTCTGTATGATTGTGGGGCATGGCCGCATTTGATATTTGGAATTAACTTTTCTCCGAGAAACCGGCATTTTTGGACTTCCGCTGAAAAGTTGTTTGTATACAGAAAGTTGCTCTGTATAGAGCAGATGATTTGCGAAATGCGTTTGAAGACACTTTTCATCTATTTGGCATCGATGTGGATTTTTTAGGTCCAATATTGGCTATCTTCCGACGGACGAGCGAACTATCGGAAAATAGGATTGTCCATGTAGTACACTGGAAATGCCGGTTTTGGACATTGTTGAGCTCTACAGTCACTCTGTTACCCTTTGGTGACCCCTGGAGTCCTTCTGTCACATGTGCATGTCTTCTGCTCAATTTTGCCGACTTGAGGATGAATAGTGATTTCTGCTCTGTTAAGTCGTTTTTTTGTATTCTGCTCAAGTTGTGGCTTGGACCATTGCTGATATCATTGTTTAAAGAGGTGAGCCAAAATGGGGTGCTGACAGCTTGCCCCTCTTTGACTGCGTGCTCGAGTAGAGAATGCAGCCAAAGACTTCAGAAGCACCCCAATTTGATAGCAATGATCGATATGGAACTTCCGATAACAGTCTTCTCCTTCTTGCTTCGAATATGTGGGATGTTGTACCTAATAAATAGGAGATATAGTGAGATGTGCACAATGGACGGGTAGAGTCTGGAACAGAGCTGGGATAGGCATTTAAAATCGGGATTGACCCAAAGGGGATTGACCCCAGTGCAGAATTTAAAGTCAGGATTGACCCCTGTGCAGAAATTAAAGTCGAGATTGACCCGAAGGGGACTAACCCCTGTGCAGAAAAGTAGTCGGGATTGACCCGACGGGGATTGATCCCTGTGCAGAAATTAAAGTCGGGACTGATCCGAAGGGGACTGTCCCCTATGCAGAAAAGTAGTCGGGATTGACCCGAAGAGGACTGACCCCTGTGCACAAAAGTAGTCGAGACTGACCCGAAGGGGACTGACCCCAATGCAGAAAAGTAGTCGGGACTGACCCGAAGGGGACTGACCCCTGTGCAGAAAAGTAGTCGGGACTCACCCGAAGGGGACTGACCTTTGTGCAGAAAAGTAGTCGGGACTGATCGGAAGGGGACTGACCCCTGTGCAGAAAAGTAGTCGGGACTGACCCGAAGGGGACTGACCTTAGTGCAAAAAAGTAGTTGGGACTGACCCCAGTGCAGAAAATTAGTCGGGACTGACCCGAAGGGGACTGACCCCTGTGCAGAAATTAAAGTCGGGACTGACCCGAAGGGGACTGACCCCAGTGCAGAAAAGTAGTCGGGACTGACCCCTGTGCAGAAAAGTAGTCGGGACTCACCCGAAGGGGACTGACCCCTGTGTAGAAAAGTAGTCGGGACTCACCCGAAGGGGACTGACCCCAGTGCAGAAAAGTGGTCGGGACTGACCCGAAGGGGACTGACCCCAGTGCAGAAAAGTAGTCGGGACTGACCCGAAAGGGGCTGACCCCTGTGCAGAAAAGTAGTCGGGACTGACCCGAAGAGGACTGACCCCTGTGCAGAAAAGTAGTCGGGATTGACCCGAAGGGGACTGACCCCTGTGTAGAAATTAAAGTCGCATGGGATGCATTGCAGAGTGAAAATGCTTGTAAAAAGTTAATGCAAATGCTGGGGAGTTGCGTGAGGTGTGGAAGGAATCATTGTGATTCCTCCATCACTAAACTTGTCCGTGCTGCAATCGATGTTGTGGCAGAATGTTTTATTATTTGCCAACTGATCGTGATGCCCTTGAATGTATGGAGTATTATCCTGAAGACTTCTCCTCTGATTTTGGCTGTAGTCCTTGGCATAAGGCAGACATGCATTCGTTAAAGAAAGACTCATTTCGGGGTTCACATCCTCATTCCTGCATATAGAACCATGGGAGCTAACAGTAGTTGTCAGTCCTACTCTATAGCCATAATGAAGATGTGCAAAGAAGTCTGAATAATAATGCTTTGGGGATTTGAACTTGATGACCATTTAAAGGGGTGGTCGTCTTCCGCTAAATTGTGACTTGACAAGAAAGACTTTTTACAGAACGTGCATGACCCGTAGAATTTGCATTAAGGTAAAAGGAGGGATCTTTGGGATTCTCTAGATCAAGGATACGACGATTCGACTGCATGTCGAAACATGTCTTGTGCTGTGAGAGTCAAAGAGAGTTTGCTTGCATCGAAGACTGTCAGACCACTACTTGTTGTCACTGCACGTTGAGTGTAGCTATCATTTCATGGTCGAGCTGCCAAAGGTCCCCTAATTTTTGCCTAGGTCGCAAGATACGTGACGACCTAGCGGGGTATTTTGTTTGACTCTTCCCTCATTTAGAGCTCACCTTTTGCTATGACAGCCCTGATTGGGTATGATCACACCTCTCGGTTCCTCTAATATTTGCCTAGAGAGCCTTTTTCGGGTTTTCACTCTAGCGAGGATTTTGTTTTATACTCTCCTTTTGCCACGGTTCCCCTTTGCAGGATTTTAAACCGTGCCCCTCATTCCCTAATTTTTGCCTAGGCCGCCTCAAAGAGGTTTTCAACCTAACGGGAGATTCATTCTTTTTCTCTCAGGAAAAGTTTAGAGAAAGGGAAAGAGCATAAGAGGGGAGTATATTAGTAAGCAGAAATGAAAGTGCCGGGAATTGTACATGCGAAGGAAGTTAAAATGTAATGTGCATTTGAGAAAGCACCTCTAGTGGGATGAGAGAAACACCATCACGGATAGTATTTCTTAAGTGTATCAGCATTGACCGAAAGAGCGTTTTCGTTCTCGTCCATATCATTGAGAATGATTGCCCCTTCGTCAAAGACTTCTTTAACAATGAAGGGACCGACGTACTTGTAAGCAAACTTGCCCCTAGAATCTGGGGCGATATGCAAAACTTTCCGCAAGACGAGGTCGCCGGGGCTGAACTCGCGGGGACGAACTTTCTTGTTGAATGTTCGGGCCATTCTTTGTTGATAGCACTGACCGTGGCAAAGTGCTGTTAACCGCCTCTCATCGATGAGATTAAGTTGTTCGTAGCACTGCTTCGCCCATTCTGCTTCCTTGAGCTTGGACTCGGCAAGGACCCTCATGGAGGGAATCTCCACTTCGACTGGAAGAACTGCTTCCATGCCGTAGACCAAAGAATACGGGGTTGCCCCGGTAGATGAGCGGATAGAAGTCCGATACGCCAAGAGTGCGAACGGGAGCATCTTGTGCCAGTCCTTGTAATTCACCGTCATTTTTTCGATGATTTTCTTTATGTTCTTATTCGGTGCCTCTACCGCACCATTCATTTGTGGATGATACGGAGAGGAATTGCAATGTTGGATTCTGAACTATGCACAGAGCTCGTCAATGAGCTTATTATTCAGGTTCTTGGCATTGTTGGTGATGAGAGTCGCAGGGACCCCGTACCGCGCAATGAGGTCGTGTTTGAGGAAGCGAGCCACGGCCTTTGCAGTGACTGACACAAGGGCGATAGCTTCGATCCATTTGGTGAAGTAATCGATAGCTACCAGTATGAACAAATGTCCATTGGATGCTATGGGGTTGATAGGACCAATCACGTCCATGCCCCACATTGAAAAGGGCCACGGAGCAGCCATTGGATGCAGCTCGTTGGGTGGTGCTCTGATCTGATTCGCGTAGACTTGATACAAGTGACAGTGTCTGACATGCTTGACGCAGTCAGTCTCCATGGTAGACCAGAAATACCCAAGTCGCATGAGCTTTTTTGCTAGCATGAGCCCGTTCATGTGAGGTCCACAATTTCTTTCGTGCACTTCTTCCATGAGGCATTGTGCCTCGTTCTTGTCTACACACCAAAGCAGTGTAGCATCGAATGAACGGCGATAGAGAGTCTCGCCACTCAAGAAGAAATTTGCTGCAATGCGTCGAAGAGTCCTCCGGTCATGACGATCGGTGAACGCTTGGAATTGACCTGTTTGCAATAAGTGCTTGATGTCTGCATACCAAGGTTTGCCGTCGACAGCATCAATTACATCGCAGTGGGCAGGGCCCTGAGCAATCTCAAACTCGAAGGGCTCGATGAGATTCTCTTTTGTAATGCTCACCATGGAAGCGAGCGTTGCGAGTGCATCAGCGAACTGGTTCTTCATGCGTGGGGTGTACGTGAATGAAATGTCCTCGAAGTTCTCTGTCAACTCTTCGAGGTACTCGTGATATGGCACCAGCTTCAGATCTTTCGTCTTCCACTGTTTGAGCGTCTGAAAGATTGTGAGCATAGAATCTCCAAACACTTCAAGCTCCTTGACTTTGAGGTCGATCGCCGCCTGTAAGCCGAGGATACATGCTTCATATTCGGCTATGTTGTTGGTGCAGAGGAAATCAATCTTTGCTGTAACAGGGAAATGACGCCCCTCGGGGGATATCAGCACTGCGCCAATACCAGACCCGGTGGAATTAACTGCACCATCGAAGTACATCTTCCATCCGGGAGTTTCCTCCTCATCATTCATTTGGAGGATTCCTTCGTTTGGAAAGTCAGAGTTGATTGGTGTGTCATCAACAATCGGGAACTCTGCTAGATGATCTGCTATCGTTTGGCCCTTCACTGATGTGCGTGACACATATTCGATGTCGTACTCCGTCAGTTGGCAACGCCATTTTGCTATGTTCCTCATGGAGGACGGACTACCAAGTAGATACTTCAAAGGATCTGTCTTCGACAGCAGGCGAACAGTATGGTAGAGAGTGTATTGCCAGAGCCTTTGCATGACCCAAACGAGTGCGCAACACATCTTCTTTATCTCAGGGTAGTTGGAATCCCCTTCAGTGAACTTTTTGCTTAAATAATAAATTGCTCGCTCTGCGTGAGAGGAATCGTCCTTTTGCCTTAACATGCATCCGATGGATTGTCGGCGTACCGTCAGGTACAGAATGAGAGGACGATCCGGTGAAGGTGGAACCAACACCGGCGGTTGAACTAGATATGCCTTGACTGTATCAAAAGCTTTCTGGCACTCATCATCCCATTCGACCGCAGCATTTTTGCGAAGCAGGCGGAAGAGTGGTTGGCACTTGTCTATCAAATTTACAATGAAACGCGCGATGTAATTCAGCCGTCCTAAGAAGCTCCTTACTTCGCGCACTGTCGATGGAGGGGGCAATTCCATGATCGCCTTGACCTTATCGAGGTCGACCTCGATGCCTTTTTCGCTAACTATAAACCCTAGCAATTTCCCTGACTTGACGCCAAAGTTGCATTTCGCTGGGTTAAGTCGGAGCTTGTACTTCCTGAGACGGTTGAGTAATCGCTTGAGGTTAACCAAATGATCTTCTCCTTCTTTGGACTTCGCAATCATGTCGTCGACGTAGACCTCTATCTCTTTATGCATCATGTCATGAAAGAGAGTGACCATTGCCCGCTAATAGGTTGCCTCGGTGTTTTTGAGACCGAAAGGCATGACCTTATAGCAAAACGTACCCCACATTGTGATGAACGTCGTTTTGATCTTATCCTCCTCGGCCATCTGAATCTGATTGTTTCCAGAGAAACCGTCCATGAAGGAGAATTGTGTGTGGCGTGCTGTATTGTCTACCAAGACTTCGATATGGGGCAGCGGGAAGTTATCCTTAGGATTGGCCTTGTTGAGGTCTCGATAATCGATGCAGACTCTGACTTTCCCATTATTCTTTTCCACTAGTACAACGTTCGCTACCCATTCAGAGTAATTGCATACCTCCAAGAATCCCGCATCCACCTGCTTGACGACCTCCTCTTTAATGCGGAGAAGAAGATCAGCTCGTTGACGCCGTAAGTGTTGATGTTTGGGCGGAAATCTTTCAGTGTCGAGTGGGAGGAAATGCTTTACGATCGAGGGGTCTAAACCTGGCATATCAGTATAAGACCAAGCGAAGACCTCTTGATACTCTGTCAAGAAATCGATCATCTGGGCTCTTTGAGCGGGGTCGAGACCCGTCTCGATCCTTAGGGTGCGTTGTTCTTCTGTGGTGCCTATGTTGATCTCTTCGGTTGGCTCGATTGAGGTGAGTTGATGGTTTTCAAGACGATGCAAACTCTCTTCTATCTCTGGCACGCGACCGTCCTCGTCAAGTCCTTCCCCGAAGTATATGGGTAGGGACTTTCCGAGGTGTGTTTCAGATGAATTCGAATCGTTGCATCCGTGATTTGGATTCGATTAGAGCCTGGACACGAAAGTGAATTGTTTTAGGAATTAAAGGTGCTAGAAGTAAGTGTGAAAGAGAGAGAATTTAGACACAGGAATTCAAAAAGCATGCAGAGATTCTATTAACAAGCCATAAAAAAAACCCTTCTTCTGTCATGTGGCTTATGGCGTTGCCAACATGCAGGTAGCATTATATATAAAGACCGTCTTACACATCGGCAACTATGGCTGAGTAGAGCGGAACTGAAGTCCAATTGATAAGCTCCCCATCCCCCCGTACAGGGCGGATATGAACCCTAGAAGATGTCTCCTCAGTGACGGCATATATGGTTGGCAAAGCCAAAAACGCTTCAACTGCATCCGAAGAGAAGTCATTTGTTTCAGTGATTGGGCTATCAGAGGTGCCTCCCATGATTTGCGGTGGTGCTGCAAAAAACTGTGAGAGCGGTGGAACCGGAATGCCCCTGAAGAGCTTTCCATAATGTGCAGCAAGGCGGTGTAGATGCTTTCCACGACGAGCCTGCACGATCTCATGACAGGAGGGACGAAAGCCGAGTCCCCTCCTATTGCTGTATTCCTCCATTTCAATCGGTCGAAGGATTCCCTGTGCACGTGCCCCCAAGTCCAGTTCCGGGGACGTAGTCATTCTTCAACAGAACTTTCCCAATCATGTGATCGGTCCGTGACGGACCGACTTCTCTATAGTCTCGGATTACGGAAATGGTGTCGAAAGAGTGAAAGGGAGGATTCTGATCTTCTCCAATGCTGATGTAGGGAACGGCTGTCTCCTTATAGACTGCATAATCTTCCTCGTCGTTGACAATGATGAGCTTACCTTCGACGAAGAACTTCAGTTTCTGGTGCAACGATGAAAGAACAGCGCCGGCGGCGTGAATCCATGGCCTTCTGAGCAAGAGGCTGAAAGCATTGGGTATCTCGAGGATCTGAAATGTGACAGAGAATGAGAAAGGACCCACATCGATCAGGAGGTCGATTTCTCCATTCACTTCTCTCTTAGAGCCATCAAAGGCTCGAACAGTGGTATTGCTTGCACGAATGCGGCTCATATCCACGTTCATCTGTTTCAGCGTGGAGACGGGGCAAACGTTGAGAGCAGAGCCGTTGTCGATCATGACTTGACCAACGATGTGATTGTTGCACTTACAGACTATGTGCAATGCCCGCAAATGTCCCTAACCTTCCGATGGAAGGTCATCATCGGCAAAGGAGATCTGATTCGAGAAGATTGAACTAACAGTTTCCTCGATCCTATCCAGTGCAGTATCTTTTGGGACTTGTGCCGCAGTGAGAACTTTCAACAAAGCATTCCGATACGGCTCGGAGCTTAAAAGCGATGATAGTAGCGAGATATGGGTCGGCAACTTGCTCATTTGCTCGACCACTTTGTACTCGCTTGCTTTGATCACTTTCATAAAATCTTCAGCTTCTTGATCGATGACCTTCTTCGCACGAAGTGGAGCAACTTCTGAAGTGGTTGAGGATGTAACAACAGGGGCTTTCCCTTTATCTGTAAGTTCTGGGCCTTGATAAACCCGTCCTGAGCGCGTAATGGCCATTGCGCTCAACTCTTGTTCAGTGTTGGCAACCTCACCTCCGTAATTCCAGGGAACTCGTCAGTCATGATATGGCTCCTTTGCAGGAATCTCGATGACGAAAGGGACGGATGTCACTGCTACTTCCGTCTAACGTACTCGATGACAAATGGAACCGGGGATTTCTGTGCCTCCTCCTTTTCTTCAATAGCGCATATGCTGATCATGTTGATTGTAGGCCCTGAGCTTGACCCGTGATTAGGAAGAGGGTTTGCACGTACATTTGGCTGTTTCACCTCATTGAAGGAGATCTGCCTCGTGTCGATCATCTCCTGGACTCCATCTCGAAGTCTCCAGCAAGTGTCCAGAGTGTGACCAGGAGCATCCTGGTGAAACTCACAGTGCAAATTTTGATTTTGCACGGCAGGATCGAAATAAGAACCAAGCGCCTCTGTTTTGATCTTATTGCCTATGAGGAGTTGCTGGAATATGTGAGATGGAGGAGCTGGAAGATTGGTGTACTGCTTGCGCGGACGCAGTTGAGCAGTATTGCCTTGTTAAGTTCTCGGGGTCGGCGCACGTTGAGCCGGCTGAGGAGATCTCGAAGCCGGAGGTCTTCCTTGTTGAGCCTGAGCAGGAGCGTACTGTTGCGGAGGTTGTGACTGGATAACAATTGGCGGGGTCGATGGATAGGCCTACTGTGACTGGTAGGGCTGCACATAATGCACGGGATGTGCATATGCTTGAGAAGTCTGCAATGCAGGGGCGTAGTTCATTGAGATCGGTTGTGATGCCTGATGTCCAGAATTGACAATGCCAATAGTCGCGTCTTTGCTTCTCCTGGCGATTCCAGCAGTCTGTTTTTTTGGTGTTTCTCCATCCTTTTTCTTTGATGGGCCTTCAATTCTCCCTAGCTTAACACCCATGTCAAGCTTCTTTCCTGCCTCGATCAGGTCTGAGAAAAAGGAAGTATGAGCCAAGAGATGTGAGTAATATGCGCCTCTGAGTGTGGAGTGAAAGAGCTGAACTTGTTGCCGCTCAGTGATTGGAGGAATGTGCTTTGTTGCTCTTCCTCTCCATTCCGTTGCGTATGCTTCGAAAGCTTGACCTTCTTTCATCTCTGTCATGCTAAGATCAAGAAGGGTAGGAGGTGTCTCCGCACAAAATCGATACTGGTCTAGGAACTTCTAAGAAAGATCTGTCCATGTAGGGACGTCACCGGCTTTCAGAGTCATAAACTAATCTAACGCCGATCCCATAAGACTATCTTGGAAAGTCTTAATGACAAATTCCTCGTAATCCCAATACGATAGCATTTTGCTATGATAGTGACGGAGATGATGCCGAGGGTCTGTGGTCCCATCATATCTCTTGAAATCTGGAATCTTGATCTTAGGGGGCAGCAGCATGCCCGGAAAGAGATTCCAGTCACTGTCACCAAAGTCAAGACGAGACGTGCCTGCTTGAAGGGCTCGGATGGTTTCCTCCATTCTCTTCATTCTTCTCTCCTGCTCATTTTCAGAAGGAATATTTGTTGGTAGAGCTGGAGGGGCAGCTTGAGTAGGCGTGCCCGGTTCAAGGGGGGGAATATTTAAGGGTGGTGGAGCTTGGTAGGGAAAGCTCGTTTGGGGTTGTGGAGCTTGGAAGGGGAAATGGTCCGCCGTAAGGGCAGGAGCTTGAGCCAGCACGACTGGAGGGACCGTTGGCGGTGGAACAGTGTAAATTGGAGGATGCATTGATACGGTTAGTGGTGGCAGTGTATGCATAGTCGAATCCGCGGATAAGAAAGCCGCTGGTGGCAACGGAACTGCTGTTAGAGCAGGTGGCGGTGGTAGAGAATCACTGATCGGATGAACCGTCGGTGCAAACGCCATTGCTGAGAAAGATGTGTCTTCAACCTCCGAAACAAAGGTTGGAGGGACTGTTGGATTTGGATCGACAATTGGCCTGTGCTCCGAAGGCGGAGTAAAGCTCGATGAAGCCTGATTCTGATTCCTGAGCTTGACCATGAGCTCCGTCATGTTGGTGGCCATGTTGGTCGCCAAGTGGTTCACCATTCCTTCTAGCGC
Organism: Punica granatum; assembly: GCF_007655135.1. Classification (NCBI taxonomy): domain Eukaryota; kingdom Viridiplantae; phylum Streptophyta; class Magnoliopsida; order Myrtales; family Lythraceae; genus Punica; species Punica granatum. The sequence continues at coordinate 38,399,399 of NC_045127.1, read as the reverse complement.
CGTAAAACATGCGGGATTGACGAATTGGACGCTGCCTGTGCTGTTGGTGGAGGATGTCCGATAGGGATACCTGAATGCGCTGTGGATATGTCCGTAGGTATTATAGGTGATGTAATTTGCATCAGTGGTGTTTGAGAATGTGTCGGCGTTGGCGGAGTATCCTGTTCATGAATGGCGAGTTGTTGATCTTCTGCCATCCTTACGCGTGCACGAGTTGGATATCGATGGGACGCTAGTTGTTAGCACCTTGCCTGTATAAGTGTATGAGTGTACTTGTTATGCTTTGACTATCTTCAAAATATAAATGACAGTGTATGAATGCATGAGATGCATAAGTTTGAAAATACTAATGCCATTACATCAGTTTGATTCATATTCTATAATTTACAAAGACAGTTCGTTTGAAAAGGAAACATAAACATTAAACCGCCAACTATTACAACCCGTAGCTGAATGAGCGCTGCGCGGGTCCGGTGCGAGGCATAAGCGTTAACAAACTAAACCTAAGGATGGGAGACCTTGCGCGCTTTTACCCGCGCTCGGTCCAACGTAGCGCTCAAACACGCTATCTCCCTGTCTTGGTTCGCTATGTGTACGCGAATCTGAGCCAGCTCGCTCTGAAGCTCTCTGTGATCAGTGAGTTCTGCACGAATATCCACAAGCTCGCAATGGAGTCGATCTCGCTCCTCCCTAATGGACTGCAACTCTGTGCGTATGGCTCCTTGGACTGAGCTCTCTGCGTCTGGAACGCCTGCCTGCGGTGCGTGAGGAATCCATGGCAAATGTCGCCGACGAACAGGTGTGAGTCCCTGCGGATGGAACTGCGCCACGTATGCTACGGTAGCTGAGAACGCTCGTTCATCGTCAGTGGGGTGCTCTGGGAAATAGAGTTCCTGAACGGTGCGCGTGCCCCATAAACGTCGAACTTCTCTAATCCGCAGAACCCTATCTGGAAGTAAAGCTGTAATATCCGTCCACACGGAGCGGTGTGAAGTGTGATCTGCCTCTATAGGAATATCCTTTAAGCCGCCGAGTTGTTTGATGACTCGGGCTGGAAAAACAAGTGTGCTCCCTAGGTGACTGATCAGAGGAAGTCCTATGACTGAAGGACATCCAATAGTCATGGGACCACCGGGATTCCAACAAGCAGCCCAAAGAAACTGTGCCCGGGTGAGTCTCTTGAAGAACTGGATCCAACCGGTGTAGTCGCAATCGGAGGGCCGAAACACCTGAAGTAGACGAGCGATGAGCGAACGCTCATCGGTGATGTAGGAAAATGGATGTGATGAGCAGAACGGCCTGATGTGTGCGAGGAGCCAAATCTGAAGAAGATGCGGAGCTCCTCTCATTCTACCACGTCGAACCTCTTGTACATAGTCAAGAGACTGAATGGTCTCGGCCAAGACAGCTTCTACGTAACTACGACCTCCTACCACTTGGAGGATGACTTGGGCAAGTGCCTCGTCTATGAGGTTTGACGAGTGGGGGAATAGGATGGTCCCGAAGATGAGCAAGAGGAACCCGTGACAGGCGTCATGCTGATACGATTCTCCCCTGGCATTGAGAGAACGAACATGTATGAAGTCTATGAGCCATGTGGTCTTAACTCTATGCTCCCATCCATGCTAAAGCTCATGACGAATTTCTTCGTTGCGGAGATCTAGAAGGATGGCAAGTCTACTTTGTATCGTGGCAAACTGGTTGGGCATCACGATGTCGCGGGTCGGCATGGGCCGCTAAATGAGTGTCGCGTATTCCTCTACTGTAGGAGCTAGCTCTGACCCCTGAAAACTGAATATGGCCCGCTAAGTGTCCCAAAAACTAATAGCAGTTCTGAGTAGGGTCCAGTCAATGGGGGAATCAACGAGTAATGGCAAGTCTCCTATGATGAGCTGGAGGAATGCACGGTCAACTGGGCGGAATGTGTTCCAAAGGCGAGTAATGTCCACGGATGGCGTGATGATGACATCGAGCCTAAGACAGGGATGCGAGCAATCCATCCTTACCTAAATGGAGAGATGTTGGTTTAATGTTTATAAACAAACTGATGTAATGTCCTAGGTTGTTTTGAAAAACATGCATGCAGTGCAGAAAAGTAAAGTATAGCTGTATCTATTGCAATGTACATCGCTCATTGTAGAAAAACAACAAAAGGCCCGCCTAAAAGAAAACTAGGGTATCGTACGCCCCCATGCTGGGACTGCTCTTGATAGAGCTGCCTGAGATGTACGATCATATCGTACGCCCCCATGTGCTCGTGTTGCTTCTGAAGCTCCGGATCCATGGTGGCTAGCATGAGACATCCGACGCTCACGGCATCATCTTGATGCTTCCTATAAGCATCTCTCTCAGCTCGGGTGGCATTATCAGGCGGTGGCGCAGGAAGAGGTTGCCCCAAGACATATAACTCTTTCTCCTGAGTAAGAACAATTCTCAAGTTGCGGTACCGATTCGGGAAATTATTCCCGGATAATTTTTCCTTATCAAGGATTGATCGCAAACAAAAGGCACTAGATGTGTTTGCTGCCATGGAAACTACCACAGAAATACACATAATAAGTATTATGACATAACAATATTTAATGGGGACTTTATTAAATATTGCTTCCCCTATTTTTATCAAATCAATGACCCTCACCATTGATTCGGAGAATCTCATTCTCATAGTGGTCCAAGATCCATATTTCACCAAGTTCTGAGTCAGCGAGGGCTGAAACTCCCAGAACTGGCTATTTAGGTAGGGAACCCTCTTTCCCGATTAAATCACATGCAACTCTTGGTTAGTTGGGTGAATAACACCTTATACCAATCTACTTTGTAGATTGATGCCCAACTCCTTGCCTCTGAACTCCTAATCCTATTAAGCTTGCTCAGTTAAGTCCGACCCATCGGTAAACACCACGCCTTACCAGGATAGATGAGGGCATCCTGCGAGGGCTAGGTCTACACACTTATCGATCTTGGTCTTGACGAGCGTTACACGATGGAAGGCTATGGACTTAATATTATTGAGGGATTTTAACAATATTTAAATCGATCTCACCGTATACTATTATGTAACCATTACATAATAGTTCCTATGTATAACAATTATACCACTAACAGTCATGCAAGTACAACCATTATACTAACACAACTATAGCCTAGTCGAGGTCTAACAGTCATGCTAGCACCAAGCACACATGTAACAAGCATAAAATCCTATTTCATGCTTCTATCTACTCAGATTCTAACTAGCTAGGCTCTGATACCAATTGCTTGTTTCACGGGGCCTACGGAAGCGTGAAAGGAATAGAAATTCAAAATTTTCTACCCGTGAAACTAGATCCCAAGACCTACTAGTAGAATGGGAATAGATAAAGTGTACCTGAAATCTTTTAAACCGTCGACCGAGCGTCCCACGCGTGACGCCTCTACCGGTATCCACGTCGACTTCGTCGACGAGTCTTCGAGATCAGCGGTGCTAGCAGCCAACGCTCGAAGGAAACACCGATGCGACTCCGATCTTTATTAGATTAATTGACCTCTTCGAAATCGAACAATTCGATTAAACGTTTATACACATATATGCATACACACTTACATAAAGAGACTTACAAATGCATCATATGCATTTTTGACCAAAAACAAATCACGGCCATTCTCCATCATGTATGTATATATATACATGCAATGGAGTTGACCATTTACATGGTCATGCACCGTGGCCATCAAATGGCCTTCCATGTGGCCATGCATGCATGCCATTATATGGCCGTCCATGCAAAAGCCAAATGGCTTTATTTCGTGCCGCCGTGCGTCTCTATTTCGTGTATAAATCGAGTCCAATTAATCTAGTAAATCGGGTCTAGTTAATCGGTAAATTAATCTCATTAAATATCCGATTAATCGATTACACCTTAAATCATCTAATCTCTATTAGACGATTATAGTGTTTCGAAAGTATCTCGTCGATTTAGTCGTAGTGTGTGACCCTGTAGATTCCCAATTACGTTTACAGTAATATCGAAATCTCTATTTCAATATTACAAACAGTGAGCGGCATCTAGCAATGCATCACTGCTACTCAAGTAATCGGAAAGTCAATTTCTCGACGAACCTTGTAACCTATGTTACCGTGCAGTATAATCCCTTCGTCCTCGATATCTCTATTGAGCCCAAGGCATGGTCGTTGTCATCCTTGTACGGCTCAATATCTTTTTCTTGGTTTACCGGGTAAGTCTATCATAACAAATGAGATCGATATCCCTATATCGACTCATTTGGGTATGCATACACTTATAGACTCTGCCCACCAAGCGGCCGTGAGATATCACTCCCATTACGTAGGAGGGACAAATTCTATCTTGGTCACTCACATTCCTCTCCATGCTCTGTGGTATACCAATTACTGTCTTTATAACTAGCCTGTTACGGTAGCGTTTGACAGTATCAAAGTATACGACATTACATGTAGGAAACTATGATGACCTCAAGTCAAAGGACCACTGTACCATAGTCACTATGAGATTTGCTAATGACAGTCACATAACAACCCATGTAGCAGTCTTATGACGAGTCAGTCCAGTACACATTACTCCTAATGTATACCTGCGGTGTGACTCGATGTCTCCACATCCATGACCTGTGAGACTTGGTCATCAGTCTACACCCACACTAGTCTAACCGCATTACCGTTGTCCTAATTAACGATAATACTTTGACTATGGACATTTAGGAATAGCGTTCAGTCATTATAGGATCTCACAATCAAGTCACACTTGATGCCTGTTGAACCTACTATTCCAAGGACGTTATTGTGTAAAATTAATATTCAACGCAACCTACACAATAACATAAATGCCTCGTATTATAATGAAATATATGTCATATTACAGAATTGATGACAGATTGCCTCTGGGGCATACACCATTTCCCAATAGGATCCTTATCATCCGAATGCCATAGGGCAATTGTATTTGCAACCCGCTTGGGGATTTCTTTTCAGATTTGGTTCGAGTGGTCTAATATTTCCAAAGCGTTATGACTAGACCCCCGGAAGGAATGTCTGGGATTTTGGCTTTATGGTAGCCTGTTAAAGGGTGGCTGTGACCCATTTGGAGTTATGCAAAGACAGAGAAAAGAGAAAGCTTGGGAAGCACATTGCCCCAGGCTAAAAGGATATCCGGGTTCACGCCTGCACTGAGATGTACCCCCATTTTCCTTCGTCATTCTGTTGTGCAGGTTGTACTGAACCGCTTTGACGACGTGTTCAGTTGCCCACTGTGTTTGTGGAAGGTTCCCTCCTGGACGGTTAAATGGTATTGGAGAGCCTATCGGGGATCGTGTTGGAATAGATAACCTGGCCACTTCCCTTGGGGATCCCTTGTCCACATGATGTGTGATAGACTAGGGGGTAATTTTATCTATCTCTCGTTTTGCCCTCCTTTTGCTACGGTCACCCACCTCGGGGCTGCACCTCTCAAACTAAAGGGGAAGAGCTCTCATTTTGCCACAATCGCCCCAAAGGATTTTCGGTCGTGCCTCTGTTTTACCCTAGCTTTTGCCTAGGTCGCCCCAAAAGGGGTTTTCGATCTAGGGAGCTCGATTCTTTTATCTCTTGAGTTTGCAAGGGCGAAAGGTTCGAAGGATTCAATCTCTAAGTGCATTGTGTTCTATCTCCGTCGAAGAGTTGTGTTTGTTGCTCCCCTTTTTGTCGGGGTTTATTGATTTTTTCGAATTGGCGGTGCCAGAGTTTTAAACCTCGACGGTGACTTGCTTCGCTTGTTGGCGAGTGTACGGACCCGAATGTGGACTCTCGTCGGGGCCCGCATGCGCGCTTTTGGATCGTGCTGCTTGGGAGTGTCCACCTTCCCGTGGGGATGCGTGACGGACACGCGTGAGATAAGGAGTCGCCACTTATCATTTTACGACCCGTAGGTCGAGGGCGGATAAGTTATCCGGGTCTAGGGGTATGGAACACCTAGTTTATCGTTAAGGCATCGATTTGTGCAGAACCGGAAAATCCGTGTTCGGGGGTTCATGTTACATGCGGGCCTATATCCCGCACGCCCTTTCGGTACTCTGGTTTGCTAGGCTTGCATTTTTGTTTTATTTACCGCATGAATTGGGGTGCACTCGACTCACACGTTTTGACACCGTAAAATCGGTGAATTAAACAATGTTGATTGAGAAGCCGAGAGAAAAGTAAGCCTGTATGTCGGGGAATGGGTTCACTATCTTTCGTTATAGTTTATCGAACCCTAACGGTTGACTCCCTGCGTGAACCGAAACCACGAACTTTGAGGTTTACTTTCCTATGAGCAAACGTTGAATCGATTTCGATTAATTCTACTCTCGAACCGTTCGCTCACTGAATGGGATTCTTACAATAACAAAATGTACAAATAACTCCCTACAATGTGCTCTCAGAATAAATACAATAAATTATAAATTACAAATGATTGAATCCAATTCGGTTCACTTTCGGTTAATATTCCTCTCGACTCACCGTGAGTTTAGGAAATAACCGAAAAGTGCAATTCAGTGGGCTCTCAGTGAATGGGGGATTGAACCCCGTGAGTGATGATTAGGGCATTGAACCCTGAGATCGATGATTAGGGCGTTGAACCCTAATATTGATAGGCCTAAGGATCAAGCTCGACCCGCATGGCGAACGGGTGCAGAAAGATAACAAGCAACCGGTAAATAACAGACAATGTGTTTGTATTCACCAAATGTACATAGATTAGCAAGTTTATTAACCCAGGGGTATTTTTGCAAGAAAATGCCATATGCTAAGCAAAGAATCATGGAGAACATTTTACATTCGGCTTTGATTTGAAAACTTGACAAAGAGTGTCAACTCTCGTGTGTGTGGATCGCTTTTACAGTGATTCGGTGTTGTAACACTGAATTACCACTGAATAGATCCAAACTTGTATTTTGACTCTAGATTTGGAACCTAGAGTTCCGCTAACCATTTTCTAGCATTTGGTTAAGTCGAATGAAGTGATTAGTCAGGTAATTGTAAATTTGATACCGAATACCCAACTGACATCTTAAACGATGCTAAGATGACGGCAAATCACAAAATGATGTTCTTGCCCTTGATTTGAAAATTTGTTTTTTTTTTTCAGAAAAAGGAGAACAACACAATATAGATTTGAAAGTATGAGGGTTTTGAAAAGAGCGTTAACACCGTTTTGTAATTCGTCGACGCGAGTTACAAATTAATGTTCAATTCGTGCAAAATTGTTTAAATTGAATGAATTAACCGTGTGAGCGTCCCGATTAACCCGTTCATGGAATTAATGCTTAAGGTTATCGCCGAATGCATTAATTGTGAAAAAAATTCGTGATTCGACGACCAAAACGAATCCATAATGATCAAGGATAATTCGGTTAAATAACCGACAATACCCTTATAATCGAATGGATCCGAATGAGTCATCGATACACAAACCCATGCATGTTTGTTTAAAAAAAGGTTTTAAATGAAACATACATAAAACACCATAACACTCCATAGCCATGCAAATAACGTAAAAGGTTTTAAGGTTTTAAGTCGAGAATGTTATACCTTGCCTTGGGATACGAGGAAAGAGTCGGGGAAGTGTTCGTGAGTCAGGTGACTCGGTTGAACGCTTGGAAGAGTGCTCGGGTGTAAGGGCATGCACGTTCGGGGATCTAGGCGCACGGGCATGCGGCTAGAGTGCACGGGAGGCGTCAGGTGCCCGGGCAGATGCGCGGGGCACGCGGGCGTGCGCGCTGGTGGCGCGGGAGCACAGGGGTGGCGTGCGGGTGCACACTGTTCACCCGAGACTGACGATTCTTCACCCGAAATGCACTAAATGACTTGAAACAATAATTTAAAGACTTCAAATGGAAAAACCAACTTCACTAATGAACTCCATGGGTCCAAAATGAGTGGGATATGGAGTTTGGATATTTTTGAAATTAAGTCGGGATAATGAACAGCGGCTTTCGATTCAAGAACTCAAGGCTCTCTTTGGATTTTTTCCGGTTTTCTTCTCTATCCTTTCTAAGTGCTGAAACTTGCTGGTTCTTGAGTGCTCTTGGCTATGGAGTTTGAGAGGATTTCTTGAAGGAGAAAGCTTGGAGAGAGTGTGCAAGAGGAGAAGTGATTATCTTAATCACTTTTGGGCAATTTAGAGGCAAAGTTAATGACACAATTAGTGAAACAAGCATCATTAGTGGGCATGCTTAGGAGGGGCGATTTGCATAGGGAAATATCTAGCCCTATCCTCTTCCATTTGCATTAATGAAGAAGAGATCAAAGTATTAAATGGCATTGAAGAAGAGTTGGAGTGTTGTCTTCAAACTCTCTGGATATTTTTGGCTAAGAGTGAGCAAGAGTGGAACAGGATAAGGCTTGGCAAATTTCAGCCATCCTTAGGCAAACCGTGGGATCCTACGACCAAAGAGGAAAAACCGGGAGAAAGCTCGGGTCTCGATTGGTCACGTATTCGAAGTTCGTGGTTTGAATTGAACGTCAAATTGTCGATATATGCGAGAAAACGGATTTAATGAGCTCAAGATTGGCATTTTTCGTGGAAAATTGCCAAATGCCTGTATGAGGCTCGAAAGCCGATTTTGCTCCTTTTATGCATTCAGAGCGAGGTTACCCACTTCTAACAACATATCTTGTCTATGCATCCCACGTAGGTCATTTTGACATAATTGTCAAATTACGTGGGCATTTATCCCTTAAGCCGGTAAATGCAAATATGGAGCCAGAGATGTCCTAGGAGGCCGAAACTGGATTTCTCAAATTGCTTTCTGAGTTTCTTGGGCGATCCGGAGATCACTGTGATCTCCGTTTGCCGAGATTGGGCCTCTAAGGATATGAAAAGTGCATCTGAGACCCTTAAAGCACTGCTCGAGGGGTCTAGATGAGTTGTGTGATTCATTCCGACGATTCCACATTGAGCGTTGAGATAAGCGGCACTGGAATTGCCAACCATCTGGCGTCAAGTTTCCCCAAAGAGGACCTCCGGATATGGATTTCCACTGAAAATGGTCTTTTGTGCTCCTCGGAGGTTACTTGGGAAACCGAGAAGGGTTTTGCTGTCTGTTTTGCCCAATTGCGAATGTCCGTTGGAGTTTTCAGCGCAATGTAGTGTGAACTTCGTTTGCCGTAATTCCATCAGATCGGTCTCCGGTTATGCTCTTCCGAAGAGGGGTATGCCCGTTTTGTCGCTCGGAAGTCATTCAAGGTGTCCGTATGGCTTCCAAAAGACAATCTGAAGCACTGCTCATGCTCTGTATGATTGTGGGGCATGCCTGCATCTGATATTTGGAATTAACTTTTCTCCGAGAAATCGACATTTTTGGACTTCCATTGAAAAGTTTTCTGTATACAGAAAATTGTTCTGTATAGAGCAGATGACTTGCGAAATGCGTTTGAAGACACTTTTCATCTGTTTGGCATCGATGTGGATTTTTTAGATCCAATATTGGCTATCTTTCGACGGACGAACGAACTATCAGAATATAGGATTGTCCATGTAGTACACTGGAAATGCCGGTTTTGGACATTGTTGAGCTCTCTAGTCACTCTGTTACCCTTTGGTGACCCCTGGAGTCCTTTTGTCACATGGGCATGTCTTCTGCTCAATTTTGCCGACTTGAGGATGAATAGTGATTTCTGCTCTGTTAAGTCGTTTTTCTGTATTCTGCTCAAGTTGTGGCTTGGACCATTGCTGATATCATTGTTTGGAAAGGTGAGCCAAAATGGGGTGCTGAAAGGGTTTTTCTCGCGTCTTTTCTCTCTCTCTTCATTGGCAGGTTTTTCCCGCTTGTTTTCACTCTATTTTTTTCTTGCATTTGGGGTTTATTTTGTGCCCCGTGTCTTTATTTAAAACTCCTCGACTTTGGAGACTTGTTGCACGTTGCTAGCCCTATTTTGTGAGGGCCGACTTTCTTGGAAATTTGACACTTGTGCACTTGGAAGTTGAACTTCATGTCATTTGCCCTTGCAAGCTTTACAGGTGAACTTCCCCTATCGTCTAGGAAAAGAAAATGTCAAATTGCCCCATGTGGAATAGGGAACCGAGGTTACCCCGGTGTGAATGTTGAATGGGGATGCCCTGGTCTTCATTTGTTGAAGTGGGTTGTGGTAGGTGCCTAGTGCGATGTCTCCGATCATCTCTTGTTGTCCTTTACAGTGCGTGCCTCTTGGAGGGTGCACGCTGCTGAAGTCACTGGATATTCAAGGAAGAGGTTGCATCAATGCTGAGTGATTCGCTCGATTGTCCTCATCTTCAACTTCATAGGGGGTACCTCATCGTCGGACACCTCCCTCGTCAAAGTATAAGGAAAGGGTCCGAGACAAGTTCTCAAGGAAACGTGAACTCGCGCATCGCTCTTCGTCTATGGTCAATGTGCCCCTGTGAAAGATGATAAAGAAGACAATGCATTAGGCGATTATGCGGGGGAATATGGGTAAGAAATATGGGGTGGTCCCATGGGAAAATCCGTTTTTGCCCCGCCTGTGACCCATGGGGTGCCGCGTGCAGACGACATTTGCTTCAGAAATCTTGTCATCACTACTTTGGAGTAGTTAGACCATGACTGAGGTCACATAAGCATGTTTTCCTTAATTGCGAGTAGGCATGCGCCGCCGTCCTAGGGAAGGCTCGAAGAGCCGGGTCCCATGAGGACAGGCGAGTCTAACAGGTCCAACAGAACTAATAGGGCGTCGCAAAGACCGTCCTAATGTCCTTTTCAAAGTGCTTATTCTAGTTGGGAGCCTGTTTGTGGGAATATATTTAAATTAAAGCAAAAGAGAGTTTAAGAAAGAGTGTGAGTGTTGCCTCAGTGTTTAGTCGGCGGCGACAGCGGAGGACAGGTGGATGAGATCCATTCTTTGATCAGAGGTATGATCGTGCTAGTATCTCCTGCGATCGAGAGTTGGGTCATGCTCTAGTTGTGAAGCTGTCACTTTTGGCCTTTGTAGTGAAGGATTAGACTTGCTCCTCGAAGTATCACTTGGATGAATTTGAATCCAAGTCGATTTTGGATTTCAGATAAGCCTGAAAGCAGTAAATGCAGGGTGTCAAAACCTGAAAGCAGTAAATGCTGGGCTGGAGCCCAAAAGCAGTAAAAGCAGGCCGAGGCCCGAAAGCAATAAATCCTGGGCTTGGGCCCGAAAGTAGTAAATGTAGGGTCGAGACACGACGTTGGACCGAAGCCCGATGCGGGGCCAAAGCCCGATGCAGTAAATACGGGACCGGAGCCCGATGTAGGGCCGAAGCCCAATGCAGTAAATGCGGGGTAGGAGCCCGATGCAGGGCCGAATCCCAATGTAGGGCCGAAGCCCAATGCAGGGCCGAAGCTCAATGTAGTAAATGTGAGGCCAGAGCCCAATTCGGGGCCGAAGCCCGATGTAGTAAATGCGGGGCCAAAGCCCGATGCGGTAAATGCAAGGCCGAAACCCGATGTAATAAATGCAGGGCCGAAGCCCGATGCGGGGCGGAAGCCCAAAAGTGGGGCCTAAGCCCAAAGGTGGGGCCGAAGCCTGATGCAGTAAATGCAGGGTTGAAACCCGATGCGGGGCAGAAGCCCAAAAGTGGGGTCGAAGCCCGATGCAGTAAATGCAGAGTCGAAGCCGGATGTGGGGCGAAAGCCTAAAAGTGGGGCGGAAGCCCAAAAGTGGGGCCAAAGCCCAAAAGTAGGGCCGAAGCCCGATGCGAGACCGAAGCCTAAAAGTGGGGCTGAAGCCCGATGTGGGGCCGAAGCCCAATGCAGTAAATGTGGGGGCGAAGCCCGATGTGGGGCCGAAGCCCAATGCAGTAAATGTAGGGGCGAAGTCCGATGTGGGGTCGAAGCCCAATACAGTAAATGCAGGGCCGAAGCCCGATGTGGGGCCGAAACCCGATGCGGGGCCGAAGCCCAAAAGTGGGGCCGAAGCCCGATGTGGAGTCGAAGCCCAATGCAATAAATGCAGGGCCGAAGCCCGATGCGGTAAATGCATACCCGATAGGAAAGTGTAAGAAATGCGAAAGCAAAGGTCAATGCTGAGGAACAGCACAGGGCGCTGCAAAGCGGTGACTCTGATTTGCTTGCGATATTTGTGGATGGAGGGTGGGAACTCAGTGTTGAAATGCCAAGGAGCTGGATGAGAGACGTTTGGTGTCTCAATTGTGGTCGTTCAGTATTCAGGTTGCCTTTCTGTTGGGGATTTCTTGCAATGGGAAAAGGAAACAATGAAGGAGAATGAATTGTTCATAATTTCAATGCAAGAGTGTAGGGAAGCGAACTGGCCTGGTAGGCATCGTGCAAGGACACCGAGGGGCGTGCATTGGTGCACATAGGAGATGTGTTAACGGTGCGTGCATGTGGTACGCAGTGACGTGTCTTGACATGCCACTGGTGCGCACTGTTGTGTGAAGAGGTCTATACTGGTGCCCTGGAGACATGTCAGGGCACGTCGATGATACGGTCAGTCAAGCAAAAGTTAATGTTGATTAACTTCGCCTGGAAAGGTTGATCGACCCTCGGGCCACTGCTCGTCTTGCTGTGGAGGAAGGGTGAAGACCGCAGGTGGTCTACCCGTGGTGGTTGGCACGACTTGCCTGTCGTGCGGGGTAGGTGACCGGGATGGACTCGGCCTCTGGTCACATCGCATCTTGCTATGGAGAAGTGAAGACGGCGGGTGCTTTACCCGCGAAGGTTGGCACGACTCGCTTGTCCTGCGGGGCATGGTAGTTGCTGTGCAAATATAGAAATAGATAGAATGCATGCAATGCATGAGTTTTCAAAAACTAATGTCGCTGTATCGATTTGATTCAAGTTCCTAGATTTACAAGGATAGTTCATTTGAAAAATGGAACTGGAACATTTAAACCAATGCAATGCCTTAGTTTGTTTGAAAACGTGCATGCAGCTGCAGAAAGAATAAATTATAACACGAGTTCTTTACATTGTACAATACTCTTTTAGTGAAAACAATAAAAGGCTCTCCTAAAAGAAAAACTACGAGCCGACTCAAAGACTCGACTTTGGGTCGGTTGACGGCATGAAGTTTTATTTTGGTCCAGCATGACGGTCCTTATTTATGCATGGTTTCAGTGTTCTACTGGGAAAACCACTAACTACGGATGGGGGCTCCCGATTCAAGGGTGTCAATTCCTTGAAATTGAGCAACGATCTTTGGGGGTCGGTTCGATGGCAGAGTCGACTCGATCCGTTCCCTTACTCGGAACATCTGACTAACCTAGCTTATTAAATCGGCGCCCGTGGGATTTCAGGCGTTTGGTACCTAAATCCTCTATAATGATGCAATGCAAGCGCAGAAAATAACTGTACAAGATGTAAATGTGCTTAAAGTAAAAGTGCAGAAAGCGATACATGAACATGCAAGCAAGCAAACAAGATCGAGCCCGAACCCACTAAATATGTCCCCAGCGGAGTCGCCAAGCTGTACGAACCCGAATGTGGACTTTTGTCGAGGCCCGCATCACGCGCTTTTGGATCGCGCGGCTTAGGAGTGTCCACCTTCTCGTGGGGACGCGTGACAGACACGCGTGAAAAAGAGTCGCCACTTATCATTTTACGACCCGAAGGTCGAGAGCGGATAAGTTATCCGGGTCTAGGGGTATGGAACGCCTAGTTGTTGTTAAGGCCTTGGTTTGTGCTGAACCGGAAAGACCGTGTTCGGGGATTCATGTTACGTGCAGGCCTATATCCCGCACGCCCTTTCGGTACTCTGGTTTGCTAGGCTTGCATGTTTTATTATTTATCGCGTGAATTAAGTTGCGCTCGGCTCACACGTTTTGACACCGGGAATTCGGTGAACTAAACGATATCGGTAGACAAGCCGAGAGAGAAGTAAACCCTTGTGTTGGGGAATTGGTTCACAATTTTTTACGTTACAGTTCATCGAACCATGGAAGTTGAATTCGCGAGATCTTGGATTTACTTTCCTTTGGGCGAGCATTAGACCGATTCGATTAATTCGACTCTCGGACCGTTTGTTCACCGACTGGAATTCTTACCGAACAAATGTACAAAATAAAATCCTTACAATGCTCTCGAAAACAATAAATACAAATTACAAAAGGGTCGAATTCCAGTCGTTTCGCGTTCGGTTATTATTCCGCTCTAACTTGCCATAAGTTTAGGGAAAAGACCGAAGAACTGAAATTCAATGCACGCTCTCACTGAGTAGGGCGTTGGACCCTGTGAGTGATGGTTAGGGCGTTGGACCCTGTGATCGATGATTAGGGTGTTGAACCCTAATATTATTCGGCCTAAGGATCAGGCTCGACCTGCATGGTAAATAAGTGCAGAAAGATAACACGCAACATATTAATAACAGAAAAAGTGTTTGTTACTGTCAAGTGTACATATTTTAACAAGTTGTTAATCCGGGGTATTTTGGCATGCAAATCCTACCCTAGACAAACAAGCATGTGCCAAGGTTTTAGCATTTGGCTTTGGTTTGAGAACTCAACAAAGAGAGTCAAATCTCGTGTGTATGGATTGCTTTTACAGTTGTTCTGTATTGTGACACTGAATTTCCACTGAATTAATCAAACTCGTGTTTGACTCTAGATTTGGAATCTAGAATTCCTCATAACCATCATCTAATGTTTGGTTAGATCGAGTGAAAGGTTAATCCGCTTTTTGCATATTTTCTGACAGAGATAACCGTTCTAGTTACTCGAGTCTACGCTAGGATGACAGAAACTTATCAGTGGATAAGAAAAGGCTTTGCAGATGAATCTGCACCTGAACAGGTAGCCTATTCTTATCCTGATACCGCAGTGTTTTTGTCAAGCTAACCCTAGGGGTGTCGCTGAATTGTGAAAAGATGATTCTACCATTTATTTGAAAATTGTTTTCAAAAAAAGGAAACATCGCAGTGCGGGCCACCTCGGCCTATAGCTAGTGTCAACCAATTCCCTGGATCATCCAGGGTTGTGCAAGAACCCCGAAAATGCCAAAGAACTTGTCGATCTAACAGGAAGTGATCTAAAAAGATCTTCTGTATCCTGACCTAAGTTACCTGAAATCAAGTAAAACTCAAGTTGAGACACACAAGTTCTTCCTAGACGTGCATGCTACATTGGACCGCGCATTTCGGGATTTTGGAAATGCGAGTTTTGAAAAAGGCATTAACGTCATTTGACAACTCATCGACGCGAGTTATCACCTAATTACCAATTCATGCAAACTTATCAGTGCCAAGTGGGTTTAATCATTTGAGCGTCCCGATTAACCCATTTGTGGATTACAACTTAAAGTAAATGCTGAATGCAATAAATGTGCAGGTTACAGTTAATCAGACAGATCATGAATTAATCTATTGAATGAAGTCTGAGTGCCCGAAAAGCTTAATTTAATGAAAACAATTCATGACACGGCGACCAAGACGAGTCTAGGAAGATCAAGGATAATTTGGTCAAAATGACTAAAATACTCTCGGAATCCAAATGGTCCCAAAAGAGTCATCGATACTTGAATTCATGTATTTTTACTTTAAAAACAATGTGTTTAAGTTGTTAGCATGCGGGATTTACGATGATATTGAAATTGTAATTTGCACAAAATCCGAGAAATGGATTTCATCGAGGTAAAGAGACCGTTCTTAACTCGAATAAGGTCAAAGAACTCTCGGCTCTTTCCTCTTGGGAATAGCCGTGGGTTTTCTTGACCCGTTCCGAGTTTCACGCATTCTCTTTAACCCAATTTCGACTATTTCTCGCATGCTCAAATGTTAAACACGATAAATGACACGTATTTAACAAAGCTGGTATTGCCAAGAGTTTGGAAAAGGCATTCAAACATACAAACATGCACAAACACGTTATTTATGAAATCGATAAAATAATACCGGCTCCATGGACTTGGGAAAAAATAAAGATTCGGGAAACAACTCAAATCGGGGCAAGGAATCTGGTCTTGACCCGAAAAGGTCAAGAATACCCTCGGTTACCTCTCCAAGAGGTTAATCCTCGAGTTATCTCGGCTTTTCCGAGTCGATATGGTTTCCTCGACTTCGATTTAAACATTTCCCGACATGCTAGCACGTTAAACGATGATAAACACGCATTAGATAACATGGAAATTGCATAAAGATTAAAACTTGGAAATAAAACATGCATAAAACCCCTTATAACTCCATAAATGCAACGAGAATGTAAAAGTCCTAGCTCTTCTAGGTCGGGAATGGTCATACCTAGTCCCGGGATACGGGATGGGACTGTTAGAAGTCGGGTTTGACCTTTGTTGGATCGGTTTTGGGCTGTTTTTCGTTGAACATACCCGAAATGCACAAACAGACCCGGCTGGAACACTGAACAGACCCGACTGGCACAAGTCGGGTTGGACGTCACCACGGAAGTTCCCGATGGAATTTTGAGGCAAGGTCAACGGCTCCTGACTCCTAACTGACCCCCAGAGGTGAATGTGGTGGTCGTTTGGTCCCAAAGTTATCAGGTCCACCCGTACAGCCCTACAAAGATCACGGAAAACAGAGCACGTCTGGAATTTCGGACCCTTCTAACACCAGTCAGGTCGGACATTGCCACGGTGTCTCCCGATGGAATTTTGAGGCTAGGTCAACGGCTCCCGACTCCTAATTGACCCCCGGAGGTGATTACGGTAGTCGTTTTGTGAAAGGAGTCTCGAATCGACCCGATCTGAAAGAAAACTGCAAGAACAGTCAGAAAAATCGATCCGACTGGGCAGTCGGGCTGTTTCTTCGTGTTAGGTTAAAACCGACGGGTTGTTCTTGGATTTCTTGACTCCTTGACACCCTAGGGTTGTGTGGAGAGGTGTTTGATGGGTTTTAACGACTCAAACCGACCCGGAAGGCCTTGAAACTCGGGTTCCCATTTTTGACTTGAGAAGACCGTTTTCTGGGTTCAGTTCTGTGGTGGCTGTTCCGATGGGTTGGAGGCTTCAAACTTAAAATCTAAGCCTGGAAATGAATAGAGGGGCTCAAAAACATGTGGGATATGAAGTTTGGTGAAGTTTGGATTTAAGCCGGGATGGTAAATACCATGATTCCGACTTAAGTGTTTGAGGGTTTTGCTTGGATTTGCTTGCCCTCGCTTGCTGTGATTTTTGCCGGAACTAAAGGGGAGTTGAGAGCTTCTTGAAGAGTGAGAAATGCTAGAGAGATGGCATGTGGTGAGTTGTGATTAAGTTAATGACATAAATGCAATATATAGGCTACGCTTAAGTGCAATTAAGTGAGAAAAAGCTTGATTAAGGGCATGCTTATGGGGATCCGAATTTGCTAAGCAAGATAAGGATGAATCTCCTCCATGCATTCTTCATGAAGATGAGCCAAGAAGCATTAATGGCATGGAAGTGAAGTTGGAGTGTGATCTTGGAAGACTTGAAGATATTTTAGTGCAAGTGTGCAAGAGAAGACAAGAGGCAATGGAGAGGGCGGCAATGGGAATTACAGCTGCCCTAGGGCATGCCGTGGGTCCCACGTGTTTTGAGGAAGGTTCGGGACAAAGTTCGGGTCTTGATTGATTGCACGTTCGAAGCTCGTTACTAAAACGAACATCGAATTGTCATTGTGTGCGCGAAAACGATTCAAACGAGCCCGAAATCATCCATTTTACCCGAGGGAATGTTCGTGTGATTTTTTGGGCTCGGAAGCCGATTTTTGCTTATTTCAGGCGATTGAAGCAAATTTAGCCATTTCTGACAACATCTTGACTTAAATTGTCAAACAACGTGAACAATTGACCCTTAAGCCGGTAATGCAAATGCGAAGCTGGAGATGTCCTAAGAGGCCGAAACTGAATTTCTCAGATTGCTTTCTGAGTTGCTTAGGCGCTCCGGAGATCACCGTGATCTCTGTTTGTCGAGATTGGACCTCTAAGGACATGAAAAATGCATCTGAGACCTTTAAAGCATTGCTCAGGAAGTCTAGATGAGTTGTGTAATTCATTCCGACGATTCCACATTGAGCCTTGGGAAGGCTAGCACTGTGTAAGGTAGGTATCTGGCATCAAGTTTCCCCAAAGAGGACCTCCGGATATGGATTTCCACTAAAAATGGCCTTTTATGCTCCTCGAAGGTTACTCGGGAAACTGAAAAGGGTTTTGTTGTCTGTTTTGCCCAATTGCGTCTGTCCGCTGGGGTTTTCAGGGCAATGCAGGGTCAACTTTGTTTGTTGTTATTCCGTTAGACCGGTCTCCAGTTATGCATTTTCGAAGAGAGGTATGCCTATTTTGTCACTCATAAGTCATTTGAAGTGTCTGTGTGGCTTCCAAGAGACAATATGAAGCACTGTTCATGCTCTGTATGCTTGTGGGGTATGGCCGAATTTGACATTTAGAATTAACTTTTCTCTGAGAAATCGGCATTTTTGGACTTCCACTGAAAAGTTGTCTGTATACAGAAAGTTGTTCTGTATAAAGCAGATGATTTGCAAAATGCGTTTGAAGACACTTTTCATCTATTTGACACTGATGTGGATTTTTGAAGTCCAATATTAGCTATCTTCCGACGGTGGATCGAACTATCGGAAAATAGGACTGTCCGCAATGTACTTTGAAAATGCCGGTTTGGATGCCATCTGGGCTCCCTGTTTGCTCTGTATGTTGCTGGATGATTCCGTATGTTCTTATGTCATATGCATATGTCATCTGCTCGATCTTGCCGACTTGAGGATGAATATTGATTTTCTGCTCTGTCGAGCCATTTTCTGTAATAATGCTCAAGTCGGGGCTTGGATCACTGCTGGTAATGTAGTTTGAATCGTGGGCCAAAATGGGGTGCTGACAGCTTGCCCCTCTTTGACTGCGTGCTCGAGTAAAGGATGCAGTCAAAGACTTCAGAAGCACCCCAATTTGACAGCAATGATCAATATGGAACTTCCGATAACAGTCTTCTCCCTCTTGCTTTGGATATATGGGATGTTATGCCTAATGTAAAGATAAAAGAAGCGAGATGAGATGGGAATAAGCTTAGCAGTAAACTAGTAGGGTGCATGCATAAAGAAAATTGCTTAGTTGAGGGAAAATGGCTCGCTTAATTGGAAACGTGATATGCATAGTTTAGTGAAAAGTGTCATGCCTAAGAAAAATACATTGCTTAAAGTAAAGTGTATTTGCTTAATGAAAAGGTGTGCTTGCTTAAAGAAAGGTGCATGTTTAATGAAAAGTGCTTGCTTAATAAAAATGCATGTTTAACAACGTCCAAAACCGGCAACAGAAGGACTCCAAGGGTCACCAAAAGGCAACAGAGTGACAAGAGAGCTCAACAACGTCCAAAACCGGCAACAAAAGGACTCCAAGGCTCACCAAAAGGCAACAGAGTGACAAGAGAGCTCAACAACGTCCAAAACCGGCATTTTCAGTATATCACCTGGACAGTCTTATTTTCCGATAGTTCGCTCGACCATCGGAAGATAGCCAATAGTGGACTCCAAAAATCCACTCCAATGCCAAACAGATGAAAAGTTTCTTCAAACACATTTTGCCAATCATTTGCTCTATACAGAACAACTTTTTGTATACAGACAATTTTTCAGTGGAAGTCCAAAAATGCCAGTTTCCCGGAGAAAAGTTAATTCCAAATGTCAGATACGACCATGTCCCACAAGCATACAGAGCATGAGCAGTGCTTCAAATTGTCTCTTGGAAGCCACACAGACACTCCAAATGACTTCTGAGTGACAAAACGGGCATACCCCTCTTCGGAAATGCATAACCGGAGACTGGCTTGATGAAATTACAGCAAACGAAGTTCATACTACATCGCTCCGAAAACTCTAGCGGACATACGCAATTGGGCAAAATAGACAACAGAACCCTTCTCAGTTTCTCGAGCAACCTCCGAAGAGCAAAAAGGGTCGTTTTCAACGGAAATTCATATCCGGAGGTATTTTTTACGGAAACTTGACGCTGGATGCCTGCCTTACACAGTGCTACACACCCTAAGGCTCAACGTGAAATCGTCGGACTGAACTGCACAACCCGTCCAAGCCTCCCGAGTAGTGATTTAAGGGTCTGAGACACATTTTTCTAATCCTTAGATGTCCATTTTCAGCAAATGGAGATCACAGTGGTCTCCGGCTCGCCCAAGGAACTCAGAAAGTAATCTGAGAAATCTGAATTTGGCCTCCTAGGATGTCTCCGACATCACATTTACAATACCGGCTTAAGGGTGAACTATTCACGTTGATTGACAAAGCACGTCAAAATGATCAACGTGACGCATGGATGCAAGATATGCTGTCAGAAGCGGTTAACGTCGCTCTGGTCACCTGAAACGGGCGAAACCGACTTTCTAGCCTCGTACGCCCCCGAGACATTCTTCCACGAAAAATGGTAATTTTGGGCTCATTGAAACCGTTTTCTCGCGTTTATCGGCAATTTGACGTTCAATTTGAACTACGAGCTTCGAATGCGCGACCAATCGAGACCTGAACTTCGTTCTGACTTTTCCTCTTGGGCGTGGGACCCATGGGCTGCCCAAGGGCAGCCGCCCCTTGCCCCAAAAATTTCGGCTTCTTCTTCTTCAATGCAAGAAGCCAACTTGCCCTCTTTTAGCCAAAATATCTTGAGGAAGTTGAAGACAACACTTCTTCTTCATCAATGCCCTTGTCATCTCTTCATCAATGCTATCCTATCCCCATTCAATCAAAATCCCTCCCTAATCTCTTCTTCAAAACCGCCCAAGCCTAAGCAAAGGGGTTAAAAGCACTTGTCTTCACTAATTTTGTCATTAGCCTCACCTATGTATTGCATATTTGTTATTAAGCTAAGGATCTCTCTTCTTGCACACTTCTCACTAGCTTTCTCCCTCTAGGAAATGCTCTCAACTCCTAGTTAGCAGCAGCATGCTTCAGCATTCACAAACCAAAGGAAAAACCGAAACAAATCCCAAAAGAAAGCCTTTAGTTCTTAAGTTGAAAGCCGGTGTTCATCATCCCGACTTAAGTTCGAAATTTCTCAAACTTCATATCCCACTTATTTTAGACCCATGGAGTTCATTCGTGAACTTGGTTTTTCCATTTGAAGTCTTTAAGTTGTTGTTTCAGGTCATTTTCGTGAAGATAACTCATTACCGTGCTCTCGGGTGAACAGTACCTAAGCACAGCTGCGCGCCCGTCCCACGCGCACGCCAGCCTGCCGCGCATTTGTCCGCGCATCCGCCTACGTGCACGCCCGTGCGCTCGCGTTCCCAGCACGTCTGGCTGTTCGCTCCAAACTCACCCGAACGCCCTTCCAAGTGCATCCAAGCACTTTCCTTCGTGCACAACCGAGTCACCCGACTCTCCAACCCTTCCCCAACTCTTTCCTCGTATCCTGAGGATAGGTAAAACATTATCGACTTAGAGGAGTTAGGGCTTTTTACATTTATTGCGTGTTTATGGAGTTATACGGTGTATCAAGCATGCTAACTTGCAAGATTACATTTTTATGCACTTTCCATGTTATATCATGCACGTTTATCCTTGATTTATGTGTTAGCATGTCGGGAAACGCTTAGATCGTAGTTGGGAAGAACATCCCGACCTGGGAAAGGTAAAGAGCTCACGGGGTTGCCCTCCTAGAGAGGTGACCGAACGCTCTTTTGCTTTTTTCGGGCAAGGAACGATCTTCTAGGCCCAATCCAAGTTCGATTCTCGAGCTTCATCGTGTTTTATCACGGGCATGAAGTCGGTATTGTTTTATCGATTCCTTAAATAATATGTTTGTGCATGTTTGCATGTTTGAATGTGTTATTTAAATCATGGCAATATCGACTTTCGTTTAATCGTGTCATTTATCGTGTTTGTTGCTTGAGCATGCAAGAAATGATTCAAAATGAGATGGGGAAACCTCGTGGAACCCTATTTGGGCCATGGGACCTCTTGGCTTTTTCCAAGGAGAAGTGGCTGAGAGCCTCATAGACTCATACGGGTTGAATGAGGCTTCCTCTCCCCGTTTTGAGTCCGTTCTCGGATTGTGTGTAATTGCAATTTCCTTTACATTGCAAACTTCACATGAAAATGTC
This sequence comes from Punica granatum, assembly GCF_007655135.1. NCBI lineage: Eukaryota > Viridiplantae > Streptophyta > Magnoliopsida > Myrtales > Lythraceae > Punica > Punica granatum. The sequence goes on along the minus strand of NC_045127.1, from coordinate 38,377,421 downwards.
TTTTTAAGCAACATGCATGGATTCGGGTATCGATGACTCATTGGGGTCCATTCGGTTCCGAGAGTAGTTTCGATCATTGGACCAAATTATCCTCGATCCTTACGGAACCGTCTTGGTCGTCGAGTCGAATGGTTTTCATAATTAATGCATTCGGTAATAACCCTCAAGCATTAATTTCACAAACGGGTTAATCGGGACGCTCACACGATTAAGTCATTCAACTTTAAACAACTTTGGATGAATTGGACATTAATCTGTAACTCGCGTCGACGAATTACAAAACGGTGTCAATGCTCTTTTCAAAATACGCATACTTCTAAACCTGAGATATGCAATACGAAGTAACATGGACGTTAAGGAGAAACTTGTATGTTTTGACTTGAGTTTCACCTGACTTCAGGTAATTCAGGTCGAAATACAAATGTTCCTTTTAGACCACTTCCGGATAGATAGACCAAATCTTTGGCTTTTACGGAGTTCTCGCATAACCCTGAAAGATCCAAGGAATTGGTCAACACCGGTTACAGGCTAAGGTAGCCCGTATTGCGTTGTTTCCCTTTTCTGAAAACAAACTTTCAAGTCAAGGGTAAGAACATCATTTTATGATTTGGCGACACCCCAAGAGTTAGTTTGATGGAAACACGACGATATCGGAATAGGACCGGGCTACCTGTTCAGGTGCAAATTCATCTGCATAGCCCCTTGTTATTCCCACTGATGAGTTTCTATCATTCTAGCGTAGTTTAGGGCGTTACTCAGGAATTTTGTATCAAAACATGATCACCTGACTAATCTCTTCAATCGATCTAACCAAACGCTAGAAATGGTTAGGTGGAACTCTATATTCCAAATCTAGAGTCAAAACACGAGTTGGGTTAATTCAATGGTAATTCAATGACACGATACAGAACCACTGTAAAAACAATCCACAAAAAACGAGACTTGATTACGGACATCCGCTATATCAAGTTCTCAAACCAAAGCCGAATGCTAAAATATTGACACGTGCTTGTTTGTCTAGGGTAGGATTTGCATGCCAAAATACCCCGGATTAACAACTTGTTAAAACATGTACACTTGACAATAACAAACACTTTGTCTGCTATTAACATGTTGCGTGTTATCTTCTATACTTGTTTGTTATTCGGGTCGAGCATGATCCTTAGGACGAACATCACAGGGTTCAACGCCCTATTCTTCGATCACAGGGTCCAATGCTCTAATCATCACTCATAGGGTCCAACGCCCTATTCAGTGAGAGCGTATATTGAGTTTCAGTTCTTCGATTTTTCCCTAAACTCACGGTGAGTTGAAGTGGAATAATAACCCAACGCGAGTCGATTGGAATTCGACCATTGTAATTTATATTTATTATTTTTCGAGAGCATTGTAAGGATTTTATTTTGTACATTCATTCTGTAAGAATTCCAATTGGTGAGCGAACGGTCCGAGAGTCGAATTAATCGAATCGGTCTAATGCTTGCCCAAAGGAAAGTAAATCCAAGATCTCACGGTTCTAGTTCACGTAAGAATTCAACCTCCGTGGTTTGATGAACTGTAACGCAAGATTGTGAACCATTTCCCCGATACAGGGGTTTATTTCTCTCTCGGTTTCTTTCTTGAACGACATCGTTTAATTCATCAAATTTTCGGTGTCAAAACGTGCGAGCCGAGTTCAACTTAACTTGTGCGGTAAATAATAAAACATGCAAGCCTAGCAAACTAGAGTACCGAAAGGGCGTGTGGGATATAGGCCCGCACGTAACATGAACCCCCGAACTCGGACTTTCGATTTCGCACAAATCAATGCCTTAACAACAACTAGGTGTTCCATACCCCTAAACCCGGGTAACTTATCTGCCATCGACCTTCGGGTCGTAAAATGATAAGTGGCGAATCCTTCTCACGCGTGTCCGTCACGCGTCCCACGGAAGGTGGACACTCCCAAGCTGCGCGAACCAAAAGCGCACATGCGGGCCCCGATGAGAGTCCACATTCGGGTCTGTACACTTGGATGATCTGGAAATTGTTGTGATCTCTGTTCATTGAGAACAAACCTCGAAGGATTGAAAAACTGTATCTGAAACCCTAAAAGCACAGTTCTGAGGTTCTAGATGGATTGTGGGATTCCGTTTGAGGATATCACATTGAGTTTTGGGATGAGTGGCACTGGGTTGGCCAACCATCCGGCGTCAAGTTTCCACGAAAAGAACCTTCGGTTATGAATTTCCGTTGAAAATAGCCTTTTTTTATCCTCGGAGGTCATTCGGGAAACTTAAAGGGATTCTGTAGTCTGATTTGCCCAATTGCGTCTGTCCACTGTAGTTTTCGGGGCAATGCATGACAAACTTCGTTTGCTGATGTTTGGTTAGACCAGTCTCTGTATATGGTTTTCTGTTGAAAGGTATGCTTGTTCTGTCCCTCGAAAGTCATTCGAGGAGTCTGTGTGACTTCTGAGACACAATTTGAAGAAATGATCATGCTTTGTATAATTGTTGGATGTGACTACATCTGACATCGGGGATTAACTTTTCTCTGGTGAACAGGCGTTTTTGGGCTTCCCTTGAAAAGCTGTCTATATACAAAAAAATTGCTTTGTATGTAGCAGATGATCTACGAAATGTGTTTGAAAACACTTTTCATCTGTTTGGCGCCGCGAGGGATTTTTGGAGTCTAATATTAGATATTTTATGATGGTTGAGTGAACTAATAGAAAATAGCGTTGACGGCGATGTATTCTGAAAACATCGGTTTTGGATGCTATCTAGGTTCTCTGTTTGCTCTGTATGTTGCTCGATGATTCTGTATGTTCTTTTGTCATGTGCTTGAATCATCTGCCTATCTTTGTTGACTTGAGAATCAATAGCAATTTGCTTCTCTATCGAGCCTTCTTCTGCATCAATGCTCAAGTTGTAGTCTGGATTGTTGTTGATAGGCATTGCCTAAATTGGTGAGTCAAAATAGGGTGCTGACAGTTTCATTAGGCCAAATATTCCACTCGTGTTCACCGCGTGATTTTGAATGATCGAAATCGAAATTAAGGCAACGCGGGCTCATAGAGCCGGGGGTCGGGTCCAACCACACCGATGGATAACTGAAGAGTCATTTGACTCTCGTGATAGCCATGGGATCGGTCGAGCTCTCGGGTCATGTTCGGCCACGCCATACCTACCCTATCCGAGTCGTCTTCTACATAGATACTACTAGGAGTGCAGCAGTAAGTCGAGGAAAGATCCGATTCCACACTCGGGTTGCGCGCACTTGGTGTGCATAGGCGTTGGATCCATGATCGATGGTGAAGGGCGTTGGACCCCATGTGCATCATATCCTATGGGTTAGGGCTTGAATCACGATAAAATAGATGAAAACAGACAAGAACATAGAAAACAGGCAAAAACGGACAAAAACAGATAAAAACAGATGACTACAGATAAATTGTGTATTAAGTGCCAAGTTTACGTGATTAGCCAATTATATATCGGGATTGTTTAGCAAACGATTTCCTAGCCTAAACAGATCATGGGCAGGCGCGGTGCTAGACCAACTAAGTATGTGTGGATCTATTTTAAATTGTTCTGCATGGTGACAGTGCGATTTTAACAGATTATGCCAAGAGCATGTTTTTCACCTAAAAGCCTAGAACCTAACCCTTTTTGCCTATTTGCTCTGGTTTGATTATGCCAAGTGTATGATTAGTCAAATTTCGTGTTTTATCAATAGATAAACCCATTCTAAAATTATCTATGCGATTACCGGTAATTTGTCTATTTATTCTTTTTTGCTTAAAGTCGAATGATTTATTTAGCCAAATTACACGCCCTTTTCCCTGTATGTGAAATTCTTTTAGGGATTATTGTCCTACGCTTTGGATACTACGATTTTATGAAGCGATTTGTGACACGAAGACCAAGACGGGTCCTCGAAGGCTAAGAACGCCAGGTCAAATGATAGTCGCCGATACACAAATCCATGCACATTATTTTAAACTAACGCGTTTAATTTACAATTTATCATCCGATCAATGTCAAACGAAAAATACTGTTGCATACAATCATATATCAATCACGATTATAACACATATTTTAAAAAGTCGGTGCCGCCATGATCGCGAGGAACGCATGCAAACATGCAAGCATACACAAACAGAATATTAACGAAATCGATAACACGACGCAGATTCATGAAAGTGGAGAAACATCAAAACACGTATTGCCACGTCATATACGCATAATAAACGAGATAAGAACGCATTGAAAGACTATGCATATTGTCGATCAGGGACCCAATTAGGATGGGTTGGAAGTCCTTTTATTTATTTATTATTTTTTAAAAAAAATGTCCAAGCACTGAATTGAATATTTTCAAAAGAACAGGGGCTGATTTGAAATTTTGGCTAAAATCCCAAGGACTGATTTGGAACAGCTCAAAAAGTCATGGGAAACTTTGAAAAATGTAAAATGTCAGCTAGGGTCATTTTGGATTTGTTAAAAAGTCAGGGACTGAATTGAAATTGATGAAAAATTCTCTGGACTGATCTGAATTGTCTAGAAAGTTCAATGGCTGAATTGAAAATGCTGAAAATGGCCCAGGACTATGTTGAAACAGATCAGAAAGTTCTGTGCTGATTATGAAAACAATGAAAAGCCTATAGGGACTGAACCGAAACGTCCTGAAAAGTTTGTGAAATCGAGTTTTAAAAAACAATCCACTCATCATTACGGTTTGCAAGACCCACTTTTCTACTCATTTTCCGAGTTATCCCACAAACACATCAAGGGGAGTCCTACAAATGCCGCTAAAATCGAGTTTTCATACCTCTATCGAGCTAATGACGGGGAACTTCGAAGACCCCTCGAACCAATCCGGTTATGGGCTGTTCATGGGCATTCCAGCAGCAAGGAAAAGGGCAGCGGAGCTCAACTGCAAGGAAGAGTAAAAAAAACAAAGGGCACGACAAAAAGAAAGAAAAAAAAAATAATAATAATAAAGCGAGAAGAGTGAGAGTAGGAAGAGAAACAAGCAAGATGCTTAGCTTGGGATAAGACTTCAGCTATTCAGAAACCTCAGGACAGGAAGCACGGTGGCTTGGTAGCTTAGTGGGAAACTCGAGGAGCTCGAGGGAAAGCACAACAGCAACATGCCAGCTCAGGGAGCTTGGGGAAGATGTCGAGCAGCTCAACGGTAGGTTAGGAATGGAAGGAACTGCGGTGTTCAGGGCGTGAGGGAATGCTGGTTTTTCTGCGAACTGAGGGAAAGAAACTGAGGTGTTGAGTGCATGAGGGACCGAATGAAATAATCTAAAAGAGAATGAGCTGAGGGTAAGAGTGTTGAGCGTGAAAGAGTGGGCTAAAGGAAGCCAGGCTGAGCTTGTGAGCTGGGAGTTGGGGAATAAAGGAGCTGAGGGAAAAGTCCCCCTTGTAGTCTTTGAGTGAGCTTAGGGAGTAATAAGGAAGTCGTGAGCTGAGGGAGTCGATTGAAGGAGTCGTGAGCTGAGAGAAGCCAGGCTGAGCTGAAGGTCCATGAGCTGAGAGCGTCATCACCTTTCTCCTACCTCATCGTTTTGTCCTTTTTTTTTTGTTCTTCGTTTTCTTTTTCTTCTTTCTTTTTCTTTCTTGTTTGTTTTCTGCCCACGTAAATCCGATGGAGAAGGAGAGAGAGTCATCGGGTTCTAAGGTGGCTGCTGCAAGAAAGGGGAGCACAATAGGAAAAAGGTAAAAGGCAAGCCAATGCAGTTGAAGAGAACGAACATGAAAAAGGGAAATGGGGACTTAGCTTGAGAGTTAGGCGTGGCTGCTAGTGCATATGCTGCTGGTTCCCAGAACCACCCGAGAAAGATTGAGAGAGGGAAATGAAGAGGATCATCTATGTGCTGTTATGTTTGTTTTTTTTCTTTTGTTGTCTATCTTTTGCTGCAGGTTGCACACGTGAGGGGAAGAGGAGAAGCTGCAGGGGGTTGGTTGCTGCAGAAGAAGGAGGCGTGAGGAAGAAGGGAAAGGGTGGTGTGCACTCCAACTTGCTTAGTCAAAGCAGGATGAGCAGAAGGTGTAGGGCTGTGACTAGCGGTCCATCCGAGATTTTTCTGAGCTACTCTTGAACCTGTGGATCATTCTGATATTTTTTCTTGATCCCTACACGAGTTAGGCACATCCTCATAAAATTTGAAGATCGTTCGACCTTGGGAAGTGCCCGAAGCAATTTTTCTTCCACAGCTAGCCAAAACCGAGAAATTTGGTTCTGATTTGTGAGGAAACCTTTAATTTTGTGCTAATCTATCCTAAAACACATCTTTTTTTTTTATTTTCTGAATCGTCAATGAATTGGGAATCCATTGACGTTGGCCATACTTGAAAATACGAAAAATTGAATTTTTTTTATGGATTTTCTCCCTCGACTAGCAGAGTCTGTCCAGGTCTAACTTGTTTTGTGTACTTTGCGCTCAAAAATTCATAACTCTCTCTCTGTATTGAATCTTGGGATGAGTGACCCATCAAATCGAACCTAACTTGATTTTCTAGGTCAAGCATATGAGAGTCGCCCCTTTTATGTTCAAGATTGATCGTGATATGATGTGTTGAATCCCATGCTCGAGCTGTTGTATTCACTGTTTGGGCACCCCAGCTCCCACAAATTTTATCTCTTTGCTCGAATGGGCTCCCGATGTGTTTTTTGTGTTGAAATGTCACCGAATCGCCAAACGTTGATAAAAAACACTGAACTTGGCTCTGGATCCATGAAGATAGTCGTACTAATCGAAGAAAATGATACAGAGATGTGAATTCCTCTTTGTCCACAGCCTTCGGTTTGAATGTTGATAATTCGTGCCTCACTCTTCGGGATCAATTGTGTGTGCTACAATTCTATATGTTGCCCTCGCCAATTTTTGTTAGAGTTATGGAATCCTAGTCGAGAGTCTTACTGATATCCTGTCCTAGAGTCGGTGGACCAAAATGAGATGCTGACAGCTTGCCTCTTTTTGGTTGCGTGCTCGAATAGATAATGCAGCTAAAGACCATGAGAAGCACCACGTTTGGTCTCGGCGACCGCCTTGTCCCCCCTTCTCCCCCCCCCCCCAAATGGCCACTTTCCCTCATGTTTTTAGATGTACGGGAGAAAACCGTGCAAGTACGGAGACCTGTTGCTGAAAATGCAGAAATGATATCATCGGGATTGGCCTGGAAATGCAAAGATGCTCATCGGGACTAACCCGGAAATGCAAAGATGTTCATCGGGGCTGGCCCGGAAATACAGAAATGATGTCATCGGAATCGGCTTGGAAATGCATAAATGATGTTATCGGGATTGGCTCGGAAATGCAGAGATGATGCCAACGGGACTGGCCCGAAAATGCAGATATGATGTCATCGAGACTGGCCCGAGAATGCAGAGATGATGTCATCGGGACTGGCCCGGAAATACGGAGATGTTAGTTTGACAAGAAAGTGCGAAAGAGGCAGAAGTAAGGATCAGTGCTAGGGAACTGCGCAGGGCGTTGAAGAGAAGCAATTCTGATTTGCTAGACTTGAGTCTGGATTATGCTGTGATGACGTAGTGGTGGGCGTTGCTTGCCGCTCGTCGCATGATTGGGGATCTGTTGGATGTGTTGGGATGTGGTGCCTGACATGAAGGTAGGAAAGATAGAGTGAGACATGAGTAAGGAATGCGCAGGTTTGTCTGTAGGGGAAATGTGCTCGCATAAAGGGAATTGCTTGCATAAAGTAAACGTGCTTGCATAATTGAAAAGTGTTTGAGTAATGAAAGGTGCGTGCATAATTGAAAGGCATTTGCATAATTGAAAGGTGCGTGCATAATTGAAAAGCGATTGCATAATTGAAAAGTGTGTGCATTGTCAGCACCCCATTTTGGCCCACCGGCTTCCCACACGAGGATTCCCGACCGAAGCCCGGGACACTATTCATCACCCAGCCATCAGAGACAAATAAGCGGGCGCGGAGTCATGAACAATAGGAGAAAAGCTGGGTCACTGAGAAAAGCGGAGGAAGGCCATCGGAAGAACTTACAGGTAAAGAACCCCGAAAACGACGGAGCTGGCACTGTGGCACTATTCATCACCGAGTCACCGAAGCACCGAAAGGTGCCCAATATGGGACTCCAAAAATCCCTCTCAGTGCCAAAGTGATCAATGACACGTCCGGACGCATTTCCGGGGCAAGCCACATGAGCCGGGACACCCCGATCGCTCACGGACGCCTTTTCTGACAGAGCTCCCGGGACCCGCTCCACCGACAAGCAGACGGCCCTCCAAAACGGGCCTACAGGCACCCAGGGACCACCAAGGTCGGGGAATAAGCTTCAGATGACTTTCTGGAACTCGACTTGGTTTCCCGAGGGACGTTTCAGTGGTCATGAACGTCTCCCGGCGAACCTTCGGGGCGCGCCCACGGAAAACAGAGATCACAACGATCCCCGAGCACAACAATGATCCCCGAGCACCTCAACACTGAGAAAATCCCGGTCACAAGTCCCTAGGCCTCCCCAGGCTAACGGTCCTCAGCTGAGGGCGACGAGCCAACGATCCCCCACGGGGCATAAGGGCCACCGAAACGAATGTCAAGATGCACAAAGAGCAATCGGGGACCGGAGGGCACTAAACTCCGCTCCGAACGTCCAAACATGGCAAAACCGACTCTCGAGGCGCCGAGTCGCCCGAACGTTCGTTCACACGACGCATGGCGATATTAGGCTCATTCAAATCCTCGTCATTCAAGCATTCCAAATCTTCAAATTAATCGGACATCGGAGATCGGATGCGGGCTCAATCAAGTTTCAAGCATTTTCCGGCTTTTCTCTTAGTCAAATGGGACCCACAGCTCAGCCAAGCCAAGCCTCCAAGCCGCGGCTCAACCCCAAGCCACGGCTCAACCCCAAGCCACGGCTCAATCCCTAAGCCGCGGCTCAATTCGGTGGCTCAAACCCAAGAAGCTCCCTCCACCACACAAATTCAAATATCTCTTACACCTTCTTACACATATCTCCCATCCATCACTTCCCATCACTTCTCCTTTTGCTTCCCCCACACTCTAAGTGACATTTCCCCATCCTAACCCCTCTTCAAAAATTCGGCAGCCCCTTCAACCCCCTCTAAATCACACTTAATTTCACTAATTTTGCATCATTAGCCTTCTTTTATAAGCCTCTTGGGTCATTAACTTAATCATAACTCAACTTCCACCATCTCTCTAGCTTTCTCACTCTAGGAAACCCTCTCTATGCCCTCTCAACTTCAGCATTTTCCAGAAATCGCACAGCCCAAGCACAGCCCGGTTCAAGGCCAAAATTACCGGAAAACTCAACCGTTTTCCGGCGACCGCCACTAAACCCGAACCAAACTTGACCAAACTTCATATCCCACACGTACTTGACCTCCCGAGTCCATTTCCGGTGTTAGTTTCGGCATTTGAAGCTCCCAGCATGCAGATCTAGAACATTTCAGAATCGGGTCTCTAGGTACTTTCCCGGTTCCTAGGCGAGTCCCGCCCCCCGACTTTGCCCGAGCCTTGACCAAACTTCTTACCCCACATGTTTTCGACCTTCTAAATCCATTTCCGAACTTAGTTTTAGCATTCGAAGCCTCCAACACACCGTTTCAGCAGGTAACAGAAACAGTACAAAGACGGGTTTCCATAGCCACCCCGGGATCCTCGGCACGCCATTTCTTCCCACGACCATGGCGAGTCGTGCCATCACTTCCTAGGGGTTCCTCACGACCCCCACTCTCCCCCGTGACAAGGTGGTCGCATGCCGAGAGCCGCTCAACCGCGCACCACCGCCGTTTCTCTCTTTTCTCCCTTCACAGATTTTTTCCAGTTTTTACCGGTTTTCTTTGCATCTCTCAGGAAAATCGACATGTCTAATCTTCACGAAACCACTGCAGGCATGATCCTCAGTTAGTTAGGAGTCCAATGCCACCGACCTTGTATCAAAAGACCACTGGGAGCCTCCTGTAGAGCCTTTTCTTTGCCGGGTGCCAGTCGGGTCTGTTTGTCCCGACTGGATCTGTCTTTTTTTTACTAACCCGATTTTGTTTTTTATTTCCAGAAAATCTACGCATGTTCTCCTTCCGAAACCACCGCAGGCATGATCCTCAGTGAGTTAGGAGTCCAATGCCGTTGACCTTGCAGCAAAATACCACCGGGAGCCTCCGGGACAGCCATTTCTTTCTGACCTGCCCAGTCGGGTCAGTTCCGCCCAGTCGGTTCTGTTTTCTGCTAGCTAACCCGACTTTGTTTTCGATTTCCAGAAAATCTACGCATACTCTCCTTCCGAAACCACCACAGGCGCGATCCTTAGTCTCTTGAGAATCCAACGCAACTGGCCCCGCGCGAAAATTCCATCCCGATCAACCGGTACAGCCCCGACAAGCCGGACTGCCAATCGGGTCTGTCGCCGACCCGACTTCATTGACTCGGGTCTGTTCGTTCCAGGGGCAGAATCGACTTCCCGAAGCAGTTTTTCCGACTTTCCTTGACTTTTCCCGCATCCCGGGGATAGGTATAATCATTCCCGACTTAGAGAAGTTAGGACTTTTACGTTTTCTTTGCGTTTGTGGGGAGATAAGGAGGTCCATGACCGATTCGCATGCAAGTTCATGTTTTTATGTGTCTTTTACATCGTACTATGCATGTATTCATCGTATGTAGTGCTAGCATGTCGGGAAATAGTTTGAATCAGAGTCGAGGAGACCTCGTTGGCTCGAGCAAGCCAAAGGAACCTCTCGGCCGCACCCCAAGGGAGGTGGCCGAGAGCCCCTCTTGGCTTCCTCGGGCCATGGATGGCCTCCTTTCCCCGACTCAAGTCGTTTCCCGAGTTTTTACATTTTTCGCTTTCCATGAGTCGGTGCCGTTTTATCGATTCCTCTAAATATCGTGTTTGTGCTTGTTTGTATGCTTAATTTAATTGCGTTCCTAAGATCATGGCGGCACCGGCTATGTAAAAAATGTACGTTATCATCGTGTTTGATGTTTTATGCATGCAAGAAACGGTCAAAACCGATCATTGGAATTGATTGTAATCACAATTTTCATTTAATCGTTGGTTTCATGTTAATTCATATGCTAGATACGTTAATATCGAACAATCATTTCATTGATCCATAACAATTGAGGTTTGAGGTCTCAATCATTAAACCAATCCCACAAACGGGTCAAATGGGACGTATCATTCGGCTAATTAAAACACTTGGAATAAACAATTGGGCAAATTGATTATTAATTCATAAACGCATCGATGCTTTACGGAACGGCGAGAATGCCCTTTTCCATTAAAAGCTCACAATTTCAAAACACCGAGACACGTAACACGAATAGAATAGACGTCTAACGAGTACTCGCGTGCTATGACTCGAGTCCGGGCCCGATTTGAGGCGGCTCGAGTCAAGACGCGCAAATCCTTCTTGGACTTCTTCGTGTGACGCGATCTCCAATTTATACACAAACATTGCAATTTTATCATCCAATGGCATAATCGTCATTCCGTGATTCACCGATACCCTAGGCGTTAGGGAGTTGGAAACACTTCGATCTATGAAAGAAAAGGGCAACCCGTTCGGGTGCGAGTTTCATTCGCACGGCCCATTCCGTTCACTTTTGGTGTTTCTATCTTCCGATCATAGATTCGGTGGTGAACATTTTATTTCAGTTACAAAACACGAAAAACCGGATTAATCATGCATTTGGCTTAATCAAACATTAGATAATGGATAAGCAGAATGATAGATTCCAACCTAGAGTCAAAACACGAGTTTGGCTAATTCGGTGAAACCGCAGTGTCACCTCACTGAATAAGAGTCTTAAAACAAACACACACATGTAATTGGCTTAGAATCCTATTCTAATCCACCATCTATGTTTGCCTAGGTTAGATACATTGTTTGCTAACCAACCCCGGTTAATAACTGATTAAATCACGTACATTCGGCCTAATACACAACTTGTCTGTATTTACCGATACTTATCAGTTGTTGTTTGTATTTCATCAGTTTTATCAGTTTTCTTCTGTTTTATTCTTGCTTTTGCTGATTTGTCGCGATTCGGGCCCGAGCCCATAGTTTACGTGTTACACGGGGTCCAATGCCCCGAACCACCGAACACGAGGTCCAACGCCTCCTAATTCACCAAGCGCGTGCAATCCGAGTGCGGAATGGGATCTAGCCTCGATTCACCGTTACACTCCGAACACGGCCTATGTGGAAGGCAATTTGTATTGGGCGTGTGAAACGGATCTAGAAATCACCCGAGAGCTCGATCGGCCCAACGGTTACAGTGGGAATCAACCGATTCTCCTGCAAACCGTTGGATCGATCGGACCCGACCCCCGACTCCTTGAGCCCGCGTTGCCTTAATTCACTTATCGGTTATTCAAAATACACAGTGAGTCGGAGCGGAATAGTGGCCCAATGCAAACCGATCGGGATCCATTTACTTATTCGGTTATACTTTGTAATTGTTCGAGAGAACATTGTGAGAATTCTATTTGTATGTTCATTCATCTCCTTGTAAGGATCCCCGATCGGTGAGCGAGAGGTCCGAGTGCTGGATCGGTTAAGTTGGTCTATCGCCACCAAAGGGTGAGTAAGCTTGGATACTCGTGGTTTCGGTTCACGCAGGGAATCGACCATCACGATTCGATGAACTGTAACGCTAAGATAGTGAACCGACTCCTCGATGCACAAGCCTACTCATCTTTCGGACTCTTGGCCCAACTTGATCAATTCATCGAATTTACGGTGTCAAAACGGGCGAGTCGAGCGCAACTCTAAATCACGCGGTAAATAAACAAAATGGCAAGCCTAGCAAGCTAGAGTACCGAAAGGGCGTGCGGGATATAGGCCCGCACATAATAGAACCCCCGAATTCGGAATTTTCGGTTCCGTACGACCATTGCCTTAGCATTTAGGTGTACCCCGTACTCCTAGACCCGGGCGACTCAACGGCCCTCGACCTACGGGTCGTAAACAGTAAGTGGCGACTCCTTCTCACGCGTGTCCGTCGCGCGTCCCCGGGAAGATGGACACTCCCAAGCCGCGACAAACAGGCTTCGCGCATGCGTGCCCCGACGAGATGAAATTCGGGTGCGCACATGCATAATTGAAAAGCGTTTGCATAATTGAAAGGTGCGTGCATAATTGAAAAGCGATTGCATAATTGAAAAGTGCGTGCATAATTGAAAAGCATTTGCATAATTGAATGGTGAGTCCATAATGGAAAAGCATTTGCATAATTGAAAAGTGCATAAAATAAAGTTCTTACATAATGAAAAGTGCGTAAAATAAAGTAAAGTGCGGAAGACGAATGCGAATGCTGGGGAGCTATGTGAGGCGCGAAAGGAATGGTTGCAATTTGCTTGGCGCTGGGTCTTGTATATGCTGCAATTGATGCTGCGACAGAATGCTTTGCCGCTCATTGCATGGTTGCAGTTCAATTGTTTAACCGCGTTGGGCTATCTCGAAGATCCTCTACTTGGGTTGAGATAGTCGCCTTTTGGATGAGGCAGCCATGCATCCGTTAGGAAGAGACGTCCTTCTGGGTCCAAGCACATGCGCCGTTAGTTGCGTTGGTGGTCATACATGTTGGGCGCGTAGGGCGGAAGTTGCCTCCAGAGTGCTGATTTGTCGAAGATCGACATTGCTACTGGGCGATTGTGTGTTGGTCTGCCGGAAGCCGGCATCTTGTGCTAAGGTAGACTAGAGCTCTGGGGAGGAGAGCCTACGTACCTAGCAGAATCGGGGATTAGAGATTGTCGTAGTTCCTGTAGCTTGGTACCTGCAATCATGGCATCATTAGTAAGTCATGGAGGGGTCACTAACGATGTGTAAGCATAGGGATGTTGTAAAACAAATGGCGTCGTTGTAACGCGTGATCTTTATTTACGGATCGCTTGAGCGACCCGTGAAGAATTATGTTTTGACACTGTGGGTGGTCCAATTTTAAAAGACCTCAATGCGAGGCCTCTGGGGCTCCTGTTGGCCATGCATGGGCATATTTAGACGTCCTCAACGATGCCCTAGCAACTCTATTGGTTGTTTGACGCTCCCGTTGGCTTGGGACCCTTCTTGTCAAGGTGTCGTAGGGCGGCTGCATTTGTAACCCGCATGGGGATTTTTGTTCGGATTTGGTAAGACCTTGGTCTAGTCATTCCTAGAGTGTTATGACTAGACCCTCGGAGATGAGTGTTTGGGATTTTGGCTTTGTGGTAGCCGATTGTAGGGTGCTTGTGACCCGTTTAGAGTTATGAATTGACCGAGAGAAAAGGGAAAGCATAGGGAGCACGTTGCCCCAAGCTAAAAGGATACACGGGTTCGCGCCTACAGCGAGATGTACCCCCTCTCTCTTCCATCTTGCTCTTGTGGGGGTGTGCTGAACTGCCCGAATGGCGTGCTCGGTTGCCTACTGTGCATGACGAAGAATCCGCGTTGGACGGTTGAGTTGAGTAGGAGAGCCGATTGAGGGTCGCGTTGGAGTAGATAACATGATCACTTCCCTTGGGGATTTCTGGTCCGCGCGGTGTGCGAGGCCTAGGGTGACAAGTTGGTTTATTTATCTCTCATAGTGCTCTCATTTTGCTGCGGTCGCCCACCTCGGGTTCCGCACCTCTCAACCTAAGGGGATGAGCTCTCATTTTGTCATGACCGCCCACCTCGGGATTTTCCGGTCGTGCCACTCTTTTGTCATAACTTTTGCCTAGGCCGCTCCATAGGGGTTTTCAATCTAGCGGGCGCGATTCTTTTGTCTCTCGAGTTTGCAAAGGAAGAAGGGTTTGCGAAATCTGACTTCAAAATCAGCACTGTGTTGTCTCCATCGAGGAATTGCGTTTGTCGCCCCTCTTTTTCGGGGTTTCTTGATTTTTGATTGGCGCCGCCGGTGTGCTTGATGAGTCATGGCGCTGCTTTGTTTTCCTTAATTGACGGTATTTTCTCGCTTCTTCTCCTTTTTTTTCTTCTTGAGGTTAGGGTTTTGCTTGTGCCCCTTGAATTTCCTTGACTTTGCTTTGATGCGCTTCGCCTCTTGGAGCTGGATGGGTTCTTGCCTCGGCCTTATTTGTGCGTCCCAAGTTTGGAAGATTATCTTGTGCATTCGAAATTCGGATCAGGTGTCCTTTCTCCTTTCCAAACTTTACAAAATGATTTTCCCATATTGTCTAAAAAAGAGAAAAATACAAAATTGTGCCCTAGGAATTGGATGACCACGGTTGCCCCAGCAATAGTGATGGACGAGAATGTCCCGGTGTATGCGACTGTCGCCGGTGGCGGGTGTCTTGCACGACCTTAGTACCCAACTGCGTCTTGCCGCTACTGTAGTGGGTGTCTTCTAGAGACGCGCACTGTTAAAGCCAATGGACATGCGTGACCCCGAGGGCTCGTCATCACCTAATGGCTATTGGTGGGCCTTTGTTGAGGTGAACGTCTGATTTGCCCCGAGGCATCGTTTACCTTTGAGGGAGACTGCTGCGTCGGTGCTGCATTGTTTGCTATACTGCCTTCGTCTTCGACTTCGTAGGGGGTACCTCACGTCGAGCCCTTTCCCGTCGAAGTATGAGGAAGGAGGCCCGAGAGGAGTTCTCGGAGAGGCGTGACCCGTGCATCACTCTTCGCTTGTGACCAATGCGTCCTTGTGAAGGATGATAAAGGGGATGATGCATTAGGCGATTATGTGTTGTAATTTGCGGTAAGAAATATAGAATGGACCCATGGGAAATCTCCTCGTCCATCGCACGATCCATTGGATATCGCTCACGGGGGACAATCAATTATGGGAACCTGATCATTACCACCCTAGAGCGATTAAACCGTGACTGGGGGCCACATAGGTGTACTTTCCCCGGGTGCAGGTAGGTAGACGCAGTTGTCTTAGGGAAGGCTCGAGGAGCCGAGTCCCACGGGGGCAGGCGAGTCAAACAGGCCCGACAGAACCGATAGGGCATCGCTGGAACTATCCTAATGCCCCTGGGGGGTTTGTTCTGGCCAGGAACCCATTTAGGAATGCATATAAATGAATGTAAAGAGAGTTAAAGGAAGAGTGTGTGTTGCCCTAGTGGCTAGTTGGTGGCCACAGCGGAGGGTGGGGTGGGCCCATTCTTCAGTCAGAGGTGCGACCGTGCTAGTAGCTCCTGTGGCGAGTGGGTTGGGCTATGCTCTGTTTGTCAATGCAGTTGCTCGCTATCTTTGCGGAGAGAGGGTTGGGCCTCATTGTAGAAATTCCGGGGGTTAGCCGATAAGGTTTTTGCTGTCCTAATCCTAGATGTTCAGTATTCAAGCTGCCTTTTTGTTGGGTATTTTCTACAATGGGAAAAGAAAAACAATCAAGGAGCAAGAAGAACTGTCTGCAGTTTTAATGCAAGGGCATATGAGAAACAAAATTGTCCTAGTAGGCGTCGTGCAAGTACACCGAGGGACGTTCGTTGAGGATGCGGCACGAGCAAGGAGAGATGTGCTTGCATGACGCCTAGTGACGCGCTCTGTTGCGCTGAGGGATGTGCACGGGACATGCCAAGGCACGTGTCAGGACACGTGGAGGTGTAGAGGAATGGTGAAGACTGTAGGTTGTCTACCGGCGAAAGTTGACACGACTCACCTGTCATGCGGGAATGCATAGTAGCTGCAAAATAATAAATAAACAAAATACATGCAATGCATGAGTTTTGAAAATACTAATGCGGTCATTCACATTGACTATGAAGGTTCAAAGTACAATGGAAGTTTTGAAAGTGAAATCCTAAGTCGATTTTCTATTGCGCTCGGGGCGAGAGCGATCGCTGCCTTGAAAAACATCGGTTCTAGACCGAGGCCTCTAGGAGATATCTACCCTAGGATGCATGTGGACCTCCACGGGTTCACTTCCTAGACCTCTTCGTGGCAGTGTTCGCTCAAACCACCTCTTGGTCACGTCTCTGAAGCTCAGTGGGGGTCTGGGCATTCCCTTTGGAGTTGTCACTAGTCAGTGAGTTCTTTGTCCTTCTCGGTTATCTCCAAGTGAAGACGATCCTTCTCGACTCTGGTACTAGTAAGCTCGAAGAGGAAGGTGTCTCTGTAGGGGTGCCGGCCTCGGTTTGTGGAGGTTTGGTAGGATCCTTGTGTTCCGATGGATAAAGGTCTGATATCCCTCAATGGTTGGTATGGGTTTGGTGCCCTGGATGTCAAAGACTGTGTGGACTGGATCCCAGAATGTCACGACTTCAAGGAAATTATGTTTTGTCTGACGAGCGGCCGATAGAGGGATGTCTACGAGAAAAGTGATGGCACAATCGTGTTTGACTGCGTGCCGACTGGTCTAGATGCGAATGACATCATCTAGCGGCAACGTGACGCGGTCCAAGAACGGGCAAGAGTCCAAGCGTGATATCCCTTACCAAGATGATAGGAAACTGACTTAGGACCAGTCAATGTGAATGATACCCTAATTTTCAAAAATGCATGATGCATGTTTGCGAAAAAAGTAAATGCCCACGGTTTAATATACAAGGTACATGTACATCTCTCTCGAAATAGGAAAAGACTCAAATGGCACGCAGGCCAACTCAAATGACAGTTGTTGAAGCTGGGTTGGAGGCTGGCATGGAGGCATAGTATGATGTAGGGATTGGTGCTATAGGGATCATGCTATCTAGGGATGGGGGCCCTCGATCAAAGGGTAGCGACGTCCCCAAAACCGAGCGAGGATCTTTGGGGGCCGGAGCGATGGCTGAGCCACTCGATCCATTCCCCTACTCGGAACCTCTTTTCTAATCCTAGCTCTTATTGGTGCCCGTGGGATCTCGAGCATGGTCCCAACTTGCAACTAGGATGATGCGCGATGCAGGTACAGAAAGTAAATGTGCGGAAAGTAACTATGCAAAATGAAAGCGGTAAATAAAGTAAACCATAACAAACAAACAAACGAAATCGAGCCCAAACCCTCTAAATTGTTCCCAGTGGAGTCGCCAAGCTGTGCGGACCCGAATTTTGTCTCGTTGAGGCTCGCATGCGTGCGCTATCGCACGGCTTGGGAGTGTCCACCTTCCCGTGGGGACGCGTGACGGAAACGCTTGAGAAGAAGTCGCCACTTGCCATTTTACAACCTAAAGATCGAGGGCCGGCAAGTTACCCGTGCCTAAGGGGTACGGGGTACACCTACTTGCTAAGGCATTGGTCCTTCGAAACCAAAAATTCCAAGTCCGGGGGTTCTATTACATGTGGGCCTATATCCCGCACGTCCTTTCGGTACTCTATTTGTCTAGGGTTTGCCGTTTTATTTCATTTACTGCGTGAATTAGGTTGCATACTCCTCACCCGTTTTGACACCGTAACTTCAATGAAACACTCAGACCGTCTGCTCACCGACCGGAATCCTTACAACGACTGAAAGAAAATACAAAAGATGTCCTTACAATGTGCTCTCAAATAAATACAAGATATAGACGTGATACTGTACATGGACCTGGTCAGTTTGCATTGGGCCAAATATTCCACTCGTGCTCACCACGTGATTTTGAATGACCGAAACCGAAATTAAGGCAATACGGGCTCAGAGAGCAGGGGGGTCAGGTCCAAACGAACCGACGGACAATAGAAGAGTCGTTTGACTCTCGTGATAGCCATGGGATTGGTCGAGCTCCTAGGTCATGTCCGGCCATGCCTTACCTATCCCATCCGAGTCATCTTCCACATAGACACTACTAGGAGCGAAGCAATAAGTCGAGGGAAGACCCGATTCCGCACTCGGTGTGCATGGGCGTTGGACCTGTGATCGACGGTGAGGGGCGTTGGACCCCATGTGCATCGTATCTTATGGGTTAGGCTCGAACCGCGATAAAACAGGCAAAAACGGATAAAAACAGATGAAAACAGATGACTACAGACAAATTGTGTAATAAGCGCGCCAAGTTTACGTGATTAGTCAATTATATACCAGGATTGTTTGGCAAACGATTTCCTAGCCTAAACAGATCATGGGCAAGCGCGATGCTAGGCCAACTAAGTATGTGTGGGTCTGTTTTAGATTGTTCTGCATGGTAACAATGCGATTTTAACAGATTATGCCAAGAGCATGTTTTTCACCCGAAAGCCCAAACCCTAATCCTTTTTGCCTATTTTCTCTCGTTTGATTATGCCAAGTGTATAATTAGTCAAATTTCGCGTTTTATCAACAGATAAACCCATTCTAAAACTATCGACGCGGTTACTGGTAATTTGTCAATTTATGCATTTTTGCTTAAAGCCGAATGATTTATTTAGCCAAATTACACGTCAATTTCCCTGTATATGAAATTTTTTTAGGGATTATCATCCTATGCTTTGGATACTACGAGCTTATGAAGCGATTTGTGACACGAAGACCAAGACGGGTCCCTGAAGGCCAAGAACGCCCGATCAAATGATGGCCGATGCGCTCTTGCACCCTCGTGGGCTCGAGATAGTCGCCGATACACATATCGATGCACATTATTTAAAACTAACGCGTTTAATTTACATTTTGTCATCCGATTAATGCCAACGAAAAATACGGTTGCATGCAATCATATATCAATCACGATTATAGCACATATTTCACAAAGCCGGCGCCGCCATGGTCGCGAGGAACGCATGCAAACATGCAAGCATACACAAACATAATATTAATAGAATTGATAAAACGACGCCGACTCGTGGAAGCAGAGAAACATCAAAATACGTATTGTCAAGTTATATACGCATAATAAACGAGATAAGAACGTATTAAAAGAATATGCATATTGTCGGTCAGGGACCCAAATAGGACGGGTTGGAAGTCCCTTTATTTATTTATTTATTTTTGAAAAAAAAATGTCCAAGGACTGAATTGAATAATTTCAAAAGAATTGGGGCTAGTTTGAAAATTCGGCTAAAATCTCAGGGACCGATTTGCAACAGCTCAAAAAGTCATGGGCAACTTTGAAAAATGTAAAATGTTGGCCAGGGGCCATTCTGGATTTGTTAAAAAAGTCCGGGACTGAACTAAAAATTGGTGAAAAATTCTCTGGACTGATCTAAATTGTCTAGAAAGTTCAATGGTTGAATTGAAAATGCTAAAAATGGCCCAGGACTATGTTGAAACAGATCGGAAAGTTCTGTGTTGATTATGAAAACAGTGAAAAGCCTATAGGAATTGAACTAAAACGTCCTGAAAAGTTTCTGAAATCGAGTTAAAAAAAAATCCACTCATCATTACAGTTTGCAAGGCCCACTTTTCCACTCATTCTTCGAGTTATGCCACAAACACATCAAGGGGAGTCCTAGAAATGCCGCTAAAGTCGAGTTTTCATACCTCTATCGAGCTAATGACGGGGGAACTCGGGTTCGAAGACCCCTCGAACCAATCCGGTTATGGGCTGGTCATGGGCATTCCAGTGGCAAGGAAAGGGGCAGCGGAGCTCAACTGCAAGGAAGAGTAAAAAAAACAAAGGGCATGACAAAAAGAAAGAAAGTAATCATAATCATAATAATAAACTGAGGTGTTGAGTGCGTGAGGGAATGCTGATTTTTCTGCGAACTGAGGGAAAGAAACTGAGGTGTTGAGTGCGTGAGGGACCGATTGAAATATTCTAAAGGAGAGTGAGCTGAGGGTAAGAGTGTTGAGTGTGAGAGAGTGGGCTAAAGGAAGCCGAGCTGAGCTCGTGAGCTGCGAGATGGGGAATAAAGGAGCTGAGGGAAAAGTCCCCCCCTCCTGTGGTCTTTGAGTGAGCTTAGGGAGTAATAGGGGTGTCGTGAGCTGAGGGAGTCGATTGAGGGAGTCGTGAGCTGAGAGAAACCGGGCTGAGCTGAGGGCGTAATCCATGAGCTGAGAGCGTCGTCACCTTTCTCCTTCCCCATCATTTTGTCCCTTTTTTTTGTTCTCCGTTTTCTTTTCTTTTTCTTTTCTTCTTTCTTTTTCTTTCTTGTTTGTTTTCTGCCCACGTAAATCCGATGGAGAAAGAGAGAGAGTTGTCGGGTTCTGAGGTGGCTGCTGCAAGAAAGAGGAGCACAATAAGAAAAAGGTCAAAGGCAAGCCAATGCAGTTGAAGAGAACGAACGTGAAAAAGGGAAACAGGGACTTAGCTCGAGAGTTAGGCATGGCTGCTAGTGCATATGTTGTTGGTTTTAAGAACCACTCGAGAGACATCGAGAGAAGGAAATGAAGAGGATCATCTATGTGCTGTTATGTTTGTTTGTTTTTTTTTTCTTTTGGTGTCTGTCTTCTGCTGCATGTTGCAGAAGTGAGGGGAAGAGGAGAAGCAGCAGGGGGTTGGTTGCTGCGGAAGAAGGTGGCCTGAGGAAGAAGGGAAAGGGTGGTGTGCGCTCCACCTTGCTTAGTCAAAGTAGGAGGATCAGAAGGTGCAAGGCTGTGACCTGCAGTCCATCCGAGATTTTTCTGAGCTGGTCATGGACTTGTGGATCATTTTGATATTTTTCCTTGATCCCTACACTAGTTAGGCACACCCTCAAAAAATTTGAAGATCGTTCGACCTCGGGAAGTGCCCGAAGCAATTTTTCTTCCATAGCTGGCCAAAATCGGGATATTGGGTTCTGATCTATGAGGAAACCTTTAATTCTGTGCTAATCTATCCTAAAACACATCCCTTTTTTTTTGAATCGTCAGTGAATTAGGAATCCATTGATGTTGGCCATGCTTGAAATTACGAAGAATTGAATTTTTTTTGAATTTTCTCCCTCGAGTGGCAGAGTTTGTCCCAATTTAAATGTTTTGTGCATGGTACGCTAAAAAATTCATAACTCTCTCTCTGTATTGAATCTTCGGATGATGACCCGTGAAATTGAACTTAACTCGATTTCCTAGTCAAGCATATGAGAGTCACCCCTTTTAGTGTCAAGATTGATCGTGATATGATGCATCGAATCCCATGCTTGAGCTGCTGTATTCACTGTTTGGGCACCCCAGTTCCTACAAATTTTATCTCTTTGCTCGAATGGGCTCTCGATGTGATTTTTGTGTTGAAATGTCCCCGAATCACCAAACGTTGATCTAAAAACACCGAACTTGGCTCTGGGATCCATGAAGATAGACGTACTCACCGAAGATATGATTCAAAGATGTGAGTTTCTCTTTGTCTACTGCTTCGGTTTGAATGTTGATAATTTGTGTCCCACTCTTCGGGATCAATTGTGTATGCCACAAAATTCTATATGTTAGCCCTCGCCATTTTTTTCTTTGAGTTCTGGAATCCTAGTCGGGAGTCTTACTGATGTCCTGTCCTAAAATCGGTGGACCAAAATGGGGTGCTGACACATTTTAATAAATTTATTTTAATTATAATATATATTCTATTTGACTTTCGATAAATAGATAAAGGAAATAAATAAGTGCGTACAGATTAAGACTACAATTACATTTTCGTTTATTTTTAGTGTATTTTAATAAATTTATATTACTTATAATATATACTATTCGCCTTTCGATGAATAAGGAAAGGAAAAAATAAATGCGTTCCCATTGCTATTTCTTTTAATTATGCAAGTAATTTTTTTATTTTACAATATATAATTAATAATTTCCCTCTAAATTTTTTATATATAAATATATGTATTACTTAACAAGTAAATAATAAAATAAAAAATAATATATGATAATATATGCGTTTACTTAATTGTGAAGTAAATAATATTAATACCTTCATTCATTTTTTTCTCAAAATGATATGTATAAAATAATAAATTTGAATTAATTTCGTCGCATTTACTTAATTTATAGTTAAGTAATGTATAGATTTCAAATAATAAAGTGGAATAGAATATTTAATAATTAAACCAAATTTATCTACAAATGAGTCATATTCTATGAATTGATACTTTAAATTATATCCGAGTTGGATATGTATTTTTTCGTAACAAAATATACCTGTCAATATGCATGAAGCTATTATCATGCAACCAATTGTATAATGATTTGTGGGCCGCCCAATATTTTTTAATATGTATAATTTTTACTATTTTACACATCTATATATAGACCTCATAACCACATATGCTTCATTTTATCATGTTTTGTTGTTGAAATAATTTTTTCTTTATTCGTTGTCATTTATATTTTTTCTTAACAACACAATTTTCTCTTACAGGCTGTCAGCACCTCATTTTGACTCACTAGTTCAGGCAATGCCTATCAACAAGAATTCAGGCTACGACTTGAGTATTGATGCATAAAAGGGCTCGACAATGCAGCAAATTGCTATTCACTCTCAAGTCAACAGAGACAGACAGATAATTCCAGCACATGACATAAGAACATACAGAATCATCCAAGGACATACAGAGCAAATAGGGAGCCCAAACAACATCCAAACCGGTGTTTTCAGAATACAACACGTACAGTGCTATTTTCCGCTGGTTCGCTCGACCATCAGAAGATAGTCAATATTAGACTTCATAAATCCCTTGCGGTGCCAAACAGATGAAAAATATCTTCAATCACATTTCACATATCATCTGTTCTATACAGAGCAATTTTCTGAATACAGACAACTTTTCAATGAAAGTCCAAAAAAGCCGGTTCATTAGACAAAAGTTAATGCCCGATGTCAGATACAGTCATACCCCGCAATTCTACAGATCACAAGCATCGCTTCAGATTGCTAATCGAAAGTCACATAAACTCCTTGAATGAGTCTCGAGAGGCAGAACAAGCGTACCTTTCATTGGAAATGCGTAACCGGAGACTGGTCTGACCAAACATCGGCAAACGAAGTTAGCCATGAATTGCCCCAAAAACAACAGCGCGAGTGCTACGTAAGCTTGATACAGACAATGATGTTGCAGGCACACTAAACCCACGGATGGGAGGGCCCTTGTGCCCTCGCCCGTGCTTGGTCTAGCACAGCGCTCACACGACTTATCTCCCTTTCGAGCCTATCTTCGCATGTGCGTGCTCGAGCTAGTAGTATCTCCTTTCGATCGATGAGCCGTGCTATGATCTCGGCGAGCTCGCGGCGATGTCGATCTCGTTCTCCTCTGATCAACTGCAACTCCCTGTGCATAGCCGTCGGAGTGGCGTATCCCTGAATAGTTGCTTGAGGCCCAAGGTCTTGCAGGTAGAAAAAGGCCACGTATGCTGAAGTGGCGCAATACGCTCGTTCTTTATCGATGGGGTGCTCTGGGAAGTAAAGGTCCTGCGTGAGGCGAGTATCCCACATCTA
This sequence comes from Punica granatum, assembly GCF_007655135.1. NCBI lineage: Eukaryota > Viridiplantae > Streptophyta > Magnoliopsida > Myrtales > Lythraceae > Punica > Punica granatum. The sequence continues at coordinate 38,353,286 of NC_045127.1, read as the reverse complement.
TCTAATCCTGCTAACTCGTAGGAACCTCCTTGTAGGTGATGGTGCGGAGTCAGCCCAAGCAACCTGGTAAGTAGTGCGATCTGCGTCGGTGGGAATGTCCTGAAAACTGCCGAGTTGTCTGATCACCTTGCTAGGGAAGACAAGAGTGCACCCCAAATGGCTGATGAAGGGAAGCCCGGTGATTGTTGGACATCCAATGGCCATGGGATCGTCGGGGTTCCACAGAGTGGACCACGAGAACTGTTCTGGTGTAAGCTGCTACATGAACCTTCTCCGATCAAATTCGTTACACCAGTTGTACGCTTCAAACAAGTGAGCATTGACAAGATTCAAGAACAAGTGATACGAGTAAAATGGCCAGATATGTCCGAGGAGCCATATCTACAGGTGATGCAGGGATCCCATCATTGTCCCACGCCGATTTGCCTGAATGTAGTCAAGAGACCTTACGGTTTCAGCCACGAGGGCTTCCACATAACTACGGCCATCGATCACTTGAATGACGACCTGAGTGAGTGCCCCGTCTATTAGAGTGGACCTGCTAGGAAATAAGACGGTCCTGAAGATAAGGAGGAGAAACTCATGGCAAGCGTCGCATTAATAAGTGCGTCCCCCGCATTAATGAGTGCGCAGACGTATGTCCAGTCGAGGAGCCAATTAATCCGAATGTTATGTTCCCAGCCATGGAGGAGTTCCTGCTGGGCTTCCTCGATTCTGATGCCCAAGAGGACAGATAATCGACTGGACGTTGTAGCAAACGGAATGGGTATCACAATGTCTAGAGTAGCATGGGGCCTGTCAACAAGGGCTCTGTATTCTTCAATAGTAGGGCCAGCTCAATCCCATGAAAGTTGAACACCGCGTGCTGGGGATCCCAAAACCCAACAGCGGCCTTAAGGAGGTTCCAATTGATGGGCATTTCGACGTACTCGTGTATCTCCCCCGAGATATCGGAGATGAAAGCTTGGTCGATTGGGTGAAGAGCATCCTAGATGCGCCTGATCTGTCGACTTGGTGGATCGATGCGGTATAGCTTAGGACGGGGATTCAATTGATCCATCCTTACCTAAATGGAACAGATGTCGGTTTAATGTTTACAGTCAAACCGATGCAATGTCCTAAGTTGTTTAAAAACATGCATGCAGTGCAGAAAAATAAACTATAACCGTGTTTGTTACAATGTACATCGCTCTTTGTAAAAGACAGCAAAAGGCCCACCTAAAAAAAATGACTAAGGGCCGACTCAAAGACTTGACTTTGGGTCGGTTGACGACATGAAGGCAATTTTGGTCCAGCATGACGGTCCCTGTTTATGCATGGTTTTGGTGCTATTGGAAGAAACCACAAACTAGGGTTTGGGGGTCCCGATACAAAGGTGTGAATTCCTTGAAATCGAGCGAGGATCTTTGGGGGCCGGTTCAGTGGCCTCGACTCAATCTGTTCCCTTACTCGGAACCTCTGACTAACCTAACTTCTTATTTTGGCGTCCGTGGGATTTCGGACGAGACACCTAGAACCCGCTAGAGTGATGCGATGCAAGTGCAAAAAATAAATGTGCATAAAGTGAATGTGCTTAAAATAAATGTACAGAAAGCGGTAAATAAACATGCAAGCAGACAAACGGGATCGAGCCCGAACCCACAAAGTATGTCCCCAACGGAGTCGCCAAGCTGTACGGACCCGAATGTGGTTCTCGTCGGGGCCCGCATGCTCGGCTTGGGAGTGTTCTCCGTCCCGGGGATGCGTGACGGACACGCGTGAGAAGGAGTCGCCACTTTTCATTTTACAACCCAAAGGTCGTGGGCTGATAAGTTACACGAGTCTAGAGGTATGAAACACCTAGTTTTGCTAAGGCATTGGTCTGTGCGGAACCGGAAAGTCCGAGTTTGTGGGTTCACGTTACGTGCGGGCTTATATCCCGCACGACCTTTCGGTACTCTAGTTTGCTAGGCTTGCAATTTTATTTCATTTATCACATGAATTAAGTTGTGCTCAGCTTATACTTTTTGACTGTCGGTTGAATAGCCGAGAGAGAAGTAAACCCGTATGTCGGGGAATCAGTTTACTATCTTGCGTTACAGTTCATCAAACCATGATGGTTGAATTCCTGCGTGAACCAAAGCCGCGAGATCTTGGGGTTAGTTTTGCCTGGGCAAGCATTGGACCGATTCAATTAGTTCGACTCTCGAATAGTCCGCTCCTTGATTTGGATTTTTACAGAAATAAATGTACAAAGTAAAATTCTTACAATGCTCTCCAAAACAATAAATACAAATTACAAATGATTGAATCTCAGTCAATTCGCTTTCGGTTATTATTCCGCTCCGACTCGCCGTGAGTTCAGGAAAACACCAAAAATTCAAATTCAAATGCGCTCTCAGTGAATGGGGCGTTGGACCCTGTGACTGATGGTTAAGGCGTTGAGCCCTAAGTGCAATGCGTCCTATGGGTCAGGCTCGACTCGCATGGACAAACAATAGCAGAAAAGTAACAAACAGCATGCAGATTGCAGACAATGTGTTTGTTATTGCCAAATGTATATGAATTAACAGATTATTAACCCAGGAGTATTTTTGCAAGCAAATGCCATATGCTAAACAAACAAACGTGTGTAAAACATTTTGCATTCGGCTTTATTTCAAGGACTTGACAGACATGGTGTCTGTAGTCAAGTCCTTTGTGTGTGGATTGCTTTTAAAAATTGTTCTGTATTGTGACACTGAAATTCCACTCAATTAACCAAACTCATGTTTTGACTCTAGATTTGGAAACTAGAATTCCACCTAACCATTATCTAGTGTTTGGTTAGGTCGAGTGAAAGGTTAATCAACATTTTGCATGTTTTGTGATAGAGATAACCGTTTTAGTTGCTCGAGTATATGATAGGATGACAGAAAATCATCAGTGGATAAGAAAAAACTTTGCAGATAAACCTGCACCTGAACATGTAGCCTGTCCTTATCCTGATACTGTAGTGTTTCTGTCAAGCTAACCTTAGGGGTGTCGCTAAATTATGAAAAGACGATTTTATCCTTTATTTGAAAATTTCTTTCAGAAAAGGGAAAACATCGCAGTGTGCGCCACCTCGGCCTGTAGACGATGTCGACCAATTCTCTGGATCGTCCAGAATTATGAAAGAACCCCAAAAAAGCCAAAGAACCGATAGATCTAACTGAAAGTGATCTAGAAAAATCTTATGTATCCTAACCTGAGTTACCTGAAATCAAGTAAAAATCCAAGTTGAGATACACAAGTCCTTTCTAGACATTCATGCTACATCGGATTGCGCATTTTAGGTTTTGAAATGGACACATTTTGAAAAGGGCATTAACGTCATTTGACAACTCATCGACGCGAGTTATCAGTTAATTACCAATTCATGCAAGATTTGTCAGTGCCAAGTGGATTTAATCGTGTGAACATCCCGATTAACCCGTTTGTGGATTTATGAATTGTGAATTATTGTCGAATGCAATAAATATACGGGTTATAGACAATCAGACAGATCATGAATTGATCTACTGAATGGAGTCTGAATACCCGAAAAGCTTAATTTAATGAAAACGATTCATGATATGGCGACTAAGAGAGGTCTAGGAAGGTCGAGGATAATTTGGTCAAAATGACCAAAATCCCTCGAAACCCAAATGGCCCCGAAAGAGTCACAGATACATGAATCCATACATTTTTGCTTTAAAAACAACATTTTAAGGACATTTTAATGCGGGATTTGCGATAATATTAAAATTGTAATTACACAAAATCCAAGAAATGGATTTAATCGAAGTAAAGAGATCGTTCTTGACCCGAATAAGGTCAAAGAACTCTCGGTTCTTTCCTCTTGAGGATAGCCGTGAGCTTCCTTGACCCGTTTCAGGTTTCAAGCGGTCTCTTTAACCCAATTTCGACTATTTCTTGCATGCTCAAATATTAAACACAGTAAATAACACGATTTTTCAAAGTCGGTATCGCTATTATATCGAAAAGCGCATTTAAACATATAAACATGCACAAACATGTTATTTACAAAATCAATAAAACGATACTGACTTCATGGATGGGGGAAAACATACAAATTCAGGAAACGACTTAAATCGGGACAAGGAAACCAATTATAACCCGAAGAATTGACAAAAGGGGCCACGATTACCTTTCCTCAAAAGGAACCCGTGAGCTTCCTTGGTCGATCGGGTTTAAAACGGTCTCCTCAACTACGATTTAAACATTTCCCGACATACTAACACGTAATACGATGATAAACGAGCATGATATAATATGGAAATTGCATAAAAGAAATGATCCTGAAAATAAAACATGCTTGAAAGGCCCTATAACTCCATAAACACAACGAAAATGCAAGAGTCCTAGCTCCTCTAAGTCGGGAATGGTTATACTTAGTCCCGGGATGCAGGATGGGACTGTTAGAAGTCGGGTTGGACCGTTGGTGGGTCGGGTTTGGGCTGTTTTTTGTTGTACATACCCGAATAGGCGCTACAGATCCAACTGGAGCACTGGACAGACTCGACTGGGCACCAGGTAAAAAGCAGGCCGGTTCGGGTTGTTTCGACCGGTTTTCTAGCTGGTTCACCTTGGTTCTGGACAGCCAAGGGACCCTCCTAGGTGGTGGTGGCGGTCGTTTGGTCCCAGAGTTGTCGGGTTGACTCGTATAGTCCTGCAAATTTCACGGAAAACATAGCACGTCCAGGAAACATACCCGACTAAGCAGTTTTCGAGTCGAACGTCACCACGGTGGCTCCCGATGGAATTTTGAGGCAAGGTCAGTGGCTCTCGACTCCTAACCGACCCCCGGAGGTGACTGTGGTGGTCGTTTGGCGAAAAGGGGCTCGGATCGACCCAATCTTTAAGAAAAACAGCAAGTGAGGCAAAAAATTCGACTGGACTGGGCAATCAGGCTGTTTCTTCTTACTGGGCTAAAACTAGCGGGTTTCTTTGGGATCTCTCGACTCCTAGACACACTTAAGTCATGTAGGGATGTGGTTGATGTGTTTTGGCTGCTCAAATCGACCCTAAAAGGTATGAAACCATGATTCTGACTTAAGTCATGTGGGTTTTTGCTTGGTTTTCTCCTTGCTGAATGATTGCTGCGGTTTCTTCAAACTCTTGAGAGGATTTGAAGAGTAAGAAAGCTTGAAAGAGATGCCTCCAAGGTGAAAGATTAAGTTAATGTCATTTGGACAATATATAGGCAAAACTTAAGCAAAATTAAGGAAAAAAATGTGCAATTAGGGGCAAGGGTTGGGGGGATCCGAATTTTTAATTAAGATAGGGATGAAGACTTCTTCAAAATGCATTAATGAAGAAGGGATGGGTGCATTGAAGAAGATGGAGTGTTGAAGAGAAATTGTAGGCTTGATATTTTCCATGAAAGACAAGGCAAGTTGCATGGAGGAAGAAGCCAAAGAGGAGGGTAGTTTAGGTAATGGATGGGGCGGCTAGGGTAGCCCGTGGGCCCCACGAGTCTTGAGGGAAATTCAGGACAAAGTTCGGGTCTCGATTGATCGCTTGTTCGAGGTTCGTGGTTCAAACGAACGTTGAATTGTCATTGTGCACGCAAAAACGGTTCAAACGAGCCTAAAATCATCTATTTTGCCTGAAAGAATGCTCGTGTGGTTTTTAGGCTCGGAAGCTGGTTTTGCTCATTTCAGGTGATCAGAACAAAGTTAGCCATTTCTGAGAATGTATCTTGTATCTGCATTCCGCGTTGGTCATTTTGACGTGCATTATCAATCAGACTGAATAATTAACCCTTAAGCCGGTATTGCAAATGTGAAGATGAAGATGTCCTAGAAGTCCGAAGCTGGATTTCTCAAAATGCTTTCTGAGTAGTTTGGATGATCCGGAGATCGCTGCAATCTCTGTTCGTTGAGAATAGACCCCGAAGGATTGAAAAAGTGCATCTGAGACCCTAAAAGCACTGTTATGAGGGCCTAGATGGGTTGTGGGATTCCGTCTAAGGATTTCACACTGAGCATTTGGATGAGTAGCACTGTGTAAGGCGGTCATCCGGTATCAAGTTTCCGCTAAAAGGACATTCGGTTATGAATTTTCTGTTGAAAACGATCTTTTCTGCCATTCGGAGGTCATTCGGGAAACTGAAATGGATATTGCAGTCTGATTTGCCAAATTGCATATGTCCGCTGGGGTTTTCAGGGCAATGCATGGCTAACTTGGTTTGCCGACGTTCAGTCAGACCAGTTTCCGGATATGGTTTTTCGTTGAAAGGTATGATTGTTCTGTCACTCGGGAGTCATTCGAGGAGTTTGTGTGACTTCCGAGGGACAATCTGAAGCAATGTTCATGCTCTGTATAATTGCTGGATGTAACTGCATCTGACATCGGGTATTAACTTTTCTCTAGTGAACCGATGTTTTTGGACTACCACTGAAAAACTGGTGAGCAAAAATGGGATGCTGATAGCTTGCCCCTCTTTGACTGCGTGCTCGAGTAGAGGATGCAGCCAATGACTTTCAGAAGCACCCCAGTTTGATTGCAGTGATCCACCGTGGCATATCCAATTGCCATTTTCTCCTCCTTGCTTTGGATGTATAGGGAGTATTGTACCTAGCCCAAAGGTATACAAAGCAAAAATGAAATATGGATAAGCTTTGGCAGAGAATAAGAAAAACGTTTGCATAAAGGAAAAGGTGGTAGAGAATAAGAAAGATGTTTGCATAAAGGAAAAGGGGTGTGAATATGGGAAACAGTGCATGCATAACATAAAATTGCATGCTTAAAGGAAAAGGGCGCGCACGTCAGGAGAATGTGTGTGCATGTAGGGGAAGGATGCTTGTTGTATAGAAAAGTGCTTGTTCAATTAAAGGTGCGGTGCTTACCGAAAATTGCTTGGCTTAATTGAAAAGGCGGTGCTTAATGAAAATGCTTTGCTTAATTGGAAATGCGGTGCTTAATGAAAATGCTTTGCTTGATGAAAATGCAGTGCTTGATGAAAATGCTTTGTTTAATTGAAAGTGCGATGCATTGTTTAAAGAAAAGTGTGTTGTTTAATTGAAAGTGCGGTGTCTAATGAAAAGTGCAGAGCTTAATGAAAAGTGCGGTGCTTAATGAAAATGCATTGCTTAAAGATAGAGCGTTTGCAAGAGGCACGGGCGCTTACCCGGCGAGTTGCGGGGTGCATGGGTGCTTGCCCGGCGAGTTTGCAATATGCACGAGCGCATTGCCCTATGGATTGCAGGGTGCACGGGCACTTGCCTGGCGGATTTTGCAAGATGCACGGACGCGTGCCCGATGAGTTGCATGATGCATGGGCGTTTGCCCGACAATTTTGTAATATACACGAGGCATTGCCCTGTGGATTGCATTGCTTAAAGAAAGATGCATTGCATTGCTTTATGAAAAAGTGATTGTTTAATGAAAAGGTGCATTGCTTAATGAAAATGTGCTTGCTTAAAGAAAATGTGCATTGCTTAATGAAAATGTACTTGCTTAAAAAAGGATGCATTGCTTAGTGAAAATGTGCTTGCTTAAAGAAAAGGTGCATTGCTTAATGAAAATGTGCTTGCTTAAAGAAAATGTGCATTGCTTAATAAAAATGTGCTTGCTTAAAAAAAAGGTGCATTGCTTAATGAAAATGTGCTTGCTTAAAGAAAAGGCGGAGCTTAATGAAAAATGCAGAGCATAGCTTAATGAAAAGTGCGTTGCAAAAGTGCACGGGCGCTTGCCCGGCAGATTTGCAAGAAGCACGGGTGCTTGCCCGGCAGATTTGCAAGAAACACCGGTGCTTGCCTGGCGAACTTGTATAGCTTATTGCTTTGTCAGAGGCCTGTTTTGCTGCTACCAGACTCGAGCTCTAGGAAGGAGTGCCTACGTACCCCATTGGGTAGGGATCAGAGTCTACCGTAGTTCTTGCGATGCGGTACCTGTAATCCTAGCATCACTCGTAAATAACGTGAGAAATACTAATGCAAGATAGGCACATGTAAGCATAAAAGGTCGTTGTAACACGCAAATTTTCATTTTCGGGTCACCTAAGCGACCCGTCAAGAATTTTTGCTCTAGATAGACAAAAGGGATCCCGATTTCGAAGACCTCCTCATAAGGCCTCTTGGATTCCTATTGGCCATGTATGAACATATCGAAACTTTCCCGACGATGCCCCAGCAGCTCTATCAGTTGTTCAATACGCCCGTCGGCTTTGGACCCTTCTCATCAGGGTGCCATGGGGCGATTGCATTTGTAACCCGTGTGGGAATTTCTGTTCAGAATTGATCAGACGTCGGTCTGATAATTTCCAAAATGCAATGACTATACCCCGAAAAGGAATATCTGGGATTTCGACTTTGTTGTAGCCTATTGAAGGGTGGCCGTGACCCATTTGGAGTTATGCAAAGACAAAGAGAAAAGAGAAAGCTCGGGAAGCACGTTGCCCCAGGCTAAAAGGATACACGAGTTCACGCCTGCAGCTAGATGTACCCACCATTTTTTTGTCCTGCTGTGGTATGGACTGTACTGGACTACCTGGACGGCATACTCAGTTGCCCACTATGCTTGAGGAAGGTTCCCTCTTGGACGGTTGAACGGTACTGGAGAGCCGATCGGGGATCGTGTTGGAATAGATAACCTGGCCACTTCCTTTGGGGATTCCTTGTCCGCACGATGTGTGAGAGACTAGGGGGTCAATTTTATCTATCTTTTGTTTTACTCTCCTTTTGCTACGGTCACCCACCTCGGGGCTGCACCTCTCAACCTCAAGGGGATGAGCTCTCCTTTTGCCGCGACCACCCACCTCGGAATTTTCGATCGTGCCTCTATTTTGCCTCAGCTTTTGCCTAGGCCGCCCCAAAAGGGGTTTTCGACTTAGCGGCGTCGATTCTTTTATCTGTCGAGTTTACAACGGTGAAGGGTTCGAAGGATTCAACCTTCGAGTGCATTGTGTTCTGTCTCCGTCGATGAGTTGTGTATACTACTTCCCCTCTTTGTTGGGGTTTGTTGATTTCTTTGGATTGGCGGCGCCGGTGCTTTTGATTAACATCAACATTGCATTGCTTCGCTTGTTAGCGGGTTTTTCCTGCTTCTTTTCTCTCTCTCTTCATTGGCGGGTTTTTCCCGCTTCTTTTCGCTCTATTTTTTTTCGTACAGCTGGGGTTTGTTTTGTAACCCGTATCTTTGTTTGAAACTCCTCAACTTTGCATTGCCAAGGCCGCTTTGGTGTGCTTCGCCTCGCGGAGACTTGTTGCGTGTTACTAGCCCTATTTTGTGAGGGCCGGCTTTCTTGGAAGTTTGACTCTTCTGCACTTGGAAGTCGAACTTCGTGTCATTTGCCCTTGCAAGCTTTACAAGTGAATTTCCCCTATTGTCTAGGAAAAGAAAATGCAGAATTGTCCCGCAAGAGTGACAACCTAGGTTACCCTAGTGCGAATGTTGGACGAGGATGCCCAAGTCTTCATTTGTTGAACTGGCCCGTGCCAGATGCCTTGTGCGATCATTGTTCTCAATCATATCTTGTTGTTCTTGCAATGCGTGCCTTTTCAAGGGTACACGCTACTGAAACCGCTAGATGTTTGAGGAAGATGGTTGCATCGATGCTGAGTGATTCGCTCGATTGTTCTCATCTTCGGCTTCGTAGGGGGTACCTCATCGTCAGACAACTCCCTCGTTGAAGTATAAGGACAGGGTCCGAGATGAGTTCTCAAGGAGGCGCAAACTCGTGCATTGCTCTTCGCCTGCAACCGGCGTGTTCCTGTGAAAATTGACAAGGAAGATGATGTGTCAAACGATTATGGGGTGGAATATACGGTAAGAAATGTAGAGTGGGCCCATGGGAAAATCCCTTTCGTCCGGTGTGCGACTCATGGGATGCCGCGTGCGTATGACATTTGTTTCCGGGAATCTGGTCATTACCACCCTATAGTGATTAGACCATGACTGGAGGCCGTATAGGCGTATTTTCCTTATTGCAGGGAGGGATCGAGCAACCGAGTCCCATGAGGACAAACGAGTCGAACAAGTCCGATAGAACCAACAGGGCGTCTTCGGGACTGTCCTAGTGCCCCTTAAAGGGTTTGTTCATGCCAGGAGTGTATTTGGGAATGCATTTAAATGAGAGCAAAAGGGAGATTAAGGAAGAGTGCACGTGTCGCCCCAGTGTTTAGTAGGTGGTAACGGCAGAGGGCGGGTGGGACCCAATCTCTAGTCGGAGGTGCGATCATGGAAGTGACTTTCGCAGCATATGGGTTGGGCCATACTCTGTTTGTTGAAACAGTTGCTTGCGATCTTTGTGGAGGGAGGGTGGGAACTCAGTGTTAAAATTCTAATGAGCTTGATGAGAGATGTTTGTTGTCCCAATTGTGGTCGCTCAGTAATCAGGCTGCCATCTTGTTGTGGATTTCCTGCAATGGGAAAATGAAACAATGAAGGAGCATGAACTGTCCGGAATTTCAATGCAAGGGTGTAGGGAAACGAACCGGCCTGATAGGCATCGTGTGAACACGTCGAGAGACGTACATTAGTACCCTGAGCTTGCATGCATGAGCTAGTGTGAACATGTTTGGACATGTGTGAGGCACGCTTGATCGCTGATAGATGCGTGGCGGAGAGATGTGCATCTGATCACGCGGTGACGCTTTATGTTAGGAAGAAGTTAGTGATGGTTAGTCTCGCCTGGGAAGGTGGGTCGACCCTTGGTCCACGGCTCGCCTTGCCATGGAGGAAGGGTGCAAGCCGTAGGTGCCTTGCCCATGAAGGCTGGCAAGGATGGACGGCCTCTGGTCACGACGCATCTCGCCATGGATAGGTAAAGACCGTGGGTCGTCTACTCGCGAAGGTTGGCACGAATTGCCTGTCATGTGGGACGTGGCACCTGCTGTGCAAAAATAAACACAAAAATAGATAGAATGCATGTAATGCATGAGTTTTCAAAAGCTAATGCTATTGCATCGATTTGATTCAAGTTCCTTAATTAAACCGACAAACTATCACGCTCAGTAACCGAGTGAGTGCAACGTAAGCTTGATTCAGACGATGATGTTGCAGGCATACTAAACCCACGGATGGGAGGGCACTCATGCCCTCGCCCGTGCTTGGTCCAGCATAGCGCTCACATGACTTATCTCCCTGTCAAGCCTATCTTCGCATGTGCGTGTCTGAACTAGTACCCGCCGTATCTCCCTTCGATTGATGAGTCGTGCTATGGTCTCGACGAGCTCGCGGCGATGCTGATCTCGTTCTTCTCGGATGAATTGCAACTCCATGTGCATAGCCGTCAGAGTGGCGTATCCCAGAATAGATGCTTGAGGCCCAAGGTCTTGCAGGTAGAAAAAGGCCACGTATGCTGAAGTGGCACAGTACGTTCATTCTTCGTCGGTGGAGCGCTCCGGGAAGTAAAGGTCCTGTGTGAGGCGAGTATCCCACATCCATCTAATCCCGCTAACTCGTAGGAACCTCCCTGTGGGTGATGGTGCGGAGTCAGCCCAAGCAACCTGGTAAGCAGTGCGATCTGCATCTGTATGAATGTCCTGAAGACCGCCGAGTTATTTGATCAACTTGCTGGGAAAGATGAGAGTGCACCCCAAATGGCTGATGAGGGGAAGCCCGGTGATCGTTGGACATCCAATGGCCATGGGACCGTCGGGGTTCCACGGAGTGGACCACGAGATTTGTTCTGGTGTAAGCTGCTGCATGAACTTTCTCCAATCAAATTCATGGCGCCGGTTGTTCGTTTCAAATAGGTGAGCATCGACAAGATTCAAGAACAAGTGATACGAGCAGAATGGCTGGATGTGTTCGAAGAGCCACATCTTTAGGTGATGCGGGGTTCCCATCATTGTCCCACGTCGATTCGCTTGAATGTAGTCAAGAGACCTTACGGTCTCAGCCACGAGGGCTTCCACATAACTACGGCCTTCGATCAGGAGTGTACGTGCTAGGAAACAAGACAGTCCCCAAGATAAGGAAGAGAAACCCATGGCAAGCGTCGCGTTGATAAGTGCATCCCTTAGCGTTGAGTGTGTGGACGTATGTCCAGTCGAGAAGCCAATTAATCCAGATGTTATGTTCCCACCCATAAAGGAGTTCCTGCTGGATTCCTCGATTCTGATGCCCAAGAGGACAGATAACCGGCTGGACGTTGTAGCAAACGGAATGGGTATCACAATGTCTTGAGTAGCATGGGGCCTGTCAACAAGGGCTCTGTATTCTTCAATAGTAGGGCCAGCTCAATCCCATGAAAGTTGAACACCGCGTGCTGGAGATCCCAAAACCCGACAGCGGCCTTAAGGAGGTTCCAATTGATGGGCATTTCGACGTACTCGTGTATCTCCCCCGAGATATCGGAGATGAAAGCTTAGTCGATTGGGTGAAGAGCATCCCAGATGCGCCTGATCTGTCGACTTGGTGGATCGATGCGGTATAGCTTAGGATGGGGATTCAAGTGATCCATCCTTACCTAAATGGAACAGATGTCGGTTTAATGTTTACAGTCAAACCGATGCAATGTCCTAAGTTGTTTAAAAACATGCATGCAGTGCAAAAAATAAACTATAACCGTGTTTGTTACAATGTATATCGCTCTTTGTAGAAAACAGCAGAAGGCCCACCTAAAAAAAATGACTAAGGGCCGACTCAAAGACTCGACTTTGGGTCGGTTGACGACATGAAGGCAATTTTGGTCCAACATGACGATCCCTGTTTATGCATGGTTTCGGTGCTATTGGGAAAAAGCACTAACTAAGATTGGGGGCTCCCGATACAAGGGTGTGAATTCCTTGAAATCAAGTGAGGATCTTTGGGGGCCGGTTCGATGTCATAGCCTACTCTATCCGTTCTTTTACTTGGAACTTTTGACTAACCCAGCTTCCTATTTTGGTGTTCGTGGAATTTCGGACGAGGTACCTAGAACCCGCTAGAATGATGCGATGCAAGTGTAGAAAATAAATGTGCATGAAGTAAATGTGCTTATAATAAATGTACAGAAAGCGATAAATAAACATGCAAGCAAACAAACAGGATCGAGCCCGAACCCACTAAGTATGTCCCCAGTGGAGTCACCAAGCTGTACGGACTCGAATGTGGTTCTCTTTGAGGCTCGCATGCGCGCTTTTGGATTACGCGGCTTAGGAGTGTCCGCATTCCTGGGGATGCGTGACGGACACGCGTGAGAAGGAGTCGCCACTTATCATTTTACGACCCGAAGGTCGTGGGCCGATAAGTTACCCGAGTCTAGAGGTATGAAACACCTAGTTTTGCTAAGGCATTGGTCTGTGCGAAACCGGAAAGTCCGAGTTCGAGGGTTCACATTACGTGCGGACCTATATCTCGCACGCCCTTTCGGTACTCTAGTTTGCTAGGCTTGCAATTTTATTTCATTTATCGCGTGAATTAAGTTGTGCTCGACTTACACGTTTTCACACCGAAAATTCGGTGAACTAAACGATGTCGGTTGATTAGCCGAGAGATAAGTAAACCCGTATGTTGGGGAATCGGTTCACTATCTTGCGTTACAGTTCACCAAACCATGGTGGTTGAATTCCTGCATGAACTAGAGCCGCGAGAACTTGGGGTTACTTTTGTCTGGGCAAGCATTGGACCGATTCGATTAGTTTGACTCTCGAACTGTCCGCTCACCAACTGGGATTCTTACAGAAATAAATATACAAAGTAAAATTCTTACAATGCTTTCAAAAACAATAAATACAAATTACAAATGATTGAATCCCAGTCAATCCGCTTTCGGTTATTATTTCGCTTTGACTCGCCATGAGTTCAAGGAAAAACCGAAAACTAAAATTCAAATGTGCTCTCAATCAATGGGGCGTTGGACCCCGTTACTGTTGGTTAGGGTGTTGAACCCTAAGTGCAATGCGTCCTATGGGTCAGGCTCGACTTGCATTGATAAACAATAGCAGAAAAGTAACAAACAGCATGCAGATTGCAGACAATGTGTTTGTTATTGCTAAATGTACGTGAATTAACAGATTATTAACCCAAGAGTATTTTTGCAAGCAAATGCCATATGCTAAACATACAAACGTGTGTAAAACATTTTGCATTCGGCTTTATTTTAAGGACTTGACTGACATGGTGTCTGTAGTGTACGGACCCAAATGTGGACTCTCGTCGGAGCCCACATGCGCGCTTTTTGATCACGCGACTTGGGAGTGTCTACCTTCCCAGGGATGCGTGATGGACACGCGTGAGAAGGAGTCGCTACTTATCATTTTACGACCCAAAGATCGAGGGCGGATAAGTTACCCGGGTCTAGGGGTATGAAACACCTAGTTTTGCTATGGCAATGGTCTGTGCGGAACAGAAAAGTCCAAGTTCGGGGGTTCAAGTTTCGTGTGGGCCTATATCCCGCACACCCGTTCAATACTCTGGTTTGTTAGGCTTGCATGTTTTATTATTTACCGCGCGAATTAAGTTGCGCTCGGCTCGCACGTTTTGACACCGAAAATTCGATGAATTAAACGATCTCGGTCGAGATGCCGAAAGAGAAGTAAACCCGTGTGTCGGGGAATTGGTTCCGTTACAGCTCATCGAACCATGGAGGTTGAATCCCTGCGTGAACCGAAACCGCGAGATCTTGGGATTACTTTCCTTTGGGCAAGCATTGGACCGATTCAATTAATTCAACTCGAGGACCGTTCGCTTATCGACTGAAATTCTTACAGAATGAATGTACAAAATAAAATCCATATAATGCTCTCGAAAACAATAATTACAAATTACAAATGATCGAATTCCAGTCAACTCGTGTTCGTTTATTATTCCATTCCAACTCACCGTGAGTTTAGGGAAAATCCAAAGAATTGAAACTTGATATGCGCTCTCACTGAATAGGGCGTTGGACCCTGTGAGCGATGATTAGGACGTTGGACCTTGTGATCAATGAATAGGGCGTTGAACCCTGTGATGTTCATCCTAGGGGTCAGGCTCAACCCGCATCACAAACAAGTACAGAAGATAACACGCAACATGTTAATAACATACAAAGTGTTTGTTATTGTCAAGTGTACGTGTTTTAACAAGTTGTTAATCCGGGGTATTTTGGCATGCAAATCCTACCCTAGACAAACAAACGCGTGCCAATATTTTAGCATTCGGCTTTGGTTTGGGAACCTGACATATCGGGTGTCCGTAGTCAAGTTCCGTGTGTGTAGGTTGCTTTACAGTGATTCGGTGTTAAGATACTGAAGTTACACTGAATTCATCCAAACTTGTGTTTTGACTCTAGATTTGGAACTTAGAGTTCCACCTAACCATTTTCTAGCATTTGGTTAAGCCAAGTGAAATGATTAATCAGGTAATTATGTTTTGCTACAGAATACCCGACTAACGCCCTAAACTACGCTAGAATGACAGAAACTCATCAGTGGGAATAAAAAGGGGCTATGCAGATGAATTTGCACCTGAACAGGTAGCCCGTTCCTATTACGATACCGTCGTGTTTCCATCAAACTAACCCCTGGGGTGTCACCAAATCACAAAATGATGTTCTTACCCTTGACTTGAAAGTTTGTTTTCAAAAAAAAAAGGAAACAACGCAATACGGGCCACCTCAGCCTGTAACCGGTGTTGACCAATTCCTTGGATCTTTCAGGGTTATGCGAGAACCCCGTAAAAGCCAAAGATTTGGTCAATCTATCCGAAAGTGGTCTAAAAGGAACTTCTGTATTTCGACCTGAATTACCTGAAGTCATGTGAAACTCTAGTGAAAACACACAAGTTTCTCCTAGATGTCCATGTTACTTTGTATTGCATGTCTCAGGTTTGGAAGTATGCGTAATTTGAAAAGGGCATTAACACCATTTTGTAATTCGTCGACGCAAGTTACAGATTAATGTCCAATTCGTGCAAAGTTGTTTAAATTGAATGAATTAACCGCGTGAGCGTCCCGATTAACCCGTTCGTGAAATTAATGCTTAAGGGTTATTGCCGAATTAATTATGAAAACGATTCGTGACTCGACGATCAAGACGGTTTCGTAAGGATCGAGGATAATTTGGTCCATTGACCGAAACTACTCTCGGAACCGAATGGATCCGAATGAGTCATCGATACCTAAATCCATGCATGTTGCTTAAAAAGACATTTTCATGCGAGGTTTGCGATGTAAAGGAAATTGCAATTACACACAATCCGAGAACGGATTTAAAATGGGAAGAGGAAGCCTCATTGAACCCGAATAAGCCTATGAAGCTCTGGGTCACTACTCCTTAGAAAGAGCCGAGAGGTCCCATGGCCCGAATAGGGTTCCACGAGGTTTCCCCGTCTCATTTCGAATCATTTCTCGCATGCTCAAACATCAAACACAATAAATGACACGATTTTAACAAAGTCGGTATTGCCATGATTTGAATAACGCATTCAAACATGCAAACATGCACAAACATATTATTAAGGAATCGATAAAACAATACAGAATTCGTGCATGTGAGAAAACATGATGGAACTCGGGAATCGAACTTAGATCGGGTTAAGAAGATCGTTCCTTGCTCGAAAAGAGCAAGAGAGCATTCGGTCACCTCCCTTGGAAGCAAACCCGTGAGCTCTCATGCCTTTCCCGGGGTTGGGATGTTCTTCTTGACTACGATCCAAGTATTTCCCAACATACTAGCACATAAATCAAGGATAAATATGCATGATATAACTTGGAAAATGCATAAAAATGTAATCTTGCAAATGAAATGTGCTTAAAACACCATATTACTCCATGAACATGCAATAAATGTAAAAATCCCAAACTTCTCTAAGTCGAGGATGTTATACCTAGCCTCGAGGGTTGAGGACAAGTCGGAAAAACGACTGGAAAAAGCTTGCTGGAATTCGGATGCCTGGGCGGTACTATTCACCCGAGAAGGTGCACGATTTTGGCTAGCTTGCACCGATGGCTTGGGATGGTTGCACGAGCTGGCCCTGGCTATGACACCTCCCTAGAGGGTGCTGGAGGTGACTACGGGTGGCTGGTGACGTGCAAGAACCTGCGTTAACTCGAAAAGACAAGAAAACCCGGTAAGCTCAAAACTGTCTTTTTTTATCCGGTTTGGAAAAGCTTGAGTTTGAGTGGGTTTTAATGGGTTGCTTGATGGCTCCTTCCTCCTGGAATACTCTTGGGAAGTTTATGAGGATATGAATGAGTTAGATCTCCAAGAATGGTCCGGTTTAAGATTTGGCACGGCGCACAAGTCCACTGCCACCCGGGATCCGAATCTGGACTGTTTCTGGACCGGTACTGACCACACCTGATTCGGGCTGCTGGAGGCTTCAAACTTAAAATCTAAGCTCAGAAATGGATAGAGGGGGTCGAAAACATGTAGGATATGAAGTTGGGTAAAGTTTGGATTTAAGCCGGGATGATGATCATCGTAATTCCGACTTAAGTCTTGAGAGTTTTTGCTTAGTTTTTGTTGAGCTATGGGCTGCGGTTTTCTTGAGGGAGTTGAGAGGATTTGAAGAGTGAGAAATGCTAGAGAGATGGTATGAAATAAGTTGTGATTAGCTTAATGACATAAAGGGTATATATAGGCAAAGATTAAGTGCAATTAAGTGAGAAAAAACTTGATTAAGGGCATGCTTAGGCTTGGGCGGTTTCTTAATGGAGATAAGGATGAATTTGAACCATGGAATTGAAGAAGAAGAGTTAAAATTCATTAATGGAGATAGATGGGAAGTTGGAGTGTCAAACAATGTGAACAATTGACCCTTAAGTCGATAATGCAAATGTGGAGCCGAAGACGTCCTAAGAGGCCAAAACTAGATTTCTCAGATTGCTTTCTGAGTTGCTTGGGCGCTCTGAAGATCACAGTGATCTCTGTTTGTCGAGATTGGACCTCTAAGGACTAGGAAAGTGCATCTGAGACCTTTAAAGCACTGCTCAGGAGGCCTAGATGAGTTGTGCAGTTCAGTTTGTTGATTCCACATTGAGTCTTGGGAC
This sequence comes from Punica granatum, assembly GCF_007655135.1. Classification (NCBI taxonomy): domain Eukaryota; kingdom Viridiplantae; phylum Streptophyta; class Magnoliopsida; order Myrtales; family Lythraceae; genus Punica; species Punica granatum. The sequence goes on along the minus strand of NC_045127.1, from coordinate 38,335,378 downwards.
GTCTAGCACTGTGTAGGGTAAGCATCCGGTGTCAAGTTTCCACAAAAAGGACCTCCGGATATGATTTTCCACTAAAAATGGTCTTTTATGCTCCTCAAAGGTTACTCGGGAAACTGAAAAGGGTTTTGCTGTCTGGTTTGCCGTCTGGTTTGCCCAATTACGTCTTTCCGCTGGAGTTTTCAGGGCAATACAGGGTCAACTTCGTTTGCTAATGTACTGTCAAAATAGTCTCCGGATATAGCTTTCCGTTTAGGGGTATGCTTGTTTTGCCGTTCATGAGTCATTCGAGGTGTCTGCGTGACTTCCAAAGAATAATTTGAAGCAATGCTCATGCTCTGTATAATTATTGGATGTGACTACATCCGACATCGGACATTAACTTTTCTCTGATGAATCGGTGTTTATGGACTCCCACTGAAAAGTTGTCTGTATACGGAAAACTGCTTTGTATAGAGTAGATGATCTGTGAAATGTGTTTGAAGACACTTTACATCTGTTTGGCATCGCCAGGGATTTTTGGAGTCCAATATTGACTATCTTCTGATGGTCGAGCGAACTATCGGAAAATAGGACTGTCCGCATGGTATTCTGAAAAATGCTGGTTTGGGGATTGTTTGGCTTCCGCTTGCTCTATTAGCTCTGGATGACCCAAGAAGTTCTTCTGTTGTTCGCCCATATCTTCTGCTTGTTCCTGCTAACATGAGATTGAATAATAAATTGTTGCTCGATTGAGCCATTTTCTGTATCAATACTCAAGCTGTGGCCTGAATCATTACTGATATGCATTGCCTGAACCATTATTGTTTGGTTAGATTGAGTGAAAGGTTAATCAACATTTTGCATGTTTTGTGACAAAGATAACCATTCTAGTTACCCGAGTCTCTGATACGATAATAGAAAATCATTAGTGGATAAGAAAAGGCTTTGCAGATAAACCTGCACCTAAACAGGTAGCTCGTCCTTATCCTGATACTGTAGTGTTCCTGTCAAGCTAACCCTAAAGATGTCGCTAAATTGTGAAAAGACGATTTTACCTTTTATTTGAAAATTGTTTTCAGAAATGGGAAAACATCGCAGTGCAGGCCACCTCGGCCAGTAACTGGTGTCGACCAATTCCCCGGATCGTCCAAGATTATGCAAGAACCCCGAAAAAACCAAAGAACCGGTCAATCTAATCAGAAATGATATAGAAAAATCTTATGTATTCTGACATAAGTTACTTGAAATCAAGCAAAAACCCAAGTTGAGACACACCAGTCCTTTCTAGACATCCGTGCTACATCGAACTGCACATTTCAGGTTTTGAAATGGGCACATTTTGAAAAAGACATTAACGTCATTTGACAACTCATCGACGCGAGTTATCAGTTACTTATCAATTCATGCAAGATTTGTCAGTGCCAAGTGGATTTAATCGTGTGAACGTCCCGATTAACTCGTTTGTGGTCTTATGAATTGTGAATTATTGCCGAATACAATAAATGTACGGGTTACAAACAATCAGACAAATCATGAATTGATCCACTGAATGGAGTTTGAATACCCAAAAAGCTTAATTTAATGAAAACGATTCACGATATGGCGACTAAGACGGGGCTAGGAAGGTCGAGGGTAATTTGGTCCAAATGACCAAAATACCCTCGGAACCCAAATGGCCCCGAAAGAGTCACAGATACATGAATCGATGCATTTTTGCTTTAAAAACAACATTTTAAAGACATTTTAATGCGGGATTTGCGATAATATTAAAATTGTAATTACATAAAATCCAAGAAATGGATTTAATCGAGATAAAGAGATCGTTCTTTCCCCAAATAAGGTCAAAGAACTCTTGGTTCTTTCCTCTTGAGGACAGCCGTGAGCTTCCTTGACTCGTTTCGGGTTTCAAGCGGTCTCTTTAACCCAATTTCGACTATTTCTTGCATGTTCAAACATGAAACACAGTAAATAACACGATTTTGCAAAGTCGGTATCACTATTATATCGAAAAGCGCATTTAAACATATAAACATGCACAAACATGTTATTTACGGAATCAATAAAATGATACCGACTTCATGGATGCGGGAAAACATACAAATTCGGGAAACGACTTAAATCGGGATAAGGAAACCGGTTATAACCCGAAAAACCAACAAAAGGGGCCACGGTTACCTTTCCTCAAAGGGAACCCGCGACCTTCCTTGGTCGTTCGGGTTTAAAACGGTCTCCTCAACTTCGATTTAAACATTTCCCGACATACTAACACGTAATACGATGATAAACGTGCATGATATAATATGGAAATTGCATAAAAGAAATGATCTTGAAAATAAAACATCCTTGAAAGGACTTATAACTCCATAAACACAACGAAAATGCAAAAGTCCTAGCTCCTCAAAGTCGGTAATGGTTATACCTAGTCCCGGGATGCGGGATGGGACTGTTAGAAGTCGGATTGGACCGTTGGTGGGTCGGGTTTGGGTTGTTTTTCATTGTACAGACTCGAATAGGGACTATAGACCCGAATAGGGAATACAGAGCCGATTGGAGCATTGGACAGACCTGACTGGGCACCCGGTAAAGAGCAAGCCTGTTCGAGTTGTTTCGACTGGTTTTTTGGCCGGTTCACCCTAGTTTTGGACAGCCGAGGGACCCTTCTAAGTGGTGGTGGCGGTCGTTTGGTCCCAGAGTCGTCGGGTTGACCCGTATAGCCCAGCAAATATCACAAAAATTAGAGCACGTCCAAGAAACAGACCCGACTGGGCAGCTTTCGAGTCGGACGTCACCACGGTGGCTCCCGATGGAATTTTGAGACAAGGTTAGTGGCTCCCAACTCCTAACCAACCCCCGGAGCTGACTGTGGTGATCGTTTGGCAAAAAGGGACTCAGATCGACCCGATCTGCAAGAAAAACCGCAAGTGTGGCAGAAAATTCGATCCGACTGGGCAATCGGCCTGTTTCTTTTTGCTAGGCTAAAACCAGCGGGTTTCTTCGGGATATCTCAACTCCTAGACAACCTTAAGTCATGTAGGGAGGTGGTTGATGTGTTTTGGCAGCTCAAGCCGACCCTAAAAGGTGAGAAACCCGGGTTGGAAAATCTGACTCGAATTGGACCAAACTAAGTTCGGTTCTGTACTGAGTTGGTTCTATGGCTTAGGGACTTCAAACTTAAAATTCAACTTCGAAAAATGGATTGAGGGGTCGAAAACATGTGGGATATGAAATTTGGACAAGTTTGGATTTAAGCCGGGATAGTGATCACCATGATTCCGACTTAAGTCTTGCGGGTTTTTGCTTGGTTTTCTCCCTGCTGAATGCTTGTTGCGGTTTCTTCAAACTCTTGAGAGGATTTGAAGAGTGAGAAAGCTTGAGAGAGATGGCTAGATGGTGAATGATTAAGTTAATGACATTTGGGCAATATATAGATAAAGCTTAAGCACAATTAGGGAAAGAAAAGTGCAATTAGGGGTAAGGGTTAAGGGGATCCGAATTTTTAATCAAGATAGGGATGAAGACTTCTTCAAAATGCATTAATGAAGAAGGGATGGGTGTATTGATGAAGATGGAGTGTTGAAGAGAAATTGTAGGCTTGATATTTTCCATAAAAGACAAGGTAAATTGCATGGAGGAAGAAGCCAAAGAGGAGGGCAGTTTGGGCAATGGATGGGGCGGCTAGGGCAGCCCGTGGGCCACATGAGTCTTGAGGGACATTTAGGACAAAATTCGAGTCTCGATTGATCGCGTGTTCGAGGTTCATGGTTCAAACGAACGTCGAATTGTTATTGTGCACGCAAAAACTGTTTAAACGAGCCCAAAATCATCCATTTTGCCTGAAAGAATGCTCGTGTGGTTTTTAGGCTCAGATGCCGGTTTTGCCCATTTAAGGCGATTAGAGCAAAGTTAGCCATTTCTGAGAATGTATCTCATGTATGCATTCCGCTTTGGTCATTTTCACGTGCATTGTCAATCAGACTGAATAATTGACCCTTAAGTCGGTATTGCAAATGTGAAGCTGGAGACGTCTTAGAAGTTCGAAGCCGAATTTCTCAAAGTGCTTTATGAGTTACTTGGGTGATTCGGAGATCGCTGCGATCTCTGTTCCTTGAGAACAAACCCCGAAGGATTGAAAAAGTTCATCTGAGACCCTAAAAGCACTACTCTTAGGGCCTAGATGGGTTGTGGGATTCCGTCTGAAGATTTCACACTGAGCCTTGGGATGAGTGGCACTGTGTAGGGCAGTCATCCGACATCAAGTTTCCGCTAAAAGGACCTCCGGTTATGAATTTCCGTTAAAAACGGTCTTTTATGCCATTCTGAGGTCATTCGGGAAACTGAAAGGGGTATTGCAGTCTGATTTGCCCAATTGCGTATGTCCGCTGGGTTTTCAGGGCAATGCATGGCTAACTTGGTTTGCCGATGTTCCGTTAGACCAGTCTCCAGATATGATTTTCCGTTGAAAGGTATACTTGTTCTGTCACTCGGGAGTCATTCGAGGAGACTGTGTGACTTCCGAAGGACAATTTGAAGCAATGTTCTGCTCTATATAATTGCTGGATGTGATTGCATCTGACATCGGGTATTAACTTTTCTCTGGTGAACCGTTGTTTTTGGACTCCCACTGAAAAATTGTCTGTATTCAGAAAATTACTCTGTATAGAGCAGATGATCTACGAAATGTGTTTGAAGACACTTTTCATCTGTTTGGCACCGCAAGTGATTTTTGGAGTCCAATATTGAATATTTTCTGATGATCGAGCGAACCAACGGAAAATAGCACTATCGGCGATGTATTCTGAAAACACCGATTTGGATATTTTCTCAGAAAGCATTCTGAGAAATCTAGCTTCAGGCTCCTACAACGTCTCCAGCTACACATTTGCAATACCGGCTTAAGGGTCAATTATTCGGTCTGATTGACAATGCATGTCAAAATGACCAATGCGGAATGCAAACACGAGATGTGCATTCATAAATGACTAACTTTGCTATGATCGCCTGAAATGAGCAAAACCGGCTTCCGAGCTCAAAAACCGCACGAGCATAATTTTAGACAAAATGGGCAATCTTGGGCTCGTTTGAACCGTTTTCGCACGCACAATGACAATTTGACCATCATTTGAGCCACGAACCTTCAACACGCTATCAATCGAGACCCGAACTTCGTCCCGAACTTCCCTCAAGACCCATGGGACCCACGGGCTGCCCTAGCCGCCCATCCAGTGCCCAAACCGCCCCATATCCTTGGCCTCTTCCTCCAAGCCAACTTGCATTCTCTTCTTCAAAATATCAAGCCTACAATTCCTCTTCAACATTCCATCTTCATCAATGCACCCATCCCTTCTTCATTAATGCATTTTGAAGAAGTTTTCATCCCTATCTTGATTAAAAATTTCGGATCACCCTAATTCTTGCCCTTAATTGCACTTTTTCTCACTTAATTGCACTTAAGCTTTGCCTATATATTGCCAAAATGTCATTAACTTAATCACACACCTTCAAGCACTCTCTCTCAAGCTTTCTCACTCTTCAAATGCTCTTAAGAACTTGAAGAAATTGCAGCTAGCTTTAGCAAGGAGAAAACCAAGCAAAACTCTCAAGAACTTAAGTCGGAATCATGGTATTCACCATCTCGACTTAAATCCTAAATTGACCAAACTATATATCCCACATGTTTTCGATCCCCTCAGTACATTTCCGAAGTTAGATTTTCAGTTTGAAACCTCTAAGCCATAGAACCAGCCCACAACATAACCGAACTCAGTTTGGTCCCAATCGGGGTCAAATTTGCCAACCCGGGTTTCTCACCTTTCCGGGTCGGTTGGAGTTGCCAAAACCCATCAACCACCTCCCCACACGACCCTAGGGTGTCAAGGAGACGAGAAATTCTGGAAAAACTGACTGGTTTTGACCTAGCATGAAGAAACAGCCCGATTGCCTAATCGAATCGATTTTTCTATCTCATCTGTGGTTTCTTGGTAGATCGGGTCGATTCGAGACTTTTTTCTTCGAACGACTACCACGGTCACCTCCGAAGGTCTCTTAGGAGTCAGGAGCCACTAACCTTGCATCAAAATTCCATTGAGAGCTACCGTGGTGACGTTCGACCCGAAAACTGCCCAGTCGGGTCTGTTTCTTGGACGTTCTCTGTTTTTCGTGATATTTGCAAGTCTATACGGGTCAACCCGATAACTCTGAAACCAAATGACCACTACAGCAACCTCCAGGGTTCTCTTAGGAGTCGGGAGCCACTAACCTTGCATCATAATACCATCGAGAACCTCCGGGAGAGCCGTTTCTTTCCGGATTGCCAATCGGGTCTATTTCCTGCCCAGTAGGGTCTGTTTCCATTTTGCTAACCCGACTTTGCTAGTGTTTTTCGGAAAATCTACGCGTGCTCTCATTCTGAAACCACCGCAGGGACGTTAAGCATCCTCTCGGCTTTCCAGAACATCTGAACACTCTCCGAGAAGCCACCCGAGTCCCCGAACAGGCCTGTTTTATCCTGGTTGCCCAGTCGGGTCGACCAGCGCCCAGTCGGATCTGTCCTGCTCTAGTTGGGTCTGTTCAATAAAGCCGACACAAATCCGACCTCAACCCGACTCCTATTCACTAGACCCGACTTCCAGTGGTCTCATCCCTCATCTCGGGACTAGGTATAACCATTCCCGACTTAGAGGAGTTAGGATTTTTACGTTTTCTTTGCGTTTATGGAGCAATAAGGCGTTTTAAGTTATACTCACATGCAAGATTTCGTTTTTATGCAATTTTCATGTTATATTATGCATGTTTATCATCGTATTATATGCTAGCATGTCAGGAAATGTTTAAATCGAAATTGAGAAAACCATCCCGACCCTAAAAAGCCAAGATACATCTCGGTTAATCTCTTGGAGAGGTAATCAAGGGTTTTCTTGACTCTTTCGGGTCAAGGATGGCTTCATTGCCCCGATTTAAGTCGTTTCTCGAGTTTCCATGTTTTTTCCCGCATCCATGGAGTCGGTATCGTTTTATTAATTCCGCAAATAACATGTTCGTGCGTGTTTATATGTTTAAATGCGCTTTTTGATATCATGGCGATACCGGCTTTGTTAAATACGTGTCATTTATCGTGTTTAACATTTGAGCATGCGAAAAATAGTCGAAATTGGGTTAAGGAGACCGCTCGAAACCTGAAACGGGTCAAGGAAACTCACGGCAATCCTCAAGAGGAAAGAGCCGGGAGTTTTTCGACCTCATTCGTGTCAAGAACGACCTCTTTACCTCGATGAAATCAATTTTTCGGATTTTGTGCAAATTGCAATTTCAATATCATCGCAAATCTCGCATTAAAATGCCTTTAAAACCTTGTTTTTAAAGCAAAATGCATGGATTCATAAGTTAATGACTCTTTCGGGACCATTTGGGTCTCAAAGGTATTTTGGCCATTTTGACCAAATTATCCTCCACCTTTCTGGACCCAGATCATTTTCATTAAATTAAGCTTTTCGGGTACTCAGACTCCATTCAGTGGATCAATTCATGATCTGTCTGATTGTTTGTAACCCACACATTTACTGCATTCAGCATTTAATTTTAGAGAAAACTATCAAAATGGTCATTGAAAGATTTTAAAACTAACAAATCACTACTTGAAAGATTTTTTTTAACAAAATGATCATTGAAAGACTAATATCCGTAACATTTTGGTACCACCGTCAAAATTCTGTAAGTGGCATAACGGAAAAATGACATGGACGCTTACGTGGCATCTTAGTAGACAAACGATCCCGATTAACATTACACTTCATCTCATCATTTACGACGTCGTTTTTGTAATTTCGGTTTTTTTTTAAAAAAAAAAATAGACCAAACGCATCGTTTTTGTCATCCCTTTCCCCCCCAATCTGAAGTCAAAATTAGGGCACAGTTTCCTCTTTACAAACAGAGAACAGAGCACAAGATAAGAGAGTAAGAAGCACCGGGAAAAGTCGTCGAACAGGGCAAGCAGACTCAGACCAGACGAACCCGACGTCCCCCCCCCCCCCATCAGAAGAGTCGTCGGCGTCGTCTTGCCGAAGTTCGTGGACACACCGACTCTTACAGAGACGATTGAGCAGTGGAGTTCGACCACCGATTGGAGTCCAGAATTCTCAGAATTCTCTCTCAAAAGTCTCGTATAGCTCGCTGGTAAGTCTCAGAAGTCTCTCTCGACTATAGATTGTCTGATTGAAGTCCGATTTGCTAGCCCTAAGTCCAATTTGTCATTTCCTATAGCTGTAGCTAAAGTTCATCTGCGGCCTTGCTTGCAATCTAGACGATTTGGGTTGATTTGGTGATGAATGGTAGGTTTGACCGGTTAGTGTTGCGCGAAGTTGCAGTCCCTTGTTGCGTTGTTTGTCTTGCTTTTACTGTTGGTCTGCTTGAAGTTGTGGTTGCCTTAATTTTGATAGGTTACTGTGAGTATGATAATTTCCCTACGAATCCTAATCAAGCCTCAACAACCTCCAAGTACAGCTGTTCGTACATGGACAGAGGCGATTCCATAGAGGCAATGCAAAAGATGAATTTGGTTGGATCTGTTGACTGGATTGTGGTTTAAGTTTAGCTGTTTGATTTAAGTTCAGCTTTGGTCATCAGCCCAGATCAGCCTTCTGTTTCTTCATGTAATGTTTTATGCTTTAGAAATGTGATGTTATAGTTTCCTTATTTGATGTTTGCTTGGTGAGCAAAATAGACATGATTTACCGTAAATGCCATTTGTTATTCTAACGAATGTGGTAAGAATCTCAGTGTCCATATGCTACAGCCATTCAATTATCAGCAATGATGGGTGTTCCTGTTTTGATTTCTGGGCTTATTGTCTCTCTGTCCGGTGGCTTAGCTGGGAAAGCCTCATAGAGACCAAAGACTTCACTCGACCATTCATGCATCAACTAGACCGATGGAACATAATCGAGCCTAATTAAGGCTAATTTCATCAAATTGAGTTACCCAAGCCTAGGTATCAATAAGACCAGAATGTAATAAAATGTAACCACAAAATGGATTTGAATTAGACAAAGCACTAATGTCCATAACTAAGCAAACCAAAAACCACCCTATAAGGCAAAAGGCCGCAAATCCACCCAAAGCACAGAGCTTGCACTGTACTAATACTTGAACTCTGGAGATTGGCATTCATTCCTTCCGTTACCCTATCCCTACAAGCATACCTGAACTCATCCTTTAGCAAAATACCAGTTATAGCAAACCAAATGGCCAAAATACCAATTTCTCATAATCATTCCCAAAAAATTAATCATCCTTACAATTCTATTGATGTATGACCTATACAAATCCCAACAGCATCTCATCCTTACAATTGCACTTGAACCATTGCTGCATTCTCTATACAAAAACCATCATAACAAAGCAATAATATTTGCAGTCAACAGAATGCCTCATGTGCCCTCATGTGCACTTCTTCCTGCCATTCTTCTGTGATAAAGATGACTTAGGCCCAGATAGTTGAATATCAGTGGCAGTAATCCTACTAGTGCTCCTTGCCCTCTTCCTCCTACGCATTTCAGCATTTGAATCTAATGGAGCAACAATTTCAGCAACTTTTTCTGCTCCCTTCCTCCACTGCATAAAGCATTAAACCGACACAACTTTAGCAGAGGAATATATGCAAACAAGTACAGATGCAATTTTCAATCAATTGTACAGACAAAGCATCCGATAGCAAAAGCAACAGAGAAAAGAAAGTTCTACATCTATTTCGAATAAGGAATATCAACGAACTCACACCACTTAGTGAATATCAAGCTTTTAAACTCTTCTGCAAGCATGCATTTATAAAAGGCTCACCAACACCTAATTTTGTTGACTTGTCTTGGGGTATTATGAGGAAAACTAGAAGGCTCCCTCTGGCTCTTGAGGTAATAGGTTCTTCTTTATCTACAAGCAGTCGGCGCAAGGACTTACGGCAAGGTACACTAGAGAAGTTGGAGAAGGAACCCCAACCGAAAGAGAATTTTGAGAATTTCGGACTCCAATCGGTGGTCGAACTCCACTACTCAGTTGTCTCTGTAAGAGTCGGTGTGTCCACGACCTTCGGCATGACGGCACCGACGACTCTTCTGATGGGGGGAGAGGGGACGTCAGGTTCGTCTGGCCTGAGTCCACTTGCCCCGTTCGACGACTCTTCCCGGTGCTTCTTGCTCGCCAATCTTGTGCTCTGTTCTCTGTTTGTAAAGAGGAAACTATGCCCTAATTTTGACTTCATATTTGGGGGGGGGGGGGGGGGGGGGGGGGGGGGGGGGAGGGGATGCCTGTAAGAGTCGGTGTGTCCACGACCTTCGGCATGACGGCACCGACGACTCTTCTGATGGGGGGAGAGGGGACGTCAGGTTCGTCTGGCCTGAGTCCACTTGCCCCGTTCGACGACTCTTCCCGGTGCTTCTTGCTCGCCAATCTTGTGCTCTGTTCTCTGTTTGTAAAGAGGAAACTATGCCCTAATTTTGACTTCATATTTGGGGGGGGGGGGGGGGGGGGGGGGGGGGGGGAGGGGATGCCAAAAACGATGCGTTTGGTCTAGGTTTTTTTTTTGAACCGGGATTACAAAAACGACGTCGTAAATGATGAAGTGTAATGTTAATCGGGATCGTTTGTCTACTAAGATGCCACGTAAGCATCCATGTCATTTTTCTGTTACGCCACTTACGGAATTTTGACGGTGGTACCAAAATGTTATGGATATTGGTCTTTTAATGATCATTTTGTTAAAAAAAATCTTTCAAGTAGTGATTTGTTAGTTTTAAAATCTTTCAATGACCATTTTGATAGTTTTCTCTTAATTTTAAGTTGTAAATCCACAAACGGGTTAATCAGGACACTCATATGATTAAACCCATTTGACAATGACAAAATTTGTATGAATTGTCAATTAACTGATAACTCGCATCGATGAGTTGTCAAATGACGTTAATGCCCTTTTCAAAATTCGCATTTTCAAATCCAGAAATGCGCGGTCCGATGTAGCACGGACGTATAGAAAGGACTTCTCTGTCTCAACTTGAGTTTTTACCTGATTTCAGGTGACTCAGGTCACGATACAGAAGATCTTTCTCGATCACTTCCGGTTAGATCGACCGGTTCTTTGGCTATTTCGGGGTTCTTGCATAACCCTGGACGATCCAGGGAATTGGTCGACACCGGCTTCAGGCCGAGGTGGCCCACACTGCGATGTTTCCCTTTTCTGAAAATAATTTTCAAATAAAGGGCAAAATCATCTTTTCACAAGTTAGCGACAGCCCTAGGGTTATCTTGACATAAACACTACGGTATCAGGATAAGGACGAGCTACTTGTTCAGGTGTAGGTTTATTTGCAAAGCCTTTTCTTATCCACTGATGAGTTTCTGTCATCCTATCGTAGACTCGGGTAACTAGAACGGTTATCTCTGTCACAAAACATGTAAAAATGCTGATTAACCTTTCACTCGACCTAAAACACTGGATAATGGTTAGGTAGAACTCTAGGTTCCAAATCTAGAGTCAAAACACGAGTTTGGCTAATTCAGTGGAATTTCAGTGTCACAATACAGAACAATCTTTAAAAGCAATCAACACACAAAAGACTTGATTAACGACATCATGCCTGTCAAGTCCTTGAAATAAAGCCGAATGCAAAATGTTTTGCACGCGTTTGCTTATTTAGCATATGGTATTTGCTTGCAAAAATACCCCTGGGTTAATAATTTGTTAATCCATGTACACTCAGCAATAACAAACACATTATCTGTCATTTGTAAGTTGTTTTGTTACTTTTCTGCTCTTGTTTGTACATGCGAGTCTAGCTCGACCCATAGGATGCATTGCACTTAGGGTTCAACGCCCTAACCATCAGTCACGGAGTCCAATGTCCCATTCACTGAGAGCGCATTTGAATTTCAATTTTAAGTTTTTCCCTAAACTCACGGCGAGTCGGAGCGGAATAATAACCGAATGGGAATTAACTGGGATTCAGCCATTTGTAATTTGTATTTATTGTTTTTTTTAGAGCATTGTAAGGATTTTACTTTATACATTCATTCTATAAGAATCACAGTCGGCGAGTGAACGGTCCAAGAGTTGAACTAATCGAATCTGTCCAACGCTTGCCTAGACAAGAGTAATCCCAAGATCTAGCGGTTCCGGTTCACGTAGGAATTCAACCATCATGGTTTGATGAGCCGTAACGCAAGATAGTGAACCGATTCCCCGATATATGGGTTTACTTCTTTCTCGTCTACTCAACCGACATCATTTAGTTCACCGAATTTTCGGTGTCAAAACGAGTAAGCCGAGTGCAACTTAATTCATGCGGTAAATGAAATAAAATTGCAAGCCTAGCAAGCTAGAGTACCGAAAGGGCATGCGGGATGTAGGTCTGCACGTAACATGAACTCGGACTTTTCGATTCCGCACAGACCAATGCCTTAGCAAAACTAGGTGTATCATTACCCCTAATCTCGGGTAATTTATCGGCCCTCGACCTTCGGGGTGTAAAATGGTAAAAGGCGACTCCTTCTCACGCGTGTCCATCACGCATCCCCAGGAAGGTGGACACTCCCAAGCCGTGTGATCCAAAAGAGCGCATGCGGGCCTCGACGAGAACCACATTCGGGTCCGTACAGCTTGGCGACTCCACTGGTGATCTCTTAGAGGGTTCGAGTTCGTTCCTGTTTGCTTTGCTTGCTTGTTTATTTACTGCTTTCCGCAATTTCCCGCTTATCTACTTTACGCACTTTTATTTAAAACAATTGCATTGCATATCACGCTAGCATTAGGTACTTATGGGTCGCGTCCCACGACCGGTGTTAGGCAACCTAGGTTAGACAGGGGTTCGAAGTAGGGGTACGGCGCGCAGTTCAACTGTCGCTTAAGCCTTGAAAAGAATCCCACCCGATTTCGAGGAATTAACACCCTTGAGTCGGGGGCCCCCATCCCTAGGTAGCGCGATCCCTGTAACACTGAACCATGCATCATGTTATGCCTCCATGCAAGCCTTCTACCCCACTCCGACAACAGTCTATCGAGTCGGCTTGCGAGCCACTTGAGTCTTTTCCATTTCAAGAACGATGTACATGTACCTTGTAATTTCTGTTAAGCCGTGGGCATTTACTTTCTATGCACACATGCATTATGAAATTTCCAAAAACTAGGATGTCATTCATTTTGACGAGTCTTAAGCGGATTTTCCTGTCGTCTTGATAAGGGACGCCTTGCTCGGCCTCCTACCCGCGCCTTAACATACCCCATCGGCTCACGAGGACCTCACCGATCCGCCACAGAATGAGGAACTCGCCAGCCAACCACAACCATAGAGGAAGTTCGCCCAGACCCACGCCAAGCGACTGAGACGCGATCAGGAGCTCGCTTGTGTGAACGCTGCCCCGGAGATGTCTAGGAAGAGGGCTCGTGGAGGCCCACACATGCACTCTATGATAGATGTCTCTGTAAGGCCCTCGCCTAGAACCGGTGTTTTCCTAGGCTGCGCTCGCTCAAACTCCGAGTGTGATGGAAGATCAACATAGGGCTTTATTTTACAAAATTTACATTGTACTTTGAACTTTTTGAGTCAATGTAAATGACAACATTAGCTTTCAAAACTCACGCATCGCATGCACTTCATTTATTTATTGTCTTGCAGCTACAACGCATGTTTACGCAACGGGCGAGTCGTGTCCACCTTCACGGGTAGATCACCTGTGGTCTTCACCTCTCCATGATGAGACGTGCTGTGAGCAGAGGCCGTTCATCCCCGCTACTCGCCCCTCACTGTGCGCACCTAAATTTCATCTCATCGAGGCACGCATATGCGCGCTTATGCAAAGCGGCTTATGAGTGTCCACCTTTCCGGGGACGCGCGACAGACGCACATGAGAATGAGTCACCACCTACAATTTTACGACCCGGAGATCGAGGGCGGGTAAGTTACACAGGTCTAGGGGTATGGGATACACCTAGTATGTTAAGGCAATGGTCTGTACGGAACCGAAAATTCCAAATTTGGGGGTTCTATTATGTGTGGGCCTATATCTCACACGCCCTTTCGGTACTCTAACTTGCTAGGCTTGTCATTTTATTTATTTACCGCATAATTTAGGGTTGCACTTGACTCGCCCGTTTTGACACCGTAAATTCGAAGAAAGCAGTCGATTCGAATTAAGAACCCAAAAAAGGAGTAGGCCCCGTGCATCGAGGAATCACGGGGGCATTGGACCCCGTGATTGACGATTATGGGCATTGGACCCCGTGTGAATCGTATCCTAAATGATTGGGCTCGACCCGCATAACAAAACAAGTGCAAAAATATAACAAGTAAACACAAATAAACAAACAAGGGGGTTTTGTTATTGTCGAATTTACGTGAGTCAACTGATCATTAACCGGCGTATCTTGGCATGCAAATCCTACCCTAAAGCAGACAAGCGCGGTGATGGAGAGGGCATGTAACATTCGACGTTATTTTAGTGGACCCGACAAACACGATGTCTGTAATCAAGTCTCGAATGTGTGGGTTATTTTTAAATTGTTTTGTATCGTGACAATGTGGCTTTTACAAATTAAGAGTGTTTTCACCTAAAACCCGAAACCTAGCCCTTTGCTTGACTATTTGCCCATGTTTGGTTAAGCCGAGTTTGAGGTTAATTTGTTTCTCGTATTTTAACCCGTTCTAAACATAAACGTAGGGAAATGGGAGCACGAAACCCCTGCTAGGGTGTCGGTGGATCAAGAACCGATAGTCATGCCCTTGAACCGGAAAATATATGTGTGTATGAAAAATCAAGATCATGCGACACGGACTATCGAAAGTCAATAGCCGGTGTCGACCGATCCCTTGGATCCATCGGGGTTGTGAAGACCCCGAAAGAGCCGAGAAACCGATCGCTCTGCCCGGAAGTGGTCCAAAGAGGACTCATATATCCCGACTTGATCCGCCTCAAATTAGGCCTAGACTTAAGTTAAGATATACGAGTACTCCCTAGATATCCATGCTACACATGGCATGTATCTCGGTGCTTTTGAAATTGTGAATTAAAAAAAAAAGGTATGACCAACAGTTCTTGAAGAGTCGAGTGATTTATTTTAGCCAAGTTTACCAAATGCTTTAGTTTACGGGTTTCGAGCAGCCGGAACGGTCATTGGTGGACCGCCCCGAGAAAAACTCTAATTTCTGACCGTCTTGGGGTTAAATCCATCTTTTAATCAACTTTACGTGATTAAACCGATTCATGTAAGGTTTTAATCAAAGACACATTCAAACATTCCAAGCACATGAATATGGGCAAAATGATCACAATAAAATTAATTCGTCGGTTTTAAGTCCAAGTGATTAATTAAACCGTTTTGATGTATTCTTTGCCTTAGGGACTATGGGTCTACGAAGCAGTTTATTTAAATCTAACACATTTAACTTACGATTTATCATTCAATCAAAACCAAACATGAAATACGGTTGCATGCAATCATATATCAATCACGATCATAACACACATTTTATAAATTGTTCAAGGATCGAATTAGAATAATTTCGAAAGAACAGGGGCTGATTTAGAAATTCGGCTAAAAATCTCGAGGACTGATTTGAGATAGCTTGAAAAGTTCCCTAGACTAATTTGGAACGTCTGAAAAGTTTTGTGGCTGAACGGGAATTAAAAATGGCCTAGGACCTAATTGAAACATATTTGAAAGTTTGGGACTGATCTGAAAAAATGAAAAAGAAGAATCACAGGGACTTATTGAAAGTTTGAAGTTCCCTGGACTGATTTGAATGACTTGAAAATTCTGTGACTGAACTAAAAGTGTAAAAAAAAATGGCCCAGGACTTGATCGAAATGAATTTTAAAGTTTAGGGCTAACAAAAAAAATTGAAAATAGCTACAGGGACTAAACTGGAACAGTTAGAAATGTTTACAAAATCGAGTTTAGAAATTATCCAGCTTATCAATACGATCCATGAACGTTCATTCCGCATTATCATCATCTAAGCAAACATCAACATACAAAAATGAGGCTCTATACATGCTACTAAGTGGAGATTTATACCTAGTTCGGGAAGAAAGTGTGAGTCGGGTATGTGGAGTGAGTCAGGTACCCGGTCGGGTTTGGTAGACCCGACTTGAGGAAAATCGCCCGGGAGAGGGAGTTGGGTGGCTCTGACGACTCGGATTGCTTTTCTGGGCCGGCTAGGCGAATTTGGGCTCCCTGTGGTTTCCCGAAGGTGATTGTGCGTGTCTCGTACACACCGAAAACCTAGTCTGACCCGCAAGAGACACGAAAACCCGTGAGAACGAAAACGGAACCGAGAGAGGGGAGGAGAGATCTGAGAGGTTCAGATGGCGTGACACGATCACACGTGACCCCTGGCGGGTCCTTGGACGCGGGGAAGGTGATTGCCTGAGTCGCGGGTCGTCCGGTCACCGAGTCGAGGGGGTAACGCGAGCTGGAAGATGAGGAAATCCGAGGAAAGGAGTTGAAGGTTCCGTGAGGTGAGGATATTGAGAGGTTCGGTGGGGAGTCGATAGAGGATGGGCCTGAGATGAGAGGTGAGGGCCGTAACTGAGGGTTGTTTCGTTCTAAGGTGAAGGTGCTCTCGAGGAGCCGAGCTGGAAGGCAGTGAGAAGGAGCTGAGAGGAATCGTGAGGGAGAGAGAGTGTGGGAGTTGTGAGGTGAGAGAGAGTGTGGGAGTTGTGAGGTAAAGATGCGTGAGGGAGCTGAGGGAGAATGAAAGGGCTCGGACGTGAGGGAATTGAGGGAGAGTAATGAGGAAGTTGGGGGGTTCGGGAGCTGTGTAAGGAGCTGTAAGGGAGAGAGCATGGTGAACTGAGGGTTTTTCCTATTTGAGGTGAGGGTGAATGAGGGCCTGACTGAGCTGAGGGCATGACTGAGAGGGAAGCTAGGGTTTTCAGTAGGAGCTGAGGGTGTGACTGAGAGGGAAGCTGAAGGAATCCAATGTTGCGGTTGAGAAGGAGAGGTGAAGGCCTTAGGGTTTCTTTTTTTTTTTTTTCAGCTGAGGAGTGCGTTAGGGTTTTTCTTTCCAGCTAAGGGAGCTTGTTAGGTTTTTTTCCAGCTGAGGGTGTCTATGTCAGAGCCGCGAGGCGAGGGAAAGAGCCGTGGGGAAGTCGTGAGCTGGGTCACGAGAGAGAGATATGTCACGTGAGAGAGTGTTGAGGGTTCCAAGGGGCAGATGAGGCGTGTGAAAGTGGGGACCACCAGGGATCAGAAGAGAGAAGCAGAGAAGGAAAGGAGGAAGAAAAGGAAGAAAAATCGCAGGTCCCCGATCCAGAAGTCCCGACCGACTTCTGATCGACTTCTGATCGACCCTGACCGACCTGCCCCACCCCCCCCCCTTTTTTTTTTCAGATTTAGAAATTCAAATTTAACGCGCGTAGAGATTAAAATTTTCGTATTTGCAATTAGATGTCGAAAAAATGATCCAGGATAGGCATTGTGTTCAAAAAAATTTATGGATCAATATTATGCAATAAAATATTTTTCGGCTTTAATTTTAGTCCCTGATTATGAAAATTGACATTGACGCATGCGAAATCCAAAGACGTCCTAAATAGCATTTTTTTAAAAAAAATCATAAAATTGGTGTTAAATTATGAAAATTCCCCATTTTTAGAGGTCGTGCGTGCTTGAGCGATTAATTGAAAATATTTCCCTCCGATGGATGACAAAAATGACAATTTTGCCCCTCTGGAGCCGGTGGACCGAAATGGGGTGCTGACAGCTTGCCCCTCTTTGGTTGCATGCTCGGATAGAGGATGCAGCCAAAGACTATGAAAACCACCCCGTTTGGTCCTGTCGACCGTCTGGACATTCTCTTAGAAGCCGATTGCTCCATTGTTTTGGATGTATAAGAGAAAACTGTGCAAGTATGCAGGCCTACTGTGAGAGAGAAAAAGGCAAAGGAATCATTGTAAGGAAGCGGGGAAGTATAAATTCGTAACTCAGAACAGTAAATACGAGGCCAAAGCCCATAAAACAGTAAATGTGGACGCGAAACTCGGAAAACAGTAAACGTGGATGTCCAAACTCAAAGCAGTAAATGGTGGGTGTCCAAACCCAAAGCGGTAAAAGGTTGGTGTCCAAACCCAAAGCGGTATAAACGTGGGTGTCCAAACCCAAAGCAGTAAATGGTGGGTGTCCAAACCCAAAGCGGTAAAAAGGTAGGTGTTCAAACCCAAAGCAGTAAAAAGGTAGGTGTCCAAACCCAAAGTAATAAATGGTCGATGTCCAAACCCAAAGTAATAAATGTGGGTGTCTAAATCCAAAGCGGTAAAAAGGTGGGTGTCCAAACCCAAAGCAGTAAATGATGGGTGTCCAAACCCAAAACAGTAAAAGGTGGGTGTCCAAACCCAAAGTGGTAAAATGTGAGTGTCCAAACCCAAAACAATAAATGGTGGGTGTCCAAATCCAAAGAAGTAAATGTGGGTGTTTAAACCCAAAGCGGTAAAAAGGTGGGTGTACAAACTCAAAGCAGTAAATGGTGGGTGTCCAAACCCAAAGCAGTAAATGTGAATTTGGTCATCGAGGATGGCCAAGAACGCAAGAGAGTTGACTTGGGCCCGATAATGCCGATGGATTTGACGGATGATGGTGCTAGGTGCCTCCTTGAGGGCCCTTCGCTTGAGTTGAGATTGCGATCTTGTCGCATGAGGCAGACATGAGTCTGTTGGGAAGAGACGCCTCTCAGGATTCGCATGCTCGTACCTGCGTAGGAGGGTGGCAGCTAACGGTCGTTGTTAGTCCGTGAAACTACTAGAATTATGATGTGCAAAGGAAATCTATGTAATGATGCTTCGGGGATCTGAACTTGGTGGCCATTTGAGGGGTGGTCTTGTCCCCGAGCTCATACTTGACTAAAAGAAAGGCTTTTCGCATAATGGGGCATGACTCACAGAGTTTTGAGTAAAGGTAAAGGGAAGGATCTTTAGGATCCTCCAAATAAAGGATACGACGATTTGACCCCATTTCGAGGTGTGTCTCGAGCCTGGAGAGTTAAAGAGAGTTTGCTTGCGTTGAGGACTGCCAAACCACTACTAGCTGTAGCTTCACGCGAAGTGCTGCTGTTCTTTCGTGGTCGAGCCGACGATTGCCCTTAATTTTTGCCTAGGCCGCAAAACGTGTGGCGACCTAGCAGGATATTTTTATTTTAACTTTTCTCTCATGAATGCTCACTTTTTGCTATAACCGTCCATGATAGGGTCCGATCGCACCGCTCAATTCCTCTAACTTTTGCTTAGACCGCCCTTTGCGGGTTTTCAGCCTAGCGAGGATATAATTTATGCTCTCATTTTGGCACGGCTCCCCTTTGTGGGATTTTAAGTCGTGCCCTTTGTTCCCTAACTTTTGCCTAGGCCGCCTCGATGAGAGTTAAAGAGAGTTTGCTTGCGTTGAGGATTGCCGAACCACTACTAACCGTAGCTTCACGCGAAGTGCTGCTGTTCTTTTGTGGTCGAGCCGACGATTGCCCTTAATTTTTGCCTAGGCCGCAAAACGTGTGGCGACCTAGCAGGTTATTTTTATTTTGAT
Organism: Punica granatum; assembly: GCF_007655135.1. NCBI lineage: Eukaryota > Viridiplantae > Streptophyta > Magnoliopsida > Myrtales > Lythraceae > Punica > Punica granatum. The sequence continues at coordinate 38,315,850 of NC_045127.1, read as the reverse complement.
TTTTCTCTCATGAATGCTCACTTTTTGCTATAACCGTCCATGATAGGGTCCGATCGCACCTCTCGGTTCCTCTAACTTTTGCTTAGACCGCCCTTTACGGGTTTTCAGCCTAGCGAGGATATGATTTATGCTCTCATTTTGGCACGACTCCCCTTTGCAGGATTTTAAGTCGTGCCCTTTGTTCCCTAACTTTTGCCTAGGCCGCCTCGAGGAGGTTTTTGATATAGCGGGAAAATTATTCTTTTTTCCTTCAAAGGTGATCTTAGATGGGAAGGATTGAATGGAAAGGGCATAAGTGCTGATAACATAAAATGTGCTGAGGTGAAACGGGCGCGGAGCCTGAAGAAAATATAAGAAGATAAGGTCGGAAATGTGGCTTGAAGCTTGCGGGGACATGAAGAGACCGCCGGATGACAAAGAATGCTATCAGGGGTAGTACTTCTTGAGGGCGTCGGCGTTGACCGGGAGCGAGTTTTCGGTCAAGTCCATGTCGCTTAAAATAATTGCCCCTCCGGAGAAGGTTTCCCTGACGGCGAAGGGTCCGTCATACTTCTATGCTAATTTGCCCCGAGAGTCAGGTGCAATGTGCAAGACCTTTCGCAGGACGAGATCACCGGGGTTCAACTTGCGGTGGCAGACCTTTGCATTGAACGCTCGGGCCATTCTTTGTTGGTAACATTGGTCGTGGCAGAGCGCTGTTAGCCACATCTCGTCGATGAGATTCAGTTGTTCGTAGCGTTGTTTCGCCCATTCTTCTTCTTCGAGCTTGGACTCAGCGAGGACCCTCATTGAAGGAATCTCCACTTCGATTGGGAGGACCGCTTCCATGCCATAGACCAGGGAGTACGGAGTTGCCCTGGTTGATGTGCGGATAGATGTTCGGTACGCCAATAGCGTGAAAGGAAGCATCTCATGCCAATCTTTGTAGGTCACCGTCATTTTTTCGATGATCTTCTTGATATTTTTGTTCGCAGCCTCTACCGCACCGTTCATTTGGGGACGGTATGGCATGGAGTTGCGATGCTGCACCTTGAATCACTCGCAGAGCTCGTCGATGATCTTATTGTTCAAATTCTTGGCGTTGTCAATGATGATTGTTGCGGGGACTCCATATCGGGCGATGATATCGTGCTTGAAGAAACGTGTCACGGCCTTTGTAGTGACTGAAGCGAGCGTTATGGCCTCAATCCACTTGGTGAAGTAGTTGATTGCCACCAAAATGAACAGGTGTCCGTTGAATGCTTTAGGATTGATAGGGCCGATCACATCTTTGCCCCACAGTGAAATGGGCCATGGGGCCGCCATCGGGTGTAGCTCATTGGGGGTGCTTTGATTTGGTTGGCGTAGACCTGGCACAAGTGGTAGTGTCTAACATGTTTGGCGCAGTCGACCTCCATAGTGGACCAGAAGTAACCCAAACGCATAAGTTTCTTGGCGAGCATGAGCCTGCTCATATGGGGTCCGTAACTCCCCTCATGTATCTCTCCCATAAAGTGTTGTGCCTCGTTTTCATCTACACACCGGAGTAGTGTAGCGTCGAAGGAATGGCGGTAGAGGGTCTCGCCATTCAGGAAGTAATGTGCTGCAAGTCGCCGAACTATTTTTCGGTCGCGACGGTTGTTGAAAGTCGGATATTGGCCAGTTTGCAGAAAATGTTTGATGTCTTCGTACCACGACTGTTCGTCGATCGCCTCGATTACACCGCAGTGAGCAAGGCCCTTGGCAATCTCGATTTCGAGGGGTTCAATGAGATTCTCTTTCGTGATGCTCACCATGGATACGAGCGTCGCGAGCGCTTCTGCGAACTGGTTCTTTATGCGCGTGTATATGAACGAGATTTTCTCGAAGTTTTCCGCTAACTCCTCAAGATACCCGTGGTATGGCACTAGCTTCGAGTCCTTTGTCATCCATTGCCCCAATGTCTGGAAAATTGTAAGCATGGAATCCACAAACACTTCTAGCTCCATCACCTTGAAGGCGATCGTCGCTTGCAGACCAAGGATGCATGCCTCGTATTCGGCCACGTTGTTAGTGCAGGGGAAATCGACATTTGCTGCAATCGAATAATAGCGTCCGTTGGGGGATGTCAGCACTGCACCGATGCCGAACCCGATGGAATTTACTATACCGTCGAAATACATCTTTCATGCGAATTTGTTCTCCTCACTGTCCACTTGGAGGATCCCTTTGTCCGGAATGTCAGAGTTGATCGGTGTATCATCCTCGATTGGGAACTCCGCTAAGTGATCCGCAATTGCCTGCCCCTTCACCGATGTGCAGGGCACATACTCGATGTCCTATTCCGTCAACTGACAGCGCCACTTTGTAATGTTCCTCATGGAGGATAGACTATCGAGTGAGTACTTCAGGGGATCCGCTTTTGACAGTAAGCGGATAGTATGGTAGAGAGTGTACTGCCGGAGTCTCTGTATGACCCACACCAGCGCGCAGCACATCTTTTCAATCTCTGGGTAGTTGGACTCCCCTTCAGTGAACTTCTTGCTTAAATAATAAATGGCTTGTTTTGCGTGCATGGACTCGTCTTCCTGTCCTAACATGCATCTTAGGGATTACCGGCGCACTGTCAGGTAGAGGATGAGAGGACAATCCGGTGTAGGCGAGACCAGCACTAGCGGTTGAACCAAGTATGCCTTAATGGTGTCAAAGGCTTTCTGACATTCCTCGTCCCACTCGATTGCCACGTTTTTGCGAAGCAGACGGAAGAGTGGTCGACATTTGTCTGTCAAGTTTGCAATGAATCTTGCAATGTAGTTCAGCCGTCCTAGGAAACCTCGTACTTCACGGACCATCGATGGAGGAAGTAGCTCCCTGATTGCTTTCACCTTGTCGGGATCGACCTCGATGCCTCGTTTGCTGACCACAAATCCTAGCAGTTTCCCTGACTTGGCGCCGAATGTGCACTTTGCCGGGTTTAGCCGAAGCTTATACTTCCTGAGTCGGTTGAGGAGGCGTTTTAGATTAATGAGGTGATCCTCTCCTTCTTTGGACTTAGCAATCATGTCGTCGACGTAGACCTCGATCTCTTTATGCATCATGTCGTGGAATAGCGTGACCATTGCCCTCTGGTATGTTGTTCCGGCATTCTTGAGGCCAAAGGGCATGACCCGGTAACAGAATGTGCCCCACATTGTGATGAACATCGTCTTGATCTTGTCCTCCTCGGCCATCCGAATCTGGTTATATCCGCAGAAGCCGTCCATGAAGGAGAACTGAGTGTGACGCGCAGTGTTGTCGACCAGGACGTCGATGGGAGTAGAGGGAAGTTGTCTTTAGGGCTGGCCTTGTTGAGGTCTAGATAGTCGACGCATACCCTGACTCTTCCATCTTTCTTCTCTACAGGCATAATGTTCGCCACCCACTTGGAGTAGTTGCAAACTTCCAGGAAACCCGCGTTGATTTGCTTGACGACCTCTTCCTTAATGTGGAGGAGAAGGCCAGCTCGCTGCAGTCGTAGGTGTTGCCGTTTAGACGGGAATCTCTCTGTATCGAGTGAGAGGAAGTGCTTAATTATTGAGGGATCCAAGCCAGGAATGTCGGCATAAGACCAAGCAAAGACTTATTGGTACTCCTTGAAGAAATCGATCATCTGGGCCCGATGTGTGGGGTCGAGGCCCATCCTGATCTTCAGGGTGCGTGGTTCTTCTTCGGTGCCCACGTTGATTTCTTTTGTCGGCTCAACTGAAGTGCACTGACGGTCCTCGAGGCGGCACAAACTCTCCTCTATCTCAAGCACTCGACCGTCCTCGTTGAGCCCTTCCCCGAAGTATATGGCTCGGGGCACTTCGAGACGTTCTTCGAATGGGTTCAAATCGTCGTGTCAAAGATTTGGATTTGAATAGAGCCTAGAAATTTAAATGAATTGTCTTAGAAATTTAGAGCGTTGCGAGATAAGTGAGAGAAAAGAGAAGGTAGACACGGAAATTCAAAAATGCGTGCAGGGATTTCATTAATGATGTTTGCTTGAAAGCCATGACAAAACCCCTCTTCCGTTGTGCGGCTTATGGCTATGCCGACACGTGGCAAACATCAAACACATAGATAGCCTTACACATCGGCGATTACAGCCAAGTAGCGCGAGATTGAGGTCCAGTTGTTGAGCCCCTTACTCTCCTGCGCAAGGCGGATATAGACCCCTGAAGGAGTCTCCTCGATGCCGGGTAAGCTCCCGTGCACACCGCAATCCAAAGGGCTATGCGCTCATGGATATTGCAAATTCGTCGAGCAAGCGCCCGTGCATCCTACAAGTCCATTGGGTAAGCGCCTGTGCTTCATGCAAATCCGCTAGGCAAGCTGCGGTGCTCTCTGCAAGTTAGGTATGCGCCCGTGAATATTGTAAACCCGTCGGGCAAGCGCCTGTGCACCCTCAATCCACAGGGCAATGCGCCCGTGCACATTGCAACCCGCCGAGCGTGCACCCCGTGCATCACGGAACTTGCCGGGCAGGCGCCCATGCCTCTTGCAAATGCACTTTCTTTAAGCAATGCATTTTTCATTAAACTCCGCACTTTTGATTAAGCATCGCACTTTCAATTAAACATCACATTTTTATTAAGCATCGCACCATTTCTTTAAGCAATGCATCGCATTTTCGTTATGCATCACACTTTTAATTAAGCACCGCGTTTCCAATTAAACAAGGCCTTTTCAATCAACTGAGCACTTTTCTTTACACAAGCACTTCTTGTTCTCTGCAAAACTTATTCATATCTCATTCTGCTTCTGCATCTACTTTTATAGGCACAACATCCCTACACATCCAAAGCAAGGAGGAGAAAACGGCCATTGGAGGTGCCGTGTTGGTCATTGCAATCAAATTGAGGTGCTTCTAAAAGTTTTTGGCTGCATCCTCTACTCGAGCACGCAGTCAAAGATGGGCAAGCTGTCAACACCCCATTTTGGCTCACCAGTTCAGGCAATGCCTATCAACAGGAATTCAGGCTACGACTTGAGTATCGATGCATAAAAGAGCTCAACAGAGCAGAAAATTACTATTCACTCTCAAGTCAACAGAGACGGGCAGATGATTCAAACACATGACATAAGAACATACAGAATCGTCCAAGAACATACAGAGCAAACAGGTAGCCTAAACAACATCCAAACTGGTGTTTTCAGAATACAACATGTACAGTGCTATTTTTCACTGGTTCGCTTGATCATCAGAAGATAGTCAATATTGGACTTCAAAAATCCATTGTGGTGCCAAACAGATGAAAAGTGTCTCCAATCACATTTCGCAGATTATCTGCTCTATACATAGCAATTTTTTGAATACAGATAACTTTTCAATGGAAATCCAAAAACATCAGTTCATTAGAAAAAAGTTAATGCCCAATGTCATATACTTTCATACCCCGCAATTCTACAGATCACAAGTATCACTTCAGATTACTCCTCAAAAGTCACATAGACTCCTCGAATGACTCCCGGGAGGCAGAATAAGCATACCTTTCATCGGAAATGCGTAACCGAAGACTGGTCTGACCAAACATCAGCTAACAAAGTTAGCCATGCATTGCCCCAAAAACTACAGCGGACAGACGCAATTAGGCAAATCAGACTGTAGAATCCTTTTCAGTTTCCCGAATGACCTCCGAACAGCAGAAAAAACCGTTTTCAATGTAAATTCATAACCGAAGGTCCTTTTTGCGGAAACTTGACGCCGGATGGTTGGCCAACCCAGTGCCACTTATCCCAAGGCTCAGTGTGAAATCCTCAGACGGAATTCTACAATCCATCTAAGCCCTCAGAATAGTACTTTTAGGGTCTTAGATGCAATTTTTCAATCCTTCGGGGTCTGTTCTCAACGAACAGAGATTGCAGCGATCTCCGGATCATCCAAGCAACTCAGAAAGCATTCTGAGAAATCCGACTTCGGACTCCTAGGACGTCTCCAGGTTTCACATTTGCAATACCGACTTAAGGGTCAATTATTCGGTCTGATTGACAATGCACGTCAAAATGACCAATATGGAATGCAGACATGAGATGTGCATTCAGAAATGGCTAACTTTGCTCTGATCGCCTGAAATGAGCAAAACCGGCTTTCGAGCCCAAAAATCGCACGAGCATTATTTTAGGCAATATTGGGCTCGTTTGAACCGTTTTCGCGCGCACAATGACAATTTGACGTTCGTTTGAGCCACGAACCTCGAACACGCGATTAATCGAGACCTGAACTTCGTCCCGAACTTCCCTCAAGACTCGTGGGACCCACGGGCTGCCCTAGCCGCCTATCCATTGCCCAAACCGCCCCATATCCTTGGCTTCTTCCTCCAAGCCAACTTGCATTCTCTTCTTCAAAATATCAAGCCTACAATTCCTCTTCAACACTCCATCTTCATCAATGCACCCATCCCTTCTTCATTAATGGATTTTGAAAAAGTCTTCATCCCTATCTTGATTAAAAATTCGGATCCCCCTAATCCTTGCCCTTAATTGCACTTTTTCTCATTTAATTACACTTAAGCTTTATCTATATATTGCCCAAATATCATTAACTTAAGCACACACCTTCAAGCACTCTCTCTCAAGCTTTCTCACTCTTCAAATGCTCTCAAGAACTTGAAGAACCCGCAGCTACAGCAAGGAGAAAGCCAAGCAAAACCCTCATGGTATTACCATCCCGGCTTAAATCCAAAATTGACCAAACTTTATATCTCATATGTTTTCGACCCTCTCAGTACATTTCCGAAGTTAGATTTTCAGTTTGAAACCTCTAAGCCATAGAACCAGCCCACAACAGAACCGAACTCAGTTTGGTCCCCGTCGGGTCAGATTTGCAAACCCAGGTTTTTCACCTTTCTAGGTCGGTTTGAGTTGCCAAAACCCATAAAACACCTCCCCACTAGACCCTAGGATGTCAAGGAGTCGAGAAATCCCGGAAAAACCTGCTGGTTTTGACCCAGCACAAAGAAACAGCCCGACTACCCAGTCGGGTCAGATTTTCTGTCTCATATGTGGTTTTCTTTGTAGATTGGGCCGATTCGAAATGCTTTTCTTCGAACAACCACCACGGTCACCTTCAGGGATCTCTTAGGAGTCGGGATCCACTAACCTTGCATCAAAATTCCATCGGGAGCAACCGTGATGACGTCCGACCCCGACAACTGCTCAGTCGGGTCTGTTTCCTGGACGTACTTTGTTTTCCGTGATCTTTGCAGGGCTATACGGGTCAACCCGATAACTCTGGAACCAAACAACCACCATAGCCACCTCCGGCGTTCTCTTAAGAGTCGGGAGCCACCGACCTTGCATCAAATTACCATCGGGAGCCTCCGAGAGAGCCGTTTCTTTCTGGACTGCCAATCGGGTCTGTTTCTTGCTTAGTAGGGTTTGTTTCTATTTTGCTAACCCGACTTTGCTCGTGTTTTCTGAAAATCTACGAGTGCTCTCCTTTTGAAACCACCGCGGGGACATTAAGCATCCTCTTGGCTTTTCGAAACATTTGATCACTCTCCGAGAAGCCACCTGAGTCACCCGAACCGGCCTGTTTTCTCCCGGCTGCCCAGTCGGGTCGGCCAATGCCTAGTTGAGTTTGTCCTGCTCTAGTTGGGTCTGTTCAATAAAACCGGCACAAATCTGACCTCAACCCGACTCCTATTCACGAGAACGACTTTCAGTGGTGTCATCCCTCCTCCCGGGACTAGGTATAACCATTCCCGACTTAGAGGAGCTAGGATTTTTACGTTTTCTTTGTGTTTAAGGAGCAATAAGGCTTTTTAAGTTATACTCACATGCAAGATTTCATTTTTATGCAATTTCCATGTTATGTTATGCATGTTTATCAACGTATTATATGCTAGCATGTCGGGAAATGTTTAAATCGAAGTTGAGGAAACCATTCCGACCCTAAAAAGCCAAGATACATCTTGGTTAATCTCTTTTAGAGGTAACCGAGGGTTTTCTTGACTCTTTCTGGTCAAGGATGGCTTCATTGCCCCAATGTAAGTCGTTTCTCGAGTTTCCATGTTTTTCCCGCATCCATTGAGTCAGTATCATTTTATTGATTCCGTAAATAACATGTTCGTGCGTGTTTATATGTTTAAATGTGTTTTTCTGTGTCATGGCGATACCGGATTTATTAAATACGTGTCATTTATCATGTTTAACATTTGAGCATGCAAAAAATAGTCGAAATTGGGATAAAGAGACCGCTTGAAACTCGAAGCAGGTCAAGGAAACTCACGACTATCCTCAAGAGGAAAGAGCCGAGAGTTCTTCGACCTCATTCGTGTCAAGAACGGCCTCTTTACCTCGATGAAATCCATTTCTCGGATTTTGTGCAAATTGCAATTTCAATATCATCGCAAATCCCGCATTAAAACGCCTTTAAAACCTTGTTTTTAAAGCAAAATGCATGGATTCAGAAGTTGATGACTCTTTTAGGGCCATTTGGGTCTTGAGGGTATTTTGGTCATTTTGACCAAATTATCCTCCACCTTTCTGGATCCGTCTTAGTCGCCGTATCATGAATTGTTTTCATTAAATTAAGCTTTTTCGGGTATTCAGACTCCATTCAGTGGATCAATTCATGATCTGTCTGATTTTCTGTAACCCACACATTTACTACATTGGGCATTTAATTTTAAGCTGTAAATCCACAAATGGGTTAATCGGGACGCTCATATTATTAAACCAACTTGACACTTTTGTATGAATTGGCAATTAACTGATAACTCGAGTCGATGAGTTGTCAAATGACGTCAATGCCATTTTCAAAATTCGCATTTTCAAATCCCGAAACGCGGGGTCCGATGTAGCACGAACGTCTAGAAAGGACTTATGCATCTCAACTTGAGTTTTTACCTAATTTTAAGTGACTCATGTCACGATATAGAAGATCTTTCTAGATCACTTCCGGTTATATTGATCTGTTCTTTGGCCTTTTCAGGGTTCTTGTATAACCTTGGACGATCTAGAGAATTGGTCGACACCGGCTACAGGGCGAGATGGCCCGCACTGCGATGTTTCCCATTTCTGAAAATAATTTCCAAATAAAGGGCAAAATTGTCTTTTCACAATTTAGCGACACCCCTAGGGTTAGCTTGACAGAAACACTATGGTATTAGGATAAGGACGGGCTACCTATTCAGGTGTAGGTTTATCTGCAAAGCCTTTTCTTATCCACTAATGAGTTTCTGTCATCCTATCGTAGACTCGGGCAAATAGAACGGTTACCTCTATCATAACACATGCAAAATTGTTGATTAATCTTTCACTCGACCTAACCAAACACTTGATTATGGTTAGGTGGAACTCTAGGTCCCAATTCTAGAGTCAAAACATGAGTTTGGCTAATTTAGTGGAATTTCAGTGTCAAATACAGAACAATCTTTAAAAGCAATCCACACACAAAGGACTTGATTAACGACATCATGTATGTCAAGTCCTTGAAATAAAGCCGAATGCAAAATGTTTTGCACATGTTTGCTTGTTTAGCATATGACATTTGCTTGCAAAAATAACCCTGGGTTAATAATTTGTTAATCCATGTACACTCGGCAATAACAAAGACATTGTCTGGCATTTGCATGTTGTTTTGTTACTTTTATGCTCTTGTTTGTCCATGCGAGTCGAGTCCGACCCATAGGACGCATTGCACTTAGGGTTCAACGCCCTAACCATCAGTCACGGGGTCCAACGCCCCATTCACTGAAAGCACATTTGAATTTCAGTTTTCGGTTTTTCCTTGAACTCACGGCAAGTTGGAGCGGAATAATAACCGAACGCGAATTGACTGGGATTCAACCATTTGTAATTTGTATTTATTGTTTTTTTTCAGAGCATTGTAAGGTTTTACTTTGTATATTCATTCTGTAAGAATCTTAGTCGGTGAGCGAAAGATTCGAGAGTCGAACTAATCAAATCGGTCCAATACTTTCCCAGACAAGAGTAATCCCGAGATTTCGCGGTTCTGGTTCACGCAGGAATTCAACTATCATGGTTTGATGAACTGTAACGCAAGATAGTGAACCGATTCCTCGATATACGAGTTTACCTTTTTCTCGGCTACTTAACCGACATCGTTTAGTTCACCGAATTTTCGGTGTCAAAACGCAAAAGCCGAGTGCAACTTAATTCATGCGGTAAATGAAAAAAAATTGCAAGCCTAGCAAGCTAGAGTACCGAAGGGGCGTGGGGGATATAGGTCCGCACGTAACATGAACCCTCGATCTCGGACTTTCTGGTTTCGCACAGACCAATGCCTTAGCAAAACTAGGTGTATCATTACCCCTAGACCAGGATAACTTACCGGCCCTCGACCTTCGGGTCGTAAAATGGTAAGTGGCGACTCCTTTTCACGCGTGTCTGTCACGCATCCCCAAGAAGGTGGACACTCCCAAGCCGCGTGATCCAAAAGCGCGCATGCGGGCTTCGACGAGAACCACATTCGGGTCCGTACACAGGCCATGAAAAATGGTGTTCAATTTACAAATAGATTTATGGAGAAAATCTCTACGAGTTTGGAATAGACTATGATCGTATATATAAAGAAAGTAATGCAACTCAAAGAACTATTACGGTATATCAACATCAAATGAGTAAAATAAATATTTATTCCTTTTTTAAATATAAGATGTAATAACTATTTTGAAGAATATATATCAATTATATGAATGTTTATATAAACTTTGATGACCTGCCATTACTTAATAATAACTAAAAAATATCATTTATATATATATATATATATATTTACGATCTATAATTAGCGGGTATTGATGACCGTGCGTAGCACGGACCATCTCCCTAGTATAATATATAAAAGCAGAAGCACGCAATGTGAGAGCTCTATTTGAGAACCCTTAACTCCAAGTAAAAGGTCGTTACTTGCTCGAATCAATTCATTCGATAACACTCAGCTCCTTGTTGAATTGTCCTTTCAATTTCAATTCAATGAATTTTACTATATTTTGTTTGAGTCATATTCAACATATTTTGATTATTCGTTCATATTATTTGAACCTAATAATATTTTCGAAAAATTAAAAGATTTCTCAATATTTTGAAAGAACTCCTTAATATGAGTAATATTCTTTCAAAGTGCATTGCTATTTCCTCTGAATTTGGAGGCTTCGAATGTGTCTATGGGGCAAAGTTATAATTAAAGAGAAAGTGGAGGGCATTTTATAAACAAGAGACATTCGCAGGATTTTGGAGTGACAGATTTCGAAAGAAACATCATTTTCCCCTTTCAAATTAAATGTACCAAATGTCCTATAAGTACTAAATGAAAATTCTTCCTTTTGCATTATCATTTCATATGGGACAATTTTTTCTACGCTCTAAGTCCCTTGTTTTCTATTGCACCAATGCATATTATAAATTTATAACATATTTTTTTATAACGAATTCAAGACTTGCCCGACGAATCCTCACAACCCACAATGAATTCCCAGTAAACTCATGGGACAAGTCCTCCAACCACATATGCTAATCCTTGGGTTAATACTATAGGATTATTGACTCTCTATACATATGACCCTAGTATATAATCATATGGCTTAATTAAGTATTTGTTGGCATCATGATATTTAATTCTTTCACAATTTCTAGTATTTATTATATCTACTTGATGAAATATATTATTTTAATCATTTAGTTTCCTCATATGTATATCCATTTGTGCACAATATATGTTAACTATTTAATATAAAAAAATTAACAAAAATTCACTGCGTAATGCGTCAATGTCAACTAGTTAAGAATTTACTGGAAGACAGCTGAAAGTTGAACAAGGCGACCAAATTACGGCCTGCTAAAAGCATAAAATTGCTGCAACTTGAGAAACCTGGATGTCTATATTGGGAATTGGAGTATGTCCTAAAAGTAATATGTTATTAGTTTTGTAATATGACATGTATTTCATTATAATACGAGACAGTTTTGTTATTGTGTAAATTATAATGAAATACATGTCATATTACAGAACTGATGACAGATTATCTCTAGGGCATACATCAATTTTCAACGGTCTTATACTAAAATAATTAAATGATCATATCGACAATAACGCAAAAGCAATTTCCATCGAAATTATCACAATATAAATTTATTCTTTCTCTATAACGTTTATAGTATGGTATTACATGCTTTCCCTCGAAATAAAAATATTTTAGATTCTATTCTCTCTGAATACAACTCTAGTACGCGGTGTAGCTCCTATTTCTTATATTTTTTAGTAAGTTAATTCACCTCCTTTTGATATCCCATTTACCTTGAGTTTTTAGGGCATTGAAATTTTTGAAAAAGAAAGTGATTTTTCAAATTAACAATAAAATATCAATTTCATTCAAAAGCTTATTTGTAGACCACTATGAGTTGGTTTAAGCAGTTCGGTATTTATTTTCCTTATACATTGAAAAAAATATATAGTTAAAGATTTTTACCTCTTAGTGGGCTGACTCGACTTGAATTATATTAGTCGGGGCCCGTTAAACTTCTAGATACCAAGATACACACCAAGAAACTGAAAAAAGAAACTTACTCGTGGAATTTAAGGCATTGTTGCCATATAGAAAGCAAAGAGAGAGCGAGGCTCTCCATTCTCTTTGTCTTTTCCTTCATTTTTCTCCACTTCAAACATAGAGCAGCTAATTTTTATATGCATTTTTGCCTCTAAATTAAACGTATAAAAACTTATAAGGAAAGAGTTAAAAGAGAACATGACTATGCTTGTCTAAAATAATAAAATAGATAGATATTTATAAATATTCAACTAATGGTTAAAATTTTTACTTATGTATAAAATTACCTATGATGTAAGACAGAAATTTTCTGAACATATTTTGTGACCTAAGCAACCCTCGCATAAACTCAAAATGGAATCACTTAGCTGACTAGGGTCACTCGATGATCTCACTTAAAAAAAAAATTCTCAATGACATTATGCATGTATTCTCAACTTATTTGTTGGGAATAACAATTTCGTTCGAGTATTGATTTAGTCTTGACAACAAGATACTTTTAGTGAATTTCAAACACTGATTGTAGGTGAAATTCCACCTATTGATGTTTCAATTTATTATTGACCTACACCCTTATGATTTTACAATTAAGAAAAATTTAGTTACGTGAATTTCATGGTGCATTGGGTCCTCTGATTGGGGAAAATTGCGCTTGTGGTACAAAATATTTGGTTAGATTTCACGCTAGGTACAAAATCTTTCTTTTTAATAATTTGATACAAAATTTTCCAAAATATTGCAATTGGCACCGTTATTTGTTTTGTCAACTACCCATTGATGCAGTCATTATTTCCGACATGGCATTTGACATGTCATTTGGCATCCAACTTGGTAAAAGAAATATAACAAAAAATTCATTTTAAAAAAAATTAATTAAAGAAAATCTATATATAAATATAATATCAAAACAAAAAAAGCAGGTTTAACGAAGTTGCGCCATGTGTCCTCCAAAGATTAACAAGGAGGTGCCATGTGTGAAGCCCTCGGGTCTCTATTTACTCAAATTTCACTAATCTCTTCTACCCTCTTAAATGCATTAATAATTAATGCACAAGTAAATAAGTTGATTTATAGGATAATATATTTATATCAATTCAATTTACTAAAATTATTTCCATTTTTCAATTTAACAACTTTTAAAAATTTCTATAGCAATATTAAATATAATTAAAAAATATATAAAAAAAAATAATACAAGTGAATTGATCTAAGACTTCATACAATTTAGTAATAAAGATATCTTTTGAAATTCGATTAATTATAATTATTTTCTTTTCCAGTTTTTGATTCTACAAATGCTTCCGTTTGGTTTCGCAATCGAATTTTATGGCTTGTTTGGTTTGCAAATGTGATTTTAAAATCACAACTTTAACTTAATTCTACCCACAACAAAACAAAATAACTCATACAAAGTCAAAGGGTGAACCCCATTTATACCACTTTTTTTCACAAAAAAACAAAATAACTCATACAAAGTCAAAGGGTGGATCTCATTTATACCACTCTTTTTCAAAATCAAAATCTGATTTTAAAATTGTACTTTGAAACCAAATGCAGCATTAAAATTTTAACTCTAACTTTAACTCTACTCACTATCCAACAAAAATTAACTCTTTAAAGTAAAAAAGGTGGGCCCCATACATAAATCCACATACAACTTCATTATACTCAATTCAATTTTTAATAATAAATTCTCTCAACTATTCATTACTTTTTCATACTTTTTCTCATAATTCAACAATATAATCATTACAATCAAATTAAAATCAAAACTCAACTCTACTCAACTCTAAAACCAAACACACCATTTTAATATTCTTGAAACTGTGATAAGATTTTTCAGTTTAAAAAGGACAATGATGTATTTTTCTAAATTTTTTCCCACGAGTAATTGCTTACATAATTGAAATTGTAAGAAGGTTTGGAATATTAAAAACCTATCACAAGTTCTATGTTAATATTAAATATATTTAGAAATTAAAAATGACGTTAAAAGAATTTATTTATTTAAAAGTTCATTAAATGAATGGAATAAATTTAGTATCTCTTTTTATTAAATTTACTTACAGTTGAAACATTTAATTTCTATGTGTAACTTATTATTGCATAAAGGATGTAAATGCAAATATCTTTTACTATTTTGATAATGAAAATTAAGAATTTTTTAAAAACTAAAATGTATTAATTAATTACTTTAATTAAAATAATTGTTTTCCTATGATTTTACTATTCTCATTTATAAAATATATAAATTATTACTTTTTAAGTGAGTAATATAGTTTTTTTATGTAAATAAAGTATTTAATAGAGGAAATCTGATAGGATGAATTTGGCGTTATTTGTTCATCATTATTTTGACGATTATCAAAGAGTTAATTTTACAATTATAAACTTCAATAGTTTTAAAGGCTGTGTGTAAGAAATTATGAAAATTCCTGCCACGTATAACACTTCCGTGCAATGCGCGGGTGAAATGTCTAGTTAAAATTAATTCCCTTCTCTCACTCCTCCGTCTCTCTCTTCTCTCTCTCCCCAGATCTGTCTCTCTCGCATCTCGCATCTCTCCTCTCTCTTCCTCCTTTTATTTTATAAAAGCAAATAAATAATAAAATAAAGTAAATTAAAAAAATTGAACCCATCGTCTTCATTTGCTACCTCTAATTGAACCCATCATCGTCATCTTCATCTGCTACTTCTTCCTTCCGAGATAGAGGAAGCTCGGGATCCTTCGCCCACATTTTATCGGTACATATGTACAAAGAAAGAGATTGGAATCGGGGGTAGGCCGCTCTTGCCAGCGATTAGGGGTGTATGTGAGAATAGACGATGTGCAAATGGTTTGGGCTCGGCTTGATGAAAGCTCGAATTTGACTTGATCTTATTGAGCTCGAGCTTGGCTAGGCTCAAGTTCGCCAGCGAAACAAGCCAAACTGAGTTCAATAGTATTTGACTCGAAAGGCTCGTGAGCCTAAACGAGCTTTTTTATTTTAAATATCCAACGGGCTTACAAGAATTTGGGCTCGTATGCATCCTAAAAGCTCAAGCTGATAAGATGTAAGTCTCAACCCACTTATAAACCCATAATTATCTTTGTATATTTGCAATGTGAGATCTAAGGATCCTTGACACCCTCCCTCACGTGCAACGTGAATTTATAGCTAGGATGAGGTCGAACGAGACACGAAGTCAACACGCTAGCAAGCGCAGTGGCGCATAGAGTGATGCGTAGCGTGAGCATGTAGATGCGAAGTATCGCATAATCAGCATGTTGGCATGGGGTTTGGGTCTATCTCTGATACCATGTTAAATATCCAACAAGCCTACAAGGGGTAAGGCCCGTATTTATCCTAAAAGCACAAACTGATAGAATGCGAATTTCAACCCTCTTACAAACCCAAGATTATCTTTCTATATTTTTAATGTGGGATCTAAGGATCCTTGACATTTATTATATATTTATTATTAATTGTTACTGCCTAGACCCACTGCCTAATAATAATGATAATAATTTATTTTTTAGAAAAATAATAAAATTATACAATTGGTATTTTTTTGAAATCGATATCGTTGGATTGTAGTTTGTACTATATTATTTTTGTTAAAAAATAGTATTTAGCTAAAAATTCAATAGTATTCGGTTCGAAAAAATCGTGAAGCTAAACGAGCCGAACTCAAGCTCGGATGTTTAGGCTTAATCAAGCTCAAGCCCAGGCTTGAGCTCAAGAGCACATTGACGAGCCAAGCTTGAACTTTGTAGATTCAAGCTCGACTAGTTTACACCCTTTACTGGCGACCCCACTCCCCGACCCACGTTGCTGGTGGGTCCAAAACCAACGCGACAACCTTTGTCGGGGGTGAGGTCGCTGATTAGGGTCTCTTGCCCAGATCTCTCTTTCATCCTTCCTATCTAGATCGATCTCAGCCTCCACTAGAAATTCTCTTTTTTTATATTTATATTTTTTATTTCGACTGTATTTGGTGTCCCCACTTCTAACCGAGCTCTGTCAGAGAGGTGAGGTTGCCGACGGGGTGCCCCCTCCTCGACCCAACCGAGATCTCTCGAGAGATATGGAGTTTTAGATCTTCGAGAAATGTGAAACCAGTCATGGATGAGGCACCCCCGCAGGTGACCCCACTCCTCGACTGAGCTTGACGGGCTCAAACCTTACCGGCTATGGTGTGCGGGTCTGGGTATACTGTATTTTTCTGAGATACCCGGATCCTACCTTGTAGATGACCGATTCCGAGAATTTGAAACCAGACCCTACCCTATTAAATTATAGAACTGGATCCTACCCGGAACATGTAGTATACTATAGGTTCCGGGTACCCGTATGGGACCTGTAAATTCTTTTTTTTTTTATTCTTTCCGTGCAATCATTATAACATTCTAACTAAAGAAAATGATCAAATCAATTCGTTCACTGATCTAGTCTAACCAACAAAATCAGAGCGATATGATTCTTATAAACAAATATCAAATAATTACAAATCAGACCAAGAATGATAAAAAGCAATGGCCGGAACGGTAGGTTGGATTAGGCTCAAGAGGAGCAGCACCTGAAAGAAAAGCATGGGGAGTCGTAGCGGCCAGCGGCAGCGCAACAACTATCATCGTGGGCAGGAGCAGTAAAGTAGAGGAGTAGTGGCTCACTGAGGTGTGTATTGCGGACTGTGGAGCAAGACAAAAACGAGGGGGGCTCGGGGAATCTCAACCTGGTGCTGTTGTCGAAAGAGATCTACCATGTGAAGGGTCGGGAAGCTCCGCTATTAGAGGGGGAGGGGTTCAAGGCTCAAGGACGCTTTGTTCTTGTGGGGTGAAAGGTGATTGACTTATGCGTGGTGAGTGTGCTCGGGTTTTTTCTCCGATTTGATATATTAACATTATATACTATATATAAATTAATTATAATTTCGATTCTGGGTACCCTGTACAGTGGAATTAGAACCGGAACTAGTTTCACTGATGCTTCACATTGTTACCTGGACTCTACTATATTTTTCTTTGGATCTACCTAAAATTTACCCGTTAGGGTAGTTTCTTACCAGTTTCGGATATACCCGGTACTCATGCACACCCTATTACCAGCAAGCTCGGTAGGGAATGAGGTCGTTGGCCGGGGCACCCCCTCCCTTGATACAATCGGGAAAAAAGAAAGTAGACAGAAGAGGGAGAAAAAGGAGAGAGAGGGCTCCAACGACGGCAGTGGGCAGAGGTAAGGGGTCGGCTTCGTCAAAAACTTTAATGACGGCTGGGCAGTAGGCAGAGAGAGTCTGGTAAAGGAGAGGGGAGAGAGGGGAGAGAGGGGAAGAGAGAAAGATGGGGTTTTTCTTTTAATTTCATTTAAAAATTTTAAAAAGTGAATAATATATTGTTCTGTTTGCTCCATGTCGATTGCTTAACTGGCAGGTTGGATGCCATGACTAAAAATAGTAGTTATGTTAATAATGGAAAATTGATGGAATATAATTGATTTATACTAAATTGTTAGGGGAAAAAAAAGTTATCCAACATGAAATATGGCAAAAGTTTTGTATCATTGGGACATCTTCCCCTTGATTGGGAGTAAATTTCGGATGGGAGTAAATTTCGGGGGGAAGCGGAACAAGGTGAGGCTATCAGTCTGGCTGGACGGCTTTGCTTAATTGGGTCTCGTAGTCCGAGGGAGGCTGCTTTTTTCTCTTACTTTCTTAGGTTTCTTGTCTTTTTATGTGGGGGAAAGAGAGAAAAGAGTCGTTGGAATGGAGATTGATTGGGCTCGCTTCGCTTCCCACGTTGGGGCCTAGTCAGCCTCTCCTCTCTTGCCCTTTTCTTAACAGAAGTCTCCTTGTACTAACCTGAGATACACATGTATATAATCAGGAGAGGAGACAACCTAACCCAACATAAAGACACTTGGTAAAGAAAATAACAAAAAATTTATCCTTTTTCAAGAATATATATAGAAAATTTGTCATATTGAGTGCAACAAAACTATTCTTGTCTTTATAAAAACTTGAAACTATTCTAATTCCACAAATTTACAAGATTTTTTCGCGCTAGCGAGCAGCGTAAATTACAATATGCTAGTGCAAAATGGTGTATTAAGTGGGCACACTTGCCTTCGCCTTTTACTCAAGAGATTGCAAATTTAATTTTCATGATGGAACTGTCTGTACTACTTTATTAACTATTAACAAGTCTATTTATTATATTAGGTACTCAGACTCTCTAGTAAACGAAAAATTAAGATATGCTAAGAGTTCTGGTTTGATTTTGAGCATGCATTGGGATTTGTAGACATATCTCATGGCCCGACTTAATTCATAAGGCTGTATTTGACATTCAGGGAACTTTACTAATCCCATATTATATATATCTAGGATAGAATATGCAATCAAAATACTTCTTCCATTGAATTATTAATCAACTAAAACGTAAAAGAGTCGTTGACAGAAGTCGATTGCAAGGAAGGAAAATGCAATGGAGATTGTCATGATAAAATAAGTTTTATGTATTCTTTTTTTTTTGGGTGAATAAATAAGTTCTATGTATTTTCTACACAAGTATGGAGCTTTTATGGTGACATTATATCAACGTATCATGATCTTTCTCCGCCTTTGCATGAGATCTAACCATAGAGAATAAGGGATTTTGCTCCGCCATTGACAATATTGAAATTTGAGCGCGTCGCGATGACATGTTACCTAAAAAAATTCTTATGGTATACAAAATTGACTTGTTATATAGAATAAGTAAAAGATATACTATTCAAACAAAAAAATAAAAATAAAAGATATACTACAGACATACTCCACTACATTAATTAACTAATTAATTAAAAAAAATCCATGCATTGGAAAGGATCTTCTGCGATTATGTTGGGTTAGGAATCTAAAGGACAACATCAAGAAGCTTTGGTCTTAAAATGAAAAGCAATGATCAACACCCTCAAACTGCCATCATAACTTCTTATACGGGACCCATTCACTTTGGAAAAAACCAAGCTAATGTGACTAGCATGACTGCAGTTTTTAACTGTTATCTAATTATAGGATGTTCACAAGTTCTTATTTCATCTATTCGGTTAGTGCGTAATGCCATATTTACCTGCAAATGCAAAGGTTAAATTTGGAATTTACCCATATAAAGAATCTGTTTGAATAAATTATCGGACTCGAAGTGTGGGACTAGAAACATGCCCTTGTAACATAGCGAACCGTATTGGATTCCTGCCTGGATGAACTTTAAAGATGTGAAGATTTATATCTATTTCTTGGCAAGAGAGAAAAAGGAATGTCTCGATCGAGGATTTTATTTTAATGAAACAATAAGTGAAGCCATATCCCAAAAATTAATGGAGCAGACAGCAGAGGTTGTTCCTGAAATTTAATGTGCATGACTGACTGACTGGAGCAGTGAAATTAATAACGAAGGGGAGGGCGAGCAACGGTCAAATTCCCTTTGGATGTTCCTCAAGGGGCAATTTTGGCATTATGCCAAATAGTTAACGGCCACTTTTCCATCTGTTTATTAAATAAACAAAAAGCAAACCTCTCTTTACATTTTCTCATATTACTTAAGTGGAGGAGAAGAGCTTGAACTTGCTCCTTTCTTCTTCATCTTCTTCCACCTTTCACACTAACTCCACTATCCCTTTCGCTCCTTTTTCAGCTTTTCCTCATTTTGATTCCGTCGTCAGATCACTTTCCTCCCTTTTGCTTTCCCTACTACCCACGAGGCTTTCGCTGACTCTGTTGGCTCCGTCCCGTCTCTTTCGGGTCGTTCTGTGAGGATTGTTATTGCCGGTTTCGGGTGCGAAGGCGGAGAAGCGAGAGTGTTCCTTTCGGTGGTCAATAATGGCGGAGGCCCCGAAGCCCGAAGAAATAAGCCACCCTCCCATGGACCAGCTTCAGGGACTAGAGTACTGCATAGACTCAAACCCTTCATGGGGTGAGCAGTCTTCTTCATCTTCTTTTGCTCTTGCTATTCCATTTTCAAGCCGGACATCAGTTCCCGCTGCTCTGGAACCAAAAGTGGCATTTGTTTTCGGATTCCAGTTATTCTAGTTTTTTGAATTCTGTTTCAGCACATGAAAAGCTCGGCCCTAGCCAGTACTTGCTTCATATACATTTCAGTCCCCATTTCAACATAGTTTCGGTGTAAAACCTTAGCTGATGACTTCCATATAGTTCTACTAAAATACGGGAATGGCGTTTGAAAGCTTGAGCCTGCCAATGTTGGAGATGTGGAGGCTTACTGCCTATAACGTGTCCCGTAAAATGGAATGACATTATAAATTTGTAAGCTCGTAGTTTCTCACTAATAAAAAAAAAGATTAGTAGTTTCTTTAGCCTATCAAAAGAACCACGGGTCCCCGGTTTAATACCGCTTGAGGAAAGTGTGTCGGAATTATACAAATTGCTTAGCATGATCCTCGAACATATACGCCTCTCGGAATATAAATTTTATTTGCTTATTGATTTAGATCTTGATAGAATATGTGGGCTTGTTTTGTGAAACAGGGGAGGCGATAGCTCTGGGGTTCCAACATTATATTCTGGCATTAGGAACAGCTGTGATGATCCCTTCCTTTCTAGTCCCATTAATGGAAGGCAGTGACGTGAGTTTTCGGTTTTTCACATGATTTCCTTTCGCTTGACAAGGGTTTTCGTGTCTCAGTGCGGTAAACATGACCAATGACATTTCCCATTTCTCCGTTTAATGATTCCAGGGAGATAAGGTGAGAGTGGTTCAGACACTGCTCTTTGTCCAGGGAATCAATACGCTTCTGCAGACATTGTTCGGGACCCGTTTACCGGCTGTGATCGGCGGTTCTTATGCGTTCATGGTCCCAGTTATATCGATAATTCATGACTCCTCCTTGAGGAGGATTGAGGATCCCCACTTGGTTAGTGAAGCCATCGTAGTCCTGCTTACTCAAATGCTCTAGGGTATCGAAATGATTAATTAGTTCTCGTTCTGTTAATTCATCTTATTTGTAAGCTTTATTTTTAAATAGCAGTTGTCATTAGAACATGGAGCTTTCTACTTTTGGTAAGGCAAATCAAAATGGAATGACCAAGTAGTCGCAGTTTTGGGTAACATTTGTTTGTATCAGACATGATATAGATGAAAATATTCCATAGTATGGAATCTATGGATGGATTTAAAGTTGTATCTGCCAATTAACTAATTCTGAGTTTATTTTGTTTAGAGATTTCTTAGTACAATGAGAGCAGTTCAGGGCGCATTAATCGTAGCATCAAGCATTCAAATCATTCTTGGTTACAGCCAGATGTGGGCGATATGTTCCCGGTTCTTCAGCCCACTCGGGATGGCTCCTGTAATTGCACTGGTGGGCTTTGGCCTATTTGATCGAGGTTTCCCTGTGGTACGTTAAATTCTACGTTTTTTGAGTGTCAAACAAGACAACTGAAGCTGAGAATTGAATGTCTTCTCTTGAATCTCAAGGAGTAAAGCTTTCTTTTATCAGGTTGGACGCTGCGTGGAAATCGGCCTCCCAATGTTTATTCTATTCATAATATTTTCCCAGGTAAAAATCATCCAATCCTCCATCCAAGAATCAGACAATTTCTTGTATTCTCCATTTACATTACGAATATTTTCTAGCAATCAAATTGTTCCAATATTTTATTTGTGGTTTTTGTTCTGTGTCATGCAGTACTTGAAGAACTTTCAAACAAAAGGTCTTCCGATACTTGAGAGATTTGCACTCCTTATATCAGTCACCGTTATTTGGGCATATGCCCACCTCTTGACTGCGAGTGGGGCCTATAAGCATCGTCCCGTACTTACAGAAGTAAACTGTCGGACTGACAGGGCAAACCTCATATCTTCTGCTCCATGGTAATAGATTTGTTTCTTCTCATGAGTCCATAAAAAATATAGCAATCCTGCACCACACGAACATTACCTTGCGCAATGTTTGTGCAATTGATGTTATCAGATCTTCCCTGTTTCGGAAGTAGAATGCAGAATACTAGAAGAGTAACCTGAAATTTCGGGAACTATCTTTTGATCTAATTGTTTCAAAATGATCTAACTAAATCTATTCCACCTCGATTATTGACGTGACTCATTTCAATTTATTGATCTGTTATTAATAAACAAGATTTTGATGCTTATTCAGGATAAAGATACCATATCCTCTCCAATGGGGCGCACCAACCTTCAATGCTGGCCATGCTTTCGGGATGATGGCTGCTGTTCTGGTCTCATTGGTCGAGGTACAAGTCATTAAAGCAAAACAGCATTAGAGACTTTCCTTCTGATGGATCGTAGTGATAAAAATGAATGACCCCTTGCTTGTTTTTCAGTCTACAGGAGCTTATAAGGCTGCATCTCGACTAGCTAGTGCAACCCCTCCTCCAGCTCATGTCCTTAGCCGTGGAATTGGGTGGCAGGTCAGAATTTGTATAAAGCTTTTATAGTTTTTGGCTGGACTAGGCACAATTTGAAACTGAATTTCCCCAATCTAGAGAAAGGAAAATAGGATGTCTGTCGAAAGACTCATACAAGGTTTCTCAAACAGGGAATAGGTATCCTGTTGAGTGGCATGTTTGGGACATTGACGGGCTCCACAGTCTCCGTGTAAGCAACCTTTCTCAGTTTCTGTATTCTGGTATTACAAAATTTAGACGTTCTTGACGCAGTAAAGCTAATTCTCGGGGAATGAAGACAGTGAAAATATCGGTCTTCTTGGGAGCACCCGGGTTGGGAGTCGAAGGGTAGTCCAAATTTCTGCCGGCTTTATGATCTTTTTCTCAATGTTAGGTGAGGTTAAAAGACTTGCTCAAATTTTGCTTCAGCAATCTAAAGTATCTAACTCTATCTTTACTCTATCTTTCTATCACCTAAGGAAAATTCGGTGCGCTCTTTGCCTCGATACCCTTCACAATATTTGCTGCCGTATACTGCGTTTTGTTTGGTCTTGTCGGTAAGTCATCATGATTGTTTGGAATGTATTCTTTGTTCATGTTAGTATTTCTATTTCTAGTAGTGGTAGGATGCTGATAATAGTGTTCCTTGTTTCATCATAGCATCTGTGGGATTGTCGTTCTTGCAATTTACGAACATGAACTCCATGAGGAATCTCTTCATCACGGGAGTGTCACTGTTCATGGGGTTGTCTGTTCCTGAATACTTCCGGGAATACACCGCCAAGGCCCTTCATGGTCCCGCTCACACCAGCGCTGGATGGGTTAGCATTTCTATTTTTATCATAATACAATACGACATTGACGATCTTGAGACCCATCATGTTCTTTTGTTAAAAGCAATAACTGGTCTCTCTGACTCTTCTCCCCTCTCTCCATCTCGCAGTTCAATGACTTCCTGAATACCATCTTCTTCTCGTCCCCCACCGTTGCCCTCATTGTAGCTGTCTTCTTAGACAACACACTCGACTACAAGGACAGTGCACGGGACCGGGGAATGCCGTGGTGGGCCAAGTTCCAGACATTCAAGGGAGACAGTCGAAATGAGGAGTTCTACACTCTTCCGTTCAATCTCAACCGTTTCTTCCCGCCATCTTGAGGTCATTCGTGTGTTACCCCAAGGAAGAGAGTTGAAGAGGAAAAGCATCATTTCCGGAGTAAGGAGTGGTCTTTTTATATGATGATGAGTAAGAAGGAAGAGCGAGCTAGAGAGAGTTGCCAAAAATTGTGAACTGGGTTTTGTTATGTATATATTTGACCCTTTTTTTTTCGGTAGATTAACGGGGCCAAGACCCAGAGAAAATCAAACTGTGTAAGGCGGGATTTAGCAATCCCGAGATGTCTCCTAACAAGAAGTCACCTAAGCCGTTAGGAACAAAAATTTAAAGAATGACCGCCCACGGGAAGAGAGACGGCCCGCCGAGCTAACCAATTCGCGCACTAGTTACCTTCATGGAGAGTATGCCGAATTAGCACCTCCCAATCACGCGCAATGAGCCTCTTAATGTCCTCCAACAAAAACCTGAATTTAATTCACATTTTTTTGGGATTAGCATAATGAATTTAATTATTTTTCTCTCTCCATTCTTTTTTTTACTCTACAGAATGAGACTTCAGGGACCACAACACACTCTTTTCCCTGCAGAGAAGAAGTGAATAAGAATACGATTGCACGAACTGGACAAATTAAGATATCATGTCTAGCAAAGAGAGACTTCTTGTGACATCGAGCGGTACAGGCCGGTTAGAACTCACAAGGTTGCAATATCGAAGGGGGGAATTTTGCCCTGATTCTACTTTTCTAGCCAGTTTTTCTGACTATATGTTTGGGTCGATACATGATTAAGCAAGGCCACATATTTTTAGAGAAAATTCGGGAATGTTAGACATGACAATTTTACGTATTGGACTGGATATCTCTAGTAGAATCGGTGGGTCTGATGCAGAAGTAAGGTTCCATATTTCATAGAGAGACATGAGCCGGCATGAGCTTTCTTTGAGCAGCAGGGTGGAGGGCTACGTTATTTAACTGTGGGCTTGTTTGGATTGTGGATATAATTTTAGAATCACAATTCTAACTTAACTCTACCCACTACAAAATAAAATAATTCATACAAAGTCAAAGAGTGGACCCCATTTATACCACTTTTTTCCACAACAAAACAACATAACTCATACAAAGTCAAAGGGTAGGCCCCATTTATTCCACTCAAAATCAAAATCAAAATCTAATCCTACTATGAAACCAAATGCAACATTAGCCTTCTGTTGTGTATTGTAAAATTCTATTGGGCCTATAAGCGATTGGACCCATCTCCAACCCAAAAGCTCGAGCTTATAGATTGTAGTACTCAATCTCTTATAAACCCATTAGATTTTTCTTAGTTTTTTCGTGTGAGATTTTTTACGCTCAACACCTGCTCTCACGTGGCAACGTGTGGCTTTAATATCCACCTATATGTACCACATGGACTAGAACAACCTGCCCTCAAGAACTAATTAGGAGCCGGGACTAGACTTCCATGCTCGGGAGGAGGGGGGACGACAATTGACAATAAGGCCACGCTTGGGCCAGACTAAGATAAGGCGGGTTTTTCTCCGCACTCAGATTTCAAAGAGACCATGAGCTCCACACTCGGGCTAAACATGGGCGCACTTCGACTGCCCATCGACAAATAGACATTTCAAATGGCCGGATGTGAACCCACACACATGCGCGTGAAAGCATTATCTGTTCTGATACCATGTAAAATTCTACTGGGCCTATAAGCGATTGTAGCATGTGATTATAATACTTTTTTCTGCTATAGAAGCCCGATACATGTTTATTGAGCTTTTATCGCACAACAGTGTTTTCATTTTCCTCTGCGTTATCCATAGGTCTAACACTATCATGTAGTAGTTCATTTTGTAAAATAATTAAGTTGATTGACTTGTGCATGCTTTGAGACTTGATCGGGGACTCTAAAAACATGACGGTATATGTCTATATCAACTACATTTTGCAAGAAGCAAGAGTGTCTAAGGAGAGCCATGTTCAAGTCGGGTAGGTTCCACGAAAAGATGACCGAGAAGGAGGAGGTTGATCTGCATTGGCTGGAAAGGGACATCATTAAGACGACGACTTGAGGGGACTGCCTGAGAAGTACAGCGTTCATTGAGGTCATCATATAAATTCTTTTATTTATATATAATAACTTGCCTGCACTATGAGCTTTGGTACAAAGACATGGAATGGTATGTTCCTCTAACTCCAGATGAGAAATATAGTTTGACGATTGTAAGAATACCCTGCTGTTCTTGCTCCGTCTTTCTTAGACAACATTTCTGAAAATCAGCTCTGATTTTTTTGAGGTGGGCCAAGGCGTGAATCGTGTAGACCCTCTCTCCAAGTGATTCCTTGAAGCTGTATAAACCCAACTCGAGAACGGACGATACGCAATCTTTCTTGGCATTGAGGTCCTCTCCATGTCCCCACAATCTAGCATGTGCAATTTCATCCTCACCACAAGGAAACGAGCCACTCACCCGTTCCCTAATGGTTAAAACTCCTGCAAACATGTCATCCGTTGGCTTCTTTCCGGTGAAGGTCTCCGTCAGCAGGACTCCATAGCTGTAAACATCTCGCTTTGTCGAAGCAATTCCTTCCGATTCATATTCTGTTACACATTGATTTTGTCTTGCATTATTACTATTCAAAATAATGGTATATGAGAGGTTCGGTAGAATCGGTGGTCCCCCCCCCCCCCCCCCCCCCTTCAGACTCAAGGGACTCGACAGTGAAAAGCTAAGGCATAAGCTCACTATATTGGAGACCTGTCTAAATCACGAGATGCATTTTACGTGCTACGTAACATGCTTTCTACTACTTGCTCTGCTTCTTGACATGGAAAAAATGAGCAATGGAAAAGCTTCTCCTCAGTTTTCCATAACTTGATAGAGCCAAATCTGAATCGGGATATTGTGCCCGTATTGTGAAATTTAGGGAACTAGAGAACTGAGATTACGTGGTGCCATGTACCCGATGGTTGCCAGCGTTTTTGTGAGTGTCATCGAATCATCGCCACCCCGGAGTTTGGCGAGGCCGAAATCAGTCACGTGTACGACCCATTTCTCATCCAATAACTTCAGACTTCAACGGACTTTGAAAGGGCATTTCCGTCATTCTACGTACCTTCCCCTTCTTCTTCCCGCCACGAGCTGATCTCCCCTTCAACTACTTCCCCCAGTCCCTCATTTTTCAAGAGACAGGATCCATTTCCACAGCAAAGAACTTCCTTCCCCGGAGAAGATGGATCTATGGAAGCGGATGAGGTTCTTCACTTTCATGCTCCTCGTTTACACCGCCACCCTGGACCCCAAATGGCCGAACCCGACAAGTTGTGAGGTTCAAGCCTTCTCGGGATGTCCATTCTATCATCACCGCCTGAGTCCTGCTGTGATCCGGACCCTTGGAGGATGACTCCACCGACGGAGGTGGCCTTGAGTATAATTAGTATTGGAAGTATCGTTCGTGAGATGGTCCAGGACTTTTAACGAGTCGACCTTGCGTCATCCCAACTCTTCTCCGGCTAGCATTCCACGACTGCTTCATTGAGGTGGGTGTGTCATTTCACCTCTGTGTTCTTTCGTAGGAAATTTTCCTACGCCAGCTTTCCCCCTCATCGATTGCTTGTAGAGATTGGAAGCGTCTTTGTTGGTTACTGGACTGCTTGTATTAGGATCTCGTTGATTCTATATTTCAGAGAAAAAGATTGTTGAGCGAGCTTCTTTAAGTTCATGAGGTTTTCATCGTGTTTTTGCATGATATGGTCATCTGGCCCCGAGCCTTAAACCCATATTATGCATTCTTGTGATTCGATTATCTTATGATTCCATTCTTTTAGCATATATTTATACTTCAACATGATTTTCTTGGTCTCTGTTAGTGGAGGATGAGTTTGTTCTTATTTATCAGAGTGTCCTTTGTTAAAGGATCAAGTATATGTTCTGGGTCGATTCGGTTATAGAATTAGTTTCTTCTCATGCTCTTTGATTTCGTTCTATATAGTCGTCAATTATCTGGCGCAACTTTTCTCGGCTTTATGGTGATTTTTTCTTATTTGTGTGGGCTGTAACATAGGGATGTGATGCCTCTATCTTGCTGGAACCAATTAATGGAATGGCATCGGAGAAAGATGAGTCCCCCAACAAACTGTTGAAGGGCTATGACATAATAGAAGTTGTTACGGACCTTTGAATAAGGTTGAATCCACGTGCGATCCTCTTACTCGATCAACCTACAAAAGGGGAAGATCGGGATGGTGGCCCGATTTCCCTCTCCGACGCTCGAATGAACCAGGGTTTCACGAGAGTAAAAGTATCTAATCCCCTAAACAATTGATGTACCTTGATATTTACAGATGATAGCTAAGATATCAGTTACCTTATTTTACGAGATCCTCGATATATTCCCTGAATATCACATTTCGATCAATTAGGAAACTGGCCGTTGAGCCTCCATGCCCCCTCTGACAATCATCCCATTTCGCTGACTGGACCCAGCTGGATAGGGCCAGAGTCTGCCCTTTAATGGGCTTCTTCTGCCTACACGGCTCATAATGTTTCAGGTCCAAAACCCGGTACCTAACAGAAGCTATAAAGTTCGAGATTGAAAGTGCCCCAGAACAGTGCCATGTGCGGACATTTTGATCTTGGCTACTTGGGAACCCCTTCTTACTGTAAAACATTCTCACCCTTATTATTTCTATGCAATGATTGATTTCTTTGGTTTAATGATGATTCCTGAGAAATGCATTAATTGCAGGTTGGTGGTCCATTCTATCCTCTACAAACCTATTGGGAATGGATGTGCTCAACCAAACAATAATACAACGATTAATCTTCCTCCCCTACTAGTGTAATCGAGATAAGAACTAATCAAATCAACCAACAAGCAGTAAAGAAAAGAACACCAAGAATTTTTCGTGGAAAACCCCGATGTGGGGAAAAATCACGGGACCAACTCCGAATCAACGATCCACTATGAATGAAGGTTATACAATGTCTTTCATTAAAAGTAAACCCTTGGATCACCAAACTCAAGAGAAATACTCTCTTGGATCAACCAAACACTAAATTCGTCACTCACACTGGCTGGTTCACAAAGTCAGCTGAAACAGTATCTACAGAGCTCGAATAGAAATTCTGACCGTTCAGAACTTAGCTCCACACGTCGTGAAGCCTCTGTCAAAATTTTGTCCCAATCGGAGTTTGTTTACTCTTCCGATCGAGGTTTCATCTCTAGTTGGTCGGACTGAAATTCTGCTCTGCTGCTCTCTGTATTTTGGTGCTTTTATGTTCTGTTCTTCTCTACAGACCAGCCACTGTGCTGCAAAATAAACTCTAACAAAAGTGGGTCCTTGCCTATTATAGCCTGATAAAAGCTCAACACAATTTGAATCAAACTTCCTCCAAATTGGAGGAATACCCAACAAACTCCCCCTCCCGACTATTTGGAGGCTACGAGCATATCGGCTATACTTCGGTAAACATGAAGTTTCTCCCTAGCAAAAGGTTTTGTCATCATATCAGCTCCATTCTCATCAGTGTGCACTTTGTCTAGCTTCACCAGCTTGAACTCCAACACATCTCTAATCCAATGAAACTTAATATCGATATGCTTCGACCTCGAATGGAAAGTGAGATTCTTGCAAAGATGAATAGCACTTTGACTATCACAGTGTAGAACATACCTTTTTTGCTTCAAGCTTAACTCCTGTAAAAACTTTTGCAACCACAACATCTCCTTGCAACCTTCGGTCACCGCAATGTATTCGACTTTCGTTGTAGACAAAGCGATGCACTTTTGAAGCCTTGATTGCCATGAGATAGCTCCCCCTGCAAAAGTCATCAAGTATCCCGAAGTGGATTTCCGGGAATCAATATCTCCTGTCATATTCGCATCCGTGTAG
The DNA here is from genome assembly GCF_007655135.1 of Punica granatum. Lineage (NCBI taxonomy): Eukaryota > Viridiplantae > Streptophyta > Magnoliopsida > Myrtales > Lythraceae > Punica > Punica granatum. Next base: position 38,285,966 of record NC_045127.1, on the reverse strand, counting down.
CCCATTAACTTTGACTTACCAGTGCCAAAGTGTAAACACACCTTGCATGTTCCTCTGAGATACCTCAGAATCCACTTAACCGCATTCCAATGCTCTTTCCCCGGATTTGAGAGAAAACGACTAACCACACCAACAGAATGAGCGATATCTGACCTTGTATAGACCATGACATACATTAAACTTCCTACAGCTGATGAGTAAGGAACTTTCTTCATCTCTGCTTTTTCCTTCTCACATGTAGGACATTGCTTCAAGTTAAGTTTAAAATGAGAAGCAAGTGGTGATGAAACTGGTTTAACATTACCCATGTTGAACCGATCCAAAATCTTCTCAATGCATACTTCTCTTGAGAAAGCCAAAGTTTTCCACTTGATCTATCACGAGTGTACGGACCCGAATGTGGACTCTCGTCGGGGCCCGCATTGCGCGCTTTTGGATCGCACGGCTTGGGATTGTCCACCTTCCCGTGGGGACGCGTGACGGACACGCGTGAGAGAAGGAGTCGCCACTTATCATTTTACGACCCGAAGGTCGAGGGCGGATAAGTTACCCGGGTCTAGGGGTATGTAACACCTAGTTGTTGTTAAGGCATTGATCTGTGCGGAACCGGAAAATCTGTGTTCGGGGGCTCATGTTACGTGCGGGCCTATATCCCGCATGCCCTTTCGGTAGTCTGGTTTGCTAGGCTTGCATGTTTTATTATTTACCGCTTGAATTAAGTTGCGCTCAGCTCGTACGTTTTGACACCGAAAGTTCGACGAATCAAACAACATCGGTTGAGAAGCCGAGAGAGAAGTAAATCTGTGTGTCAGGGAATTGGTTCACAATCTTGCGTTACAGTTCATCGAACCATGGAGGTTGAATCTCTGCGTGAACCAAAACCGCGAGATCTTGGATTTACTTGTGTCTGGGCAAGCATTAGACCGATTCGATTAATTCGACTCTCGGACCGTTCACTCACCGACTGGAATTCTTACAGAACAAATGTACAAAATAAAAGTCCTTACAATGCTCTCGAAAACAATAAATACAAATTACAAATGGCCGAATTCCAGTCGACTCGCGTTCGGTTATTATTCCGCTCTAACTCACCGTGAGTTTAGGGAAAAGACCGAATAAATGAAATTCAATGCACGCTCTTACTGAATAGAGCGTTGGACCCCGTGAGTGTTGGTTAGGGCGTTGGACCCTGTGATCGATGATTAGGGCGTTGAACCCTAATATTATTCGGCCTAGGGATCAAGCTCGACCCGCATGCAAACAGGTGCGGAAAGATAACACGCAACATGTTAATAACAGACAAAGTGTTTGTTATTGTCGTGTTTACGTGAATTAACAGATTATTAACCCAGGGGTGTTTTTGCAAGCAAATGCCATATGCTAAGCAATCAAACACGTGTCAATGTTTTAGCATTCGGCTTTGGTTTGAAACTTGAAAAGGAAAGTCAAATCTCATGTGTGTGGACTGCTTTTACAGTTTTTCTGTATTGTGAAACTAAATTTTCACTGAATTAGCCAAACTCGTGTTTTGACTCTAGATTTGGAATCTAGAATTCCTCCTAACCATTATCTAGTGTTTGGTTAGGTCGAGTAAAAGGTTAATTAGCATTTTGCATGTTTTCTGACAGAGATAACCGTTCTAGTTACCCGAGTCTATGTTAGGATGACAGAAACTCATCAGTGGGATAAGAAAAGGCTATGCAGATGAACCTGCACCTGAACAGGTAGCCCGTTCTTATCCCGCACTGTTGTGTTTCTGTCATGCTAACCCTAAGGGTGTCGTTGAATTGTGAAAAGACGATTTTGCCCTTTATTTGAAAATTGTTTTCAGAAAAGGGAAAACATCGCAGTGCGGGCCACCTCGGTTTGTAGCCGGTGTCAACCAATTCCCTGGATCATCCAGGGTTGTGCAAGAACCCCGAAAAAGCCAATGAACCGGTCGATCTGCCCGGAAGTTATCTAGAAAGATCTTCTGTATCCTGACCTGAGTTACCTGGAATCAGGTGAAAATTCAAGTTGAGACACAAAAGCCCTTTTCAGACGTCCATGTTACATTGGACCGCGCGTTTCGGGTTTTGAAATTGATAAGTTTGAAAAGGGCACCAACGTCATTTGACAACTCATCGACGCAAGTTATCAGTTAATGGCCAATTCGTGTAAACCTTATCAGTGTGAAGTGGGTTTAATCATGTAAGCGTCCCGATTGACCCGTTTGTGGAATTAATGCTTAAGGTTATTGCCGAATGCATTAATTATGAAAACGATTCGTGATTCGACGACCAAAACGATTCCATAAGAATCGAGGATAATTTGGTCCAATGACCGAAACTACCCTTGTAACCGAATAGACCCGAATGAGTCATCGATACCCGAATCCATGCATGCTTTGTTTTGAAAAGACATTTCATGTGAAATTCTTGATGTAATTGAACTTGCAAATTACACGAAATCCGAGAACGGATTTAAAACGGGAAGAGGAAGCCTCATAGAACCCGAATAACTCCATGAGACTCTCGGCCTATTCTCCTTGGAGAAAGCCGAGAGATCTCATGGCTTGTATTTGGTATTGCCATGATTTAAATAACACATTCAAACATGTAAACATGCACAAACATATTATTTAAGGAATCAATAAAACAATACCGGCTTCATGCATGTAGGAAAACACAAGGAAACTCGGGAATTGAACTCGGATCGGGCTAAGAAGACTGTTCCTTGCCCGAAAGGAGCAAGAGAGCATTCGGCCACCTCTCATAGCGGGTAAACCGTGTGCTCTTTGCCTTTCCCGGGTTGGGATGTTCTTCCCAACTACGATCCAAATGTTTCCCTACATGTTGACATGTTAATCAAGGATAAACATGCATGATATAATAAGGAAATTGCATAATATTAAAGTTCAGAATTAAAATCATGCTTAAAACCCCTTATAACTCCAAAAATGCAACGAGAATGTAAAAATCCTAGCTCCTCTAAGTCGGGAATGGTCGTACCTAGTCCCGAGATGCGGGATGGGACCTTCAAGAGTCGGGTTGGACCGTTGATTGATCGGGTTTGGGCTGTTTTCCGTTGAACAGACCCGAATGGCACCAAAAAGACCCGGCTGGAATACTGAACAGACCCGACTGGCACAAGTCAGGTCGGACTTCGCCACGGAGGCTCCCGATAGAATTTTGAGGCAAGGTCGGCGGCCTTGAGTAGCCAAGGGACCCCTCTAGGTGACCGTGGTGGTCGTTTGTTCCCAGAGTTGTCGGGTAGACCCGTACAGTCTTGCAAAAATCACCCAAAACAGAGCACGTCTGGAATTTCGGACCCGACTGGCACAAAGTCGGGTCGTACGTCGCCACGGAGGCTCCCGATGAAATTTTTGAGCAAGGCCGACGGCTCCCGACTGCTAACTCACCTCCGGAGGTGGCTGCTGTGGTCGTTTTCAGAAAAGAGTCTTGGATCGACCCGATCTGCAAGAAAACCGTACAAATAGTCAGAAATTTCGACCCGACTGGGCAGTCGGGCTGTTTCTTCTTCCTGGGGTTAAACCGACGAGTTTTTCTTGGATTTCTTGACTCCTTGACACCCTAGGGTTGTGTGGGGAGGTGTTTGATGGGTTTTGGTAGCTCAAACCGACTTGGAAAGGCTTGAAACCCGATTTGTCATTTTTGACCCGAGAAGGACCAAATTTGTCCAGATTTTGTTCAAGGCTGGTTCTATGGCTTAGAGGCTTCAAACTTAAAATCTAAGCTCAGAAATGGATAGAGGGGGTCAAAAACATGTGGGATATGAAGTTTGGTAAAGTTTGGATTTAAGCGGGAATGGATTCCGACTTAAGACTTTGCCCGGTTTTTTTTTGGTTTTGCTTGTTCTTGCTGAGCTGCGATTTTGCTGAACTCCTTGAGAGTTTGAGAGCTTTTGTTTGAGTGAGAAATGCTAGAGAGAGAGTGCTTGAAGGTGTATATTTAAGTTAATGACATTTGGACAATATATAGGAAAGCTTAAATGCAAGATTAGTGAAGAAAAGTGCAATTAGGGCCATGGATTAGTGGAATCCGAATTTCTTAAGGAAATATCTAGCTCAATCCTCATCCATTGCATTAATGGAGAAGAGATAAGAGCATTGATGGCTTGGATGGGAAGTTGGAGTGTTGAATTGAAACACTTAGATATTTTGCAAAAGGAAGACAAAGGCAAGTTGTCTTCTTGGCTTGAAGAAGAAGATGACAAGAGAGGGGTGGCTCTTCTTGTCTTTGGCAAGGGAAAGAAGGTCTCAAGGGTCCCACACGGGATTGGAGGTGAATCGGGAATGCTCGGATGTCGATCGGTTACGTGTTCGAGTTCCGTGACTTGAAAGAACGTTGTATCGACAATGTGCGCGAGAAAACGATCCCGATAAGCCCAAGATTGTCAATTTTCGTGGAAGAATGCTTCGGGTGCGTACGAGGCTCGGAAGCCGTTTTTGCCCGTTCCGGGTGACCGGAGCGAAGTTAACCGCTTCTAACAGCATATCTTGTATCTGCATCCCACGTTGGTCATTTTGACATGAATTGTCAGACAACGTGAACAATTGACCCTTAAGCCGGTAATGCAAATGTGAAGCCGGAGACGTCTTAGGAGTCCGAAGTTGGATTTCTCAGATTACTTTCTGAGTTGCTTGGGCGCTCCGGAAATCAATGTGATCTCCGTTTGTCAAGACTGAATCTCTAAGGACTTGAAAAGTGTATTTGAGACCTTTAAAGCAATGCTCAGGAGGTCTAGACACATTGTGCAGTTCAGTCCGACGATTTCACATTAAGCCTTGGAGTGTGTACCACTGTGTAGCGCAGGCTTCCGGCGTCAAGTTTCCGTAAAAAGGACCTCCGGATATGCCTTTCTACTGAAAATAGCTATTTCTGCTCCTCGGAGGTTACTCGGGAAACTGAGAAGGGTTCTGCTGTCTGTTTTGCCCAATTGTGAATGTCTGCTAGAGTTTTCAGGGCAATGCAGTACGAACTTCGTTTGCCGTAATTCCATCAGACCAGTCTCCGGCAATGCTCTTCCGAAGAGGGGTATGCTTGTTTTGCCGCTCGGAAGTCATTTGAAATGTTTGTATGGCTTCAAAGAGACAATTTGAAGCATTGTTCATGCTCTGTGTGCTTGTGGGGCATGGCCAAATCTGACATTTGGAATTAACTCTTCTATGGGAAACCGGCATTTTTGGACTTCCACTGAAAAGTTGTATGTATACAGAAAGTTGTTCTGTATAGAGCAGATGATTTGCGAAATGCGTTTGAAGACACTTTTCATATGTTTGGCATCGATGTGGATTTTTGAAGTTCAATGTTGGCTATCTTCCGACGGTTGAGCGAACTATCGAAAAATAGGACTGTCCATGTGGTACACTGGAAATGCCGGTTTTGGACGTTGTTGAGCTCTCTAGCCACTCTGTTACCCTTTGGTGACTCCTAGAGTCCTTCTGTTATATGTGAATGTCTTATGCTCAATTTTGCCGACTTGAGGATGAATAGTGATTTCTGCTCTGTTAAGTCGTTTTTTTGTATTCCTGCTCAAGTCATAATCTAGACCATTGCTGATATCGTTGTTTGGAAAGGTGAGCCAAAATGGGGTGCTGACAGCTTGCCCCTCTTTGACTGCATGCTCGAGTAGAGAAGTAGTCGGGACGTACCCGACTGGGACGGACCCCTGAGCAGAGAAGTAGTCGGGACGTACCCGAAGGGGATGGACCCCTGAGCAGACAAGTAGTCGGGACGTACCCGAAGGGGACGGACCCCTGAGCAGAAAAGTAGTCGGGACGTATCCGAAGGGGACGGACCCCTGAGCAGAAAAGTAGTCGAGATGTACCCGAAAGGTTTGCAATATGCACGGAGCGCATACCGAATGAACAACATGGTTCAAAGGCGCCTACCCAATGGACTTGCGGGGTGCGGGGCGTTTTGCCAGGCGGGTTTGCGGGGTGCGGGGCGTTTTGCCAGGCGGGTTTGCATGGTGCGGGGCGTTTTGCCCGGCGGGTTGGATGGTGCAGAGAAAAGTAGTCGGGACGTACCCGAAGGGGACGGACCCCTGAGCAGAAAAGTAGTCGGGATGTACCCGAAGGGAACGGATCCCTGTACAGAAAAGTAATCGGGACGTACACGAAGGGGACGGACCCCTGTGTAGGAAAGTAGTCGGGATGTATCCAAAGGGGACGGACCTCTGTGCAGAAAAGTAGTCGGGACGTACCCGAAGGGGATAACCCCTGTGCAGAAAAGTAGTCGGGACGTACCTGAAGGGGACGGACCCCTGTGCAGAAAAGTAGTCGGGACGTACCCGAAGGGGATGGACCCCTATGCAGGAAAGTAAAGTTGCATGGGATGCATTGCAGGATGAAAATGCTTGCAGAATGTAAATGCAAACGCTGGGGAGTTGCGTGAGGTGCGGAAGAAATCATTGTGATTTCTCCATCACTAAGCTTGTCCGTGCTGCAATCAATGTTGTGGCAGAATGCTTCGTTACTTGCCAACTAATTGCGATGCAACTGAGTGCCTGGAGTGCTACTCTGAAGATTCTCCTCTTGGGTTGAGATTGTCACCCATCACATGAAGTAGAGATGAATCGATCTTGGGGAGACATCTTCCAAGGAGCGCTGATTTGTTTGAGGCAGGCGTTGATGTTGGGACAAAGTCGTTTCACTGAAGCCTTACCTCTGTGGCAGTGATGTGTTTGATCTGCCGAAATCCGGGCTCGCTGCTAGGCGGTTACCTGTTGGGCTGCCGAAAACCGGCTTTGATGCTGAGGAATGATTGTGCTTTGCCGGAGGCCAGCTCCGCTGCTTGGCCAGTCATGCTTTGACCTGCAAGAAGTTCGCCGAAAGTCGGCGTCTTGTATTGCGAGACTCGAGCTCTAAGACAGAGCGCCTACGTATCTCGTGGGACCGGGAATCAGAGTCTGTCGTAGTTCATGCGATGCTTGTGATACCTGTGATCCTGGCATTACTAGTAAATCATAAGAGAAATACTAACAAGTGATGGACACAGGTAAGCATGAAAATGTTGTTGCGACACGTAGATCTTCAGTTTTGGGTCGCCTGAGCAACCCATGAAGATTTTTGCTTTGACAGTGTAAGTAGGTCCCGTTCTCAGAGGCCTAGATGCGAGGCCTCCAAGGGCTCCCGTTAGCTATGTATTGGGCATATCGAGACATCCCCGACAATGTCCTAGCAGCTCTATCGGTTGTTCGACGCGCCCGTCGGCTTTGAACCCTTCTCAATAGGGTACCGTAGGGCGGCTGCATTTGCAACTCGTTTGGAGATTTCCGTTTAGATTTGGTCAGACTCGGTCTCACCATTTCCAAAGCGTTATGACTAGACTCTCGGAGAGGAATGTCTGGAATTTTGGCTCTGTGATAGCCTGTTGAAGGGTGGCTGTGACCCATTTGGAGTTATGCAAAGACAAAGAGAAAAGAGAAAGCTTGGGAAGCACGTTGCCCCAGGCTAAAAGGATACACGGGTTCACGCCTGCAGTGAGATGTACCCTCATTTTCCTTCGTCCTTCTGTTGTGTAGGTTGTACCGAACTGCTTGGATGGCATGCTCGGTTTGCCCACTATGCTTGAGGACGAATCCTTCGCGCTGGATGGTTGAGTTGTGTTGGAGGGCTGATCGAGGATCATGTTGAAATAGATAACCTGGCCACTTTCCTTGGGGATCCCTTGTCCGCACGATGTGTGAGGAACCAGGGGGTCATTTTTATCCATCTCTCGTTTAACTCTCCTTTTGCTACGGTCACCCACCTCGGGACCGCACCTCCCAACCTAAAGGGGAAGAGCTCTCCTTTTGCCACAACTGCCCCGAAGGGTTTCCGATCATGCCTCTCTTTTACCCTAACTTTTGCCTAAGCTACCCCAAAAGGGGTTTTCGACCTAGCGGGCTCGATTCTTTTATCTCTCGAGTTTGCAAGGGCGAAGGGTTCGAAGGATTCAACCTTCAAGTGCATTGTGTTCTGTCTCCGTCGAGGAGTTGTGTTTGCTGCTCCCCTTTTTTGTCGGGGTTTGTTGATTTCTCAAGATTGGCAACGCCGGAGTTTTAAATCTCGGCGGTGCCTTGTTTTGTTCATTGGCAGGTTTTTCCCCCGTCTTTTCTCTCTCTCTTCATTGGCGGGTTTCTCCCGCTTCTTTTCGCTTTGTTTTTTTTTTCTTGCAACTGGGGTTTGTTTTGTGCCCCGTGTCTTTGTTTGAAACTCCTCGACTTTGCATCGCCGAGGCCGCTTCGGTGTGCTTCGCCTCGTGGAGACTTGTTGTGTGTTGTAGCCCTATTTTGTAAGGACCTGCTTTCTTGGAAGTTTGACTCTTGTGCACTTAGAAGTCGAACTTCGTGTCATTTGCCCTTGCAATCTCTTCAGGTGAATTCCCTTATTGTCTAGAAGGAAAATACAAAATTGCCATAGGGAATCAGTGGCCGGGGTTGTCCTGGTGTTTGTTGTGGAGGAGGCCTGGTCTTGACGCAAATGACCAGGAGCGTTCCAACATCACTTGCTGGAGTGACCCACTATGGCGACCTCGGGGCGAACTTCAACCAGGGAGGCCCCAGTGTACGTCGCTTGCCGAGATTGTGTTGGCGCGAACTTCAACCGGGGATGCCCTAGTGTACGTCGCTTGGAAAAGTTGTGCTAGTGCAAACTTCAACCGGGGATGCCCCAGTGTACGTCGCTTGGAAATGCTTATCGTGGGTGGATGATGTCCGAGGTGGTCTCGGTGCAACCGTTGAACGCGAATGCCTTGGTCTTTTATCGTCGATGTGACTCGTGGTGGGCGGTTTGTGCAACTGTCGCCCCTAGCCGTCTCATGTCGTCAATGTCAACTGAAATGGTTGCGTTGATGGCATATGGCTCACTCAGTTGTTTTTGTCTTTAGCTTTGTAGGGGGTACCTCCGTGCCGAGCCCCTTCCCTGTCAAAGTATATAAGGGAGGAGGCTCGAGAAGAGTTCTCGGAAAGGCGTGAGCCTGTGCATCACTCTTCGTCTGTGACCGGCATGTCCCTGTAAAAGATGACAAAGAAAATGGTGTGTTAGGCGACTGTGCGGTGGAATATACGGTAAGAAATATGGGGTGGACCCATGGGAAAATCCCTTTTGTCCCGCATGTGACCCATAGGGTGTCGCGTGTGGATGACATTTGTTTCCGGGAATGTAGTCATCACCACTCTGGAGTGGTTAGACCATGACTGAGGTCACATAAGCATGTTTTCCCTAATTGCGAGTAGGCATGCGCAGCCGTCCTAGGGAAGGCTCGAGGAGCCGGGTCCAATGAGGACAGGTGAGTCGAACAGGTCCAACAGAACTGATAGGGCGTCTTCGAGACTGTCCTAATGCTCCATTGAAGGATTTGTTCATGTCGGGAGCCCATTTGTGGGAATGCATTTGAATGAAAGCAATAGAGAGTTTAAAGAATACTGCGCGTGTTGCCCCAATATTCAATCAGCGACCCCAACGGAGGTGGATGAGATTCTTTTTTTTTTATCGCAGGCATGATCGTGCTGGTATCTCTTATGACTGAGGGTTGGGTCATGCTCTATTTGTGGAGCTGTCACTTTCGGTCTTTGCAGTGGAAGGATTAGACTTGCTCCTCGGAGTATCGCTTGGATGAATTTGAATCCAAGTCGATTTTGGATTTCAGATGAGCCTGAAAGCAGTAAATGTGATGTGTCAAAACCTGAAAGCAGTAGATGCCGGGCCGGAGCCCAAAAACAGTAAATGCTGGGCCAGGGGCCGAAAGCAGTAAATGCAGGACCGAGGCCCGATGCAGTAAATGCGGGGTCGAAGCCCAAAAGTGGGGCCGAATCCCAAAAGTGGGGCCAAAGCCCGATGCGGGGCCAAAGCCCGATGCAGTAAATGCAGGGTAGGAGCCCGATGCAGTAAATGCGGGGCCGAAGCCCGATGCAGTAAATGCGGGGCCGGAGCCCGATACAGGGCCGGAGCCCGATGTAGGGCCGGAGCCTAATGCAGTAAATGCGGGGCCGGAGCCCGATGTAGGGCTGGAGCCCAATGCAGTAAATGCAGGGCCGGCGCCCGATGCAGTAAATGCAAGGCCGGAGCCCGATGCTGGGCCTGAGCCCAATGCAGTAAATGCAGGGCCGGAGCCTGATGCAGTAAATGCATGCTCGATAGGAAAATGCATGAGATGCAAAAGCAAAGGTCAATGTTGAGGAATAGCGCAAGGCGCTGCAATGCGGTGACACTGATTTGCTTGCAGTCTTGCTCAGTGGAGCAGGGATGGGGACTTAGTGTTGAAATCCCAAGGAGCTGGATGGATGGGAGACGTTTGTTGTCTCAATTGTGGCGCTCAGTATTCAGGCTGTCTTCTTGTTGAGAATTTCCTGCAATGAGAAAAGAAAACAATGAAGGAGCATGAACTGTTCAGGATTTCAGTGCAAGAGTGTAGGGAAGCGAACTGGCCTGGTAGGCGTCGTGCGAGCACACCGAGAGACATGCATTGATACGTTGAGCAGGCATGTATGAGTTGGTGTGAACATGCTTGGACATGTGTGAGGCACGCTTGATCATTGGTAGATGTTTGGGGTCATGCGGAGGGATGTGCGTCCGATCACGCGGTGACACTCTCTGTTAGGAAGAAGTTAGTGTTGGTTAACTTCGTCTGGGAAGGTTGATCGGCCCTCGGGCCATAGCTCGTCTTGCTGTGGAAGAAGGGTGAAGACCGCGGGTGGTCTACCCGCGAAGATTGGCACGACTCGCCTGTCGTGCGGGGTGGGTGGCCGGGATGGACGGCCTCTGGTCATAGCACGCCTCGCCATGGACAGGTGAAAACCGTGGGTGGTCAACCCGCGAAGGTTAGCACAACTCGCCTGTCGTGAGGGACATGGTAGTTACTGTGCAAATATTGGATACAGGCAATGTATGAGTTTTCAAAAGCTAATGCCGTTGCATTGATTTGATTCAAGTTCCCAGATTTACGAAGATGGTTCATTTGAAAAAGGGAACTTAAGCAATAAACCAATGCAATGTCCTAGTTTGTTTGAAAACATGCATGCAGTGCAGAAAAGTAAAGTATAACTGTATCTGTTACAATGTACATCGCTCATTGTAAAAAAATAACAAAAGGCCCGCCTAAAAGAAAACTAGGGGCTGACTCAAAGACCGGACTTTGGGTCGGTTGACGGCGTGAGGTTATTTTGGTCCAGCATGACGGTCCCTGTTTATGCATGGTTTCAGTGTTCTACTGGGAAAACCACTAACTAGGGATGGGGGCTCCCGATTCAAGGGGATCAATTCCTTGAAATCGAGCGAGGATCTTTGGGGGCCGGTTCGATGGCGGAGCCGACGCGATCCGTTCCCTTACTCGGAACCTCTAACTAACCTAGCTTCCTAAATTGGTGCCCGTGGGATTTCAGGAGTTTGGTACATAAATCTGCTAGAATGATGCAATGCAAGTGCAGGAAAGTAAATGTGCACAAAATAAATGTACGAAAAACGATAAATAAACATGCAAGCAAGGAAACGGATCGAGTCTGAACCCACTTAGTATGTCCCCAGTGGAGTCGCCAAGCTATATGGACCCGAATGTGGACTCTCGTCGGGGCCCGCATTGCGCGCTTTTGGATCGCGCGGCTTGGGAGTGTCCACCTTCCCGTAGGGACGCGTGACAGACACGCGTGAGAGAAGGAGTCGCCACTTATCATTTTACGACCCGAAGGTCGAGGGCGGATAAGTTACCCGGGTCTAGGGGTATGTAACAACTAGTTGTTGTTAAGGCATTAATCTGTGCGGAACCAGAAAATCTGTGTTCGGGGGCTCATGTTACGTGCGGGCCCATATCCCGCACGCCCTTTCGGTACTCTGGTTTACTAGGCTTGCATGTTTTATTATTTACCGCTTGAATTAAGTTGCGCTCGGCTCGCACGTTTTGACACCGTAAGTTCGACGAATCAAACAACATCGGTTGAGAAGCCGAGAGAGAAGTAAATCGGTGTATCAGGGAATTGGTTCACAATCTTGCGTTATAGTTCATCGAACCATGGAGGTTGAATCTCTGCATGAACCAAAACCGCGAGATCTTGGATTTACTTGTGTCTGAGCAAGCATTAGACCGATTCGATTAATTCGACTCTCGGACCGTTCACTCACCGACTGGAATTCTTACAGAACAAATGTACAAAATAAAAGTCCTTACAATGCTCTCGAAAACAATAAATACAAATTACAAATGGCCGAATTCCAGTCGACTCGCGTTCGGTTATTATTCCGCTCTAACTCACCGTGAGTTTAGGGAAAAGACCGAAGAACTGAAATTCAATGCACGCTCTCACTGAATAGGGCGTTGGATCCCGTGAGTGTTGATTAGGGCGTTGGACCCTGTGATCGATGATTAGGGCGTTGAACCCTAATATTATTCGGCCTAGGGATCGGGCTCGACCCGCACGGCAAACAGGTGTGGAAAGATAACACGCAACATGTTAATAACAGACAAAGTGTTTGTTATTGTCATGTTTACGTGAATTGACAGATTATTAACCCAGGGGTGTTTTTGCAAGCAAATGTCATATGCTAAGCAATCAAACACGTGCCAATGTTTTAGCATTCGGCTTTGCTTTCAAACTTGAAAAGGAGAGTCAAATCTCATGTGTGTGGATTGCTTTTACAATTGTTCTGTATTGTGACACTGAATTTTCACTGAATTAGCCAAACTCGTGTTTTGACTCTAGATTTGGAATCTAGATATCCTCCTAACCATTATCTAGTGTTTGGTTAGGTCGAGTGAAAGGTTAATCAGCATTTTGCATGTTTTCTGACAGAGATAACCGTTCTAGTTACCCGAGTCTATGTTAGGATGACAGAAACTCATCAGTGGGATAAGAAAAGGCTATGCAGATGAACCTCCACCTGAACAGGTAGCCCGTTCTTATCCCGTACTGTAGTGTTTCTGTCATGCTAATCCTAAGGGTGTCGCTGAATTGTGAAAAGACGATTTTGCCCTTTATTTGAAAATTGTTTTCACAAAAGAGGAAACATTGCAGTGCGGGCCACCTCGGCCTGTAGCCGGTGTCAACCAATTCCCTAGATCGTCCAGGGTTGTGCAAGAACCCTGAAAAAGCCAAAGAACCGGTCGATCTGCCCGAAAGTGATCTAGAAAGATCTTCTGTAGCCAGACCTGAGTTACTTGGAATCAGGTGAAAATTCAAGTTGAAACATAGAAGCCCTTTTCAGACGTCCATGCTACATCGGACCGCGCGTTTCGGGTTTTGAAATTGATAAGTTTGAAAAGGGCACCAACATCATTTGACAACTCATCAACGCGAGTTATCAGTTAATGGCCAATTCGTGTAAACCTTATCAGTGTGAAGTGGGTTTAATCATGTAAGCGTCCCGATTGACCCGTTTGTGGAATTAATGCTTAAGGTTATTGCCGAATGCATTAATTATGAAAACGATTCGTGATTCGACGACCAAAACGATTCCATAAGGATCGAGGATAATTTGGTCCAATGACCGAAACTACCCTCGTAACCGAATGGACCCGAATGAGTCATCAATACCCGAATCCATGCATGCTTTGTTTTGAAAAGACATTTCATGTGAAATTCTCAATGTAATTGAACTTGCAAATTACACGAAATCTGAGAACGGATTTAAAACGGGAACAGGAAGCCTCATAGAACCCGAATAACTCCATAAGACTCTCGGCCTATTCTCCTTGGAGAAAGCCGAGAGATCTCATGGCTTGTATTTGGTTTCACGAGTTTTCCCCGTCTTGTTTTGAATCGTTTCTCACATGCTCAAACATCAAACATGCTACATAACACGATCAAACGAAAGTCGGTATTGCCATGATTTATATAACATATTCAAACATGTAAACATGCACAAACATATTATTTAAGGAATCAATAAAACAATACCGGCTTCATGCACGTAGGAAAACACAAGGAAACTCGGGAATCGAACTCGGATCGGGCTAAGAAGACCGTTCCTTGCCCGAAAGGAGCAAGAGAGCATTCGGCCACCTCTCATGGAGGGTAAACCGTGAGCTCTTTGCCTTTCCCGAGTCGGGTTGTTCTTCCCAACTACGATCCAAATGTTTCCCGACATGTTGACATGTTAATCAAGGATAAACATGCATGATATAATAAGGAAATTGCATAATATTAAAGTTCGGAATTAAAATCATGCTTTAAACCCCTTATAACTCCATAAATGCAACGACAATGTAAAAATCCTAGCTCCTCTAAGTCGGGAATGGTCGTACCTAGTCCCGAGATGCGGGATGGGACCTTCAAGAGTCGGGTTGGACCGTTGATGGGTCGGGTTTGGGCTGTTTTCCGTTGAACAGACCCGAATGGCACCAAATAGAACCGGCTGGAATACTGAACAGACCCGAATGGCACAAGTCGGGTCGGACTTCGCCACGGAGGCTCCCGATGGAATTTTGAGGCAAGGTCGGCGGCCTTGGGTAGCCAAGGGACCCCTCTAGGTGACCGTGGTGGTCGTTTGTTCCCAGAGTTGTCGGGTCGACCCGTACAGTCATGCAAAAATCACCCAAAACAGAGCACGTCTGGAATTTCGGACCCGACTGGCACAAGTCGGGTCGTACATCGCCACGGAGGCTCCCGATGGAATTTTTGAGCAAGGCCAACGGATCCCGACTGCTAACTCACCTCCGAAGGTGGGTGTTGTGGTCGTTTTCCGAAAAGAGTCCTGGATCGACCCGATCTGCAAGAAAACCATACAAACAGTCAGAAATTTCGACCCGACTGGGCAGTCGGGCTGTTTCTTCTTCCTGGGGTTAAACCGACGGGTTTTTCTTGGATTTCTTGACTCCTTGACACCCTAGGGTTGTGTGGGGAGGTGTTTGATGGGTTTTGGTAGCTCAAACCGACTTGGAAAGGCTTGAAACCCGGTTTGTCAATTTTGACCCGAGAAGGACCAAATCTGTCCAGATTTTGTTCAAGGCTGGTTCTATGGCTTAGAGGCTTCAAACTTAAAATCTAAGCTCAAAAATGGATAGAGGGTAAAGTTTGGATTTAAGCCGGAATGGATTCCGACTTAAGACTTTGCCCGGTTTTGCTTGGTTTTGCTTGCTCTTGCTGAGTTGCGTTTTTGCTGAACTCCTTGAGAGTTTGAGAGCTTTTGTTTGAGTGAGAAATGCTAGAGAGAGAGTGCTTGAAGGTGTATATTTAAGTTAATGACATTTGGACAATATATAGGAAAGCTTGCAAGATTAGTGAAGAAAAGTGCAATTAGGGCCATGGATTAGTGGAATCCGAATTTCTTAAGGAAATATCAAGCTCAATCCTCATCCATTGCATTAATGGAGAAGAGATAAGAGCATTGATGGCTTGGATGGGAAGTTGGAGTATTGAATTGAAACACTTAGATATTTTGCAAAAGGAAGACAAAGGCAAGTTGTCTTCTTGGCTTGAAGAAGAAGATGACAAGAGAGGGGTGGTTCTTCTTGTCTTTGGCAAGGGGAAGAAGGTCCCGTGGGTCCCACACGGGATTGGAGGTGAATCGGGAATGCTAGGATGTCGATCGGTTACGTGTTCGAGTTCCGTGACTTGAAAGAACGTTGTATCGACAATGTGCGCGAGAAAACGATCCCGATAAGCCCAAGATTGTCAATTTTCGTGGAAGAATGCTTCGGGTGCGTACGAGGCTCGGAAGCCGTTTTTGCCCTTTCCGGGTGACCGGAGCGAAGTTAACCGCTTCTAACAGCATATCTTGTATCTGCATCCCACGTTGGTCATTTTGACATGAATTGTCAAACAACGTGAACAATTGACCCTTAAGCCGGTAATGCAAATGTGAAGCCGGAGACGTCTTAGGAGTCCGAAGTTGGATTTCTCAGATTACTTTCTGAGTTGCTTGGGCGCTCCGGAAATCAATGTGATCTCCGTTTGTCAAGACTGGATCTCTAAGGACTTGAAAAGTGTATTTGAGACCTTTAAAGCAATGCTCAGGAGGTCTAGACACATTGTGCAGTTCAGTCCGACGATTTCACATTAAGCCTTGGAGTGTGTACCACTGTGTAGCGCAGGCTTCCGGCGTCAAGTTTCCGTAAAAAGGACCTCCGGATATGCCTTTCTACTGAAAATAGCTATTTCTGCTCCTCGGAGGTTACTCGGGAAACTGAGAAGGGTTCTACTGTCTGTTTTGCGCAATTGTGAATGTCTGCTAGAGTTTTTAGGGCAATGCAGTACGAACTTCGTTTGCCGTAATTCCATCAGACCAATCTCCGGCTATGCTCTTCCGAAGAAGGGTATGCTTGTTTTGCCGCTCGGAAGTCATTTGAAATGTCTGTATGGCTTCAAAGAGACAATCTGAAGCATTGTTCATGCTCTGTGTGCTTGTAGGGCATGGCCAAATCTGACATTTGGAATTAACTCTTCTATGGGAAACCGACATTTTTGGACTTCCACTGAAAAGTTGTATGTATACAGAAAGTTGTTCTGTATAGAGCAGATGATTTGCGAAATGCGTTTGAAGACACTTTTCATCTGTTTGGCATCGATGTGGATTTTTGAAGTTCAATGTTGGCTATCTTCCGACGGTCGAGCGAACTGTCGAAAAATAGGACTGTCCATGTGGTACATTGGAAATGCCGGTTTTGGACGTTGTTGAGCTCTCTAGCCACTCTGTTACCCTTTGGTGACTCCTGGAGTCCTTCTGTCATATGTGAATGTCTTCTGCTCAATTTTGCCGACTTGAGGATGAATAGTGATTTCTGCTCTGTTAAGTCGTTTTTTTTGTATTCCTGCTCAAGTCATAATCTGGATCATTGCTGATATCGTTGTTTGGAAAGGTGAGCCAAAATGGGGTGCTGACAATGAGAAATATGCATCCCAAGGATCTGCTTCACCGGTCCCAAATCTTTCATGGCAAAGGACTTGTTGAGCTCTTTCTTCAAGTCTGCAATTTTGCTCATATCATGACCAACAAGCAACATATCATCCACATATAACAGTAAAATGATAAAATCACCATCCGAGAATTGTTTCACGAACACACAATGATTTGAAGTTGTCCGTGTGTAGCCATGACTCAACATGAAAGAGTCAAACTTTTTATACCACTGCCGAGATGCTTGCTTAAGCTCATACAAGCTCTTCCTCAGCCTGCACACCAAATGCTCCTTACCTTTAACTCGGAATCCTTCAGGTTGCTCCATATATATTTCTTCCTCTAAGTCACCATGCAGGAAAGCTGTTTTTACATCGAGCTGCTCGATCTCCAAATTCAGATTAGCTGCTAATGCGAGAACAACTCGGATAGATGACATCTTGACCACAGGCAAGAAGATCTCCTCGAAGTCAACTCCGTTCTTCTGGTTGAAACATTTCACTACCAGTCGAGCTTTGTATCGAGGTCGTGAGTTTTCTGTCTTCAACCTGTAGACCCATTTGTTCTTCAACGCTCTCTTACCTTGCGGTAGCTTCACTAGGTCATATGTGTGATTTTCAGACAAGGAGTTCATCTCCTCATTCATCGCCTTCAACCAGTGCTCCTTGTGCTCATGTGCCACTGCTTCATCATAGTACTCAGGTTCTCCCCCGTCAGTCAGTAGAACATACTCATGAGGCGGATATCTTGTAGAAGGTTGTCTTACTCTGTCAGATCGTCTAAGTAGATTATCTGCAGGCTCTAACTGTAACAGCGAGCCTGTATCATCCGTAGTTACATCATCATCTACTTGAAGAATCTCACCCCAAGTCATGGTTTCTTCATACTCACTAGGTACCTTTTCCACTGGATGCTCTACATCAACCGATACAGAAATAGAGATCTCGTGAGGACTGTCTACTTTGGCCTTCTCTAACTTTTGCAAATCCTCGATTGTTTGGTCATCAAAGAACACAACATCCCTGCTCCTGATGATCTTCTTGCTATCAGGGTCCCAAAACCTGTACCCGAATTCTTCATGTGCATAACCCAAGAAGATGCACTGTTTTACCTTAGCATCGAGCTTTGATTTTTCATCTCGAGGAATGTGAACAGATGCCCTACACCCATAGACTCTGATATGCTTGTACGATACTTCCTTGCCGGTCTACACCTGCTGGGGTACATCTCCATCAAGTGCAACTGACGGTGTAAGATTAATAAGATCAACCGCTATCCTCATTGCCTCTCCCCAAAATGACTTAGACAGTTTCGCCTGAAAAAGCATACAACGAACTCTCTCAACAATTGTGCGGTTCATCCTCTCTGCAAGCCCGTTCTGCTGTGGTGTCTTCGGTACTGTCTTTTCAAGTTTGATACCGTGAGTCCTGCAATAGTTCTCGAAAGGACCCCTGTACTCACCACTATTATCAGCTCTGACACATTTCAGCTTCATGTCCGTTTCTCTTTCCACTGCTATATGGAAGTTCTTGAAAATCTCAGTCACATGATCTTTAGTTCTCATAGGGTAAGCCAAAACCTTCATAGAGTGATCATCTATAAATGTCACAAAATAGATAGCACCACCAAGAGATCTATCCGACATGAAACAAACATCAGTATGCACAAGATCAAGTATATGATCGCATCTAGAGGGACGACTTCTAACAAAAGAAACTCTCATATGCTTACCAGCTAAACAGTGATCACAAGTGCTCAAGTGCATACCTTTAACGGGCAAAAATTGCTTTCTAGCAAGAATTTGAATACCTTTCTCGCTAATATGCCCAAGTCTCCTGTGCCATAGCTCGATAGGATAATCCTCAGCAACATTAACTTGACCGGAGTTGTGCCTGGCACGCAGCCTATAGAGAGTGTCGGTCTTTTGACCCCGTGCCACAATCAACGAACCCTTGGAGAACTTCCATCTCTCATCGCTAAATTCATTATTGTAGCCTTCGTCATCAAGCTGACCCGTCGAGATTAGGTTAAGGCGAATTTCTAGAACATGCCTCACCTTCTTCAGAAGCAACTTGCAGCCAAGCTCGGTCTCTAGACAGACATCACCAATACCGACAATCTTGCATGACTGTTCATTCCCCATTTTCACATAACCATAGTCCCCAATAGTGTAAGATGAGAAGAAATCCCGATGAGGAGTGATATGAAACAAGGCACCTGTATCTACAACCCTGGTAGAGTCCTGACACGTGAAATTCACATAGGCTTCATCACAAACGATGTAGGTTTCTCCATCATATGCCACTGTTGTAGTGTCTTCTTCCTTCTTGCTCTCACCGTTGCCATTCTGATTTTTCTTCAGAGCTTTACACTCCCTTTTGTAATGTCCCTATTTTCCACAGTGATAGCAAGTGACCACTTTCCTTGTCTTTGACATTGATCTACCCCTTGAATTGTCACGTGAGTAACCATGCTTGGAAGAGGAATTTTTGCTTTGACTTCTCCCCCGTTGTTCAGTAACCAAAGCTTCAGACCGAATGGAAATCCCATAGCTTTTTTTTTTCTAGTCTCCTCATTAAATAAACTATCTGTCACCGTGGCCAATGATAGCTTCCCATTTGGCGCAGAATTGCTCAATACAACCACAAGTGTGTCCCAATTATCCGGTAGAGTCCCCAAAAGTAGACAAGCCTGCAACTCATCGGGTAGTATTATCTCCAAGTTCGTCAACTGGTTAACAATATCTTGGAAATTACTCATGTGCACAGCCATATCACCTCCATCCTGGTAACGAAGATGAACCAACTTCTTCACGAGAAAGGCCTTATTTTGCGGAGTCTTCCTCGCGTAGAGATTTGTCAATTTATCCCACAAAGCTTTCGCATTTGTCTCCTGAGCAACATGATGATAAATACTGTTGTCTATCCACTGCCGAATCAAACCAATAGTCTTTCGATTTGTGCGTTCTCAAGCCTTGTCATCCTTATCTTTGGGTTTCGCGGAATTCCCTTCAATGGGATCGTACAAGTCCCTGCAAAATAGAAGATCCTCCACCCAAGACTTCCATATATAGTAGTTGGTTGCATTCAACTTGAACATAGATCCTATAGACTCCTCCATCTCGAAAACACCGAAAAAACTCAAACTTCTCTAACCCGAGTCTCTGATACCACTTGTTGGGAAGGGGTGTGCTCAACCAAATAACAACGCAGCGATTAATCTTCCTCCCCTACGAGTGTAATCGAGATAGGAACTAATCAAATCAACCAATAAGCAGTAAAGAAAAGAACACCAAGAATTTTACGTGGAAAATCCCGATGTGGGGAAAAACCACGAGACGAACTCCGAATCAACGATCCACTATGAATGAAGGTTAGACAATGTCTTTCATCAAGGGTAAACCCTTGGATCACCAAACTCAAAAGAAACACTCTCTTGGATCACCCATACACTAAATTCATCACCCATACCGAGTGGTTCACAAAGTCAGCTGAAACAGCACCTACAGAGCTTGAATAGAAATTCTGACCGTTCAGAACTTAGCTCCACACGTCATGAAGCCTCTGTCAAAATTTCGTCCCAATCGGAGTTCGTTTACCCTTCCGATCGAGGTTTGATCTCCAGCTGGTCGGACTGAAATTCTGCGCTGCTGCTCTCTGTATTCTGTTGCTTTCTGTTCTGTTCTTCTCTACAGACCAGCCACTGTACTGCAAAATTAACCCTAACAAAAGTGTGTCCTTGGGCCTATTAAAGCCCGATAAAAGTCTAACACAATTTGAATCAAACTTCCTCCAAATTGGAGGGATACCTAACAAAACCGGTAGAAGAGACTGTATGACTTCACATGCGGAGCTGGTAGAATATCAACTTCCTTCACCTTTTAGTGATCTCTCGAAAATCTTGCATCTTTTGGAGCAAGGGGTTCGATGAGCGGGGAAACTGTCAGTCTCTTAGGTAATGATTATTTTCTACCTTATTCTAACCCTGGCTTTATAAAATCCACGCCCTTTTCATTACTGAGTTGAGTTGTAGCTTAATGCTTGGACTCTTACCACATTCATGGTTTGTATCTTGCTAAGAATTGATTTCAGATTGATGGAAAGCATACATGATCTTTTTCCTAGGTGCTCATAGTATTGGATCAATTCATTGCAAGCTCTTTGAGAACTGTTTCTATAATTTTTCTAGGACAACCAAGCCCAGCCCATCTCTTGAGAGCAGATTCCTTAACCTGACGAGATCCCAATGCAGTAAATTCCCTTCCGCTTCATCCCCAAAGCTTTCAGTGGCTCCATCACCTTCAGTTAGAGCTGTTGGATCACCAGCTCCTCCAACAATACAGCCCGAGACATTAATCAGCTATGAGGGGTTGGGATCAGGACCAACTGAGGCCCCTTGCTTTTGGGTCTCCATATTATCGGAGTCTGTTGGAAGGTAGAGGAATCCTCTTTGCAGATCAGCAGTTCACAGGTTCAGAAGAAACTGGAAGTTGGGTTAGAGCGTATGTTTGGGACCTCTTTAGAAAGGACTTTGCGGAGGCCATGTTGAAACTCTCGAGCATGCAGGTCTTGACAACACTAAATGGGCAAGTTCGAGTCAACTGCTCAAAGGCTACATAGATGAAACATCTGCATATGTCTAGTATGCTAATTCACTTTTTAGGCTGGCTATGATATTGTGTAGCTCGATGGAGGTTTAGGTGACATCAATTGGTTCATTATCTTGGACTCGTATTGATTATACAGGAGAAAACAAGAATCTTGAGTAGTTAGTTCATGTGCAATTTGATTGTGTATCTTAGAGTAGTTGGCTATGAAAGACTAGTTCGTAAAGTCCCAAACTGTAAGGTTGTCAGAATCGCGATTCTACCTAGAATCAGTCGAGAGTCGTGGAATCGTGAATCGTAAAATTCTACTTGTAATTAAAAAAAATCATATATATATGTATAATACTTTTCTGAGCGGTCATGAGCAGAAAAGATCAATCCTTGTTCATTCAAATGGTTTTTACCCCAAATGGCTCATGGTTTACCCGTTTTATAAAATTTATCCTATACTTTTTTTGTCAGATATATCTCATGGTTTACTTTTTGCATCAAATTTATCCCGACGTTATCTTTTCCGTCAACATCTAAAGACCGTGTTAACATGGCACATTGAGGGATAATGGGCCACACCTTGCCACTTGGGCGCCACGTCAGCACGGTCGTTAGATGTCGACGGAAAAAATAACGCCGCGATAGAATTGATGCAAAAAGTAAACCATGAGATATATTTGACAAAAAAAAAGCATATGATAGATTTGACAAAACGGGTAAATCATAAGCCATTTGGGTAAATTCCCCTTCAAATAAATACCACAAACTAACGAACCAATAATAAGTAATAAAAGCACGAAACATTCGTACAAATTATCGAAAATCAAGGTCTATAAGCACCTACAGGTTTCTTCTAACTACCCGGCTAAGGTCTATAAGCAAAAGGTCACAAGGCAGCTAGCTCTATCTCATCAATATCAAATCCCATGTCAGAGATAGTATAAGTAAACATCAAATGATAAATCTTGCTACTTCCTACTTCGTTTATCAAAATCAGATGGTACTTAGTCTTCACAAGAGAGCGTTCCCACTATAACAACCTCCAATTGAAGTCCCCGAAACTGCGCCACGTGCATATCTACAAGATCTCTTCATTGTTGGAATGTATAATAAGCCATTTTGTACCTAGCACTAGCTTCAATATTTACTTCATCCACTGATCTTCAACAAGAAGATGTACTCATAACGCATTCCAAATCATATGGTGCTTAGCATCAGACGTGAACATGAATTCTGTGTAACATATCCTCACCTCTTGCAAGTTCTGTAACTTATGTTGCTTTTGAATTAGCAGTTTTGGGATTGGGATTATGCTATGAGGCTGCCATGAAATTGTGCGAATAATTACAGGAAGCTCGAGGATGAAAGAGCACCAGAAAGCTCGAGGATGAAAGTCATGAAACGGAGCAGTACCTCGAGGACAAAAATGCACCAGAAAGAACGAAGAAGCTCGAGGAAGCTCGAAGAAGTCGACTGTTGAGGGGGAAGCTCCCTTTGCTGGAATAAAGCACGAAGAAGCAAACAATCGGAGGCTTTGGAGCAATCGGAGCCTAGGGCAAAATCTGAAGAACAAGAGTGACACTGTGACAGACAGTCAATTGAAGAAGAAAGGGAAGAAAAAAAAGGTTGGGCTGCTATGGGCTGGGCTTTGGCCTGACTTTAGGCTGAAACCTGAATCGTAGAGTCAACCCGATTCTACGATTCTGCGATTTTCTTCCCGATTCAGCCACGATCCTACATTTTCGATTAATGCCATGAAATCGGAATCGCTAGCCACTCTCTGAATCGTAGAATCGTACGATTCTACGATTCGAATCGCGATTCTAGCAACCATGCCAAGCTGTATTAAAACTGCTCAGTTTGTTGATAGACATAGTAGCAACTAATGCTCTGCTTGGTAGTTAGGATATAGTAAGTCTTTCTATCTCATGTTTTGTGTCGTCTGGTTAGCATTTTAATGAGGATCAAGCTATGTTGTATATATCCAAACGCAATATGAAGGTGTTTGATAAGCTAGATAGGAATCGAAGAAATTAGACTTGGCAGGGAATTGGATTTGAGGGGATCATAATTGTAACTATGAATGGAACTTTTTTCATTTGGTTGAAGCTCCGGAAAAAAATAGATGTTAAAAAGACCAAAAATACGCTCAACGGCTCAATTTAGACAATAATATATTAAATATTTTGGGAAACAGAGAAGAACATTCAACCATCAGAGCTATTTGATGGTGTCATTAGAAGATCAACAAGAAAAGGGAGAAGAAAGTGAGGATGTGTTTGATGAAGCTTTCATGAAGTTTGCGAGGCCCCTGCCTCAAGGATAAAGATAAGGAAAGACACGTTGAGAAAACCGGCGTTTGAGCTTTTGTTCGGTGAAGGGAGAAGATAATAGCATTGAAGACTTAATAAACTTAACATGAGGCCCTCCATCCACTACTACTCTTGCCTCAGAAGTCTCTACATCATTAATAAGTTTCTACTGGACATATACTCCTACGTGCAAGCTGCAGCCAACACCCACAACCCCAAAACGAGTCTTGGGTCTATAATAAATTATTGATATGTTTGTACCTACTCGTTTATGGTCTGTCCTTGGTTCATGCCCTCTAGATTTGCCTTGTTTCAGTCAGTAGTCAGCATACAATAAGAGTAAAATGCATTTTATCCCCACCCTCCCAAACTTTTGGATCTAGTAGCAAAATGTCATGTGACCTATAAAAAATTAAAGCAAAGTGCCACATCGGATACTTTTTCGACCACTTTTCCAATCAAAATATAATTTAATAATTTTAGATTTTAGGAAATAATTTCAACAATCAAAAATAAAGGGGAAAAAGAAAAAGAAAACCCAAAACAGGCCAGAGAGAGAGAGAGAGAGAGAGAGAGAGAGAGAGAGAGAGAGAGAGAGAGAGAGAGAGAGAGAGAGAGGAGGGGATGGAGAGAAAGGGCGTGGTGGTTGACCGGCCGCCTCGGAGCTTTTGACCGAAAACTAAAACTACCTTTCCATATACACCTCCTAACCCGGAAAATTATAGTAAGCAACCGCATTCACCCACTACTGATATCTTAATAGCACAGAATCCGACTTCCCAGTCAACCTACTGTCCACATTACTCCGTGTGTCCCCTTCCCTTCCATTTTATCGGCTCCTCCCTCTCCTCTTTCTCTCAATCTCTCTCTCTTGAGCATGGAGAGCAGAACAATTACCAGAAGAACCGACTAACAGAGTAGCCTGTAGCCTACCTCATAAAAAAGGACAACTGTCATCTTCCTTGATGTGATCACCACCATCACTCCACCGCCGTTGTCGTCTGCAGCCCCCTGCAATAGCATGGGCGAGCAATCCTTGAATAGAGCATTCAACTCTGTTTTCGGGTTCAACATTTCTCTTTTCCTCTTCCAACTCATCAATTGGCGATTGGGGCAAGAGTGATGAATTTCCGCTTAATTAGTTTCCTTTGTTGATTCCCTCTACGTCAATGGATCTATCCACAACCATGCCGGTAGCTATATCGACTGAAGACGAATTGAAGGAATCGGAGAAGCTCCTCTCATCTTCAAGGTATGCACGAAGCTCGAGGGTCAATTGGGTTTCCACGCACATTGTCGACCTCGGCCAGAGATCCGAGTTGGTGGATAAGCTCAAGGAAAAGCTCAAGCAATTCGAGATGCCGGATTACATGTAATTTCCACCAGGGGCCAAGAGGTCTATGTGAAGGTGGTTTTAGTTTCCAGTCAGAAGCTTCGATGCGGCCAGCCAACCACCGCCCCCTCTCTCAATCCCCTTTCTCTCTATAACCCTGTTTTGGATTTTCTCTTTCTTTTTCTTAATTTACGATTTTTTGAAATTATTTCTTAAAAATTGAAATTATTAAATTATATTTTTACCAAAAAAGTGGACAAAAATAGGGGTTTTCGGGTCCGGGTACCCCGTTTTATTCACAATACTTGGACCTTACCCTGTAAGGAACAAGTTCCAAGATTTTGGAACCGGACCCTACCATGTTGAGTCTTGAAACCGAAACTTACCTGGAACTTGTATTATACCACAAGTTCCGGGTACTCTGTTGGAATCTGTAAATTTTTTTGTCTCGCTAAATAAAATAAAAAATGTCTCATCCATAATTAGTAATCACGCAAAACAGAATATCGACATAAATTTAAATTAATTCACAATACATCTACAACAAAGAGTAATATGTCTCATTAATCCATCCATAAAACTAAACACCCTTAATAGGATCAGGCCTCACCGAGGACATAGAGGTCGTCGAATCAAAGCTACCGAAGATAAGGAATGCGAGGCTTCCACCGAGAGAGAGAGAGAGAGAGAGAGAGAGCGAGCGAGGGAGGGGGGGGGGCGATAAGGTAAAGTAAAAGGGAGAAATATATCTGAATATTACTGGAGGAAATTATTATTAGGTCCGGGTACCGGTTCCGATTCCGATTTTGGGTACTCTATATGCAGAAATCGGAACTGGAATCGGAACCTTTTTTCACCGGTTCCTTATATTAATACATGGACCCTACCTTATTTTCAATACGAGCTACCCGGACCCTACTATAACGGGTTGGTTCCGACCGGTTCCGAGTATACCTAGTATCCGTGCACACCCTTAGTGGAAAGGTACCCAAGGTGGTGCTTTGCTTCGATTTTAATAGGTTAGGTGGTATAGTGCAATTTTTAAAAGGTTAGAAGGCATTTTGCCACTAGACCCAATGATTGAACGACAAACTACATTTTACTCTATAAAATAATTAGGAGGCATCTCTTCAATGGTTTCTTGTAATTATGCTATTAACTCGACCTTTCAATAATGCTCAGGACTTCATGTCATAGTCTTTCATACAATCAAATTGCACATCAAAACGAGTAACCTTCAAGGGTCCTATCATTTCATGGAAAGTTAAAACTGATTCCAAAATAACGAAGCAATCAAAAGCATGTAAATCTCCTTTAAACAACAAAATATGCTGCTAGCATAAAAGGTGAGTCATCTTACCAAATATTGTGATGTTTTGAATCCTCACACTCTCTACGTGTCTCAAACACTCAATGCAATGAAATATTTGTTGTTTTTGATACTCAAAGCAATTCACAGCGCAGTTATGCAACCCTTAACACAAAAAGTAGAGAAGAACATAAGATAGAGTGGATGATGAACAATTCATTCATTGTTGATTCATCATTACAACCACCATTCGATCACTTCTTACATATAAATAGACATAGACAACTGCTAAGTAACTGTCTCCTACGACTAGTTACTTTAAAATTCAAATACAAACACACTAATTGACTTAAGCAACTGTCAACAGACAAAAAGGATAAAAACACAGAAAAGATAAGAACAAGACTAGGATTAATGACTGATCCATACTTCTAACACTCCTCCTTGGATCAGGTACTGACACAAACTCTAATCTTCTACCTAAGCCACTCGAATCTTATAACATGAAATGGCTTAGTAAAGAGTAAATTGCCTATTATGCCCTCAAGAGATGTGTTTTGTCTCAGTTGCACCCCGACCCATTTTTTACATCAAAGAAAACCTTGACATTTGAAAGTTACATCAGATCAGCCCTTTCGTCTAGGTTCCATGAAATCTCAGACGGAATCGTCTGACGTGACTTTTTATATTGTTTATTTTTTGCTTTCCCTCTCTTTTGTTTCTTTCCATGGACGCTCCTCTCACTCTTTCGCCATAATTACCTCTTTCCTTCCCTCCCTTCCCCTCCTTAACCTCAACCCAACAATGAATCCTCAGCTCTCATTCCACCTTCTAGGGGCCCCCACCACCTCTTCAAGCCTCTTTATTATGCTTCATTATCCCCTGAGATTTGATCTTCGGTGAAGAAGAACGACAACTCCTCCTCCTCCTCCTCTACTGACCAAGCAGAAGCCACCATGAGCTCACGAGGTCCCAAGCCCTCAAAACCCTTGGAGCCCCACCCACATTCCTCCTATTTGCAACCCAATTCGAGAGCACCCAACTCCTCGTCGTCCTCATCCTCAATTTTATCCCGCTTGGCCATGGTCGAGCGCAAGCAAAAGATCCTCACCTCCCTTTCCAAGCTTGCCGATCGGGACACTTACCAAATCTCAGTCTCCGACCTCGAGTTCACCATCCAGACCATCTCACACGACGCCATCCCCATGCTGCTTAACTGCCTCTTCGAGTCCTCCAACGACCCCAAGCCTACAGTCAAGAAGGAGCCCATCAGGCTCCTCGCGTTCATGTGCTCCAACAACAAGGATTCCACCTTCAACCACTTGACCAAGATCATTGCCCAGCTCTCCAGGTCATTATTTGAATGTATACAAAAATCGGACTTCTTTGCCGGGTTCTATTCGCACCATAGACTGTGTTTTCAGTAATGTGAGTCCGAGCATTACTACATTGTGTTGGGTAGACTTGGTTCATGAATGGTGAATACAGATTTGACTGTTTTAGCTTATGATTGGGAACTCATCGGAAGATTTTGACTAAGTGAACGAAAGAATTGAATCCTGTCTACTGCTTGACCAGTCTACTCTGGACAATGCACATGGTGACATATTTGATCAAGGGCCTCACACAAGCAGCTGAACCAAATCTGAAGGAAAATGGCGAGGCCAGAGATTTTAATCCAGTGGGTGTTGGCCATAAGTATGATAAAATTTTGACAGTCCATCAATACGTTTATTGAAGCATACCCTTAAGTTTGGAATGCTAGATCATGAACATGTAGTTTAGGATATTCGAGATCAAACAGTAGATTGAGTTGTTGCACTTTTAGAATGGAGTTTTGCTCTCTGAATATCTATATCTACCGATCTGCGTGCCATCAATTAAAAGCTTATTATTATTATTATTATTATTATTATTATTATTATTTTGGTATGTTTCTGAAAACTCAAATGCTTGATCTGTTGACATCCTCAGGAGGCTGAAGGACTTAGATTATGGGGTAAGAGATGCATGCCAAGATGCCATTCATGCGCTTTCTGCTCAATACTTGAAAAATGAGGGAGTTGTTGGGTTATTTGTGAAGCTGTTATTTGAGGCAATGGAAGACCAGAACAAGGCAGTACAATCTGGTGTAGTGATGTGTATGACCAAGATGGTGGAATGTGCAAGAATGGTGGGTTTTTCACGGATGGCCCTCAAGTGTGTCCGGTGAAGGAGGGAGATTTCAGAACAAATATTGATGAGGGAGATGATGGGGGATTAGGGTTAGGATTTGATTATGAGGCAAGTGAAGTAGAGAGGAATTATAATAATGGAAGCGATACTATTTGAGAAGATGGAGATGATGGGTTTGTCTTGGAGGAGATGGAGACGATGGCCCACAGCTTCTGTTAATATAAGGGAAGAGAGGGAAAGCAAACAGGAACAATATAAAAAGCCATGTTAGACGATTCCGTTTGAGATTTCACGGAATCGAGACGGAAGGACTGCTCAAATGTAACCTTCAACTGTCAATGTTTAGTGTGATGTAAAAAATGGGTCGGGATGCAATTGAAACAAAACCCATCTCTCGAGGGCATAATAGGCAATTTACTCACTTAGTAAACAAATCTATGAGCTGATTTTTTGTCATGGAATAAACCAATTTGACTTCTCCTATTTGTTGTATTGTACTTCTCTCAAGTAGTAGAACTTCACCTTAAAGTGTTTTGTCCTACAATGGAACACAAGATTCTGGAAGATTACAAGTGTAGCTTGATTGTCCACTAAGACTTTTGTAGCCTCCTTTGATCCCATGTCCAGATCCTCCATAATCTTTCTTAGTCATTTAGCATGATTTGATGTTGTGGCTGTAGTCAACTCAGCCTCAGCAGTGGATTGTGCCAATATTTCTTGCTTCTTCGAGCTCTAGGAGAAACATGCGGACCCAATTGAGAAACAATATCCAAAGGTACTCCTTATATCATTTAAATATCCTGACAAGTCACTGTCTGCAAAGCCGCAATCTTGACTATGAGCTTTTGCCAAACTTCACCCCAAGTGTCTTTCTGTGTTACCTCACCACTCAATTTGTTGCAACCATATGATTCTCACTAGCACAGCTTAAGAATCTTGATAATACACTGACTGCATACAGAATATTAGGTCTTGTTGCAGTCAAGTACAACAAACACCCTATCAAGCTCCTGGACAGACCAGCATCTACAAGATCTCCTCCATCACTCTTCTACAACTTTTCCTTCAAATTCATGGGAGTACTTACACTCCTGTACTCTTGCATTTGAAATCTCTTCAAGATCTCTCTAAGATACTTCATTTGACAGATGAAAACTTCATTTGGCTTCTGCTGAACCTCCATCCCTTTGAAGAATGTCATCTCCCCAAGGTCTGTCATCTCAAGCTCCTTCATTAGATCAAACTTTAACTCTTTCACTCGAGCCTTATCATTCCTAATCACCAAGAGATCATCTACATATAAAGAGAGAACTACCACAATGCCTTTCTCCTTTTTCACATACAGTGTGAATTCACTAAGACTTCTCTAAAACTTTAGGCTTTTCAAGTACTCATCTATCTTGTTATACTAGGCTTTTGGTGCCTGCTTCTACCCATACAAGGCCTTTCTCAGTTTATAGACCTTATCTTCTGCTCTTCTGATCTCAAAGCCCTTTGGTTGCTCTACATAAATTTTTTCCTCAAGCAAGCCAACCAAGAAGGCTGACTTAACATCAAGTTGGTATATTTCCAACTCTTTTGAGTTGCAACAGCAAGGAGTAGCCTTATAGTGTCTAGTCTTGCTACTTGAGCAAATGTCTCAGAATAGTCAACACCCCATATCTGCGCATATCCCTTTACCACTATCCTTGCCTTATACTTGTTCACACTGCCATTTGGATTCAATTCGGTTCTCTAAATCCATTTGACCCCAATAATCTTCCTACCTTGAGGTTTCTCCACCAGATCCCATGTCTGATTTTTTTCTATCATATTAAGCTCCTCCTGCATTGCAGCTACCCATCTTTTGTCTCTTTTGGCTTCTTCAAAGCAAGATGGTTCAAATACTGCCACATTGCACCTTTGATATATCTATGTCAATGGTCTGGTCCCCTTTATAGGAGGGTCATCAATCAACTCCTCAGGATCTATGGCTTTAATATGTGGCTCAGGCTAATGAATCTGTGGTACATTGACTAGAGGGGCTGCAACAATTTCCTTCTTCCTTTCTTCTTCACCCTAGTTCCACCTCTCATCTTCCATGAACTTCACATCTCTGCTCAATATCACTTTGCCATTTAATGGTTGATAAACTCTATAGGCTTTGGACTGCAAGCTAACCCTACAAAGACACCAACTTCTTCCCATTGATCCAACTTATCTCTCTTCATGAAAGGTATATATGCATAGCGAATGCAACCAAATACCTTGAGATTGCTCAGAGATGGCTTGAGTCCCACCATGCTTCTAGTGGAGTCTTCTTGTCCACTGCCTTGGTAGGTAGTCTATTCAGCAGAAAGACCGTTGTATTCGCAGCCTCTACCCAAAACGACTTTGGCAT
Source organism: Punica granatum (assembly GCF_007655135.1). Classification (NCBI taxonomy): domain Eukaryota; kingdom Viridiplantae; phylum Streptophyta; class Magnoliopsida; order Myrtales; family Lythraceae; genus Punica; species Punica granatum. Next base: position 38,255,050 of record NC_045127.1, on the reverse strand, counting down.
CTTCTTCTCTTGTAGTAAGCACCTAGCCATATCCATGACGCTCCTATTCTTCCTCTCACTTACAACATTCTACCGTGGTGAGTATGGCAACATGTATTGATGATGTACTTGCAGTCACAAATATCCTTGAATCTTCCTTGTGTATACTCATTGCCATTATTTGATCTTATGGTATGTATCTTGCACCCACTCTCATTTTCCACAAGCCTTTTAAACCTCAGAAAGATCCCATCTACTTCTATCTTGGCCTTCATGAAATATATCCAACAAATCCTGGTCAGATCATCAATGAAGGTAATAAAGTACTGCTTCCATTCAAGGATTCTTTTGGCATTGGTCCACACACATCTGTGTGAATCAATTGCAGCTTTTCAGTGGCTCTCCAAGTTGACTACTTGAAAGGTAGCCTCGCTTGCTTTCCTAGTAAACAAATCCTGCAAGATTTTACTTCACTACTTAACTGCGACAATCCCTCAACCATGCCATTCTTTTACATAAATTCCACTCCCTTGCTATGGAAGTGCCCCAATTTCCTATGCCAAATCTTTTCTTCTTATGCTTGACTTTTCAAAGCCACTTGCTTCCCATCCAATGGATTGAATAAGAAGCATTTTTCTCTCTTTGGAATATTGAACAAGATTTGTCCATCTACATCTCTAATAACACATTGATTCTTCTCAAACACCACTTTGAAACCTTTCTCCACTAACTGCCCAACACTCAATAGATTTTGATCTATTTCTAGCACCAATAATACTCCACTGATCAATCTTGTACCATTAGAACCTTTGAGCAATACATCTCCTCTCCTTTCCACTGCAATCTACTCATCATTACCAATTCTAACTCTAGACTTCACCATCTTGTCCATAATCTTAAACAAGCCTTCATTACTTGTCATGTGGTTAGTACAACTACTGTCCACCAGCCACCCATCTTTCACTGCATTGGAAGTAAAACAAGAGGCCACAAATAGTTGCTCTACTTTAGTATTTGCAACCTTATGCCCCTCTCTAGTTTGTTAAGTTTGCTCCTCCTTGCATATGGCTTCAATGTGGCCTAACTTATGAGATCTCCTGCACCTTATATCACGCCCCCTCCAGCACTTGAAGTGAGGGTGATTCTTCCTTCCACAATGCTGATAAAGGACTGAATTCCATTTCTTTTCCTGATTTCCTATGCTGGAACTTCCCTACTTGAATGCTTCATTACCTTGTTTCTCCTGCTACTCCACTTCTTCTCCTTCCCATATGCACTCCTTTAGAGTTTTACCTGTAAAGCTCCCTCTAATGGTACTTCCTTCCTCATCATCCTTCTTTTCTCTTAGGCCTGCAGAGTACTGAGAACCTCAGCAAGCTTAATATCTGAGAGTTCTCTATTGTTCTCCAGGGAGGTTATGGTTGCCTCAAACTTCTCTGGTACAAAAACTAAGATCTTATGCACTAATCTCTCATCACCTATATTGGTTCTCAACACCTTCACTTTGTTTGCTATCTCGACTAATCAATCAACATACTCCTTGTCAGCACCCCATTTTGGCTCACCAGTTCAGGCAATACCTATCAACAACAATCCAGATTACGACTTGAGCATCAGTACAGAAGAGGGCTCGACAGAGCAGTAAATTGCTATTCATTCTCAAGTTAACAGAGATAGGCAGATGATTCAAACACATGACATAATAACTTACACAATCATCCAGCGATATATGGAGCAAACAGAGAGTCTAAACATCATCCAAACCAGTGTTTTCAGAATGCAACACATACAGTGCTATTTTTCGCTGGTTCGCTCGACCATCAGAAGACAGTCAATATTGGACTCCAAAAATCTCTTGCAGCACCAAACAAATGAAAAGTGTCTTCAAACACATTTCGCAGATCATCTGCTCTATACAGAGTAATCTTCTGAATACAGACAACTTTTCAAGGGAAGTACAAAAACGCCGGTTTACCATAGAAAAGTTAGTGCCCGATGTCATATGCAGTCACATCCAACAATTATACAGAGCATGAGCATTGCTTCAGATTGCTCCTCGAAAGTCACACCGACTCCTCGAACGACTTCCGAGCGGCAAAACAAGCATACCTTTCAACGAAAAATCATATCCGGAGACTAGTCTGACAGAACATCGGCAATCCAAGTTAGCCATACATTGCCCCGAAAACTACAACGGACATACGCAATTGGGCAAATCAGACTGCAATATTCATTTCGGTTTCCCGAATGACCTCCGAATGGTTGAAAAGATCGTTTTTAACAACAATTTATAATCGGAGGTCCTTTTCGCGAAAACTTGACATCAGATGGTTGGCCAATACAGTGCTACTCATCCCAAGGCTTAGTGTGAAATCCTCAGACGAAATTGCACAATCTATCTAAGCCTCAGAATAATGCTTTTAGAGTCTCAGATGCACTTTTTCAATCCTTCAGGGTTTGTTCTTAACGAACAGAAATCGCAGCGATCTCCGAATCATCTAAGCAACTCAGAAACCATTCTAAGAAATCCAGTTTCGGACTCCTAGGACGTCTCCGTCTTCACATTATCAATACCGGCTTATTGATCAATTATTCAGTCTGATTGACAATGCACGTCAAAATGACCAATACGGAATGCAGACACGAGATGTGCATTCAGAAACGGCTAACTTTGCTCAGAAGTTCCGAGTAAGGGAACGGATCGAGTCGGTTATGCCACCAACCCGGCCCCCAAAGATCCTCGCTTGGTTTTGGGGAAGTGATTACTCCTAATCGGGAACCCCCAACCCTAGTTAATGGTTTTTCCCAATACCGCCGAAACCATGCATAAACAGGGACCGTCATGCTGGACCAAAATTGCCTTCACGCCGTCAACCGACCCAAAGTTGAGTCTTTGAGTCGGCCCTTAGTCATTTTTTTTAGCCGAGGCTTTTATTGTTTTTTTTTCTTTCTTTTTTACAGAGAGCGATGTAAAGTGTAAAAAAAACAATTATAATTTTATCTTTCTGCACTGCATGCATATTTTCAAAACAACTTAGGATATTGCGTCAGTTTGGTTTTAAGCATTAAACTGACATCTTCTCCATTTAGGTAAGGATGGATCGTCCGACTCCCAGTCTTAGGCTCGATTCTCTCACGCCACCGGGACGAGAGATCAGTCGCATTTGGAGAGCACTCCGCCCGGTTGACCGCGCCTTCATCCACCTGATTGTAGGGGACGTAGCAATGCTCGCTGAGTCCCCCATTGATTGGACTTTCTTGAGGACTGTCGTCAAATTCTGGGACCCCCAGCACGCAGTGTTCAACTTTCAGGGAACCGAGCTGACTCCTACAGTCGAAGAGTATACAACACTTATTCAGAGACCCATGCCTACAAAAGGCATTTTAGTGCCCAATCAGTTCGCTGTAATTTAGAGTCAACTCTTTGTCCTTTTAGGCATATCCACCGAAGAGGTTCAGCGCGAGCTTCACCAGGGATGGGACCACGGTGTTGAATCACATGGCTCTTGGATTGGACACACCTTCGGGCACTACGTCCCACTGCAGAATCCTTCCAGCGCTACACTTGTCATGGGTTCCTCCTCCTGATCTTCGGGACTCTCTTATTTCCACACGACTCGAATCTCATAGACGGGGCACTCGCCCAAGTCATCCTTCAAGCGATTGAAGGCCATAGTTATGTCGAAGCTTTACTAGCTGAGACCATTCGGTCTCTTGACTATATTAGAGAGGTTTGACGTGGCAGGATGAGAGGGTCTCCGCATCTACTACAGATTTGGCTTCTCGCACACATCCGACCGTTCTGTTCATTGCACCCCTTTTCCTACATCACCGACGACCGTTCTCTGATTGCACGCCTACTTCCGATGTTTCATCCCCTCGAGCATACCTTTTCAAAATGGAGACAGTTCTTGGAGGAGCTCCCACTGATACAGTTTTTATGGGCTGCTCGCTGGAACCCCAGCGGCCCTATGATCACGGGATGTCCAAGAATCATTGGACTTCCCCTTCTCAGCCATTTGGGAAGCACACTCGTATTTCCCAGTCGAGAAATCAGACAACTCGGCTGCTGCAAGACATCCCCACCGAGGCAGACCGTCTGGTGTATCGGATCCTGGGGGTCAATTCAGCATCTTCAGTAGCAGAGAGAGATTCCTGGGAGTTTGAGAGATTCGACGATTGTGGGACACACGCGTCATGCATAATCTCTACTTCTCGGAGCATTCCACTAACGAGGAATGAACTTTCTTAGCCACTTCGGCTTATGTGGCTCAGCTCTACTCACAGGACTTGGTACCCGTTCATCGGCCCAAAACAGCTCCAATTCCACAAGTTCCCCCCGCAGTTGCTTCAGAAGCTGAGAACTCCGCTCAGGGGGCCATGCGTATGGAGTTACAGTCTATCAAAGAGGAGCGAGATCGACTCCGCTGCGAACTTGTTGCTACTTGTGCCGAGCTTGCCGATTAAAGAGAGCTTTAGAGAGAGTTAGCTTAGACACGAGCGCATCACGAACCAAGACCAGGGGATAGCGCATTTGAGTGATACGCTGGACCGAACGCGGGCAAAAGCGCGCAAGGTCTCCCATCCTTAGGTTTTAGCAGTTGGCAGCACCTTTTTGCCCCGCTCGAACCTGCGCAACGCTCACTCAGCTGTCGGGCGTATTAGGGTGTAAGTTTTTTGTTTATGTTCCTTTCTTTCAAACAGACTATCTTTGTAAATTATGGAGCTTGGATCAAATCGATGTAATGGCATTAGTGTTTTAAAACTCACGCATCTCATATATTTCATTCATTTACATCGTTTGCTTGACATTCTAGCCGATCAAACAGCAACCGTACTTACACACTTATGGATACTGGTAATTGTAACTGGTGTCTCACCGCTATCCAACCCGACTAAGAATAAGTATGGCAGGAGAACACCCGCCAACTCTTCCTGAAGAGATCACGTCTCCGACTGCGGCTCATGCACAACCGTCGGTGACACATGCTCAACCACCTCAGACACCTGTGGCTATACCATCAGCCCTACCGCCAATAGTACAATCATCCTCCAACCCCGTTGATTCGGTACGAATCACAATACTTGAATGGATGGTCAATCAGTTGGCAGCCAACATGGCTACCAATATGAATGAACTTACGGCTCTACTCAGAGATCAGAATCAGGCTTCTTCAAGCTACACTCCGCCCCCGAAGAATAGACAAACAATGGATTTGAACCCAGTGGTCGCTCTGACTCTTGTTTCAGAAAGTGAGGAGGCATCCTTTGCGGTAATGACGCACGTACCGGCGGTCTATCCGGTCAGCGACCTTTTATCTCCCCCGCCTGCTCCAACGGCTGTCCCATTGCCACCTGCAGCCTTTTTATCAGCAGACTCCGCTGTGCTGCCACCTACACTTTCTTCAACGATGAATGCTCCCGCTCCTGCTCACACTATTGAGCCATTTCCTTTCCAAACTTCATAACCTCATGTGAGCCTCTCTTACCAAGCTCCACCGCTACTGAATATTCCTCCCCTTGAACCCGACACGCCTACTCAGGCAGCCCCTACAGCTCCATAGATAAACTTTTTCCCTGAAATAGAGACAGAGCAGGAGTGAAGACGGACGAAAATGGAGGAGACCATCAGGGTTCTCCAAGCAGGCAGCTCCCACCCTGATTATGGTGATGGTGATTGGAATCTATTCTTGGGCATGCGGCTGCCCTCGAAGATCAAGATCCCTAATTTCAAAACGTATGACGGGACCAAAGACCCGAGGCATCATCTCTGCCATTATCAAAGCAAAATGATGCAGTATTGGGATTACAAGGAGTTTATCATCCAAACATTCCAAGACAGTCTTACGGGATCGTCGCTCGATTGGTTCATGACGTTAAGAGCTGTTGACACTCCCACCTAGACAGATCTCTCCCAAAATTCCTCGACTAGTACATGTTTTGTGCTGGGACGCCCCCTACTCTCCTCGACCTTAATATGATGGAGATGAAAGATCAATAGACGTTCAAGGCATATGCAACGGAATGGTGTGGAAAAGTAGCAAAGCACATTCCCCCAATTACTGAGAAACAACAAGTCCAATTGTTTCATTCCACGCTCAGGGGTGCATATTCTTCACACCTCTTAGCCTATACCTCCTCATTCTCAGACTTGATCAAAGCTGGGAAAAAGCTTGACATGGGCTTCAAGTTAGGGAGAATTGAAGGCCCTGCTAAGACGAAGGAAGGGGAAGCATCAAAGAAACAAGCTACCGGAGCGTCCATAGCTAAGGATGCAACCGTTAGCGCCGTCAATTCAGGAGGCCAAGCTTAGCAACAATTTTCGGTGAGCTATACACCAGCACCGTTGGCCTCCAAGGCATATGCACATTCCATGCATTATAAGCAACCCTATCAAGTGCCGCAGGCTTCTCACCCGGCTCTACCGATCATTATTCAACCGCCATCCCCGCAACAGAATATCCCCGCTCTACCTTAGCAGAGCAAAGCCTCGGCTTCGAGACTTCCTCAGTCGGTGTCACGAGCTCTAGCTCCACAGGGTCAACAAGTTGGTTTCTCCCAGCCTCGTTAGCGTCAACAATTTTCGCCCTTGCCAGCTCCCCTATCTCATATATACTGGCAGCTTCTCACCGACAACTAGATCAAACCAGTGTCACCTGGTCCCAACTTCAATCTGATAGTGCAAAATCAAAGTCTACACTGCAAGCATCATTTAGGAGCACCCGATCATACCCTGGACAATTGTTGGAAGTTCCGTGAGAGGATCCAGGATATGATTGATGCAAAGCAGATCTCCTTCAACGAGGTAAAGTCGCCGAATGTGCATGTGAATCCTCTCCCTGATCATGGATCAAGTTCAGGACCCTCCATCAACATGATTAGCATAGTTGCTATCAGAGAGGAGGACGATGTCCAGGAAACTCCGGTTCCATTCGTCATCGACTATGCTCTGGTGGAAATTGCAGCTGCATATGCCTCGTTTGTCATTGAGGTTCTTACAAATGAACCATTTATGGACCGCCGAGTTCTCAAGAATTACAGGGGCGAGGTTACCAATACGGAACAAGAAATGAGAGCGATGGGCATCACGCGCTCAGGACGGGTTAATCAGGGCCCGGAGCCTGCAGACAAAGGGAAAACCCCTACTGCTGCATTTTCAGCCATTCCAGAAGTCGTTCCACCTCATGCAAAGAAGGTCACTGAGCAAGAAGCTAAAGCCTTCATGAAGGTGATCAAAGCAAGTGAATACAAGGTTGTTGAGCAAATGGGCAAGTCATTGGCCCACATTTCACTCCTTGCTTTGTTTCAGAGCTTCGAGCCGCATCGAGACGCTCTGCTGAAGGTTCTCACTAATGCACAAGTCCCGAAGGATACTGCTCCGAATAGGATCGAGGAGACTGTGAATTCTATTTTCTCGATCAGATCTCCTTTGCCGAAGATGAGCTTCCATCTGAAGGTCATGGACACTTGCGGGCATTGCACATAGTCTGCAAGTGCAACAATCATGTCGTCGGTTGAGTCATGATCGATAATGACTCAGCTCTCAACGTTTGCCCTATCTCCACGTTAAAACAGATGAACGTGGACATAAGTCGCATTCGTGCAAGCAAGACCACTGTCCGAGCCTTTGATGGCTCCAGGAGCGAAGTGAATGGAGAAATCGACCTCCTGATTGATGTGGGTCCTTGCTCGTTCTTTGTCACCTTCCAGATCCTCGAGATCCCCAATGCTTTCAGTCTCTTGCTTGGGAGGTCCTAGATTCACGCCGCCGGCGCTGTTCCTTCATCGCTGCACCAGAAGCTTAAGTTCTTTGTCGAGGGCAAGCTCATCACTGTCAATGGCGAAGAAGATTATGCAGTCTCTAAAGAGACGGCAGTCCCTTACATCAGCATTGGGGAAGATCAGAATCTTCCCTTTCACTCCTTTGACACCATTTCCACGATTCGAGATTACGGAGAAGTCGGTCCATCCCTGGCCGATTGCTTAATTGGGAAGCTTCTGTTGAAGAACGACTACGTCCCCGGAACTGAACTGGGGGCATGTGCACAGGGAATCCTCCGACCAATTGAAATAGAGGAGTATCGCAATAGAAGGGGACTTGGTTTTTACCCTTCCTGTCATGAGATTGTGCAAGCTCGTCATAAAAAGCATCTCCACCATTTCGCTGTGCACTACGGAAAGCTCTCTAGGGGCATTCCGGTTCCACCACTCTAGCAGTTTTTCCTCGCACCACCACAAGTCATTGGAGGCGCATCCGACAGCCTATCCACTGAATCATATGACTCATCTTCAGATGCAGTTGAAGCGTTCTTGGCTTTGCCAACCATATATGCCGTCACTAAAAAGACATCTTCCGGGGTTGATATCCGCCCTACACGAAAGGATGATGAGCTAACCAACTGGACTGCACTCCCGCTTTACTCGGCCATGGTTGCCGATATGTAAGGCGGTCTTTATATATAATGCTACCTGCATGTCGGCAACGTCATAAGCCACATGACAGAAGAGGGGTTTTTGTTATGACTTGTTAATAAAATCCCTACATGCTTTTTGAATTTCTACATCTAAATTCTCTCTCTCGCACTCACTTCCAGCATTTATTTCTAAAACAATCCGCTTTTATTTCCAAGCTCCAATCGAATCCAAATCACTGATGTAACGATTCGAATTCATTCGAAACACGCCTTGGAAAGTCCCTACCCATATACTTCGGGGAAGGACTTGACAATGACGGTCGCGTGCCCAAAATAGAGGAGAGTTTGCATCGTCTCGAAAACTACCAACTCACCTCAGTCGAGCCAACTGAAGAGATCAACATAGGCACTGTAGAAGAACAACTCACTCTAAGGATTGGGACGAGCCTAGATCCTGCACAGAAGGCCCGAATGATCAATTTCCTAATGGAGTATCAGGAGGTCTTTGCTTGGTCTTACGCCGACATGCCAGGCTTAGACCCCTCGATCGTGAAGCATTTTCTCCCGCTCGACACTGAGAAGTACCCGCCCAAATGACAACACCTACGACGGTAACGAGCTGACCTTCTCCTTCGCATTAAGGAAGAGGTTATCAAGTAGATAGATACGAGATTCCTGGAGGTGTGTAACTACTTCGAATGGGTAGCGAACATAGTGCTAGTGGAAAAGAAGAATGGCAAAGTTAGAGTATACATCGACTATCGAGACCTTAATAGGGCCAATCCTAAGGATAACTTCCCACTGCCCCATATTGATGTCTTGGTGGACAACACAGCACACCATACACAATTCTCCTTCATGGACGGCTTTTCTGGATACAACCAGGTCCAAATGGCTGAGGAGGATAAGGTTAAGACGACGTTCATTACAATGTGGGGCACATTCTGCTATAAGGTCATGCCTTTTGGTCTCAAAAATGCCGGGGCAACCTATCAGCGGGCGATGGTCACACTCTTTCATGACATGATTCATAAAGAGATAGAGGTCTACGTCGATGACATGATTGCAAAGTCCAAAGAAAGAGAAGATCATCTGGTCAACCTCAAGTGACTCTTTGACCGCCTCAAGAAGTACAAACTCCGATTCAACCCAGCGAAGTGCACATTTGGTGTCAAGTCAGGGAAACTGTTAGGGTTTGTAGTCAGCAAAAATGGCATCGAGGTTGTCAGTACCCCTTTTTGGTCCACCGGCTCCAACAGATAACACCAGACCAAAGCTCAGGTCACTGTTCACGGTCAGGCCGACGGACGCAGACGTGCGAACTCGGAGACATGAACTACAAAAGAGAGGTAGGGGCCACTAGGAAAATACAGAGGGCAATCGAAAAGGCAGACGAGCAGCGAACTCCAAAACGATAAATGCCGGCACTATGGCATTATTCATTACCGGATCACCGGAGCATCGGAAGGTATCCAATATGAGATTCTAAAAATCCTTTTTGGTACCAAAATGACCAATGGCACCCCCGAGCGCATTTTAGAAGTCTCATGCTTAAGCCGGGGCACCTCCCGAACATTTACAGGCGCCTTCCTATTGGGGCTCTCGAGACAGCCGATCCATGAACCAATAAACGACACCCGAAAATAGGTATGCACACACCCGAGGGTTACCAGGACTAGGGAACAAGTTTCAGACTACCTTTCGGAACTCATCTTGGCCTCCCGAGTGGATCCCAACCCGGAAAAATGGGCCATTTCTACATAGAAACATAGTCGGAGACCCTTTTAACAAATCATCGGTGCACGAAATCTATGCCAATCAATCCCAGAGATCTCAAGGGCTTGGGAGATAAACTCTGATCACATTGCATAATCCATTTAGGGTTCCCGAGTACCATTCCGGTAGTAAAAGGGCCCCTTTCACACGGAATCTTGCGCTCAGAGCTCATTCAATGAAATGTTGACGTACGAACTCTGCGCCACCCACTCCCAGCAACCCCTTGGGCCTAGGAAATCATTATGGCTCGGACCAAGCAAAGCATACTGGCCTCCCAAGTGACGTTTTAATGGTCACAAACGCCTCCCGTCAAGCCTTCGAGACTCGTTTTTGACAAACAGAGATTGCAGTGGTCTCCGAACACATCAAAACATTTGGGAAGCACTGAGAAAGCCCCGTTAGCAGATTCCTAAGATGTCTCCGGTTACCGATCTTCGCCCGAGGTCGGCGAGTCAACCGTTCTGCCCAATGCTGAAAACATGCCAATACAAAGAATACGGCGCGCAAAGGCATGAACAGGCGATGGAAACGGACAACTTCACTTTGATCATCCAAACGGAGCGAAATTGGCTTTCGAGTCCCCAAGACGCCCGAGCATTCACTCACATGAAACATGGCAATATTGGGCTCATTAAAACCGCATCCATTGATGTTTCGTCGTTCAAGCGAACCATGGAGATCGAACGCGCGACTAATCAAGCCTCGAGCTTCCTCCGGCTTTCTTCCTAGTCAAGTGGGACCCACGGTTTATCCTAGCCAAGCCTCCAAGCCACAACAGCCACGGCTCAACCCAAGTAGCCACGGCTCAACTACAACAGCTGTGGCTCACCCCTCTAATTCTGACGGCTCAATCCATGTAACCTTCCCCCATCCACACAATTCAAATATCTCTTACACATATCTCCCATGCATCATCTCCCATCCACTTTTCCCTAACTTCCCCCACACTCTACCTTAACATTTCCCCTCCCTAATCCCCTTCAATTTTCAGCAGCCACTTAAACTCCCCCTAAGCCCACTTAACTTGGCTTAATTGCACCATTAGAGCCTCCTATAAGTTCTCTTGCATCATTAACCTTAATGACAACTCACCATCCATCCTCTCACTAACTTTCTCACTCTAGGAGACCCTCCCAAGTCCTCTCAAACCCCTTTAACTTCAGAAAATCGCTCAACCCATAACAGCCCGGATACAAGGCCATTTGGCCCGGAAACTCAGACGTTTTCCGGCGACTGCTACCCAACCCGAACCAAACTTGACCAAACTCCATAACCCCCATGTTTTCAACCTTCTAAATCCATTTCCGAACTTAGTTTCAGCATCCGAGGCTCCCAGCATGCCGTTTCAGCTCAGCACAGAAACAATGCACAATCAGGTTTTCTCCGTCACTTCCCGGTCCTAGACGTGCCCTACCTTCCCACGACTTTGGAGAGTTGTGCTTACATGTTCTAAGGGTTTCTCACGACCCTCACTCTCCCCCGTGAAGAGGTGGTCACATGCCGAGAGCCGATCAACCGGGTGCAACCTCCTTTCCCTCTTTCTTCTCTCTCTCGGGTTCTTCCAGTTTTACCGGGTTTTCTTTGTATTTTCTGAGTTTGCTCAGGCTCTTGCACACCCAAGGCTGCTCACGAACATCAAGAGCAACCCCTTAGGAGTCGAAGGAGCCCGAACTCGCACGGTGCCGTGGCTCGAGCCACCTTACCAAGCCATTTCTCCTCGGCTGTCGCGGCTATTCCTATCGAGTCAGCTTCGGTGCCCACTGTCCAGCCGAGTCTTCCGACTCTCTAAGCCACTTCTCTGACTCTTTCCTCGCATTCCGAGGCTAGGTATAACTCCTCTACGACTTAGGGAAGTTAGGTCTTTGATCCTTGTTTGTTTCGGGAATATAAGGTGGTTAATGAGCATGTTCTACGCAAGTTCGATTTTTTATAAGATTCCATGCAATCCCATGCAATTTAATGCAAGTGTACATCCTTTGTCACGTTCGCATGTCGTAGGAATGCATATATCATGATGGGAAACGACCAGAGTCGAGGTAGGAGAGACCGCCATAGCACGGTTGAACCATGGAAGCTCACGGCAAGGTTCCAAGGGAGGGACCCGTGAGCTCCCTTGTTCACCCAAGGCTAAGGTGGCCTTTTCTCCCTCGAAATTAGTTGGTTCCCATATTTTTTACGTTCATTAATCGTATATAATATGTTAACATGGCGGGAAATGATTAAGATCGTGGTAGGAGAGATTGTCTTGATCCGCATGAACCATAGAAACTCACGGCCATTCCCCATGGGAGGTGGTCGAGAGTTCCCTTGGATCACACGGATTCAAGGGGACCTCTCTCACTTCGAAATAAATTGGTTCCCGCGTTTTCATATATTGTCATTGTATGAGTCGATGTCATTTTATCGATTTCTTTAAATACAATGTTTGCGTTTGCATTATGTGCTCGTTTGCGTATTTGAGACCATGGTGGCATCGACTTTGCAAATATGTGCGTTATTATTGTGCTTAATGTCTTATGCATGCAAGAAACGATTAAAACCGATTCTTGAAATTGATTGCAACTACTTTTTCTTTTCTTTTTGTTTAAATCATTAGCTTCACGTTAATTTGCATGTTAGGTGCGTTAACTTCGAACAATCATCTCATTAATCCATAATAATTGAGGTTCAATACCTCAATCACTAAACCGCTCCACTAACGGGAAATGTGACGTATCATTTAATTAATTAATTCATTCGGCTTAAGTAATTGGATGAATCGAGTATCAATTTGTAAACGCATCGACGGATCACCAAATGGTGGAAATGCCCTTTTAAAATCCACAATCTCAAAAGACTGAGGTGCGTAACACGAATAGAATTGGTATCCAGAGAGCACTTGCGTGCTGTGACTAGAGTCCTGGCCCAATGTGAGGCGGTTCAAGTCGAAGTATACGAGTCCTCTCTAGATGTCTTCGTGTCATGCGATCTCAATTTTCACATACGCACTTCACATGTTTTACTGTCCAAGGGCATAACCATCATTTCGTGATTTGCCAATATCTTAAGCTTTAAGGAGAACGAAACACCACAATCTGTGGGTAAAGAGAGGCAATCCGTGCGGATGCGAGTTTCATTCGCATGGCCCATTCCATCCACTTTCGGTGTTTCTGTCGTCTTATCGTAGATTCAATGGTTAACGTTATTATTTATGTTGCAAAACACATAATACCAGATTAATCATTCGCTTGACCTAATCAAACATTAGATAATGGCTAGGAGAAATGCTAGGTTCCAAATCTATAGTCAAAATACAAGTTTAACATATTCAGTGAAACCGCACTGTCACTTACAAAACTAAGTCTTAAAATCAACGCACGCATGCATAATTGGCCTGGCACTGCATCCTAGCATGTTCCTCTGCTTTCCTAGGTTAGATAAATTGTTTGCCAATTAACCCCGGTTAAGAACTGATTAAATCACGTAAATTCGGCTAAATCACATAGTAAATAAGTAAAATGGCAAGCCTAGCAAGCTAGAGTACCGAAAGAGCGTGTGGGATATAGGCTTACACGTAATAGAACCCTCGAATTTGGAATTTCCGGTTCCGACAAACCATTGCCCTATACCCGGGTGACTCAACGGCCCTCGACATTCGGGTCGTAAACAGTAAGTGGCGACTTCTTCTCACGTGCGTCCGTCGCGCATCCTCGAGAAGGTGGACAATCCCAAGCCGCGTTGCATTAGGCGCTCACATGCGTGCCTCAACGAGATTAAAATTCGGGTGCGCATAGAGGTCAACCTCGACAAAATCAAGGCGATCATGGAACTGCCCCCTCCATCGACAGTGCGTGATGTAAGGAGCTTCTTAGGACGACTGAATTATATCGCGTGTTTCATTGCAAATTTGACAGATAAATGCCAATCACTCTAACACCTGTTTCACAAAAATGCAGCGGTTGAATGGGATGACGAGTGTCAGAAAGCTTTTGATACAGTCAAGGCATATCTAGTTCAGCTACAGGTGTTGGTCCCACTTTCACCGGGTCGTCCTCTCATTCTGTACCTGACAGCATGCCAACAATCCATCGTGTACATGTTAGGACAAAAGGATGATTCCACACATACAGAGCGAGCAATTTACTATTTAGGCAAGAAGTTCACTTATGGGGAGTCCAACTACCCTGAAATAGAGAAAATATTTTGCACACTCGTGTGGGTCATGCAAAGGCTCCAGCAGTACACTCTATCACACCATTCGTCTGCTGTCAAAGATGGATCCCTTGAAGTATCTGCTCGATAGTCCGTCCTCCATGAGGAACATAGCAAAATGGTGTTGTCAATTGATGGAGTGCGACATAGAGTATGTGTCACACATAATAGTGAAGGGCCACGCGATAGCAGACCACCTAGCAGAGTTTCTGATCGATGATGACACACCGATCAACTTTGACTTTCCAGACGAAGGGATCCTCCAAGTGAAGGATGAGGAAGAGAGTCCTAGGTGGAAGATGTACTTTGACAGCGCAATCAATTCCACCTGGTCTGGTATCGGTGCAGTGCTGATATCCCCTGAAGGGCGTCATTTCCCTGTTGCGAAGAATATTGATTTCCCTTGCACCAACAACGTAACCGAATATGAAGCGTGCATCCTTGGTTTACAGGTGGCAATCGACCTCAAAGTCAAGGAGCTAGAAGTGTTTGGCGATTCCATGCTCACAATCTTTCAGACGCTCAAGCAGTGGAAAACGAAGGATCAAAAGCTAGTGTCGCATCATGAGTACCTCGAAGAGTTGACAGAGAACTTCGAGAATATCTTGTTTACGTACACACCACGCATAAAGAACCAGTTTGCCGATGCACTCGCAACGCTCGCATCCATGGTGAGCATTAAGAAGGAGAATCTCATCGAGCCCCTCGAGTTTAAGATTGCCAAGGGCCCTGCCCATTGCGACATGATCGAAGTTGTCGATGGCAAGCCTTGGTATGCAGACATCAAGCATTTACTGCGAACTGGTCAATTCCTGGCATTTATTGATCGCCATGACCAGAGGACTCTCCGACACATCGCGGCACACTTCTACCTGAGTGGCGAGACTCTCTATCGCCGTTCATTCGACGCTTCACTACTCCGATGGGTTGACGGAAACGAGACACAACACCTCATGGAAGAAGTGCATGAAGGAAGCTGCGGACCTCACATGAATGGGCTGATGCTAGCAAAAAAGCTCATGTGATTGGGTTATTTCTGGTCTACCATGGAGACTGACTGCGTCAAGCATGTCAAGCACTGTCACCTATGCCAAGTCTATGCGAACCAGATCATAGCACCACCCAACGAGCTACATCCAATGGTAGCTCCATGGCCCTTTTCAATGTGGGGCATGGACATAATTGGTCTTATCAACCCCAAAGCATCCAATTGACACTTATTCATACTTGTAGCTATTTATTATTTCACAAAGTGGATCGAAGCTATCACCTTTGCATCGGTCACTACAAAGGCCGTGGCACACTTCCTCAAATGCGACATCATTGCGCGGTGCGGGGTCCTTGCAAATCTCATCACGGACAATGCCAAGAACTTGAATAACAAACTCATCGACGAGCTTTATGCTCAGTTTAAGATCCAGCATCGCAATTCCTCTCCACATTGTCCACAAATGAACGGTGCGGTAGAGGCAGCGAACAAGAACATAAAGAAAATCATCGAAAAAATGCTGGTGAATTACAAAGACTGGCCCGAGATGCTCCCGTTCGCGTTCTTAGCGTATCGGACTTCTATCCGCTCATCTACCGGGGCAACCCTGTATTCCTTGGTCTACGGCATGAAAGCAGTTCTTCCAGTTGAAGTGGAGATTCCCTCCATGAGGGTTCTTGCCGAATCCAAGCTTAAAGAAGCAGAATGGGCAAAACAGCGCTACGAACAGCTTAATCTCATTGATGAGAAGCGGCTCACAGCGCTTTGCCATGGTCAATGCTATCAGCAGAGAATGCCCCGAGCGTTCAACAAGAAAGTCCGCCTCCGCGAGTTCATTCCTGGCGACCTCGTTTTGTGGAAAGTCTTGCACATTGCCCTAGATTCCAGGGGCAAATTCGCATACAAATACGATGGACCTTTCATTGTCAAAGAAGTCTTCGATGGAGGAGCAATCATCCTTAACGACATGGATGGGAACGAAAATGCGCTCCCCAGTCAATGCCGATACCCTCAAGAAGTACTATCCTTGACAGTTTTCCATCATTCTGCTGCTTTTTGATGCACATGCATGTGCAACTCCTTATGCCGTAATTCTGTAAATCCTGTACATTCGTCTTCTGTTCTTTCTCATCTCAAAACTTTCTAGAGAGAAAAAAATGAATTTCCCACTTTGTTGAAAACCTTTTTGAGACGGCCTAGGCAAAAATTAGGGAATGAGGGGCACGGTTTAAAATCTCACAAAGGGGAACCGTGGCAAAAGGAGAGCATGAAGCAAAATCCTCGCTAGGCTGAAAACCCGCAAAGGGCGGTCTAGGCAAAAGTTAGAGGAACCGAGAGGTGCGATCAAACCCGATCAGGGCAGTCGTAGCAAAATTTGAGCTCTAAATGAGAGAAATGTCAAATAAACTATCCCGCTAAGTCGTCGCGCTTCTTGCAGCCTAGGCAAAAGTTAAGGGACCTTTGGCAGCTCGACCATGAAAGAACAGCTACACTCAGTGTGAAATGACAACGAGTAGTGGTTTTGTAGTCCTCGACACAAGCAAACTCTTCTTGACTCTCTGGGTATGAGACACGTTTCGACGTGCAGTCGAATCATTGTATTCTTGATCTGGAGGATCCCAAAGATCCCTTCTTTTTACCTTTATGCAAATTCCACGGGTCATGCCCGTTCTGCAAAAGGCCTTTCTTTTCAAGTCATAGTCTTGTGGGACACGTCCACCCCTTCAAATGGTTATCGAATTCAAATCCCTGAAGTATTATTATTCAGACCTCTTTGCACATCTTCATTACGGCTGTATTGTAGGACTGACGACTATTGTTAGCTCCCATGGTTCTATATGCAAGTATGAGGATGTAAACCCTGAAAAGTGTCTTCCTTTGACGAATGCATGTCTGCCTTATGCCGAGAACTACAGCCTTAATCCGAGGAGAAACCTTCAGGATAGCACTTCAAACACTCAGTTGCATTACAAACATATGACAAGCAATGAAGCATTCTATCACAACATTGTTTGCAACACAGACAGGCCCAGTGGTGGATGAAGCACAATGATTCCTTCCACACCTCATGCGATTTCCCAGCATTTGCATTCATCTTTTGCACTTTTCTTTAAGCAATGCATTTCCTAGGCAAGCGCTCGTGCATCATGCAACTTGTTGAGCAAGCGCCCGTACTTCTTGCAAACTTGTTGGGCAAGCGCCCGTGCCTCTTGCAAACCCATCGGGCAAGCGCCCGTGCCTCTTGCAAACCCGCTAGGCAAGCGCCTGTGCCTCTTACAATACAGCATTTACTTTAAGCAAGCACTCCCTTCTCTGCTTTTCGGGCCTTGCCCGTTGATTTTGCATTTACTTTAAGCAAGCACTCCCTTCTCTACTTTTCGGGCCTTGCCCGTTGATTCTGCATTTACTTTAAGTAAGCACTCCCTTCTCTGCTTTCCGGGCCCTCCCCATTGATTCTGCATTTACTTTAAGCAAGTACTCCCTTCTCTGTTTTTCGGGCCCTGCCCGTTGATTCTGCATTTACCTTAAGTAAGCACTCATTTCTCTGCTTTTTGGGCCCTGCCTGTTGATTCTGCATTTACTTTAAACAAGCACTCCTTTCCCTGCTTTCCAGACCCTGCCCGTTGATTCTGCATTTTCTTCATGCGAGCACTTTCAATCAAGAGATATGTTTTCAATTATACACGCACTTTTCATAAGAACTTTTTCTCACGATGCATGCCACCTTTCCTTTATGCTAATACTCTTTTATTTTCTACAAAGTTCATCCATGATTCATTTTGCCTTGTTTATTTTTCTGTTAGATACAACATTTCCCACATATCCAAAGTAAGAGGAAGAAGAAGGTCATTGGAAGTATCAAATTGGTCATCGCTATCAAACTGGGGTGCTTCTGAAAGTCTTTGGCTGCATCCTCTACCCAACACACAGTTAAAGAAGGGCAAGCTGTCAGCACCCCATTTTGGCTCACCAGTTCAAGCAATACCTATCCACAGCAATCCAGATTACGACTTAAGCATTAGTACAGAAGAGGGCTCGACAGAGCAGCAAATTCCTATTCATTCTCAAGTCAACAAAGATAGGCAGATGATTCAAGCACATGATAGAAGAACTTACAAAATCATCCAACGATATATGGAGCAAACAGAGAGTCTAAACCACATCAAAATCGGTGTTTTCAGAATGCAACACGTACAGTGCTATTTTTCGCTGGTTCGCTCGACCATCAGAAGATAGTCAATATTGAACTCCAAAAATCCCTTGCAGTGCCAAACAGATGAAAAGTATCTTCAAACACATTTCGCAGATCATCTGCTCTATACAGAGCAATTTCTAAATATATACAACTTTTCAAGGGAAGTCCAAAAACGCTGGTTTACTAGAGAAAAGTTAGTGCCCCATGTCAGATGCAGTCACATCCAACAATTATACAGAGCATGAGCATTGCTTTAGATTGCTCCTCAGAAGTTATACCGACTCCTCGAACGACTCCCGAGCGGCAAAACAAGGATACCTTTCAATGGAAAATCATATTCGGAGACTAGTCTGACAGAACATCAACAATCCAAGTTAGCCATGCATTGCCCCGAAAACTACAGCGGACAAACGCAATTGGGCAAATCAGACTGCAATACCCCTTTCCCGAATGACCTCCGAATGGCAGAAAATACTGTTTTTAACGTAAATTCATAACTGGAGGTCCTTTTCACAGAAACTTGACGTTAGATGGTTGGCCAATACAGTGCTACTCATCCCAAGGCTCAGCGTGAAATTCTCAGACGGAATCACACAATCCATCTAGGCTCTCAAAACAATGCTTTTAGGGTCTCAAATGCACTTTTTCAATTCTTCAGGGTCTGTTCTCAATGAACAGAGATCGTAGCGATCTCCGGATCATCCAAGCAACTCAAAACCATTCTGAGAAATCCGGCTTCGGACTCCTAGGACGTCTCTGGCTTCGCATTGGCAATACCGGCTTATTGGTCAATTATTCAGTCTAATTGACAATGCACATCAAAATGACCAATACGGAATGCAGACACGAGATGTGCATTTAGAAACGGCTAAGTTTGCTCTGATCGCTTGAAATGAGCAAAACCGGCTTCCGAGCTCAAAAGCCACACGAACATTCGTTTGGGCAAAATGGATTATTTTGGGCTCATTCGAACCGTTTTCGCATGCACAATAACAATTCGATGTTCGTTTGAGCCATGAACCTCAAACACGCGATCAATCAAGACCCGAATTTTGTCCCAAACTTCCTCTTAAGACCATGGGGCCCACAGGCTGCCCTAGGGCAGCCGCCCTTGCCTATTGCCGCCCTCTCCTTTGTCTCTTGCTCTCTTGATCAACTTGCCCAAGCAAAATATCTTAAGTCTTCCTCTTCCACACTCCATCTTCATCAATGCCCTTGTCACCTCTTCATCAATGCATCCTATCTTCATTCAATCAAAATCCTTCCCTAATCTCTTCTTCAAAACCGCCCATGCCTAATCCAAGAGGTTAATGGCAATTTTCTTCACTTAATTGTTATTAAACTTAGCCTATATATACTTTCTATGTCATTAAGCTAATCACAACTTTCTACACACCATCTCTCTAGCATTCCTCACTCTTCAAATGCTATCAACCCTCCCCTAGCTTTAGCAAAAACCGCAGCAAGCAAGAGCAAGCCAAAAAAAGAACAAAACCCTCAAGACTTAAGTCGGAATCATGGTGTTTACCATCTCGGCTTAAATCCAAACTTCACCAAACTTCATATCCCACATGTTTTCGACCCCCTCTATCCATTTTTGGGCTTATATTTTCAGTTTGAAGCCTCCAACCCATCGGGACAGCCTACCACAGAACTGAACAGAAAAACTGTCTTTTCGGGTCAAAATGGCAACCCGAGTTTCAAGGCCTTCCGGGTAGGTTTTGAGTTGCCAAAACCCATCAAACACCTCCCCACACAACCCTAGGGTGTCAAAGAGTCGAGAAATCCAAGAAAAACCCATCGGTTTTAACCCAGTACGAAGAAACAACTTGATTGCCCAGTCGGGTTGAATGTTCTGACTGTTCTTGCGGTTTTCTTGTAGATTGGGTCGATCCAAGACTCTTTTCGCAAAACTACCACTGCAGCCACCTCCGGGGGTCAGTTAGGAGTTGGGAACCATTGACTTTGCCTCAAAATTCCATCGGGAGATACCGGGGTGACGTCCGACCCGAAAACTGCCCAGTCGGGTCTATTTTCCAAACGTACTCTGTTTTCCGTGATCTTTGCAGGGCTATACGGGTCAACCCGACAAATATGTGACCAAACGACCACCACCAACACCAAGGAGGGTCCCTTGGGTGTCCAGAATTGGGGTGAACCGGCCAGAAATCCGGTCGAATCAAATCGAACCGGCTTGCTCTTTACCGGGTGCCAGTCGGATCTGCCTAGTGTTCCAATCAGGTTTGTTGCGCTTGTTCGGGTCTGTTTAACGAAAAACAACCCAAACCCTACCCACCAACGGTCCAACCCGACTTTTACAATCCCATCCCGCATCCCGGGACTAGGTAAACATTCCCGACTTAGAGGAGCTAGAACTTTTACATTTTTGTTGTGTTTATGGAGTTATAAGGCATATTCAAGCATGTTTTAATTCCAATATTTAATTTTTAAGCAATTTCAATGTTATATCATGCATGTTTATTATCGTTTAACGTGCTAACATGTCGAGAAATGTTTAAATCGAAGTCGAGAAAACCATATCGACTCGGAAAAACCTAGATATCTCTCGGATTAATCTCTTGGAGAGATAACCGAGGGATATTCTTGACCTTTTCGGGTCAAGACCGGTTTCCTTGTTCGATTTGAGTTGTTTCCCGAATCTTAATGGTTTTCCGCATCCATGGAGCCGGTATTGTTTTATCGATTCTATAAATAACGTGTTTGTGCATGTTTGCATGTTTAAATGCGTTTTACAAATCATGACGATACTGGCTTTTGTTAAATACATGTTGTACGGACCAAATATGGACTCTCATCGGGGCCCGCATGTGCGCTTTTTGATCGCGCGGCTTGGGTGTGTCCACCTTCCCGAGAATGCGTGACGGACACGCGTGAGAAGGAGTCGCCACTTATCATTTTACGACCCGAAGGTCGAAGGCGGATAAGTTACTTGGGTCTAGGGGCATGAAACACCTAGTTTTGCTAAGGCATTGGTCTATGCGAAACCGGAAAGTCCGAGTTCGAGGGTTCATATTACGTGCAGGTCTATATCCCGCACGCCCTTTCAGTACTCTGGTTTGCTAGGCTTGCATGTTTTATTATTTACCGCGCGAATTAAGTTGTGCTCGACTCGCACGTTTTCACACCGGAAATTCGATGAATTAAACGATGTCGGTTGAAAAGCTGAGAGAGAAGTAAACCCATGTGTCGGGGAATTGGTTCACAATATTGCGTTACAGTTCATCAAACCATGGAGGTGGAATTCCTGCGTGAACCGAAACTGCGAGATCTTGGGATTACTTTCCTTTGGGCAAGCATTGGACCGATTCATTAATTCGACTCTCGGACAGTTCGCTTATCGACTGGAATTCTTACAGAATGAATGTACAAAATAAAATCCTTTCAATGCTCTCGAAAACAATAAATACAAATTACAAATGGTCGAATTCCAGTCGACTCGCGTTCGGTTATTATTCCGCTTCAACTCACCGTGAGTTTAGGGAAAAACCGAAGAATTGAAACTCGATATGCGCTCTCACTAAATGGGGCGTTGGACCCCATGAGTGATGATTAGGGCGTTGGACCCTATGATCGATGAATAGAGCGTGGAACACAGTGATGTTCGTCCTAGGGGTCAGGCTCGACCCGCATAACAAACAAGTACAGAAGATAACATGCAACATGTTAATAACAGACAAAGTATTTGTTATTATCAAGTATACGTGTTTTAACAAGTTGTTAATCCGGGGTATTTTGGTATGCAAATCCCACCCTTGACAAACAAACGTGTGCTAGTGTTTTAGCATTCGGCTTTGGTTTGGGAACTTGACATATCGAGTGTCCGTAGTCAAGTTCCGTGTGTGTGGGTTGCCTTTACAGTGATTCGATGTTATGACACTGGAGTTACACTGAATTCATCCAAACTTGTGTTTTGACTCTAGATTTGGAACCTAGAGTTCCACCTAAACATTTTCTAGCATTTGGTTAAGCCAAGTGAAATGATTAATCAAGTAATTATGTTTTGATACAAAATACCCGACTAACGCCCTAAACTACGCTAGAATGACAGAAACTAATCAGTGGGAATAAGAAGGGGCTATGCAGATGAATCTGCACTTGAACAGGTAGCCCGTTCCTATTCCGATACCGTCATGTTTCCATCAAACTAACCCCTGGGGTGTTGCCAAATCACAAAATGATGTTCTTACCCTTGACTTGAAAGTTTGTTTTCAGAAAAGGGAAACAACGCAATACGGGCCACCTTGGCCTGTAACCGGTGTTGACCAATTCCTTGTATCTTTTAGGGTTATGAGAGAATCTCGTAAAAGCCAAAGATTTGGTCGATCTATCCGGAAGTGGTCTAAAAGGAACTTCTGTATTCTGACCTGAATTACCTGAAGTCAGGTGAAACTCAAGTCAAAACACACAACTTTCTCCTAGATGTCTATGTTACTTCGTATTGCATGTCTCGGGTTTGGAAATATGCGTATTTGGAAAAGGGCATTAACATTGTTTTGTAATTCGTCGATGTGAGTTACAGATTAATGTCCAATTCATGCAAAGTTGTTTAAAGTTGAATGAATTAATCATGTGAGCGTCCCCGATTAACCCGTTTGTAAAATTAATGCTTAAGGGTTATTGCCGAATGCATTAATTATGAAAACGATTCGTGACTCGACAACCAAGATGGTTCCGTAAGGATCGATGATAATTTGGTCCAATGACTGAAACTACTCTCGAAACCGAATGGACCCGAATGAGTCATCGATACCCGAATCCATGCATGTTGCTTAAAAAGACATTTTCATGCGAGGTTTACGATGTAAAGGAAATTGCAATTACACACAATCCGAGAACGGACCTAAAATGGGAAGAGGAAGCCTCATGGAACCCGAATAAGCCTATGAAGCTCTTGGCCACTACTGCTTAGAAAGAGCCGAGAGGTCCCATGGTCCGAATAGGGTTCCATGAGGTTTCCCCGTCTCATTTCGAATCATTTCTCGCATGCTCAAACATCAAACACGATAAATGACACGATTTTAACAAAGCCGATATTGCCATGATTTAAATAACACATTCAAACATGCAAACATGCATAAACATGTTATTTAAGGAATTGATAAAACAATACCGACTTCATGCTCGTGAGAAAACACGATGGAACTCGGGAATCGAACTTGGATTGGGTTAGGAAGATCGTTCCTTGCTTGAAAAGAGCAAGAGAGCATTCGGTCACCTCCCTTGGAGGCAAACCCGTGAGCTCTCATGCCTTTCCCGGGTCAGGATGTTCTTCTTGACTACGATCCAAGTATTTCCCGACATATTAGCATATAAATCAAGGATAAATATGCATGATATAACATGGAAAATGTATAAAAATGTAATCTTGCAAATGAAACGTGCTTAAAACACCATATTACTCCATGAACATACAATAAATGTAAAAAGCCCTAACTTCTCTAAGTCGAGGATGTTATACCTAGCCTCGAGGGTTGAGGACAAGTCGGAAAAATGACTGGAAAAAGCTTGTTGGAATTCGGATGCTTGGGCGGTACTGTTCACTCAAGAAGGCACCCGATTTTGGCTAGCTTGCACCGGTGGCTCGGAATGGTTGCACAAGCTGGCCCGGGCTATGACAACTCCCTAGAGGGTGCTGGAGGTGACTACGGGTGGGTGGTGACGTGCAAGAACCTGCGTTAACTCGAAAAGACAAGAAAACCGGGTAAGCTCAAAACTGTCTTTTTTTATCCGGTTTGGAAAAGCTTGAGTTTGAGTCAGCTTTCATGGGTTGCTTGATGGCTCCTTCCTCTTGGAAGACCCTTGGGAAGTTTATGAGGATATGAAAGAGTTAGATCTCCAAGAATGATCCGGGTTAAGATTTGGCACGGCACACAAGTCCGCTGCCACCCGGGATCCGAATCTGGACAGATTCTGGATCGGTACTGACCACACCTGATTCAGGCTATTGGAGGTTTCAAACTTGAAATCTAAGCTCGGAAATGGATAGAGTGGGTCGAAAACATGTAGGATATGAAGTTGGGTGAAGTTTGGATTTAAGCTGGGATGATGATCATCGTAATTCCAACTTAAGTCTTGAGGGATTTTGCTTAGTTTTTGTTAAGCTATGGGCTGCGGTTTTCTTGAGGGAGTTGAGAGGATTTGAAGAGTGAGAAATGTTAGAGAGATCGCATGAAGTAAGTTGTCATTAGCTTAATGACATAAAGGGTATATATAGGCAAAGATTAAGTGCATTTAAGTGAGAAAAAGCGTGATTAGGGGCATGCTTAGGCTTGGGTGGTTTCTTAATGGAGATAAGGATGAATTTGAACCATGGAATTGGAGAAGAAGAGTTAAAATGCATTAATGGAGATAGATGGGAAGTTGGAGTGCAAAAGATAAAGACTTTGGATATTTTCAAAGCAAGTGGGCAATGGTGGCTAGCTTTGTCTTGAGCAAAGGGGAAGAAGATGTCGTGGGTCAATCTTGGGTTGGAGTTGAGTCAGGAGGAAGCTCGAATCTCGATTGATCGTGCGTTCGAAGCCTGTGATTCAAATTGAACATCGCATCGGTGATGTACGCGATAAAACGATTCAGATGAGCCCAAAATTGGCATTTTTCGTGAGAAAATGCCTTGGGTTCGTACGAGGCTCGGAAGTCGGTTTTGCTTGTTTCAAGTGACCAAAGCGAAGTTAACCACTTCTAACAGCATATCTTGCATCTGCATCCCACGATGGTTATTTTGACATGAATTATCAAACAACGTGAACAATTGACCATTAAGCCGGTAATGCAAATGTAGAGCCAGAGACGTTCTAAGAGGCCAAAACTGGATTTCTCATATTGCTTTCTGAGTTGCTTAGGCGCTCCGGAGATTACTGTGATCTCTGTTTGTCGAGATTGGACCTCTAAGGACTAGGAAAGTGCATATGAGACCTTTAAAGTACTGCTCGAGAGGCCTAGATGAGTTGTGCAGTTCAGTCTGACGATTCCACATTGAGTCTTGGGACGTCTAGCACTGTGTAGGGTAAGCATCCGGTGTCAAGTTTCCACAAAATGAACCTCCGGATATGGATTTTCACTGAAAATGGCCTTTTAAGCTCCTCGAAGGTTACTTAGGAAACTGAAAAGGGTTTTGCTGTCTGATTTGCCTAATTACGTCTTTCCGCTGGAGTTTTCAGGGCAATATAGGGTCAACTTCGTTTGCTAATGTACTGTCAAAGCAGTCTCCGGATATAGTTTTCCGCTGAGGGTTATACTTGTTTTGCCGTTCAGGAGTCATTCGAGGTGTCTGTGTGACTTCCGAAGAACAATCTGAAGCAATGCTCATGCTCTGTATAATTATTGGATGTGACTGCATCTGACATCGGACATAAATTTTCTCTGATGAGCCGGTGTTTATAGACTCCTACTGAAAAGTTGTCTGTATACGAAAAATTGCTCTGTATAGATCAGATGATCTGCGAAATATGTTTGAAGACACTTTTCATCTGTTTGGCATTGTAAGGGATTTTTGGAGTCCAATATTGACTATCTTCTGATGGTTGAGCGAATTATCGAAAAATAGGACTGTCCGCATAGTATTCTGAAAAATGCTGGTTTGGGGATTGTTTGGCTTATGCTTGCTTTATTAGCTCTGTATGACCCAGGAAGTTCTTCTGTTGTTCGTCCGTATCTTCTGCTTGTTCCTGGTGACTTGAGATTGAAAAATGATTTGTTGCTCGGTTGAGTCATTTTCTGTATCAATACTCAAGTCGTGGCCTGAATCATTGCTTATATGCATTGCTTGAATTGGTGAGCCAAAATGGGGTGCTGACAGCTTGCCCCTTTTTGACTGCGTGCACGAGTGGAGAATGGAGCCAAAGACTTTCAGAAGCATGCCAGTTTGATAGCAATGATCAATTTGGCGCCACCAATGGCCGTCTTCTTCCATTTTCTTTGGATATGTTAGAGTATTGTACATAGCCGAAAGATAAACGAAATGAAATATGGATAAGCTTTGGCAGAGAGTAAGAAAGATGCTTAATTAAAGGAAAAGTGTATGTTTAATGAAAAAAATGTATGCGAAAGTAAAATGCTTGCATAAAAGTAAAGGGCTTT
Source organism: Punica granatum (assembly GCF_007655135.1). Classification (NCBI taxonomy): domain Eukaryota; kingdom Viridiplantae; phylum Streptophyta; class Magnoliopsida; order Myrtales; family Lythraceae; genus Punica; species Punica granatum. The sequence goes on along the minus strand of NC_045127.1, from coordinate 38,228,409 downwards.
CAAGAATTAAAAGATCTTGCAGGAATGAAAAGTGTTGGTAGATAGAGATTGCAGGAACGTGGGATTGGTCCGGAGGAGGTAAAAGTGAATTGTAAAGAATGTGGGTAAGTTGGTGTCTTATCCCAAAGACGGTGAAAGCGGTAAATGGGTGGGTATGTAACCCGAAAGCCGTAAATATTGGATGTGTAATCCCAAAGCAGTAAATGTGTGGGAGTGTAACCCGAAAGCAGTAAATGTTGGGTGTGAAACCCAAAAGCAGTAAATGTATTGGTGTGTAACCCGAAAGTAGCAAGTGTGTGTGTGTATAACCCGAAAGCCGTAAATGTGTTGGTGTGTAACCCGAAAGCAGTAAATGTTGGGTGTGTAACCTGAAAACAGTAAATGTGTGGGTGTGTAACCCAAAAGCAGTAAATGTGTGGGTGTGTAACTCGAAAGCAGTTAATGTGTGGGTGTGTAACCCGAAAGCAGTAAATGTTAGGTGTCTAACCCGAAAGCAGTAAATGTGTGGGTGTGTAATCCGAAAGCAGTAAATATTGGGTGTGTAACCCGAAAGCAGTAAATGTGGTCGCTGTAGAACAATGGTGTTGTGGCTGTGTGGGGCGGATGCGGCCCCGAGAGTGCTAATTTGTCAAAGGCACGTGTTGCTGGAGTTGTTACGCTTTACGGAAATCCAATTTTACTGGCTTGGGCAATCGTGCTTTGACTTGCAGGAAGTTCGCCAGAAGTCGGCATCTTGTATTACGAGACTCGAGCTCTAGGGAATGAGCGCCTACGTATCCTGTGTGAATGGGAATCAGAGTCTGCCGTAGTTCCTGCTGCTTGTTGTACCTATGACCCTGGCAGTACCAGCAAATCATGTGAGAAATACTAACGTGAGATAGACACAGATAAGCCCAAAGAGAATATTGTTGCAAAACGCAGATCTTCAGTTTTGGGTCGCCTGAGCGATTCATGAAGAATTTTGCTGTGACAGTGCATATGGATTCCGTTCTCGAAGGCCAAGATGTGAGGCCGCTAGAGGCTCCCGTTAGCTATGTATGAGCATATCAAGACTTCCCCGACAATGCCCTAGCAGCTCTATCGTTTGTTCGACATGCCCATCGAGTTTGGACCCTTCTGATCGTGGTGCCCTGAAACAATTGCATTTGTAACCCGCATGGGAATTTCTATTCAAAATTGGTCAGACATTGGTCTGATCATTTCCAGAATGCTATGACTAGACCCTAGAGAGGAATGTTTGGATTCTTGGCATTGTGGTAGCCGATTGACGTGTGGCTGTGACCCATTTGAAATTATGCAAAGACAAAGAGAAAAGAGAAAGCTTGGGGAGTACGTTGCCCCAGGCTAAAAGGATACACGGGTTCACGCCTACAGCGAGATATACCCCCATTTTCTTTCGTCTTTCTGTTGTGTAGGGTGTACCGAACTGCTTGGACGGCGTATTTAGTTGCCCACTATGCTTGAGGAAGGTTCCCTCTTGGACAGTTGAATGGTATTGGAGAGCCGATCGGGGATCGTATTGGAATAGATAAATTGGCCACTTCCCTTGGGGATCCCTTGTCTGCACGATGTGTGAGAGACTAGGGGACAATTTTATCTATCTCTCCTTTTGCTCTCCTTTTGCTACGGTCACCCACCTCGGGGCCGCACCTCTCAACCTAAAGGAAAAGAGCTCTCCTTTTGCCACGACCGCCTCAAAGGGTTTCCGGTCGTGCCTCTCTTTTACCCTAGCTTTTGCCTAGGCTGCCTCAAAAGGGGTTTTCGACCTAGCGGGCTCGATTCTTTTATCTCTCGAGTTTGCAATGGCGAAGTGCTCGAAGGATTCAACCTCTTAGTGCATTGTTTTTTTGTCTCCGTCGAGGAGTTGTGTCTGCTGCTTCCCCTTTTGTCGAGGTTTGTTAATTGGCAGTGCCAGAGTTTTAAATCTCAGCGATGCCTTGTTTTCTTCGTTGGCGGGTTTTTCCCGCGTCTTTTCTCTCTCTCTTCATTGGCGGATTTTTCTCACTTCTTTTCGCTCTATTTTTTTTTCTTGCAGCTGGGGTTTGTTTTGTGCCCCCTATCTTTGTTTGAAACTCCTCGACTCTACATCGCCGAGGCCGCTTTGGTGTGCTTCACCTCATGGAGACTCGTTGTGTGTTGCTAGCCCTATTTTGTGAGGACCAGCTTTCTTTGAAGTTTTTTTTACTCTCGTGCACTCGAAAGCTGAACTTCGTGTCATTTGCCCTTGCAAGCATTACATGTGAATTTCCCCTGTTGTCTAAAAAGAAAATGTAGAATTGCCCCGTGAATGAACAACTGGTGTTGCCCCGGTGTGAATGTTGGACGAGGATGCCCCGGTCTTCATTTGTTGAAGTGGCCTGTGGCAGGTACTTATGCAATCGTCGCCCCTGACCATCTTGTATGGTCAATGTCGACTAAGATGGTTGCGTTGATAGCGTATGGCTCGCTCAGTTGCTTTTGTCTTTGATTTTGGAGGGGGTACCTCCATGCTGAGCATTTTCCCTATCAAAGTGTAAGGGAGGAGTCTCAAAATGCGTTTTCGGAAAGGCATGAGCCCATGCATCATTCTTCGCCTGTGGCCGGCGTGTCCTTGTGAAAGATGACAAAGAAGATGATGTATTAGGCAATTATGCGGTGAAATATGCGATAAGAAATATGGGGTGGACCCATGGGAAAATCCCTTTTTGTCCCACTCGCGACCCATGGGGTGTCTCGTGTGGATGACATTTGTTTTCGAGAATCTGGTCATCACCACTTTGGAGTGGTTAGAATGTGACTGGGGTGACATGAGCATATTTTCCCTAGTTGCGAGTAGGCATGTACAGTCGCCCTCGGGAAGGCTCGAGAAGCCGGATCCCCTGAGGACAAGCGAGTCGAACAGGTCCGATAGAACTGATAGGGCGTCTTCGAGACTGTCCTAATGCTTCATTGAAGGATCTGTTCATGTCGGGAGCCCATTTGTGGGAATGCATTTAAATTAAAGCAAAAGAGAGTTTGAAGAAGACTGCGTGTGTTGCCCCAGTGTTTAGTCGTCGGCGACGGCGGAGGACGGGTGGGACCCGTTCTTTGGTCGGAAGCGCGACGGTGCAGGTGTCTGCTGTTGTAGGCGGGTGGGTCATGCTCTGTTTGTGGAGCTGTCACTTTCAGCCTTTGCAATGAAAGGATTAGACTTGCTCCTCGAAATATTGCTTGGATGAATTTGAATCCAAGTCGATTTTGGACTTCAGATGAGCCTGAAAGCAGTAAATGCGAGGTGTCAAAACCTGAAAGCAGTAAATGCTGAGCTGGAGCCCAAAAGCAGTAAATGCAGGGCCGAAACCCGATGCGGGGCCGAAGCCCAAAAGCAGTAAATGTAGGGCCAAAACCCAAAAACAGTAAATGCTGGGCCGAGGCCCGAAAGCAATAAATGCAGGTTTGATAAGAATGCGCTGCAAAGAGGTGGCTCTGATTTGCTTGCGATCTTTGTGGAAGGAGGGTGGAAACTCAATGTTGAAATCCCAAGGAGCTAGATGAGAGACGTTTGTTGTTTCAATTGTAGTTGTTCAGTATTTCAGGCTGCCTTCCTGTTGGGGATTTCCTACAATGGAAGAAGGAAACAATGAAGGTGCATGAACTATTCGAAATTGCAATTTAAGGGTGTAGGGAAGCGAACTGGCCTGGTAGGCGTCGTGCAAGCACACCGAGGGGCGTGCATTGGTACACACGGGAGATGTGTTGACGGTGCATGCATGTGGCACGCAGTGACGCGTCTGGACATGCCAGTGGTGCGCACTGTTGCGTGAAGAGTCTATACAGTTGCACTGGAGACGTGTTAGGGCACGTCGAGGATATGGTCAGTCAAGCGATAGTGTTGATTAACTTCGCCTGAGAAGGTTGATCGGCCCTCGGTCCACAACTCGTCTTGCCGTGGAGGAAGGGTGAAGACCGCAGGTGGTCTACCTGTGGTGGTTGGCACGACTCGCCTGCCGTGCGGGGTGGGTGGTTGGGATGGACTCGGCCTCTGGTCACAGCGCATCTTGCTATGGAGAAGTGAAGACCGCGGGTGGTCTACCCGCGAAGGTTGGCACGACTAGCCTGTCCTGCGGGGCATGGTAGCTACTGTGCAAACATAGAAATAGATAGAATGCATGCAATGCATGAGTTTTCAAAAGCTAATGCCATTGCATCGATCCGATTGAAGTTCCCAAATTTACAAAGATAGTTCATTTGAAAAAGGGAACTTAAATATTAAACCAATGCAATGTCCTAATTTGTTTGAAAACGTGCATGCAGGTGCAGAAATAATAAATTATAATGGTATCTGTTACAGTGTACATCGCTCTTTGTGAAAATAAGAAAAGGCCCGCCTAAAAAAAAAACTAGAGGCCGACTCAAAGACTCGACTTTTGGTCGATTGACAGCATGAAGGCAATTTTGGTCCAGCATGACGATCCCTGTTTATGCATGGTTTAGGTGCTATCGGGATAGCAACTAACTAGGGATGGGGGCCCTCAACTCAAGGGTATCAATTCCTTGAAATCGAGCGGGGCTCTTTGGGGGCATAATTAAAAGGTCGAACCGCGCGACGTACCCATACTCAGAACCCCTATCTAACCTATGTTCCTATCGTCGGTCGTGGGATGCGACCCATAGGTACCTAGTGCTAGCATGATATGCAATGCAAGTGCTGAAATAAAAGTGTGTAAAGTAGATAAGCGAGAAAGTGGCAAAAAGCGACAAATGAACATGCAAGCAAGCAAACGGGATCGAGCCCGAACCCACTAAGTAAGTCCCCAGTGGAGTCGCCAAGCTGTACGGACCCGAATGTGGACTCTCGTCGGGGTCCGCATGCGCGCTTTTTGATCGCGTGGCTTGGGAGTGTCCACCTTCCTAGGGATGCGTGACGGACACGCGTGAGAAAAAGTCGCCACTTATCATTTTACGACCCGAAGGTCAAGGGCGAATAAGTTACCCGGGTCTAGGGGTATGAAACACCTAGTTTTGCTAAGGCATTGGTCTGTGCGGAACCGGAAAGTCCGAGTTCGAGGGTTCATGTTACGTACGGGCCTATATCCCACACGCCCTTTGGGTACTTTGGTTTTCTAGGTTTGCATGTTTTATTATTTACCGCGCGAATTAAGTTGCTCTCGGCTCGCACGTTTTGACACCGGAAATTTGATGAATTAAACGATGTCGGTTAAGAAGCCGAGAGAGAAGTAAACTCGTGTGTCAGGGAATTGATTCACAATCTTGCGTTACAATTCATCAAACCATGGAGGTTAAATCCCCGCGTGAACCGAAACCGCAAGATCTTCGAATTACTTTCCTCTGGGCAAGCATTGGACCGATTCAATTAATTCGACTCTCGGACCGTTCGCTTATGGACTGGAATTCGTACAGAATAAATGTAAAAAATAAAATCCTTACAATGCTCTCGAAAACAATAAATACAAATTACAAATGGTCGAATTCCAATCGACTCGCGTTCGGTTATTATTCCGTTCCAACTCACTGTGAGTTTAGGGAAAAACCAAAGAACTGAAACTCGATATGCGCTCTCACTGAATAGGGCGTTGGATCCTGTGAGTGATGATTAGGGCGTTGGACCTTGTGATCGATGAATAGGGCGTTGAATACTATGATGTCGTCCTAGGGGTCAGGCTCGACCCACATAACAAACAAGTACAGAAGATAACACGCAACATGTTAATAACAGACAAAGTGTTTGTTATTGTCAAGTGTACGTGTTTTAACAAGTTGTTAATCCGGGGTATTTTGGCATGCAAATCCTACCCTTGATAAACAAACGCGTGCCAATGTTTTAGCATTCGGTTTTGGTTTGGGAACTTGACATATCAGGTGTCTGTAGTCAAGTTCCGTGTGTGTGGGTTACTTTTACAGTGATTTAGTGTTATGACACTAAAGTTACATTGAATTCATCCAAACTTGTGTTTTGACTCTAGATTTGAAACCTAGAGTTCCACCTAACCATTTTCTAGCATTTGGTTAAGCCAAGTGAAATGATTAATCAGGTAATTATGTTTTGATACAGAATACCCGACTAACGCCCTAAACTACACTAGAATGACAGAAACTAATCAGTGGGAATAAGAAGGGGCTATGCAGCTGAATCTGCACCTGAATAAGTAGCCCGTTCCTATTCTGATATAGTCGTGTTTCCATCAAACTAACCCCTGGGGTGTCGCCAAATCACAAAATGATGTTCTTACCCTTAACTTGAAAGTTCGTTTTCAGAAAAGGGAAACAACGCGCAATACGGGCCACCTCGACCTGTAACCGATGTTGACCAATTCCTTGGATCTTTCAGGGTTATGCGAGAACCCCGTAAAAGCCAAAGATTTGGTCGATCTATCCGGAAGTGGTCTACAAGGAACTTCTGTATTCCGACCTGAATTACCCGAAGTCGAGTGAAACTCAAGTCAAAACACACAACATTTACCATGTTACTTCGTATTGCATGTCTCGAGTTTGGAAGTATGCGTATTTTGAAAAGGGCATTAACACCGTTTTGTAATTCGTCTACGCGAGTTACAGATTAATGTCCAATTCATGCAAAGTTGTTTAAAGTTGAATGAATTAATCATGTGAGCGTCCCCGATTAACCCGTTCGTAAAATTAATGCTTAAGGGTTAGTGCCGAATGCATTAATTATGAAAACGATTCGTGACTCGACAACCAAGACGGTTCCGTAAGGATCGATGATAATTTGGTCCAATGACTGGAACTACTCTCGGAACCGAATGGACCCGAATGAGTCATCGATACCCGAATCCATGCATGTTGCTTAAAAAGACATTTTCATGCGAGGTTTACGATGTAAAGGAAATTGCAATTACACACAATCTGAGAACGGACCTAAAATGGGAAGAGGAAGCCTCATGGAACCCGAATAAGCCTATGAAGCTCTCGGCCACTACTGCTTAGAAAGAGCCGAGAGGTCCCATGGTCCGAATAGGGTTCCATGAGGTTTCCCCGTCTCATTTCGAATCATTTCTCGCATGCTCAAACATCAAACACGATAAATGACACGATTTTAACAAAGTCGGTTTTTACCATGATTTGAATAACACATTCAAACATGCAAACATGCATAAACATGTTATTTAAGGAATCGATAAAACAATACCGACTTCATGCTCGCGAGAAAACACGATGGAACTCGGGAATCGAACTTGGATCGGGTTAAGAAGATCGTTCCTTGCCCAAAAAGAGCAAGAGAGCATTCGGTCACCTCCCTTGGAGGCAAACCCGTGAGCTCTCATGCCTTTCCCAAGTCGGGATATTCTTCTTGACTACGATCCAAGTGTTTCCCGACATACTAACATATAAATCAAGGATAAATATGCATGATATAACATGGAAAATGCATAAAAATGTAATCTTGCAAATGAAACGTGCTTAAAACACCATATTACTCCATGAACATGCAATAAATGTAAAAAGCCCTAACTTCTCTAAGTCGAGGATGTTATACCTGGCCTCGAAGGTTGAGGACAAGTCGGAAAAACGACTGGAAAAAGCTTGCTGGAATTCGGATGCCTGGGCGGTACTGTTCACCCGAGAAGGCACCCGATTTTGGCTAACTTGCACCGATGGCTCGGGATGGTTGCACGAGCTGGCCCGGGCTATGACATCTCCCTAGAGGGTGCTGGAGGTGACTACGGGTGGCTGGTAACGTGCAAGAACCTGCGTTAACTCGAAAAGACAAGAAAACCCGGTAAGCTCAAAACAGTTTTTTTTTTATCCGGTTTGGAAAGCTTGAGTTTGAGTCGGTTTTAATGGGTTGCTTGATGACTCCTTCCTCCTGGAAGACCCTTGGGAAGTTTATGAGGATATGAACGAGTTAGATCTCCAAGAATGGTCCGGTCTAAGATTTGGCACGGTACACAAGTCCGCTGCCACCCGGGATCCGAATCTAGACTGATTCTGAACCGGTACTGACCACACCTGGTTCGGGCTGTTGGAGGCTTCAAACTTAAAATCTAAGCTCGAAAATGGGTAGAGGGGGTCGAAAACATGTAGGATATGAAGTTGGGTGAAGTTTGGATTTAAGCGGGGATGATGATCATCGTAATTCCGACTTAAGTCTTGAGGGTTTTTGCTTAGTTTTTTCTGAGCTATGGGCTGGGGTTTTCTTGAGGGAGTTGAGAGGATTTGAAGAGTGAGAAATGCTAGAGAAATGGCATGAAGTAAGTTGTCATTAGCTTAATGACATAAAGGGTGTGTGTAGGCAAAGATTAAGTGCAATTAAGTGAGAAAAAGCTTGATTAAGGGCATGCTTAAGCTTGGGCAGTTTCTTAATGGAGATAAGGATGAATTTGAACCATGGAATTGAAGAAGAGTTAAAATGCATTAATGGAGATAGATGGGAAGTTGGAGTGTAAAAGAGAAAGACTTAGGATATTTTCAATGCAAGTGGGCAATGGTGGCTAGCTTTGTCTTGAGTAAAGGGGAAGAAGATGTCGTGGGTCCATCTTAGGCTGGAGTTGAGTCGGGAGGAAGCTCGAATCTCGATTGATCGTGCGTTCGAAGCCTGTGATTCAAATTGAACATCGCATCGGTGATGTACGCGATAAAACGATTCAAATGAGCCCAGGATTTGGCATTTTTCGTGAGAAAATGCCTCGGGTTCGTACGAGGCTCAGAAGTCGGTTTTGCTAGTTTCAAGTGACCAGAGCAAAGTTAACCACTTCTAACAGCATATCTTGCATATGCATCCCACGTTGGTCATTTTGACATGAATTGTCAAACAACGTGAACAATTGACCCTTAAGCTAGTAATGCAAATGTAGAGCCGGAGACGTCCTAAGAGGCCAAAACTGGATTTCTCATATTGCTTTCTGAGTTGCTTAGGCGCTCCGGAGATTACTGTGATCTCTGTTTGTCGAGATTGGACCTCTAAGGACTAGGAAAGTGCATATGAGACCTTTAAAGTACTGCTCGAGAGGCCTAGATGAGTTGTGCAATTCAGTCTGACGATTCCACATTGAGTCTTGGGACGTCTACCACTGTGTAGGGTAAGCATCCGGTATCAAGTTTCCACAAAAAGGACCTCCGGATATAGATTTCCACTGAAAATGGCCTTTTATGCTCCTCGAATGTTACTCGGGAAACTGAAAAAGGTTTTGCTATCTGGTTTGCCTAATTACGTCTTTCCGCTGGAGTTTTCAGGGCAATAGAGGGTCAACTTCGTTTACTGATGTACTGTCAGAGCAGTCTCCGGATATAGTTTTCCGTTGAGGGGTATGCTTGTTTTGCCGTTCAGGAGTCATTCGAGGTGTCTGCGTAACTTCCAAAGAACAATCTGAAGCAATGCTCATGCTCTGTATAATTATTGGATGTGACTGCATCTAACATCGGACATTAACTTTTCTCTGATGAACTGGTGTTTATGGACTTCCATTGAAAAGTTGTCTGTATACGGAAAATTGCTATGTATAGAGCAGATGATCTGCGAAATGTGTTTGAAGACACATTTCATCTGTTTGGCATTGCAAGGGATTTTTGGAGTCCAATATTGATTATCTTCTGATGGTCGAGCGAATTATCGAAAAATAGGATTGTCCGCATGGTATTCTGAAAAATGCCGGTTTAGGGATTGTTTGGCTTCCGCTTGCTCTACTAGCTCTGGATGACCCGGGAAGTTCTTCTGGTGTTCGACCATATCTTCTGCTTGTTCCTGATGACTTGAGATTGAATAATGATTTGTTGCTCGGTTGAGCCATTTTCTGTATCAATACTCAAGTCGTGGCCAGAATCATTGTTGATATGCATTGCTTGAATTGGTGAGCCAAATGGGGTGCTGACACGATTCATAAACGGGTTAATCGGGACGCTCACACGATTAAATCCACTTGGCACTGATAAGTTTGCATGAATTGGTAATTAATTGATAGCTCGCGTCGATGAGTTGTCAAATGACATTAATGCCCTTTTCAAAATTTGTCCATTTCAAAATCCGAAATGCAGAATTCGATGTAGCATGGACATCTAAAAAGGACTTGTGTGTCTCAACTTGAGTTTTTACTTGATTTCAGGTAACTCAGGTCAGGATAGAGAAAATCTTTTTAGATCACTTTTGGTTAGATCGACCGGTTCTTTGGCTTTTTCGGGGTTCTTGCATAACCTTGGACGATCCAGGGAATTGGTCGACATCGGCTACAGGATAAGATGGCCCGCACTGCGACGTTTCCCTTTTCTGAAAATAATTTTCAAATAAAATGGGAAAAATCGTCTTTTCACAATTTAGCGACACCCTTAGGGTTAGCTTGACAGAAACACTATAGTATCAGGATAAGAATAGGTTACATGTTCAGGTGCAGATTCATCTGCAAAGCCTTTTCTTATCCACTGATGAGTTTCTGTCATCCTATCGTAGACTCGGGTAACTAGAACGGTTATCACTGTCACAAAACATGCAAAATACTAATTAACCTTTCACTCAACCTAACCAACCATTAGATAATGGTTAGGGGAACTCTAGGCTCCAAATCTAGAGTTAAAACATGAGTTTGGCTAATTCAGTGGAATTTCAGTGTCACAATACAGAACAACTTTAAAAGCAATCCACACACACGAGATTTGACTTTATTTGTCAAGTTCTCAAAGTAAAGCCGAATGCAAAATGTTTTACACACATTTGCTTGTTTAGCATATGACATTTGCTTGCTTAGCATATGACATTTGCTTGCAAAATACCCCTGGGTTAATAACTTGTTAATCCACGTAAGTTCGACAATAACAAACACATTGTCAATAATCTGCATGTTGTTTGTTACTTTTCTGCTATTATTTGTTCATGCGAGTCGAGCATGACCCATAGGACGCATTGCACTTAGGGTTCAATGTTCTAATCATCGATCATAGGGTCTAACGCCCTATTCACTAAGAGCGCATTTGAATTTCAATTTTCGTTTTTTTTCCTGAACTCACGGCGAGTCTGAGCGGAATAATAACCGAATGCTAACTAACTGGGATTCAACCATTTGTAATTTGTATTTATTGTTTTCGAGAGTATTGTGAGAACATTTTACTTTGTACATTCATTCTATAAGAATCACAGTCAGTGAGCGAACGGTCCAAGAGTCGAACTAATCGAATCGGTCCAATACTTGCCCAAACAAGAGTAAACCCAAGGTATCATAGTTTCGGTTCACGCAGAAATTCAAACATCATAGTTTGATGAACTGTAACGCAAGATTGTGAACCGATTCCCCGACACGCAGGTTTACTTCTCTCTCGGCTTCTCAATCGATATCGTTTAGTTCACCGAATTTTCAATGTCAAAACGTGTAAGTTGAGTGCAGCTTAATTCACACGATAAATGAAATAAAATTGCAAGCCTAGCAAACCAGAGTACCAAAAGGGCGTGCGGGATATAGGCTCGCACGTAACGTGAACCCTCGAACTCGGACTTTCTAATTCCGCACAGACCAATGCCTTAGCAAAACTAGATGTCTCATACCCCTAGACCCAGGCAATTCACCAACCCTCAACCTTCGGGTCGTAAATAGGTAGTAGCAACTCCTTCTCACTCATGTCCTTCACGCATCCCCGGGAATGTGGACACTCCCAAGCCGCGTGATTCAGTCGCACGCATGCGGGTCCCGACGAGAGCACATTCGGGTCTGTACACTCCTACACACTCTCATCTTCTTTCACCGATTGTTTTTCAAACTCTCTCATCAAATTCAACACTTTCATACCTCTTCTCTTTTGATCTCCCTCATACTCCTCCTTCAAGTAATCCCAAATGACCTTTGTAGATTCATAATCCTGGTGAATATAATAGGAAATACAGCAGCATATAGGCACGATTTTTCCTTGGATTTCCTGGTCACCCCTTCCTTATGATACTTGATCTGGTTGATTGCTGGGTTGTTTGGCAAAGAAGCAACTTCATAATCCTCGGCAATTGATTCCCATAGATTTGCTCCTTCCATGAATGCCTTCATCTTGACTTTTCAAGTTTGATAATTTTCTCCATCTAAAACTGGTGGAGATATGGTTGAGAATCCGGGCACAGATGCAACAGTTTCCACTCACAACCCTTAAGATTTCTGTAGGCTCTAACACCACCATTATGTTTCGAATCCTCACACTCTTTGTATTTCTTAAAAACTCAGTGCAATGAAATCTCTATTGTTTTTTAGTACTCAAAGGAATTCACAGTGCTTGCAGTTATGCAACACTTAACACAAAAAGTAGAGAAGAACAAAAGATAGAGTGGATGATGAACAATTCATTCATCATTACAGCCACCATTCGATTACTTCTTACATATAAATAGACATAAACAACTACTAAGTAACTGTCTCCTACGGCTAGTTACTTTAAAATTCAAATACAAACGCACTAACTGACTTAAGTAACTATCAACAGACATAAAGGAGAAAAACACAGAAAAGATAAGAACATGACTAGGATCAGTGATTGATCCACACTTCTAACAAATATAACCCTATGCTTGTTCTTAAGGAACCTTTGAGCAATTGAACCGAACTAGCTCTTTGGGTTCCGTCCTGTAGGCTCGAGATCTTCAGCCATTGCTGAAACGTCCAATCAAGAGGGGCAATATCCCGACTCCCAAGGATATGCTCTGATCAGCTTCCAGTTTCCTCTGAGCCCATCCCCTTCGATCAGACTTCAAGGGCTCAAGGAGAAAATCACCGTTATGCATAAATATTTAAAAACAGAAAAAGAAAAGGAGATGAAAACACTTGCACAACAATGTTCTGTGATACTGAATAGACAAGGTTCCAACACAACCCTTACCTGGAGCCAACAAAGAGACTTTCGGTGTTCCGAGCAAGGAAGGTACACTCGAATCTGACCACCATCGAGTTCTTTGGGCTTGGGGTCCCTGGAGATGATGTGACAGATAATGTAAAATACCCACTAGACCTACACAGATTTGAGTTCATCTGCAATCCAAAAACTTAAGCTAATAGGTTACTGGACTCAAGTCTCATATAAGCTTGTGGTTGAGATGACGTATCTTAACAGATAAGAAAGATCGAGAACCAAGGACTTCAACAAATTCATCTGATTCTATATGTAAAGGAAGTTAGTTTGTGGTTCCCTTCTGCTCTGTTCGGTTGTTCCACCCACCGTCACGGGATTGTTTCTTCTCTCTCTGTTTTTTATTTTTGGCCCATATAATCGTATCTGATCTAGTATAGATTATTAGATCATTAGAAGATATATATATATATATATATATATATATAAATAAGAAGATATATGTTAGAACACTTTAAATTTCAAAATATTATATAGATTGCCACGTCTTACATTTATTTGTAAAATTAAAATTTCGAATAATTATGCATTAGCCCTCCCACACATGAAACCCTCTGGGCATCTTTAATCTAACTCAAGGATTCTTATCAGAAAAAATTATTTCGAATCTTTGACTGTCATAAAATTTGCTAATTATTAAAATAGATGGTGGATGATATACTGATGGAAATTTTTGAGATGATAGAATACTTTATTCTTTTCAATTTTTCATTTTTAGTTGTTTCCTTTAATATAGGAGATATATAAATAATTCATGTATATATTAATGTTTAAATTTATTCACCGAAAATAAAGTTTAACTTTATGTACATAGACATTATGGGCTCAACTTGAAGGCCTCATAATACCGGATTGCCTCAGAACGCCTGAATCACTAAATGGAATTTTCTAGATTTTTAGTTTTTAATTGGGTAAAATACACTCTCTCTCCTAAGGTTTTGTACAATGACACTTCACCACATTCTTAACCAAAATAGACACTCTATCCATTGACCTTGCTGAATTAATTAGATAAGCTTCTTTTAACCCTCAATTTTATTTTCTTTTCACTTTTATCTTATCTTCTTTATTTTCTTTTCGTTTTCATCCTACCTTAGTTCTTTTGAATTATTCTGATCTTCAAAATCACACAGTTTATTCACTTTTGTTATACTGTTTGACTTTTTGATAAACTTATTATTGTGTAATATTTTTAAAAATAAAAAATATTTTGAAATAAAAAAGAGAAAAGTACGACTCGTCAACAACCATTAGAGCTCTCAATGGTCTAAAGTAAGGGCGTCCATTCATCAGAAAAATAAAGCAAGGGTGTCCGACGACCAAACATCCATCCTCGAGATCGATATCTAGAATCACTACATTTGACACTAAGAGATCATGCACATACCGGATACTCATGTTTCGCAGTAAATGCCACAAACATTCCCACGAAGTTACGAACGACTATTTTTACGGTTTATAATATCGATCCATTGTTGAGATTTTAGAGGTCCTAATTTAAGATATCAACGTTACAAGCAGAGCCTCTCCAATGGCAAATACTCCACCATTGGTAATCGAAGAATTCAACAATCATCAATGATCTCAAACAGAGTAGTTACAAGTATTATTTTTCTTTTTCTCATGTATTTTCTTATTTTTAAAGTTTTTCATCCACAAAAAATTTGCATGTCAACAGATTTATTGAGGATTTAAATAATATGATCTAACATGGACTAGCTGAGTCACCTTGAAATAATATTGAAGAATAATATGAATTAGGAAAAAATTTAAAAATTAAGCTAAAGATCAAGGACCAAAAGGATTTTTTTTTTAATTAGTTCAACATGGACAACTGGGTGGATTATCAATTTTACTATTAAGAACGGGGTGGGATGTCTATTTAGATCAAGATTGGGTTGGAGTGTTGTTAGGAAAAACCTCAAGGGATGGGAGTGTATTTTATCTTTTTAAATTTTATAATAATTTTTAATAAAAAATATTTTTATTTTTTTAACCATAGCAATGGTTAGAATTACATAATATTTAATAAATCATGAATTCTGAATTTTAAAATTGAATGAATATATTTAATAAGATATGATAGAATATTTTTGAAACTCTTTGACAAGATTTCATTATCTACGTAATATATAAAAATAAAAAATTAATATTTAATCCATTAATTTTTTATATTAAAATAAATGTATATTTATATAATATACATATATAAATAATATATTTTAAAGATAATATGTAGTTGCGCCAGTGATCTTTAATGTTGTTTTTTACTTAATTGATCTGTGAAATTCAATTACCATAGTCCTATATCTCCACCCGTGCCTACTGTGCGGCAATTGTAATGAAATTTTTCCAATATACTCATAAATGAATGAATTGATTGGAAGAAGGATGAAAAAAATAATGGTGAGCAAAACAAAAGGTAAGAGTCAAGAGATAAAATTTTCAGAGAAATGAAAATAATAAGATAGATCGTGGATTGGGATATTGAGAGAGGAGAGAGTAAAACAATGAGAGATTGATACATGGGAGGAAAGAGAGAGGGAGAATGATGCCATGTGGATAATGTATGTTTAATTATTTGATACATAAACTAAGAATAAAAGAATATTTTTGACTTTTCAACTACCCTATAAATAAGGAGATAGTTATAAAATCGAGCTCTTACTTAAATAATAGCATATGATAAGAAGTGCAAGATAATATATTTTTATTGATGGTTAAATTATGATTTACAAGAGTTTTAAAAACACGCATATAATCAATCAATTTACATATATAAACTTGACTACAGGATAATTAATATGGGTAGAATCTTAAAATAAGTAACATCTTATGGTCAAATTATAAAATATTTAAAATTAATTTGATGTTAATATTTGTATAATTACTACACATAAACATATTTACATCATTTTCAATAAGTACACATTTAATTATAAATATGTTAATTCTACACAATAAATGGAATTGTAAGGATCTACTCAAATTAATATAAAAATACTTTACATTGATAATTTTTAGTATGATAAATAAACATAACACAAATTATTCTTATGAAGATAAGTATACATATATAAACCAAGTATATATATATATGTATAGATTATATACTACTAAACTTACATTATTCTTAATTTATTTACATTGACTATATTATATGAAAATTATTAGAAGTATCATATAGCTAATCTTATTAAATCTTAATCAAGTATATCATCAAAGTGATTGGATCATTACGTCTAAAATTATTCAAATTCATGAAACTTAATTTATGTAACATTAGAGGAATAAGGTACAAGCAAATAGTAAAATTTTAAAATTTTAAAGATTATTTATCATTTTTTCATCAAATAAAAATTAAAGATTTTCAATTTTAGGAATTTAAAATTTTTAGATATAAGACTGATAATTAAAATGATGTATCTAAATTTATTAAAGAATTTTTTTATTCATGAATTGAATAAAAATAAACCTTTTGGATATTAATTTAAACTACAAAATCATATTATCTATTATTTTCATATTTAACTTCTTATTATAAATTTTCTTCACAAAAACCGTGTAATGCACGGGTTCAGTAACCTACTATATATCCAAAAGAAGAGAACTACAACAGTAGTTTATATATTCAACTCAAATAATAGATCACGGTGACAGCATAATTGGGATAAATTTGGAGAAGAAGATCATGCAATTAGGGCAGCAAACCCAAAAGAGGGGAAGAATAAATTAAATTAATTATACTAAATCACAATAAGCATTTCCTTGAACAGTATGTATATTAAATCACCCTGTGATGTTTCAGCTATATATTATTAATTAAAAAAATATCTAAATTATGTATTAATTTCTTTTTTAAAATGGGAATAAAGATTTAGACTTCATCAAAAACTCATGGTCGATTGTTTTTTCGCGCCATTAGAAGTAAATCACAATAACCAGTTCCTTGAATAGTATGTATATTAAATTACCTTGGGATGCTTCATCTTTATATTATTAATTAAAAAAATATCTAGGAACGCATTAACTTTTTATTTTTTTCTAAAAAGTAGGAATAACGATTTAGACTTCATTAAAAACTCATGGCTGATGGTTATTTCGCATGCTGTGAGAATTTAATATCACTAATGAAATCGTAATCATTTTTAATTATTATAACAAAAGCAAACTTCAAGATTTATGAATAAATATAAAAATAAAAAAATATCATTTCATATGTATAAATACTCAAAATAATTTCAGGAAATAATTTTTAAAAGTTTCTATATCAAATAAATTATTTTTAAAAAAATTGCGTAATCCGCGCAACACGTGGGGCTGCTCCTAGTTCATTTCCCACTTAGAACTCTTCTACACTCATTTTTATTACTAACGTAAGGACTACGGAAGACTTGATCTCCTGTTACTTTCCAAGATTGTCATTGCCTTCAATTTTATCGATTGACTAGGCACAATGAGGACGACCAGCTGGGGAAACTGTCGATTATTCCTTCGCTTATTAATTAATTTCCAGTCGATCGAGAATATTAGAGTGGAAGAAGACCAATAGCAAGGCCTGGGGGGTGGACTTTCCAAATATCATCACAATCAATTACTAGTCCCAACTGTGCAAAGCACGGGAAAAATCTCTAATCATCTATTTGTTCCTCACAATATGCCACTAAATACATAAAAAAAATGTCGTGATGCAATTTTATTAAGAGTATTAGATTCTAAGTGGGAAATGAATCCCACAATAGGTGCAGCCCCGCGCAAAGCGCGGATTACACAATTTTTTTTAAAATAATTTATTTGATATAGAAACTTTTAAAAATTATTTCCTGAAATTATTTTGAACATTTATACATATGAATGATAATTTTTTTATTTTTATATTTATTCGTAAATCTTGAAGTTTGCTTTTGTTATAATAGTTAAAAATGATTATGATTTCATTAATGATATTAAATTCTCACAGCATGCGAAATAACCATCAGCCATGAGTTTTTAATGAAATCTAAATCGTTCTTCCTATTTTTTAGAAAAAAATAAAAAGTTAATGCGTTCCTAAACATTTTTTTAATTAATAATATAAAGATGAAGCATCCCAAGGTAATTTAATATACATAATATTCAAGGAACTGGTTATTGTGATTTACTTCTAATGGCATGCGAAAAAACAATCGACCATGAGTTTCTGATGAAGTCTAAATCATTATTCCCATTTTAAAAAAGAAATTAATACATAATTTAGATATTTTTTTAATTAATAATATATAGCTGAAACATCACAGGGTAATTTAATAGACATACTGTTCAAGGAAATGCTTATTGTGATTTAATATAATTAATTTAATTTATTCTTCCCCTCTTTTGGGTTTGTTATCCTAATTGCATGATCTTCTTCTCCAAATTTATCCCAATTATGCTGTCACCGTGATCTATTATTTGAGTTGAATATATAAACTACTGTTGTAGTTCCCTTCTTTTAGATATATAGGAGGTTATTGAACCCGTGCATTACACGGTTTTTGTGAAGTAAATTTTATAATAGGAAGTTAAATACAAAAATAATAGATAATATGATTTTGTAGTTTAAATTAATATCCAAAAGTTTTATTTTTATTCAATTCATAAATAAAGAAATTCTTTAATAAATTCAGATACATCATTTTAATTATCAGTCTTATATCTAAAAATTTTAAATTCCTAAAATTCAAAACCTTTAATTTTTTTAATGAAATAATGATAAAGAATCTTTAAAATTTTATAATTTTACTATTTGCTTGTACCTTATTCTTCTAACGTTACATAAATTAAGTTTCATGAATTTGAATAACTTTAGATGAAATGATCGAATCACTTCGATGATATACTTGATTAAGATTTAATAAGATTAGCTATATGATATTTCTGATAATTTTCATAAAATATAGTCAATGTAAATAAATTTAGAATAATGTACGTTTAGTAATATATAATCTATATATATATATATACTTGGTTTATATATGTATACTTATCTTCATAAGAATAATTTGTGTTATGTTTATTTATCATACTAAAAATTATCAATGTAAAGTATTTTTATATTAATTTGAATAGATCCGTACAATTCCATTTATTGTGTAGAATTAACATATTTATAATTAAATGTGTACTTATTGAAAATGATGTAAATATGTTTATGTGAAGTAATTATACAAATATTAACATCAAAATAATTTTAAATATTTTATAATTTGACTATAAGATGTTACTTATTTCAATGTAAAGTATTTTTATATTAATTTGAATAGATCCTTACAATTCCATTTATTGTGTAGAATTAACATATTTATAATTAAATGTGTACTTATTGAAAATGATGTAAATATGTTTATGTGAAGTAATTATACAAATATTAACATCAAACTAATTTTAAATATTTTATAATTTGACCATAAGATGTTACTTATTTTACGATTCTACCCATATTAATTATTTTGTAATCAAATTTATATATGTAAATTGATTGATTATATCCGTGTTTAAAACTCTTGTAAATCATAATTTAACAATCAATAAAAATGTAATATCTCGCACTTCTTATCATATGCTATTATTTAAGTAATAGCTCGATTTTATAACTATCTCATCGTCAGTACCCCGTTTTGGCTCGCCGGCTCCAAAGGGGCAAAATCGTCATTTACATCATTCCATCAAAAGAATAAATACTGTACGGGACGTCTTTGGATTTCACGTGCGTCAACTTCAATTTTCAGAATCTGAGACAAAATTCGAGGCCAAAGAATATTTTTCCGAATAAAATTGATCCATGAATTTTTATGAACGCAACGATGGTCCCGAGTCATTTTTCTGACATCCGATTGGAAAGGCAGGAATTCCGGAATTTACGCGCATCGAATTCAATTTGTTTTAAAAAATTTGCAAATTGGGTCAAGGCCTCTGACAGTTGCCCTCCTTTTTCTGATCGTTGCCCTTTTCTTCTTCTTCCCGCCCAACCTCTCCTTTTTTTTCTTTTCTTTTCTTTCCCTTCCTTCCTCTGCTCTTCACTGATCGAACTCGCAACTTCTCATTTTCCTTCCTTTTCCTCTTTTCTTCTACCCTGATACTGCCCTAGCCTGCAACCCACCCGACTTGTCAATGTCCCAATCTTCTCCTCTTCTTCTTCATCTTTCTTTACTGCTTCTAAGCACACGCCTCCTCTGCCCACTCCCGTCCTCTCTTTTTTCTTCTTCTTCCTTTCTATTTCTCCTGCAGAAAAAAAAGGGGGCCATGCAACTTGCCCAACTCCTCTAGACCGCCCCCCTCTACTCCTTCCCACTGAATCCACCCGATATCCCTGCCATCCTTCCTCTGTTTCTTCTCTTGCTCGCGGCAACATCACAATCAACGTCCATCGGAATCGCAGCTCAGCCCGACTCTCTCTCTCTCGCACTTGTTCTTCCCACCACACAGCTTCTCTCAACTCTCTCATCCACCATCACCTCTGAAAAAAATACCCCAACCCTTGGTGGACTCACGCACACTTTCTCTCGTTCCCTCTCAGCTAGTAGCCAAAAACAAAAAGAAAACCCTTAGTCCCAGTTCCCCTTCCCCGTAACTCCTAGCTCACTTCGACTCCCCTCATGCCCGACTAGACACCCTCAGCTCATCCTCCTCCCATAAGCACCCTCAGCTCGAACGCAAAACCACCTTCCTTACTCCCTCAGCTCACAACCGCCATCCCATATTCTGCCTCACGCGACTCCCTCAACTCAACAACCCGTGATTCCACTCTTCGTTTCCACCTAGTTCAGGGGCTTTTCGAGGGTCATTACCCGCCACACCAGCCATCGAAGCAACTCTAGCTCCCTTCCTTTCCTTCCTCGGTTTTCTTGCGATTTTCACAATTTCCTTGTGCTCACCGGTTGTCTCAGGTTTCGTCCACTGCATCTCCACTCAAGGCTGTGTCTAGGGGTCATCAAGCCTCTCGGAATCCTCGGGCAGATCCCCTTTGTCCAGCCGAATCAAACCCATCAAGTCGGTGCCTTCTTAGGAGCCAATCTAACCACTCGGGTCTGTCCTGACCCGACCAGGTACCCGACCCGCTACCATCCGACCCGACTTGTAGATTTTTCTTTCCCGAAGGCTAGGTATAAATCCCAACTTAGTAGCATGTATAGGGCCTCATTTTCCTATATTGATGTTTGTTTAGATGGTGATAACGTGAAATCAATATTTGTGAGCCGTGTTGATGAACCGGATTATTCCAAACACGGTTTTGCAAAGTTTTCGATCTATTTCAGTTCAATCCCTGCACCTCTTTTCACTTTTTCCATATCAGCCCTAAACTTTCAAATCTGCTTCAATCAAATCCTGGGCCGTTTTCAGTATCTTCTGCTTTGCCACTGAACTTTCCAGACGATTCAGATCAGCCTAGGAAATTTTTCAATCTGTTTCAATTCAGTCCCTCCAACTCTTATCACTGTTTCCAGATCAACCCTAAACTTTCACATCTGATTCAATCAAATCTTGGACCGTTTTCAGTAATTGCCGCTCAGCCACTGAACTTTCCAAAAGATTCAGATCGGCCCAGGAAATTTTTCAATCTATTTCAGTTCAGTCCCTTTAACTCTTTTCACTGTTTCTAGATCAGCCCTAAACTTTCAGCATTTTCTGCTCAGCCACTAACTTTATTGATGAATCTAGATTGGTCCTTGGTCGAATTTGACATTTTCATAACAGTCCCTGACTTTTTGAGCTATTCCAAATCAGTCTCTGGGATTTTAGCCGAATTTTCAAATCAACCCCAATTCTTTTGAAATTATTCAATTCAGTCCTTGGACATTTAAAATAATAATAAAAATAAAATAAAAGTACTTCCAACCCATCCTACTTGGGACCTCGACCGAAAATACGAATATTCTTTTAATACGTTCTTATCTCGTTTATTATGCGTATATGATGTGACAATACGTGTTTATATGTTTCCCCGCTTCCATGGATTGGCACCGTTTTATCGATTCCGTTAATATTGCGTTTGTGTATGCTCGCATATTTGCATGTGTTTCTCGTGATCATGGCGGCGCCGGCTTGTAAAATATGTGTTATAATCGTGATTAATATATGATTGCATGCAACCGTATTTTTTGTTTGGCATTGATCAGATGATAAATTGTAAATTAAACACGTTAATTTTAAATAATGTGCATGGATTTGTGTATCGGCGACTATCTTAAGCCCACAGGGTGCAAGAGTGTATCGGTCATCATTTGACCGGGCATTCTTGATCTTTCGAGACCCGTCTTGGTCTTCGTGTCACGAATCGCTTCATAAACTCGTAGTATCCAAAGCATAGGACGATAATTCCTAAAAGAATTTCACATACAGGGAAAAGGGCGCGTAATTTGGCTAAATAAATCATCCGGCTTTCAGCAAAATGCATAAATTGATAAATTACCGGTAATCGCGACGACAATTTTAGAATGGGTTTATCTGTTGATAAAACGCGAAATTTGAGTAATCATACATTTGGCATATAGGCAAAAAGGGTTAGGTTCTAGGCTTTCAAGTGAAAAACATGCTCTTTGCATAATCTGTTAAAGCCGCACTGTCACCATGCATAACAATCTAAACAGACCCACACATACTTAGTTGGCCTAGCACCGCGCCTACCCATGTTCTGTTTAGGCTAGGAAATCGTTTGCCAAACAATCCCATTATATAATTGGCTAATCACATAAACTTGGCGCTTAATACACAATTTGTCTATAATCATATGTTTTTGTCCATTTTTGCATGTTTTTATCTGTTTTTATCCATTTTCGTCTGTTTATCACGGTTTGAGCCCTAGCCCATAGGATGGGATGCACATAGGGTCCAACGCCCCTCACCGTCGATCACGGGTCCAATGCCCATGCACACCGAGTGTGGGCAACCCGAGTGCAGAATCGGGTTTTGCCTCGACTTACTGCTTCGCTCTTAGGAGTATCTCTATGGAAGACGACTTGGATCGAGTAGGAAAGGCGTGGTCGAACATGACCCGGGTTTTAGGGTGATCCCGTGGCTATCACGAGAGTCAAACGACTCTTCTGTTATCCATCGGTTCGGTTGGACTCGACCCTCGACTCTCTGAGCACGCATTGCCTTAATTTCGATTTCGGTCATTCAAAATCACGCGCTGAACACGAGTTGAATATTTGGCCTAATGCAAACTGATCGAGTCCATGTACTGTATTGCGTCTATATTTTGTATTTATTTGAGAGCACATTAAAAGGACGTCTTTTGTATTTTCATTCAATCATTGTAAGGACCTTGGTCAGTGAGCAGACGGTCTAAGTGTTTCATCGAAGCTACGATGTCAAAACGGGTGAGGAGTGCGCAACTTAATTTATGCGGTTAATGAAATAAAACGGCAAACCCTAGACAAACAAAGTACTTAAAGGGCATGCGGGATATAGGTTCGCACGTAATAGAACCCCCGGATCTGGAATTTTCGGTTTCGCAAGACCAATGCCCTAGTAACTAGGTGTACCCCGTACCCCTAGGCCCGGGTAACTTGTCGGCCATCGATTTTTGGGTCGTAAAATGGCAAATGGCGACTTCTTCTCACGTATGTCCGTCACGCATCCCCACGGGAAGGTGGACACTCCCAAGTCGTGTGATAGCACATGCATGCGAGCCCTAACGAGACGAAATTCGGGTCCGTACAGCTTGGATACTCCACTATGGACAATTTAGAGGGTTCGGGCTCGATTCCGTTTGTCTGTTTGTTGTGTTTATTGTATTTACCGCTTTCATTTTACATAGTTACTTTCTGCACATTTACTTTTTGTACCTGCATCGCGTATCATCCTAGTTGCAAGTAGGCACCATGCTCGAAATCCCACGGGCACCAATAGGAGCTTGGATTAGAAAAGATGTTCCGAGTAGGGGAACTGATCGAATGGCTCAGCCGCCACTCCGGCCCCCAAAGATCCTTGCTAGGTTTTGGGGAGGTGATTACCCCTAATTGAGGACCTCCATCCCTAGTTAGTTTTTCCTAGTAATACCAAAACACTGCATAAACAGGGACCTTCATGCTTAACCAAATTAGCCTCCATGCCGTCAACCGACCACAAAGTCGAGTCTTTGAGTCGGCCCGTAGTTACTTTTCTAGGAAGGCCTTTTTTTGTTTTGAGAGAGATGTACGTGTAACTATGTAACTTTCATTAAGCCGTAGACATTTACTTTTCTGGAAACATGCATCATGTGTTTTTGAAAACTAAGATGTCACTCACATTGATGAGTCCTAAGTCGGTTTCCTGTCATCTCGGGAGAGGGATGCCGCACTCAGGCCTCCTTTTCCACACCTCGACAGGGTCACGCCACCACTCGAGGAGACCAGTCACATATGGACGACCTTCCATCAAGTCGACCGAGATTACATCACTACCTCCATCGGAAACATCACTTTTATCGGTCTCTCACCTGGTAGATTAGAGCTTTTATGAAACCATTACAGTCAAGGGTCTAGTCCATGCCGTCTGCAGCATTCAGGGCCCACATTGACCATCGAGGAACATCAGACCCTCATCCACCGACACATGAGAGTCCCACCGAGCCTCTACAGATTGAGGACGACACACTTGCCGGGACATCTTCCTCCTCGAGCTCGTCGACGCTATAATCAAGAGGGATCATCTTCACCGAGAGATAGTCAAGATGGACAGAGAACTCACCGACCAGTGTCGACTCCGAAGGAACTCGCTCATGCCCGCAGAGCTATAGAGACGTGACCAGCAGTTGTCTCGGTCGAACGCTGCTTTGGAGAGGTCCAAGAAAAAAACCCACGGAGGTTCGCATACATCCTAAACTACATACCTCTATGAGGTCTCGCTTGGAACAGGTGCTTTCCAAAGCGACGCTTGCTCGTGCCTCATGTGCAGTGAAAAACTAACTTAGGACTTCAATTTCAAAACTTGCATTGTACTTTGAATCGCACTAGTATTTTCAAAACTCATGCATTCCATTTATTTATTATTTTGTACTACCATGCATTTCAGTATGACAGATGAGTCGTGCCAACTTTCGTGGGTAGACCACCTGCGATCTGCGCCCTTCCTCCACGGCAAGACGAGCCGTGGCCTAAGGGCCGACCTTCCTTCCCAGATGAGGCTAATTGACACTGACTTTCGTTTGACTAAGAGCATTCCTGGCGTGCGCAGACACGTCTCTAGCGTGCCACATGCACATCCCTTCATGCGACCAAGCGCATCCATATGCGTCGTGCGAGCACATCACCGCATGCCCATGCATGCACGATTTGCACACCCAGCACACGTCCCTTGATGTGCTCGCACGACGCCTTTTAGGCCAGTTTGCTCCCCTTCGCTCTTGCATTAAGATTGCGAACACTTCTTGCTCCTTCACTGTTTTTCCTCTTCCCATTGTAGGAAATAACCAACAAGAAGGCAGTCTAAACCCGAACGACCACAATCAGGATAACAGACACCTCTCGTCCAGCTCCTAGGGAGCCTCAACCCTCCCTCCACAAAGATCGCAAGTAACTGCTCCGACAGACAGAGCATAGCCCAACCCACCCGCTACGGGAGTTACTAGCAAGGTCACACTTCCGACCGAAGAGTGGGCCCACCCCACCCTCCGCTGTGGCCACCAACTAGCCACCGGGGCAACACGCACTCTTCCTTAAACTCTCTTTTACAGTCATTTATATGCATTCCGTAATGGGTTCTCGATCAGAACAAACCCTTAGGGGCATCAGGACGGTCCCAACAATGCCCTATCAGTTATGTTGGGTTTGTTCGACCAATCTATCCCCGCGGGACCCGACTCCTCGAGCCTTCCCTAGGAGGGCTGTGTCTGCTCGCTTGCACCAGGGGAAAGTTCACTAATGCGATCCCCAGCCACAATCTGACTCATCCAGCATGGCGATGACTACATTCCCGGAAAATGAGTGTTCCTCGCGCGCGACACCCCATGGGTTGCGTGCTGGATGAAAAGGATTTTCTCATAGGTCCACTCTACATTTCTTACCGCACAATCCACCGCAAAATAGCCTGATCCATCATCTCCCTTGTCGTTTTTCACAGGGACACGTCGGCCATAGGCGAAGAATGACGCATGGGTTCTCACCTTCTTGAAAACTCCTGCCAGGCCCTTCCCTTATACTTCGACAGGGAAAGGACCCGACCAAGAGGTACCCCCCTACGAAGCCGAAGACGAAGGTAATCGAGGAAACCACTCAACATTGACGCAACCATCTCTATCGAAATCGAAAAATGCCTCGAGGCAAGTCGGGTCTCCACCAATGCAAAGGTCCGCCAATAGCTGTCAAGAGACAATGAGCCCCAGGGCCAGACGCATTCATCGGCTTCGAAGGCACACCTCTCCAGGAGACACCTGTCACTAGAGCCACAAAACACGGTCAGGGGCGAAGATTGCGCAAGGCACCCGCCATCGATAACATCCGGATACACCGAGGCACTCTCGTTCGACGTTCACGCCAGGGCAACCTCAGTCACCCATCTCCTAGGGCAAGACTTTACCTTTTTCCTTTTCATAGACGATAAGAGGAAAACCATTTATAAAAGTTTACAAGGGAGAAGACATAGTTGATTCGGCTTTCGACTTGTACAAGACGCGAAACTCCAAAACCTGGCCCAAATCAAATAGGGCCAAGGCAAAGAACACACCAAGTCTCCACAAGAAAAAGCGCATCAAAGCACCCACGACAACGAAAAGTCAGGAAATGCAAAGCAATTCCAAGGGGCACAAACAGACTCGATTTCAAGAAAAAAGGCGGGCAAGCCTGCCAATCGAGAAAAAGCTGGCGATGCCAAGGTTCACTAAACACACCAGCGACGCCAACAAAAAAATCAAAGAAATCAATAAACTCGACGCAAAGGGGGCAACAATCGCGATTCCTCAATGGAGACACAACGCCAAACAATGCAAACTCGGGAGTCGAATTCTCCGAACTCTTCTTCCTTGCAAACTTGAGAAACAAATCAATTGAGCCCGCTAGGTCGAAAACCCCTATGGGGCGATCTAAGCAAAAGTTAGGGCAAAAGAGAGGCACGATCAAAAATCCCGAGGTGGGCGGTCATGGCAAAAGGAGAGCTCACTCCCCTTTAGGCTTAAAGGTACTGTCGAATACCGAGGTGAGCGACCGTAGCAAAAGGAGAGCAAAAGGAGAGCAAAATGAGAGCAAAATGAGAGATAGATAAACCAAATTGTCAACATAGGCCCTCACGCACCGTGCGGACTAGGGATTCCCCATGAGCGGTTGCCAGGTCATTTGCTCAAACACGATCCCCGATCAACTCTCCTGCAAAACTCAACCGTCCAAAGCGGACTCTTCCTCAAGCACAACAGGCAACCAAGCACTCTATCGGACCAGTTCGGGACACCCTACACGACAGAAGGATGGAAGAAATGGGGGGTACATCTCGCTGCAGGCATGAACTCGCGTATCCTTTTGGCTTAGGGCAGTGTGCTCCCCAAACTTTCTCTTTTCTCTTTGTCATTGCATAACTCCAAATGGGTCACAGCCACCCTTTAATCGGCTACCACAGAGCTTAAAATCCCAAACATTCCACTCCGAGGAACTAGTCATAACACTCCGAAAATGACTAGACCGATGTCTGACCAAATCTAAATAGAAATCCCCTTGCGGGTTACAAACGAGCCGCCCTATGGCACCTTGACGAGAAGGGTCCAAAGCCGACGAGCGCATCGAACAACTGATAGAACTGGTAGGGCATCATTGAGGATGTCTTAGTATTCCCATGCATGGCCAATGGAAACCCCGGAGGCCTAACATCAAGGACTTCGCAGCGGGACCTCACGCGCATGGACAAAACAAAATTCCTCACGGGTCGCTCAGGTGGCCCGAAAATGCAGAGCACACATCGAAACAACTACATTTTACAGCCTTCTTGCGATTATACATTATTAGTAACTCACCACGTGACTTACTAATGATAACAAGATCACAGGTACCGTAAGCAACAAGAACTACAACAGGCTCTGATTCCCAATCCCACGGGATATGTAGGCGCTCCTTCCTAGAGCTCGAGTCCCGCACTACAAGATGTCGGCCCCCGGCGAACCAAAACTGCCCTAGGGGCAAGGCTAACCATCAGCGAAGCAACATAATCCTTCATTACAAGGCGCCGACCTTAGACAGATTTACAAGCAACCACCTAGTGGCAAGGTCGGACTCCGGAAATCAGCAACCAATCGCCCAGTGGCAAGGCCGGCTTCTAACAGACCAAAGCACAACCGCCCCAACGGCGAAGCTGGCTCTCCGCAGATGACCAAGACCGCCTCAGCGGCGACGAACAACCGCCCCAACAGTAGGGCCTGCTTCCAACAAATTGCGCAACTGCTTCAACAGCGATGCTGGCCTCCAACAGATCAGCACCTTTGGGCCACCACCCAGCACACCTAGCGCACATAGCTGCCCACACAACTAACGACGATTCGTGCCCACCTCCGCGAGTGAACCACCCACAGTTCTCGCTCTCCACCGAGACAAGATGGATCACAGTCCTGAGAGACCATCGCCATTCTCTGACAACGGTCGGAATTAACCAAGGGCATCCCTAGCAAAATGGAACAGTGGTTCCTCCTGACAGATGCATGTCTGCTTCACGCAAAGGGCGACAGTTTGAACCTGAGAAGAGGATCTTCAAGTTAACCCCGATACGATCATACAACCGCACTGCAACTGTCAGCACCCCATTTTGGTCCATCGGCTCCGACAGAGGACTTCCGACCGAAGCTCAGATTACTATTCATGACCTGACAATCGGAGGCGAACGCACGGACGTGGGAGCACAGACTACAGAAGACAAGCAAGGTCCTCCAAAAGGCTCAGAAGGGCAATCAAAAGGGAAGATAAACAACGAACCCCAAAATAACAGAAGCCGGCACTGTGGCACTATTCATCGTCGGATCACCGAAACGTCAGAAGATATCCAATATGTGACTTTAAAAATCCCTCTTGGTACTAAAATGACCAATGGCACCTCCGAGCGCATTTCAGAAGCCTCCTGCTTAAGCCGGGGCACTCCCGAACATTTGCAGACGCCTTCCTAACGGGACTCCCGGGACGCCCGATCCACAGACAAGTAAACGGCACCCGGAAACAAACCTACACACACCCAATGACCACCAGAACCATGGAACAGGATTCAGACTGCGTTTCGGAGTTCATCTTGGTCTCCCGAGTGGATCCCGACCCGGGAAAAAGATGCCCTTTTCTACATAAAGACATAGCCGGAGACCCTTTTAACAAATCGCAAGTGCATGAAATTTGCGCCAATCAATCTCAGGGACCTCAAGGGTTTGGGAGATAAACCGCGATCGCATTGCATAATCCATTTAGGTTTCCCGAATACCATTCCGGTAATAAAATGGCCCATTTCATGGGGAATCTTGTACTTAGAGCTCATTCGGGGAAATGTTGACGTCCGAGCTTCACACCACTCACTTCCTACAACTCCGAGGACTAGGGAAATCATTTCGCCTCGGGTCAAGCAAGTCAATTAGGTCTCCTGAGTGACATTTCAGTGGTCCTGAACGCCTCTCGGCAAACCTTCGGGACTCATTTCTAACAAACGGAGATCGCAGTGGTCTCCGAACACATCAAAACACTTAGGAAACACTGAGAAAGCCCCGTTCGCGGATTCCTAGGTCATCTTCGGTTATCGATCTCTAGCCGGGGTCAGTGAGTAAACCGTTCTGCCCAAAGCACAAAGCACACCGACACGAGCGGTACAGCACGTAGAGGTGCGAACATGCAACAGAAACGGACAACTTCGCTCCGATCATCCAAACGGAGCAAAACCGGCTTTTGAGTGCCCGGGCTACCCGAGCATTTACTTACACGGAGCATGTCAATATTAGGCTCATTAAAATCGTATTTGCACGTGCATCGATAATTCGTCGTTCAAACGAGCCACGAAAATCAAACGCGCGACCAATCGAGCCCCGAGCTTCTTCCGGCTTTCTTTCTAGTCAAGTGGGACCCTTGAGCTAGCCAAGCCGAGCCGAGCCAAGCCAAGCCGCAAGCCATGGCTCTTCTCTAGAAGCAAGCCAAATGAGCCTCCACCACACATTTTCAAAATATCTTCTTACACCCATCACTTCCCTTCTCCCATCCATCACCTCCCATCATCTTTCAAGACAACTTCCCCACCCTAATCTTCCCTCCAAAAATTCGGATGCCCTAAGCACCATTTAATTACACTTAACTTCACTCAATCTTGTCATTAAGCTTGCCTTTATAAGCCCATTGCATCATTAACTTAATCACAACTCTTCTTGCATATCTCTCTGGCTTTCTCACTCTAGGAGAACCTCCCAAATCCTCTCCAACTTCAGCAAATTCCAGAATTCGTGTAGCCCATCCTCAGCCCAGAAACCGGGCAAAAACAAGGTCAAACCAATCCCGTTTTCCAGCAACCGCCACTCAACCCAAACCAAACTTGACCAAACTTCATATCCCACGTGTTTTCGACCTCCTAAGTCCATTTCCGACCTTAGATTTTTCATTTGAAGCTCCCAGCACCTCGTTCCAGCTCTGTCCAGAAACAGTCCCTTAAGCGTTTTCTCGGTTTCTAGGCGAGTTCATCCCTCTCAACTTAAGCAAACTCAACCAAACTTCATATCCCACATGTTTTCGACCACCTAAGTCCATTTCCAAGCTTAGTTTTCACATTCGTGGCTCCCAGCCCAGCGTTTTAGCTCAGCACAGAAACAATGTAAAACCGAGTTCCCACGGTCATTATCGGGTTCCAAGCATGCCATTTCTTCCCGCAAGCATGGCGAGTCGTGCCACCACCTTCTAAGGGTCACTCACGACCCTCACTCTCCCTCGTGACAAGGTGGTCACGTGCCGAGTGCCGATCAACTGTGCACAACCATCATTTGCCTCTTTTCTTCCATTTCAGTTTATCTTTACAGTTTTTACCGGTTTTTCTTTGAGTTTCCGGGTTTGCTCGAGTCTTGGCACTCTATCAGTTCATCATAGACGCTTCAAGCAGTCCCTTAGGAGTCGGAGGAACTCGAGCCTGCTTGATGCAACACCCGGACCCCCCGTTTGCAGCCGTTTCAACCCAAACAGCCCAGTCGGGTCTGTTTCGCTGGTTTTCTTTATAGAAGCACATTTACTTCATGCAAGCACTCTTCTTCATGCAGGCACATTTACTTTGTGTAACCACTCCTCTTTACGCTAGCACATTCACTGTAAGCACGACATCCCAATATGTCCGCAAGTGAGAGGAAAGAACAGCCATTGGAGGTATCATGATGAACACCGGAACCAAACCGAGGTGCTTCTAAAAGTCTTTGACTGCATCCTCTACTCGAGCACACAGCCAAAGAGGGGCAAGCTGTCAGCACCCCATTTTGGCCCATCGGCTCCAGAGGGGCAAAATCATCATTTATATCATTCCATCATAAGAATACATACTCTACAGGACGTCTTGGATTTCACGTGCGTCAACTTCAATTTTCAGAATCCAAGACAAAATTCGAGGACAAAGAATAGTTTTCCACATAAAATTCATCCGTGAATTTTTATGAACATGACGGTGGTCCCGAATCATTTTTCTCACATCCGATTGGAAAGGCGGGAATTCTGAACTTTACGCGCGTCGAATTCAATTTTTTTAAAAAAATTGCAAATTGGGTCAGGGCCTCTGACCGTTGTTCTCCTTTTTCTGACCGTTGCCCTTTTCTTCTTCTTCTTCCCGCCCATCCTTCTTCTCCTTTCTATTTCTTTTCTTTTCTTTCCCTTCCTTCCTCTGCTCTTCACTAACCAAACCTGCAACTTCTCTTTTTCCTTCCTTTTCCTCTTTTCTTCTACCTTGCTACTGCCCTAGCCTGCAACTCGCCCGACTTGTCAACATCCCGATCTTCTCCTCTTCTCCTTCATCTTCCTTTGTTGCTTCTCAGCACATGCCTCCTATGTCCACTCCCGTCCTCTCTTTCTTCTACTTCCTTTCTATTTCTCCTGCAGAAAAAAATGGGGCCATGCAACTTGCCGACTCCGCTGGACCGTCCCCCTCTGCTCCTTCCCACTAAATCCACCTGATATTCCAACCATCCTTCCTCTTTTCTTCTCCTGCTCATGGCAACATCACCATCAACGTCCATCGGAACCGCAGCTCAGCCCGACTCTCTCTCTCTCGCACTCATTCTTCCTACCACGCAGCTCCTCTCAACTCTCTCACTCACCCTCACCTCTGAAAAAAAAAAAACCCCAACCCTCGGCAGACTCACGCACTCTCTCTCTCGTTCCCTCTCAATTAGTAGCCAAAAAAACAAAAACCCTCGTCCCGGTTACCCTTCCCCTTAACTCCTAGCTCACTTCGACTCCCCTCACGCTCGACCGGACACCATCAACTCATCCTCCTCCCATAAGCACCCTCAGCTCGAACACAAACTACCTTCCTTACTCCCTTAGCTCACAACCGCCAGCCCACATTTTGCCTCATGCGACTCCCTCTACTCAACAACCCGTGATTTCACTCTCCGTTTCCACCTAGTTCAAGGGCCTTTCAAGGGTCGCCGCACCAGCCATCGAAGCAACTCTGGCTCCCTTCCTTTCCTTCCTCGGTTTTCTTACGATTTTCACGGTTCCTTGTGCTCCCCGGTTGTCTCAGGTTTCGGCCACTACATCTCCACTCAAGGCTATGTCTAGGGGACCTCAAGCCGCTCGGAATCCTCGAGCAGATCCCCCTTTTCCAGCATAATCAAGCCCATCAAGTCGGTGCCTTCCTGGGAGCCAATCCAACCACTCGGGTCTGTCCTGACCCGACCAAGTACCCGACCCGCTATAATCCGACTCGACTTCCATATTTTCCTTTCCCCTATGCTAGGTATAGATCCTGACTTAGTAGGATGTATAAGGCCTCATTTTCATATATTGATGTTTGTTTAGATGGTGATAACATAAAATGAATGTTTGTGAACCGTGTTGATGAGCTGGATTTTTCCAAACTCGGTTTTACAAAGTTTTTGATCTGTTTCAATTCAGTCCTTGCAACTCTTTTCACTTTTTTCAAATCAGCCTTAAACTTTCAGATCTGCTTTAATCAAATCATGGGCCGTTTTCAGTATCTTTCGCTCAGCCATTGAACTTTCCAAACAATTCAGATCAGCCCAAGAAATTTTTCAATCTGTTTCAATTCAGTCCCTCTAACTCTTATCACTATTTTCAAATTAGCCCTGAACTTTCAGATCTGTTTCAATCAAATCCTGGGTCGTTTTCAGTATTTTCCGCTTAGCCATTGAACTTTCCAGCCAATTCAGATTGGCCCAGGAAATTTTTCAATATGTTTCAGTTCAGTCCCTTTAACTCTTTTCATTGTTTCTAGATTAGCCTTAAACTTTCAGATCTATTTCAATCAAATCCCAAGCCATTTTCAGCATTTTCTGCTCAGCCACTGACTTTATTGATGAATCCGAATTGGTCCCTAATCAAATTTGAAATTTTCAAAGCAGTCCCTAACTTTTTTAGCTGTTCCAAATTAGTGCCTGGGATTTTAGCCGAATTTTCAAATCAGCCCCAGTTCTTTTGAAATTATTCAATTCATTCCTTGGACATTTAAAAAAATAATAAAAATAAAATAAAAGGACTTCCAACCCGTCCTACTTGGGTCCCCGACCGACAATATGCATATTCTTTTAATACATTATTATCTCGTTTATTATGCGTAAATGATGTGGCAATACGTGTTTTTATGTTTCCCCACTTCCATGGGTTGACGCCGTTTTATCGATTCCATTAATATTGCGTTTTTGTATGCTCGCATGTTTGCATGTGTTTCTCATGATCATGGCGGCGCTGGCTTGTAAAATATGTGTTATAATTGTGATTGATATATGATTGCATGTAACCGTATTTTTCGTTTGGCATTGATTGGATGATAAATTGTAAATTAAACACGTTAGTTTTAAATAATGTGCATGGATTTGTGTATCAGCGACTATCTCAAGCCCACGAGGGTGCAAGAGCACATCGGTCATCATTTGACCGGGCATTCTTGATCTTCGGGGACCTGTCTTGGTTTTCGTGTCACAAATCGCTTCATAAACTCATAGTATCCAAAGCATAGGATGATAATCCCTAAAAGAATTTCACATACAGGGAAAGGGCGTGTAATTTGGCTAAATAAATCATCTGACTTTAAGCAAAATGCATAAATTGACAAATTATCGGCAATCATGGTGACAATTTTAGAATGGGTCTATCGGTTGATAAAACGCGAAATTTGACTAATAATATTTGGCATAATCAAACGAGAGCAAATAGGCAAAAAGGGTTAGGTTCTGGGCTTTTAGGTGAAAAATATACTCTTGGCATAATTTATTAAAGCCGCACTGTCACTATGCAAAACAATCTAAAACAGACCCACACATACTTAGTTAGCCTAGTACTGCGCCTGCCCATGTTCTGTTTAGGCTAGAAAATCGTTTGCCAAACAATCCCGGTATATAATTGGCTAATCGCGTAAACTTTGCGCTTAATACACAATTTGTCATTAGTCATATTTTTTCTTCTGTTTTTGTCCGTTTTTGCTTGTTTTTATCTGTTTTTGTCTGTTTTCATCTATTTTATCGCGATTTGAGCCCTAGCCCATAGGATGCGATGCACATGGGGTCCAACGCCCCTCACCGTCGATCACAGGTCCAACGCCCATGCACATCGAATGCGCGCAACCTGAGTGTAGAATCAGGTCTTGCCTCGACTTACTGCTTCGCTCCTAGTAGTGTCTATGTGAAAGATGACTTGGATCGGGTAGGTAAGGCGTGGACATGACCCTAAAGCTCGACCGATCCCATGGCTATCACGAGAGTCAAACGACTCTTCTGCTATCCGTCGGTTAGGTTGGACCCGACCACCGGCTCTCTGAGCCCGCATTACCTTAATTTCGATTTCGGTCACTCAAAATCACGCAATGAGCACGAGTGGAATATTTGGCCTAATGCAAACTGATCGGGTCCATGTACTGTATCGCGTCTATATTTTGTATTTATTTGAGAGCACATTGTAAGGATGTATTTTGTATTTTCATTCCGTCGTTGTAAGGACCTCGGTCGGTGAGCAGACGGTCTGAGTATTTCATCGAAGTTACGGTGTCAAAACAGATAAGGAGTGCGTAACTTAATCCACGCGTTAAATGAAATAAAACGGCAAAGCCTAGACAAACAGAGTATCGATAGGACGTGCGGGATATAGGTCCGCATGTAATAGAACCCTTGTATCTGGAATTTTCGGTTCTGCAAGACCAATTCCTTAGCAACTAGGTGTACCCCGTACTCCTAGGCCTGGGTAACTTGCCTACCCTCGATCTTTGGGTCGTAAAATGGCAAGTGGTAACTCCTTCTTACGCGTGTCCGTCACCCGTTCTCATGGAAAGGTGGACACTCCCAAGCCGTACAATAGCGCATGCATGCGAGCCCCGGCGAGACGAAATTCAGATCCGCACACTCCTTATTTATAGGGTTGTTGAAAAGTCAAAAATATTCTTTTATTCTTAGTTTATATATCAAATAATTAAACATACATTGTCCACATGTCATCATTCTCCCTCTCTTTTTCCTCCCACGTATCAATCTCTCATTATTTTACTCTCTCCTCTATCAATATCCCAATGCATGATCTATCGTATTATTTTCATTTCTCTAGAAGTTTTATCTCTTAACTCTTACCTTTTGTTTTGCTCACCATTATTTTTTTCATCCTTTTTCCAATCAATTCATTCATTTATGAGTATATTGGAAAAATATCATTACAATTGCCGCACAGTAGGCAGGGATAGAGATATATGACTATGGTAAATGAATTTCACAGATAAATTAAGTAAAAAACAATATTAAGGATCAACGGTGCAACTACATATTATCTTTAAATTATATTATTTATATATGTATATTATATATAAATATACATTTATTTTAATATAAAAATTAATGTGATAAAATATTAATTTTTTTATTTTATATATTATGTAGATAATGAAATCTTGTCAAAGAGTTTTAAAAATATTCTATTATATCGATATCTTATTAAATATATTCATTCAATTTTAAAATTCAGAATTCAAGATTTATTAAATATTATGTAATTAATAATTTTTTATTAGAAAAAGAAAAAAAATCTATTTTATTCGAATCCTATTATGAAATATCATTTATAAACTAGAAGAATGCTTTATTAAAAATTATTATAAAATTAAAAATGGTAAAATACAGTCCCATTCCTTGAGGTTTTGCCTAATAACACTCCATCCTAATCTTGATCAAAATAGACATTCCACTCTGTTCTTAATAGTAAAATTAATAATCCATCCCGTTGTCCATGTTGACCTAATTGAAAAAAAAAATCTTTTAGTCCTTAATCTTTACCTTATTTTTAAATTTTGTCCTAATTCATATTATTCTTCAATATTACTTTTGAGAAAAAGATTTTGTATTTTCCAATTATTTTTGAGAAAAAGATATTGTAATTTCCAATTATTGTGTCATTGTTTTCTAAATTATATTATTTTAATATTTTAAAAATAGTATTTACGTTTCTATTTTTCCTATTGTATTAATCGAAACATGTTTTTTACTATTGCAAGTCAAGTTTTCTATTTGTATAGATAGATATATAATATAATATTTATAATAATAATTTTTAGAATAATTCTCATATTTATGAATGGCATGTTACTTAGTAACATAAGAGATTTCTATCCCAGCATTGACATGATTATTTCAAATATTACTTAGTAAATGTGTTGTATGTAGTAATCAACTTAAAATATTTCACCATTATAATCTTATTAAAACGAATTACTAAATGTCACCAACTGAAAAGATAATATAAGATTTGCAAACTTTTAATATTTACATAGTTATGAATTTTTATATATAGCGATATTTTCTAAGAAATCAAAATAACACATATAGTTTAAGTATATGTTGGAATCATTCTTGGTGGTTAATTTTTAATTTTATTTGTAATTTAGTTTCATCTTTTCATGTTTTAAATTACAAAATATCATGATTTTTATGAAGCGGTTATTGCATGTTTTTCTTTTCTTTTTAAGTATTTTTACTATGGTTTTTCCAGTTGCTTCTTTTTTTTTTTGCAATGGCATTTTATTTCAGTTATTGAAAATTTAATTACCACATGTCTTTTAATTTTAGGAGTTAACTATTCTACTTTCCGTGCATTGCATGGTCTTGTTTTTATATATTTAGCATCATAATTGCTCATTTATATTGTCAAACTATATTAGTTTTTTAGGATAAGTAACTACAATATAATAATATTAGTTTTACATATTATTGATTCATTCAATATTGTAACATGATCAACAATTTTGCGTATAAATGAAAACATCATTATGGTAAAGTGGAAAGTTTGATAAAGTTTAAATTTTTAATTACTCTAATGATCTATTGTTTATTTTTTATTACAAGGATATGGCATTATCAGCCATTGTCGTTCCCAACAAGGATGTGACATGCCTCCGAACATGGTCATGTGGATCTGACTTGCCATCGTACGCCGCAATCTGAGGAAAGGATAACCTGGGTAGTAACCGGGTGCCCGAGATCTCCCGGGACAGGGGCAAAGTGACGTTAGAGTTGAAAGCAGGGAGCCCTATCCTCTTCCTTTCCATCTCAGCGAAGCACTCTTCAATCATCTTACTAACCTCCTTGGGTGTCAATAAGACCAAATGGGGAGCTGGAGCCAGGGGCTGCTCTGCGAGCTGCGAAGTACTCTTTGGCTTCAGCGCTTTCTTTTGTTTCTCAGGAGACTCAGAGTGCTCTAATCAAGCCGAGCCTATAGGGCTGTGTGGACCCGAATTTCGTCTCGTCGGGGCCCGGATGCGCGTGCCCATGTGCACGGCTTGAGAGTGTTCACCTTCCCATAGGAACGCGTAACAGACACGCGTGAGAAGGAGTCACCACTGCCTGTTTAAGACCCGAAAGTCGAGGGCCGGTGAGTTGCTCGGGGCTAGCGGTACGGGGTACACCTAATTGCTAAGGCATATGGTCTTGCGGAACCCGATGTTCTGAATTCGGGGGTTCTATTACGTGCGGGCCTATATCCCGTACGCCCTATTGGTACTCTAGTTTGTCTAGGTTTTGTCGTTTTCTTATTTACCGTTTGATTTAAGTTTTGCTCATCTCGCTCGTTTTGACACCGTAAATTCGAAGAAAACAATCGATTCGGACTAAGAACCCGAGAAAGGAGTAGGCCCGTACATCGAGGAATCGGTTCACTATCCTCGCGTAACAGTGCATCGAACCTTGATGGTCGATGTCCCGCGCGAACCGAAACCGCGAAGCGTTGGGTTTACTCGTCCTTAGGTTGGTAGACCGACTCGACCAATTCTACACTCGGACCGTTCATTCTCCGACCATGACTCTTACATGAATAAATATACAAAATAAATCCTTACACTGTTCTCTCAAATAAATAAAAATACAAATTACAACGACTGGATCCCAGTCTGTTCACGTTCGGCCATTATTCCACTCATGCTCACCGTGAGATTTGGAAAAACCGAAAATGAAACTAAGATACGCACTCGGTGTATGGGAGCGTTGGACCCCGTGATCGATGGTTAGGGGCGTTGGACCTCATGTAAATCGTATCCTAAAGGATCGGGCTCGACCCGCTATAAAACAGCCAAAAAAAAAACAAAAAAACAAACAAATAGAAACAGATAGAAACAAACAAAAACAGACAAAGACAGATAAAAATAGACACATACAGACAAGTTGTGTTTTAAATGCCGTGTTTAAGTGATTAGCCGATTATGGACTAGAGTTATTTGACACCTCAACTTCCTAGACTAAACAGACAAAAGAACATGCTTACGTGTGGTGCCAATTCAACTAAGGATGCATAGGTTTGTTTTAAATTATTATGTCATGGTGATGCTACGTATTTAATAGATTATGCCAAGAGCGTGTCTTTTTCACCTGAAAAAAACCAAAGCCTATCCCCTTTTATCCATTTGCCCATGTTTGATTATGTCAAGTGTATGATTAGTCAAATTTTGCGTTTTGTTACAAATAAACCCATTTTAAGTGCCCGGAGCTACGCTGGGATAATGGAAACACTTCAGTTGGGTAAAGCGGGCTCTGCATATGAACCTGCACCTGCACAAGTTGCCCGTCTTTGCCCACGGCCCGAGGTGTTTCAATTATCCTAGCTCTAGGGTTGTCGGTAAGTTAAAAATAGATGATATTGCCCTTGTGCTGTAAACGATTTTGAGAAAAACGAGACTACACAATGCGGGTTACCTCAGCCTGTAGCAGGTGCCAACTGATCTCTTGGGTCCTCCAAGGTTATGTGTGAACCTTGAAGGAGCCGAAAGACCGGTCGATCTGCCCAGAAGTAGTCCAAAGTGAATTCTAGTATCCCGACCCAAGTTGCTTGAAATCAGGCGAGCGCTGAGTAAAAACACGCGAGTTCTCCTCGGATATCCATTCTACATCGGACCACATGCCTCGATAATTTTGTGAAAATTGTTTGAAAAAGTGCGAGATCACCCGTTCTTAAATTATCGACACGGTTATCAATTATTTGCCAATTTATGCCTTTTGCTTAAAGTCGAGTGATGTATTTAGCCTGGTTACACGTCCCTTTCCCCGTATTTGAAATTCTTTTAATGATTATTGTCCTATGCCTTGGATACTATGGTTTTGTGAATTGACTTGTGACATGAAAACCGAGACGGTTCCCCGAAAACTAAGAATATTCGGTCGATGATGGCCGAAATACTCTTGGATCCTCGTGAACCCGAGACGGTCACCGATACGCAAATCTATGCATATTATTTAGAAATTAATACGCCTAACCTACAATTCATCAACCGATTAAAGCCGAACGGGCAAAGTAGGGTTACACGTAATCATATATCACTCACGATCATAATACACATTTCACAAATTTTTCCAAGGACCAAATTGGAACAATTTCAGAGAACCGGGCCGATTTGGAAATTCGGTCAAAGTTCCAGGGACTAAACTGAAACAAATCGAAAAGTTTCTTGGGATGATTGAAAATTTCCGAAAAATTCAGGGACTGCTCGGAAAAGGCTAAAATGGCCCAGGACTTGTTTAAAACGAATTTGGAAGTTGGGGCTGATCTGAAAAGTGGAAAAAATTCCAGGGACTAAACTGAAACAGATTGTAAAGTTCCCTAGAATGAATGAAAAATTCTGGAAAATTCAGAGACTGCTCGGAAAAGGCTGAAATGGCCCAGGACTTGTTTGAAACGCATAAGGAAGTTCAGGACTGATTTGAAAAAAACGAAAAACGCCACCAGGACTGAAATGAAACAAATCAAAAAGTTCATAAAATCGAGGTGAAGACAAAACCTTCTCATCTCCGCCGGAATATGCGAGCTCGACGTTTAAACAAGTGGTTGAAACCTTGAGTAGGGGTGAGACTAGGGTTGGTCGGGTAGCGTGGAAGTTGGGTTCCACGATGCCGTGGATGACTGCAGGTCGACCGATGAGTATTCGGTACTCCTCAATGGTCGGCGTGAGCTTGGTACCATGTATGTCGAAGACGACGTGACTTGTGTTCCAGAAAGCGATGGCTGCCTCGAGAAAATTCCAGTCAACGCGTTGTGTGGCCAACAAGGGAATATCTCCTACGAATGCGACGATATAGTGGCGGTCGACCAGGCGTAGCACCGTCCATATGCGGGCGATCTCCTCGAGTGGTGGCATGACTCTATCGAGGCGCGGACAGGAGACTAAATGCGGCATCCCTTACCCAGATGAAAGGAAGATCGACTTAAAACTTATCAATGCGAACGACATCCTAATTTTGAAAATTTACATGATGCATGCTTGCGGAAATGTAAATGCCCACGGCTTAATTAAGATTACAAGGTACACGTACATGTCTCTCGAAATAGAAAAAGATTCAAATGGCTTGTAGGCTGACTCAAAAGACTATGACAAATATCAAGGTGGAGGCTTGCATGGAGCTCCTGTAGAATACATGGTTTTAGTATTACAGGGACCGTGCTACCTAAAGATGGGGGCCCCTGACTCAAGTGTGTCAATTCCTTGAAATCGGGCGGGGATCTTTAGAGGCCTAATCAACAGTCCAACCGTGCGACGTACCTTTACTCGAAACCCTTATATAACCTGTGGTTCCTATTATCAGTCGTGGGACGCGATCCATAGGTACCTAAAGTTAGTATGATATGCAATGTATGTACTGAAAATAAATGTGCAGGAAATAAGTAAACAAGAATTAAATGAAAGCGGTAAATAAATAAAAAGGCAAACAAACAAACAGAATCGAGCCCGAACCCTCTAAGTGTCCCCAGTGGAGTCGCCAAGCTGTACGAACCCAAATTTCGTCTCGTCGGGACCTGCATGCGCGCGCCCATGTGCACAGCTTGGGAGTGTCCACTTTCCCGTGGAGACGCGTAACGAACACGCGTGAGAAGGAGTCTCCACTGCCTGTTTACGACCCAAAGATCTAGAGCCGGTGAGTTGCCCGGGTCTAGGGGTACAGGGTACACCTAATTGCTAAGGCATATGGTCTTGCGAAACCCGAAGTTCCGAATTCGGGGGCTCTGTTACGTGCGGGGCTATATCTCGTACGCCCTATTGGTACTCTAGTTTGTCTAGGGTTTGTCGTTTTTACTTATTTACCGCTTGATTTAAGTTTCGCTCATCTCCCTCGTTTTGACACCCTAAATTCGAAGAAAACGGTCGATTCGGACTAAGAACCCGAGAAAGGAGAAGGCCCGCACATCGAGGAATCGGTTCACTGTCCTCGCGTAATAGTGCATCGAACCATGATGGTCGACGTTCCGCGCAAACCGAAACCGCGAAGCGTTGGGTTTACTCGTCCTTAGGTTGGTAGACTGACTCGACTGATTCAACACTCGGACTGTTCACTCTCCGACCAAGATTCTTATATGAATAAATGTACAAAATAAATCCTTACACTGTTATCTCAAATAAATAAAAATACAAATTACAACGAATGGATCTCGGCCAGTTCGCGTTTGGTCATTATTCCACTCGTACTCACCGTGAGGTTTGGAAAAGTCGAAAATGAAATTAAGATACGCGCTCGGTGTATTGGGGCGTTGGACCCCGTGATCGATGGTTAGGGGCGTTGGACCCCACGTAAATTGTATCCTAAAGGATCAGGCTTGACCCGCTATAAAACAGCCAAAAAAACAAACAAATAGAAACAGATAGAAACAAACAAAAACAGACAAAGATAGATAAAAATAGACATATACAGACAATTTGTATTTTAAATGCCGTGTTTACGTGATTAGCCGATTATGGACTAGAGTTATTTGACATCTCAACTTCCTAACATAAACAAACAAAAGAACATGCTTACGTGTGGTGCTAAGTCAACTAAGGATGCATGGGCTTGTTTTAAATTATTATGTCATGGTGACGCTACGGCTTTAACAGATTATGCCAAGAGCGTGTTTTTTTTGCCTAAAAAAAACCAAAGCCTATTGTTAGCACCCCATTTTGGCTCACCAATTCAAGCGATGCCTATCAACAACAATCCATACTACGACTTGAGCATCCATGTAGAAGAAAGCTCAACAGAGCAGCAAATTGTTATTCCTTCTCAAGTCAACAGAGATAGGCAGATTATTCAAGCACATGACAGAAGAACATACAGAATCATCCAGTAATATACAGAACAAACAGGGAGCCCATACGACATCCAAACTGGCATTTTCAGAATAGAATACAGACGGTCCTATTTTCCGGTAGTTTGCTTGACCATCGGAAGATAGCCAATATTGGACTTCAAAAATCCACATCAGTGCCAAACATATGAAAAGTGTCTTCAAACGCATTTTGCAGATCATCTGTTCTATACAGAACAACTTTCTGTATACACACAACTTTTCAATGGAAGTCCAAAAATGTCGGTTTCTCAAAGAAAAGTTAATGCCAAATGTCAGACATAGCCACATCCAATAATTATGCAGAGCATGAATATTGCTTCAGATTGCTCTTCAGAAGTCACGCAAACATCTCGAATGACTCCCGAATGGCATAACAAGCATACCCCTCAATGGAAAATCATATCTGGAGACTGCTCCGACAGAACATCGGCAATCCAAGTTAGCCATGCATTACCCCAAAAACTACAACGGACAGACGCAATTGGACAAATCAGACTGCAATATCCCTTTTAGTTTCTCGAATAACCTCCGAACGGACGAAAAGATCATTTCCAACGGAAATTCATAACCGGAGGTCCTTTTTACGGAAACTTGACACTGGATGGTTGGCCAATCCAGTGCTGTTCATCCCAACGCTCAATCTGAAATCCTCAGACGGAATCTCACAACCCACCTAGGCCCTCAAAACAGTGCTTTTAGGGTTTCAAATGCACTTTTTCAATCCTTCAGAGTCTATTCTAAACGAACAAAGATCGCAGCGATTTCCGGATCTTCCAAGCAACTCAGAAAGCATTTTGAGAAATTCGGCTTCATACTCCTAGGATGTCTCCGGCTTCACATTTGCAGTACCGACTTAAAGATCGATTATTCAGTCTGATTGACAATGCACGTCAAAACGACCAATTCTAAATGTAGACACGAGATGCGCATTCAGAAATGGCAAACTTTGCTCTGATTGCCTGAAACGGGCAAAACCGGTTTCCTAGCCCAAAAACCACACGAATATTCTTTTGGGCAAAATGGATGATTTTGGGCTCATTTGAACCGCTTTTACGCGCATATTGACAATTCAACATTCGTTTGAGCCACGAACCTCGAACACGCGATTAATCGAGACCCGAACTTTGTCCCGAACTTCCCTCAATGATCGTGGGGTCCATGGCTCCACCATGACCAGCCGTAACCCTCATGAATGTCACCCATCTCATTGTCTTCCTCACCATGCAACTTGCCCTTATCTTTCTTCAAAAATATCAAGCCTACAATCTTACTTCATCACTCCAACTTCACTTCACCATCAATGCATTTGGCTCTTCTTCATTAATGCATTTCAAGAAGTCTTCATTCCTATCTTCATTAGAAATTTGGATCCCCCCTAATCCATGCCAATAATCAAGCTTAATCTTTATCTATATATATCCTT
The DNA here is from genome assembly GCF_007655135.1 of Punica granatum. Lineage (NCBI taxonomy): Eukaryota > Viridiplantae > Streptophyta > Magnoliopsida > Myrtales > Lythraceae > Punica > Punica granatum. Next base: position 38,184,492 of record NC_045127.1, on the reverse strand, counting down.
TAAGTCATTAACTTAATCACAACTCACTTCATGCCATCTCTCTAGCTTTCTCACTCTTGAAATGCTCTCAAGAACCTAAGCAAAACTGCAGCTCAGCTCAGCTCCAGCAAAACCAAGCAAGAAACACCAAAGACCTATGTCGGAATCATGGTATTTACCATCTCGGCTTAAATTCAAACTTCACCAAACATCATATCCCACATGTTTTCGACCCGCTCTATCCATTTCCGAGCTTAGATTTTAAGTTTGAAACCCCCAACCCAACAGAACAAGCAACCATAGAACCGAAGCCCGTTTTGGTCCTTCTCGGGTCAAAACTCCCAACCAGGGTTTCAAGACTTTCTGGGTCGGTTTGAGTTACCAAAACCCATCAAACCCCCCCCCCCCCCCCCCCACACACACACACACAACCCTAGGGTGTCAATGAGTCATGAAATCCAAGGAAAACCCGTCAGTTATAACCGAACACGAAGAAACAGCCCGACTGCCCAGTCGGGTCGAATTTTCTGACTGTTCTTGCGGTTTTCTTGTAGATCGGGTCAATTCGAGACTCTTTTCCCAAAATTACCACTGAACCACCTTCAGGGGTCAATTAGGAGTTAGGAGCCGCTGACCTTGCCTCAAAATTCCATCGGAAGACACCGTAGTGATGTCCGACCCGAAAACTGCCTAGTCGGGTATGTTTTCCATACATACTCTGTTTTCCGTGATTTTTGCAGGGATATACGGGTCAACCCGATAAGTCTGGAGCAAACGACCACCATAGCCACCTCTGGGGGTCTCTTAGGAGTTGGGAGCCACTGACCTTGCCTCGAAATTCCATCGGGAGATTCCGTGGTGACGTCCGACCCAAAAACTGCCCAGTCGGGTCGAGACACTGCCCAGCCAGGTCTGTCTGTGCAATCCGGGTCTGATCAAGCAAAAACAGTCCAAACCCGACCCAACAAAGGTCCAACCCAACTTTTTACAGTCCCGTCCTGCATTCCGGGACTAGGTATGGCCATTCTCGACTTAGAGAAGCTAGAACTTTTACATTTTTGTTGTGTTTATGGGGGTTATAAGGGGTTTAATGCATGTTTCAATTCCAAGTTTTAATTTTTATGCAATTTCAATGTTATATTATGCATGTGTATTATCGTTTAACGGGCTAGCATGTCGGGAAATATTTAAATCGAAGTTGAGGAAACCATATCGACCCGGAAAAGCCGAGATACGTCTCGGATTAACCTCTTAGAGAGGTAACCGAAGGTACTCTTGACCTTTTCGGGTCAAAACCAGTTTCCTTGCCTCAATTTGAGTTGTTTCCCGAATCTTTATGTTTTTCCGCATCCATAGAGCCGGTATTATTTTATCGATTCCATAAATAACGTTTTTTTGCATGTTTGTATGTTTAAATGCGTTTTTCAAGCTCATGGCAATACCAGCTTTGTTAAATACGTGTTATTTACCGTGTTTAACGTTTGAGAATGCGAGAAATAGTTGAAATTGGGTTAAAGAGAACGCTTGAAAACCGAAACGGATCAAGGAAACCCACGGCTATTCCCAAGAGGAAAGAGCCGAGAGTTCTTTGAACTTATTCGGGTTAAGAACGATCTCTTTACCTCGATGAAATCCATTTATCGGATTTTGTACAAATTGAAAATTTTCAATATTGTCGCAAATCTCGCATGCTAACTACTTTAAAACATTGTTTTTAAAGCAAAATACATGAATTCATGTATCGGTGACTCTTATGGGGCCATTTGGGTTCCGAGGGTATTTTGATCATTTTGACCAAATTATCCTCGACCTTCCTTGACCTGACTTGGTCATCGTGTCAAGAATTGTTTTCATTAAATTAAGCTTTTCGAGTACTCAGACTTCATTCAGTGGATCAATCCATGATTTGTTTGATTGTCTGTAACCCACACATTTACTGCATTCGGCATTTAATTTTAAGCTATAAATCCACCAACAGGTTAATCGAGACGCTCACACAGTTAAATCCACTTGGCACTGATAAGTTTGCATGAATTGGCAATTAACTGATAACTCGCGTCGATGAGTTGTCAAATGACGTTAATGCCCTTTTCAAAACTTGAATATTTCAAAACCCGAAACACGCATTCCGATGTAGCATGGACGTCTAGAAAGAAATTATATGTCTCAACTTGAGTTTTTACCTGATTTCAAGTAACTCAGGTCAGGATAAAAAAAGATCTTTCTAGATCACTTCCGGTTAGATCGATCGGTTCTTTGGCTTTTTCGAGGTTCTTGCATAATCCTGGATGATCCAGGGGATTGGTCAACACCGGTTATAGGCCGAGGTGGCCCGCACTGCGATGTTTCCCTTTTTTGAAAATAATTTTCAAATAAAGGGCATAATCATCTTTTCACAATTCAGCGACACCCCTAGGGTTAGATTGACAGAAAAACTACAGTATCAGGATAAGGATGGGCTACCTGTTCAGGTGCAGGTTCATATGCAAAGCCTTTTCTTATCCACTGATGAGTTTCTGTCATCCTAACATAGACTCAGGTAACTAAGTAACTAGAACGGTTATCTCTACCACAAAACATGCATAACACTGATTAATCTCTCACTCGACCTAACCAAACACTAGATAATGGTTTGGCAGAACTCTAAGTTCCAAATCTATAGTCAAAATATGAGTTTGGCTAATTCAGTGGAATTTCATAATCACAATACAGAACAACTGTAAAAAAAATCCATACACTCGAGATTTGACTTTATTTGTCAAGTTCTCAAAGCAAAGCCGAATGCAAAACGTTTTGCACGATTGCTTGTTTAGCATATGGCATTTGCTTGCAAAAATACACCTGGGTTAATAACTTGTTAATCCACGTAAACTCAGTAATAACAAACACATTATCTGCAATCTGCATGCTGTTTGTTTATTTTCAGTTCTTGTTTGTCCATGCGAGTCAAGCCCAACCCATAGGACGCATTGCACTTGGGGTTCAACGCCTTAACCATCGATCACAGGGTCCAACGCCTTATTCACTGAGAGCACATGTTGAATTTCAGTTTTTGGTTTTTCCCTGAACTCACGGTAAGTCGGAGCGGAATAATAACCGAAAGCAAACTAACTGGGATTCGACATTTTTGCTATTTGTAATTTGTTGTATTTTGAGAGCATTGTAAGGATTTCATTTTGTACATTCATCCTGTAAGAATCCAAGTCAGAGCGAACGGTCTGAGAGTCGAGCTAATCGAAGGTCTAATGCTTGCTTAGACAAAAGTAATCCCAAGATCTCGTGGTTTCGGTTCACGCAGGAATTCAAACATCATCGTTTGATGAACTGTAACGCAAGATTGTGAACCGATTCCCCGACACACGAGTCTACTTCTCTCTCGGCTTCTCAACCGACATCGTTTAGTTCACCGAATTTCCGGTGTCAAAACGTGTATGCCGAGCGCAACCTAATTCACGCAGTAAATAAAAACAGCAAGCCTAGCAAATTAGAGTACCGAAAGGGCATGCGGGATATAGACCCGCACGTAATGTGAACTTCGAACTCAGACTTTTCGGTTCCGCACAGATCAATACCTTAGCAAAACTAGGTGTTTCATACCCCTAGACCCGGGTAACTTATCGACCCTCGACGTTCAGGTCGTAAAATGCTAAGTAGCGACTCCTAGGAAAGTGAACACTCTCAAGCCGTGCAATCCAAAAGCGCGCATGCGGGCCCCGACAAGAGAGCACATTCGGGTCCGTACAACTTGGCGACTCCACTGGAGATCCCTTTTAGAGGGTTCATGCTCATTCCCGCTTGCTTTGCTTGCTTGTTTATTTACTGCATTCTGCAATTTCTCACTTATCTACTTTACGCACTTTTATTTAAAGAACTTGCATAGCAGATCACGCTAGCACTAGGTGCCTATGGGTCGCATCCCACGACATGTTTTAGGCAACCCAAGTTAGACAGGGGTTCGAAGTAGAGGTACGGCGCACAGTTCAACTGTCGCTTAGGCCTTAAAAAGAATCCCGTTCGATTTCAAGGAATTGACACCCTTGAGTTGGGGGCTCTCATCCCTAGGTAGCACGATCCCTGTATCACCGAATCATGCATCGTGCTATGCCTCCATGCAAGCCTTCTACCCGACTTCAACAATAGTCCATGCGAGCCACTTGAGTCTTTTTCATTTCAAGAGCGGCGTACATGTACCTTGTAATTTCTATTAAGCCGTAGGCATTTATTTTTTCCGCACTCATCCATCATGCAGTTTTCAAAATTAGGGTGTCATTTGCATTGATGAGTCCTAAACCAATCTTCCTTTCATCTTGGTAAGGGATATCGCACTTGGCTTCCTTTCCACGTCTCGATAGAGTCACGCAACCGTTTGAGTAGATCAGTTGCATATGGATTAGCTTGCGCTAAATTGACCGAGACTATATCACTGCCTTCGTCGGAGATGTGCCCATGCTATCCACACGCCGAGTAGATTAGAATTTCCTAGGAGCAGTTGTGATGTTCTGGGATCCAACCCATGTTGTCTTCAACCTCTGTACTATTGGCAGGACTGTGATTGCCCAAGGCATTGTGGAGTCCAACCTCCGTACTACTCGACTGGTCTTAGTCTCGCGCTTACTCAGGGTGCACAGATCTCAGTTGCATGCCGAACTTGCATACTCCGGGGGCACTGAAACAGTAACCACAAAACTTCTCTGCTTTATCGAATCACGAGCACACGAGGTTCGATGGGACATTTTTCAAGCAAATTTATGCCATGCAGTTTTGATCCTTATTTTCGGAACCCTTTTATTCCCTAGCGCAGCAAATCGCATAGACGCAGCTCTGGCTAGCGTCGTCCTCCAAGTGGTCGGAGGCCGCGGGTAAGAGGTAGCCCTAATGGCTGAGACCATTCGGTCGCTCGACCGCGTTACGCGAATAGCTGATCGGAGGTTGAGGGGGTCCCCAATCCTTTTGCAAATTTGGCTACAGAGCCACACAAGCCCCTTCGGCCTCGTGCGCCCAGTCCTGTTTTTCAACCGCTCGGAGTCGATCATTTTGCGGTTACTACCTTTTGTGCGCGTGGAAGAACGCAAGGCTTCCGAGTTGATTAAATTTTTTCGTGAAGTATCACACAAGGGCTTTAAGTGGCGTGCCGCGTGGATGCCACCCGGACCCATGGCCCTTAGATGCCATGATTTTAACAGAATCCAACTTTTGAGCCATGCGGGGTCCACCACTTACTTCCCGGCGCGAGTAATGAGGCAGTTCAGTAGCCTGCAAACAGTCCCCGACAACACGGCATGGACTAAGTTCGAACACACTTGGCGGGACGATCAGATGTCCGTAGATTGCCAAAGTGATATCCAACAGGTCCTATCCGCATGGCGCACCGCGGTCACGGAGATACCTTACTTTCCCGAACACCCTACTCAGGATGAATGGGATTTCCAAGCTACGGATGAGTACATCCTCCGTTTCTACTAGTGGAATTCGTCAGCACACGAAGATTTCACCGGCTTTCCACAACCTGAGAGTAGCACACCATATGGGGCACCCTCAACTTCGAGAAGGCCATCCAAGCAGAACTCACTAGCCTTAGGTCCAAGAGGAACCGCCTTCGTCGGGAGGTCGCCGAGAAAGATGAGCAACTCATCGATCAGCGCCAGCTTCAAAGGGAGCTCGCCTAAGCACACGCCGAGTTACAAAGACGCGGTCAGGAGTTGGCACGTGCGAACGCTACTCTGGAGAGGTCCAGGAAGAGAGCCCGTGGAGGTCCTCACCCATCTTAGGATAGATACCTCCACTAGGCTTTCGCCTGGAATTGGTGCTTTCCGTGGCAACGGTCACCTGCGCCCCGAGCGCGATGGAAGATCGACTTAGGGCTTCATTTTCCAAATTGCATTGTATTTTAAACTCTTTGAATCAATGCGAACTATAGCATTAGCTTTTAAAACTCACGCATCGCATATATTTCATTTATTTATTGTCTTGCAGCTACAACGCATTTCTGCACGACAGGCGAGTCGTGCCAACCTTCGAGGGTAGACCATCCTTGGTCTTCACCTCTCCATGGCGAGACGTGCTGTGACCAGAAGATGTTCATCCCAGTCACCCACCCCGCACGACAGGCGAGTCGTGCCAACCTTCGCGGACAGGTCACATGCGGCCTTTACCCTTCCTCCATGGCAAGGCGAGCCGTGGACCGAGGGCCGACACTTTCCAAGGCGAGACTAACCAACACTAACTTCTTCCTAACAGAGAGTGTCACCGCGTGATCGGACGCACATCTCTCTGCGTGACCCCGCGCATCTACCAGCGATCGACCGTGCCTCACATATGTCCAAACATGTTCGCACCAACTCATGCACGCATGCTTAGCATATCAATGCATGTCTCTTGGCGTGCTCGCACGACGCCTACCAGGACAGTTCACTTCCCTACACTCTTGCATCGAAATCCTGAACAGTTCATGCTCCTTCATTGTTTCCTTTTCCCATTGCAAGAAATCCACAACAAGAAGACAGCCTGAATACTGAACGACCACAATTGAGACAACAAACGTCTCTCATCCAACTCCTTGGGATTTCAACACTGAGTTCTCACCCTCTCTCCACAAAGATCGCAAGCAAATTAGAGTCACCGCTTTGCAGCACCCTGCACTATTCCTAAGAATTGACCTTTGCTTTTGCATTTCTTGCACTTTCTTATCGGGTCTACATTTACTACATTAGGCTTCGGCCCCGCATCAGGCTTCGGCCCTGCATTTATTGCTTTCGGGCTTCGGCTCGGCATTTATTGCTTTTGGGCCTCGACCCTACATTTATTGCTTCCAGCTTTTGACGCCCTGTATTTACTACTTTCGGGCCCCGGCCCAACATCTACTGCTTCCAGGTTTTGACACCCTGCATTCACTGCTTTCAGGCTCATCTGAAGTCCAAAATCGACTTGGATTCAATTTCATCCAAACGATACTCCGAGGATGAATCTAATCCTTCCACTATAAGGGCCGAAAGTGACAGCTCCACAAACAGAGCATGACCCAACTCTCGATCGCAGGAGATACCAGCACGATCATGCCTCCGACCAAAGAATGGATCTCATCCACCTCCGTTGTGGTCACCGACTGAATACTAGGGCAACACGTGCAGTTTTCTTTAAACTCTCTATTGCTTTCATTCAAATGCATTCCCACAAAAGGGCTCCCGACTAGAACAAGCCCTTCAAAAAGGACATTAAGACAGTCCCAACGACGCCCTATTAGTTCCTTCGGACCTGTTCGACTTGCCTGTCATCAGGGGACTTGGCTCCTTGAGCCTTCCCTAGGACGGCTGCGCATACTTACTCGCAACCTGAGAAAACATGCTTATGTGACCCCAGTCACGGTCCAACCACTCCAGAGTGGTGATTACCAGATTCCTAGAAATAAATGTCATCCACAAGCGACATCCCATGGGTTGCGGGCGGGGCAAAAAGGGATTTTCCCATGGGTCCACCCCATATTTCTTACTGCATATTCTACCGTATAATCTCCTAATGCACCATCTTCTTTGTCATTCTTCACAGGGACACGTCAGTCACAGGTGAAGAGTGATGCACGAGTTCGCGCCCCCTGAGAACTTGTCTCGGACCATTTCCTCATACTTCAACGAGGGAGTTGTTTGACGATGAGGTACCCCCCTACGAAGCTAAAAACGCAGACAATCGAGCGAATCGCCCAGCATCGATGCAACCATCTTCCTCGAACATTCAGCGGCTTCAGCAGCGTGCACCATCCAAGAGGCATGTACTGCGGAAATAGCAAGATATGATTGGGGACAGCGATCGCACAAGGCGCCTGCCACGGGCCACTTCAACAAATGAAGATCGGGGCATCCCCGTTCAACATTCCTACCGGGGTAACCTCGGTTCCCTATTCCACATGGGGCAATTTGGTATTTTCTTTCTAGACAATAGGGGAATTCACGAGCAAAGCTTGCAAGGGCAAATAACACGAAGTTCGACTTCCAAGTACACAAAAGTCAAACTTCCAAGAAGCCGGCCCTCACAAAATGGGGCTAGCAACACGCAACAAGTCTCTGCGAGGCGAAGTTCACAAAGAGGCCTCGGCAATGCAAAGTCGAGGAGTTTCAAACAAAGACACGGGGTACAAAATAGACCCCAGCTACAAGAAAAAAACAAAGCGAAAAGAAGCGAGAAAAACCCGCCAATGAAGAGAGAGAGAAAAAGAAGCGGGAAAAATCCGCCAGCAAACAAAAGAAGGCACCGCTAAGGTTTAAAACTCTGGCAACACCAATTTGAAAAAAATCAACAAACCCCGACAAAAATGGGAGCAGCAGACACAACTCCTCGACGGAGACAGAATACAATACACTCGGGGGTCGAATCCTTCGAACCCTTTGCCTTTACAAGCTCGAGAGATAAAAGAATCGAGCTCGCTAAGTCGAAAACCCCTTTTGGGGCAGCCTAGGCAAAACCTAGGGCAAAAGAGAGGCACGACCGGAAACCATTTGAGGCGGTTGTGGTAAAAGGAGAGTTCATCCCCTTTAGGTTGAGAGGTGCGGCCTCGAAATAGGTAACCGTAACAAAAGGAGAGCAAAACGAGAGATAGATAAAATTGACCCCCTAGTCTCTCACACATCGTGCGGACAAAGGATCCCCAAGGGAAGTGACCATGTTATCTATTCCAACACGATTCCCGATCGGCTCTCCAATACTATTCAACTGTCCAAGAGGGAATCTTCCTCAAGCGCAGTGGGTAACCAAGCACGCCATCCAATCGGTTTGGGAGAGCCAACACAACAGCAAGACAGAAAGGATGGGGGGTACATCTCACTACAGGCGTGAACTTGTGTATCCTTTTAGCCTGGGGCAACGCGCTCCCCAAGCTTTCTCTTTTCTCTTTGTCATTGCACAACTCCAAGACGGGTCACAGCCACCCTTTAATTGGCTACCACAGAGCCAAAATCCCAGAAATTCTTCTTCGGGAGTCTAGTCATAATGCTTTGGAACTGGCCAGACCAAGTTTGACCAAATCTGGACAGAAATCCTCCAAGCGGGTTACAAATGAAGCCGCCCTGCAGTACCCTATTGAGAAGGGTTCAAAGCTGACAGGCGCGTCAAACAACCGATAGAGCTGCTAGGGCATTGTCAGGGAAGTCTCGATATGCCCCTGCATAGCTAACGGGAGCCTCTAGAGGCCTCGCATCTTGGCCTCCGAGAACGGAACCCATCTACACTATCAAAGCAAAATTTTTCACGGGTTGCTCAAGCGATCCGAAACTGAAGATCTGTGCATCACAACAACGCTCTTTTTGGTGCTCACCTGTGCCTATCACTTATTAGTATTTCTCACATGATCTACTAGTAATGCCAAGATCACAGATATCACAAGCAAGTAAGAACTATGGCAAACTCTGATTTCCGACCAATTGGGATACGTAGGCGCTCCACCCTAGACCTTGAGTCTTACAGCACAAGACGCCGGTTTTCGGCGAACTTCCCTCGGGTCAAAGCAAGACCGCCCAAGTAACAAAGCCAGCATTCGAATAAGTGCAACCGCTCCAGTAACAACGTCGGTCTCAGACGAATCAGAATTCTCGGGGCAACATCCGCCCTACTCCACTATAGTCAGGGTTTCACACCCGCTCAACTGCATTTGGGTTTCACACCCAAAGTTTCACACCCACACCACTGCAATCAGGGTTTCACACCCGCTCCACTGCATTCGGGTTTCACACCCACATCACTGCAGTCAGGGTTTCACACCCGCTTCACTGCATTCGGGTTTCACACCTACACCACTGCAGTCAGGGTTGACACCCGCTCCACTGCATTCAGGTTTTACACACAGGGTTTCACACCCACACCACAGCAGTCAGGGTTTCACACCCGCTCCACTGCATTAGGGTTTCACACTCAGGGTTTCACACCCACACCACTGCAGTCAGGATTTCACACCAGCTTCACTCCATTCGGGTTTCACACCTACACTACTGCAATCAGGGTTTCACACTTAGGATTTTACACCCACACCACTGCAATTAGGGTTTTACACCCGCTCCACTACATTTGGGTTTCACACCCACACCAATGCAGTCAGGGTTTCACACCTAGGGTTTCACACCCACACTACTACAGTCAGGGTTTCACACCCGCTCCACTGCATTCGTGTTTCACACCTACACCACTGCAGTCAGGATTTCACACCCGCTCCACTACATTCGGGTTTCACACCCACACCATTGCAGTAAGGGTTTCACACCCACTCTACTGCATTCGGGTTTCACACGCACTCTACTGCATTCGGGTTTCACACCCACACCACTGCAATCAGGGTTTCACACCCACTCCACTACTTTCGGGTTTCATACACACACCACTGCAGTCAAGGTTTCACACCCGCTCCACTGGATTTGGGTTTCACACCCACATCACTGCAGTCAGGGTTTCACACCCACTCCACTGCATTCGGGTTTCACACCCAGGGTTTCACACCCACACCATTGCAGTCAGGGTTTCACACCCGCTCCACTGCATTCGAGTTTCACACCCCCACCACTACAATCAGGGTTTCACACCCGCTCCACTACATTCATTTTTCACACTCATACCACTACAGTTAGGGTTTCACACCCGCTCCACTGCAGTCTGGGTTTCAGACCCGCTCCACTATAGTTAGGGTTTCACACCCACACCACTGCAGTCAGGGTTTCACACCCGCTCCATTGCATTCAGGTTTCACACCCAGGGTTTCGCACCCACACCACGGTAGTCAGGGTTTCACACCCGCTCTACTGCATTCGGGTTTCACACCTAGGGTTTCACACCTACATCACTGCAGTCAGGGTTTCACACCCGCTCCACTGCATTCGGGTTTCACACTCAGGGTTTCGCACTCACAACACTGCAATCAGGGTTTTGCAATCGCTCCACTGCCTTCAGGATTTCACACCCTTTTTTTAATGATTTCGACGTATCATGAAAGCACTTCACTTAATGCACACATTTTATGCATGCACTTTCAAAATCCACTTCATACTTTCAATTAAACATCACACTTTTAATTAAACACCACATTTTCAATTAAGCAAAGCATTTTCGATCAATTGAACATCCTTCTTTACATATGAACACTACTTGTTTACTGCAAAGCTTATTCACATCTCATCTTGCTTCTTTTATTTTCATGTTAGGCACAACATCCCTACACATCCAAAGCAAAAGGAAGAAGACGGTCAGTAGAGTTGACCATGCTGGTCACCGCGATCAAACTAGGGTGCTTCTGAAAGTCTTTGGCTGCATCCTTTACTCGACTACGCAGTCAAAGAGGGGCAAGCTATCAGTACCTCATTTTGGCTCACCAATTCAAGCGATGCCTATCAACAGCAATCCAGACTACGACTTGAGTATCCATGCAGAAGAAAGCTCGACAGAGCAGCAAATTGTTATTCTTTCTCAAGTCAACAGAGATAGGCAGATGATTCAAGCACATGACGGAAGAACATACAGAATCATCCAGCAACATACAGAGCAAACGGGGAGCCTAGACGGCATCCAAACCGACATTTTCAAAATACACTACGAACGGTCCTATTTTCCGATAGTTCGCTCGACTATAAAAAGATACCCAATATTGGACTCCAAAAATCTACATCAGTGCCAAACATATGAAAAGTGTCTTCAAACACATTTTGCAGATCATCTGCTCTATACAAGACAACTTTTTATATACAGACAACTTTTCAGTGGAAGTCCAAAAATGCCGGTTTCTCAGAGAAAAGTTAATGCCAAATGTCAGACACAGCCACATCCAATAATTATGCAGAGCATGTGCATTGCTTCAGATTGCTCTTCGGAAGTCACGCAGACACCTCGAATGACTCCTGAACGACATAACAAGCATACCCCTTAATGGAAAACCATATCGGGAGACTACTCTGACAGAACATCGGTAATCCAAGTTAGCCAAGCATTACCCCAAAAACTACAGCGGACAGACGCAATTGGGCAAATCAGACTGCAATATCCCTTTCAGTTTCTTGAATGGCCCTCGAATGGAAGAAAAGACCATTACCGTTTTCAACGGAAATTCATAACCGGAGGTCCTTTTTATGGAAACTTGACGCTGGATGGTTGGCCAATCCAGTGCCGCTCATTCCAACGCTCAATGTGAAATCCTCAGACGGAATCTCACAATCCATCTAGGCCCTCAAAACAATGCTTTTAGAGTTTTAGATGCACTTTTTCAATCTTTCGAAATCTATTCTCAACGAACAGAGATCGCAGCGACCTCCGGATCATTCAAACAACTCAGAAAGCATTCTGAGAAATTCGGCTTCATACTCCTAGAATGTCTCCGGCTTCACATTTGCAGTACTGGCTTAAGGGTCGATTATTCAGTCTGATTGACAATGCACGTCAAAACGACCAATTCTGAATGTAGACACGAGATGCGCATTCAGAAACAGCTAACTTTGCTCTGATTGCTTGAAATGGGCAAAATCGGCTTCCGAGCCCAAAAACCACACGAATATTCTTTTGGGCAAAAGGGATGATTTCTGGCTCATTTGAACCGCTTTTACGCGCATATTGACAATTCGACATTCATTTGAGCACGAACCTCAAACATGCGATCAATCGAGACCCGAACTTTGTCCCGAACTTCCATCAATGACCGTGGGGTCCACGGCTCCTCCATGACCAGCCGTAACCCTCATGAATGTCGCCCATCTCATTGTCGTCCTCTCCATGCAACTTGCCCTTATCCTTCTTCAAAAATATCAAGCCTACAATCTTGCTTCAACACTCCAACTTCACTTCACCATCAATGCATTTGGCTCCTCTTCATTAATGCATTTCAAGAAGTCTTCATCACATCTTCATTAAAAATTCGGATCCCCCCTAATCCATGCCATTAATCAAGTTTTTTCTCACTTAATTGCACTTAATCTTTACCTATATATATCCTTTAAGTCATCTCATCTTCAACTCACTTCATGTTATCTCTCTAGCTTTCTCACTCTTGAAATACTCTCAAGAACCTAAGCAAAACCACAGCTCGGCTCAACTCCAGCAAAACCAAGCAACAAACACCAAAGACTTATGTCGGAATCATGGTATTTACCATCCCGGCTTAAATCCAAACTTCACCAAACTTCATATCCCACATGTTTTCGACCCCCTCTATCCATTTCCGAGCTTAGATTTTAAGTTTGAAACCTCCAACCCATCGGAACAAGCAACCACAGAACCAAAGCCCGTTTTGGTCCTTCTCGGGTCAAAACTCCCAACCAAGGTTTCAAGCCTTTCTGGGTCGATTTGAGTTGCCAAAACTCATCAAACACCTCCCCACACAACCCTAGGGTGTCAAGGAGTCAAGAAATCCAAGAAAAATCGGTCGGTTTTAACCCGGCATGAAGAAACAGCCCGACTGCCCAGTCGGGTCGAATTTTCTGACTGTTCTTGCGGTTTTCTTGTAGATCGGGTCGATCCGAGACTCTTTTCGTAAAACTACCACTTTAGCCACCTCCAGGGGTCAGTTAGGAGTCAGGATCCGTTGACCTTGCCTCAAAATTCCATTGAGAGACACCATGGTGACGTCCGACCCGAAAACTGCCCATTCGGATCTGTTTTCTAGATGTACTCTATTTTTCGTGATCTTTGCAGGGATATACCGGTCAACCCGATAGGTCTGGAGCAAAACGATCACCACAACCACCTCCTGGGATCAGTTAGGAGTCGGGAGCCACTGGTCTTGCCTCAAAATTCCATCGGGAGACACCGTGGTGACATCCGACCCGAAAACTGCCCAGTCGGGTTTGTTTTCCAGACGTACTCTGTTTTCCATAATCTTTGCAGGGCTATACAGATCAACTCGATAGGTCTGGAACCAAACGACCACCACAGCCACCTTCGGGGGTCTCCTAGGAGTCGGGAGCCACTGACCTTACCTCAAAATTCCATCGGGAGATTCCGTGGTGACGTCTGACCCGAAAACTGCCCAGTCGAGTCGAGACCTTGCCCAGTCGGGTCGAGACATTGCCCAATCGGGTCGAGACACTGCCCAGGCGGGTCTGTCTGTGTAATCCGGGTTTGTTCAAGCAAAAAAAGTCTAAACCCGACCCAACAAAGGTCCAACCCAACTTTTTACAGTCTCATCTCGCATCCGGGGATTAGGTATGACCATTCCCGACTTAGAAGAGCTAGAACTTTTACATTTTTGTTGTGTTTATAGGGTTTATAAGGGGTTTTATGCATGTTTCAATTCCAAGTTTTAATTTTTATGCAATTTGAGTGTTATATCATGCATGTTTATTATCGTTTAACATGCTAGCATGTCGGGAAATATTTAAATCGAAGTCGATGAAACCATATCGACCCGGAAAAGCCGAGATACCTCTCGGATTAACCTCTTGGAAAGGTAACCGAGGGTACTCTTGACCTTTTCGAGTCAAAACCGGTTTCCTTACCCTTATTTGAGTTGTTTCCCGAATCTTTATGTTTTCCCGCATTCATGGAACCGGTATTGTTTTATTGATTCCATAAATAACGTGTTTTTGCATGTGTGTATGTTTAAATGCGTTTTTCAAGCTCATGGTGATACAGGCTTTGTTAAATACATGTTATTTACCATGTTTAACGTTTGAGCATGCGAGAAATAGTTGAAATTTGGTTAAAGAGACCGCTTGAAACCCGAAATGGGTCAAGGAAACCCACGGCTATTCCCAAGAAGAAAGAGCCGAGAGTTCTTTGACCTTATTCGGGTTAAGAACGGTCTCTTTACCTCGATGAAATCCATTTATCGAATTTTGTGCAAATTGAAAAATTTCAATATTGTCGCAAATCTCGCATGCTAACCACTTTAAAACATTGTTTTTAATAGGGGTGGCAATTTGTGTCATGTCGTGTTTATACGTGTCGTGTCTAAACGGGTTCGTGTCATTGAAGTCATAACCCGTACACGACACGTTTATTAAACGGGTCAGGTTTTGGAAACCGTACACGACACGTTTATATCCGTGTCAACCCGTTTAGACACGTTTAAACCTATTTATCGAAACGTGTCATAATAGGTACACGTGTCCATACATGACACGATTATAACCGGTTATCCGAACACGTTAACACGACCCGTTTATCCAATCAATCAGGTTATCCGGACACGTTAACACGACACGTTTATCCGACCAACCCGATTATCCGAAAACGTTAACACGACCCATTTATTCGACACGTTAACATGATCCATTTATTCGACACGTTAATACAATTACGACCCGTTTATTCCTAATAGAAATTTATAAAAGGTTAACCATGCTCATTTCATTCTGAGTGATGCAAATATGAGGAAGCAAGTAAAGTTACTTTAAGGATATTCGTAGAAATGGACCATAATCTAGGAAGTAGAAAGATCGTGAGATATAAGTCTATAAAAATATATTACAAAACTTGTAATAGCATCATCTCATTGCTCTTCCAAAGTAGGCATTCATCAATTGCTCATGTCTTCCTCAACCAAAAACCCTCCTCAATCAAGTATTCATATTCAGTTAAAGATACATGAAAGTAGGCGTACTCTATCTTGATGGAAGAGTGGGGAAGGGGGAAGATAAGTGCAGGAGGAATATTAGAATGTTACAGGAAATACCACTTGTCCATGTGACCGCTATATGTATGGACAATAACACACAGCCATTTGATCACGTTGGCTATCATTGAGTTGGTGTCTGGAGTATTCTGCCTCTGCAAAGTGTTCCATTACCCCGCATAAGGATAAGTGTCACGTCTGGGAGTTTCGCACATTATTTGCAGTGAAAAAATCAATAAGAAGCAGTAGAGCTCTGTATCTTATTAAATAAGAGGATGAATGACTAAGATCATTCAAATGAATCAAACAAAAAAGAAAAAGAATAATTGTCTCGAATTTTCCCCCAATATGTGAAAATTTAGCTAGCTGAAAATGAGCGCCTTTCCTATGACGGGACAGACTGCAGATTATTCACTTAATTAGAATCAAATTCAGGCTAAGGGATAGATCTTCACTTGGATCGACCCTGACCCTATCTGTAAGATTAACGGCAAAAAATGCAAAGCGGATAACCAAATATATTCAAGCGATGGACACAGAAGGCCCAATCGCTTACCGGGTCATATTTGCAGAAGACCCCATCAGGACACATTATTCACGTTTCATTTAACAGTCTATGCCATTAGACGACCGGACCGCCACCTGACGGGGAAGGAAATCTACACAAGAAACTGACTGGGGGACATAAGACACGTGAAGAAATATAAATGAAATCTCACAGAGAAGAGAATGTTTCCCCCAAATTGATACGATCAATCAGAGCAGTTCCAAAAACACTCAAAATATGGTCCCCAACTGCACAAAATAGGAATCTGCGAGATGATTGTGAATGGAGAGGGAAGGAAAGAGCTTGTACCGTACCTGTAACCCTTCGATCCGTTGATGATTATCACTCGGACAGAGAACCGAGGACCGAGCTGACGTCGCTCCGTTTGAGGTCGAAGAGCGGGCTCGAGTCGTGGGTCGCGGTCGCGGGGCAGAGGTCGTAGGGTCAAGCAGGGATCGAGGTCGATCGGAAGGGCGGAAGGATTCAGGACTGTGGACGATGGAACGGTGGACGCTTGACTCAGGGCCTCAGGGTGGAGGCGGAACTGAAGGAGGAAGGGTTACTGAATACTGATTACAGGAAGCCAAGGACAATCGAAGGACGAAATTTCAAAATTAGGATTAGTCGAAGGGTATTTTGTTAAATTTAGTTAAATAAACGGGTTAATGGGTTACGCGATTAAATAACACAATTAAACACGTCTAAATAAACAGGTTTAATTGTGTATAATCGGGTTACATGGGTTCAACCCATTAAGACACGCTTATTAATCGTGTCTAAACGGGTCGAACCCGTTTAGACCGAATATCAAAAAACCCCAACCCGAACCCGTTTAACTTCGTGTCGTATCCATGTCGTGTTATCGTGTCGTATCAAATACTGCCGGCCCTAGTTTTTAAAGCAAAATGCATGAATTCATGTATCGGTGACTCTTTCGGGGCCATTTGGGTTCCGAGGGTATTTTGGTCATTTTGACCAAATTATCCTCGACCTTCCTGGACCTGTCTTGGTCGCCATGTCATGAATTGTTTTCATTAAATTAAGCTTTCCGGGTACTCAGACTCCATTCAGTGGATCAATCCATGATCTGTCTGATTGTTTGTAACCCGCACATTTACTGCATTCGACATTTAATTTTAAGCTATAAATCCACCAACAGGTTAATCGGGACGCTCATACGATTAAATCCACTTGGCACTGATAAGTTTGCATGAATTGGTAATTAACTGATAACTCGCGTCGATAAGTTGTCAAATGATGTTAATGCCCTTTTCAAAACTTGTATATTTCAAAACCCGAAACGCGCATTCCGATGTAGCACGGACGTCTAGAAAGAACTTATGTGACTTAACTTGAGTTTTTACCTTATTTCAGGTAACTCGGGTTAGGATACAAAAGACCTTTCTAGATCACTTCCGGTTAGATCGACCGGCTCTTTAGCTTTTTCGGGGTTCTTGCATAACCCTGGACGATCTAGGGGATTAGTCGATACCGGCTACAGGCCGAGGTGACCTGCACTGCGATGTTTCCCTTTTCTGAAAATAATTTTCAAATAAAAGGCATAATCGTCTTTTTTACAATTCAGCGACACCCCTAGGGTTAGCTTGACAGAAACACTACAGTATCAAGATAAGGACGGGCTACCTGTTCAGGTGCAGGTTCATCTGCAAAGCTTTTTCTTATCCACTAATGAGTTTCTGTCATCCTAGCATAGACTCAGGTAACTAAGTAACTAAAACAATTATCTCTGTCACAAAACATGCAAAACACTGATTAACCTCTCACTCGACCTAACCAAACACTAGATAATGGTTAGACAGAACTCTAGGTTCCAAATCTAGAGTCAAAATACGAGTTTGGCTAATTCAGTGGAATTTCAGTATCACAATATAGAACAACTGTAAAAGTAATCCATACACACGAGATTTGACTTTATTTGTCAAGTTCTCAAAGCAAAGTTGAATGCAAAATGTTTTGGACGATTGCTTGTTTAGCATATTGCATTTGCTTGCAAAAATACACCTGGGTTAATAACTTGTTAATCCACGTAAACTCGGCAATAACAAATACATTGTCTGCAATCTGCATGCTGTTTGTTAATTTTCTGTTCTTGTTTGTCCATGCGAGTCGAGCCCAACCCATAGGACGCATTGCACTTAGGGTTCAACGCCCTAACCATCGATCACAGGGTCCAACGCCCTATTCACTGAGAGCACATGTTGAATTTCAGTTTTCAATTTTTTCTTGAACTCACCGTGAGTCGGAGCGGAATAATAACCGAAAGCAAACTAACTAGGATTCGACCATTTGCTATTTGTAATTTGTTGTATTTTGAGAGTATTGTAAGGATTTCATTTTGTACATTTATTCTGTAAAAATCTCAATCAGTGAGCAAACCGTCCAGGAGTCGAACTAATTGAATCGGTCCAATACTTGCCTAGACAAAAGTAATCCCAAGATCTCGTGGTTCCGGTTCACGCAAGAATTCAAACATCATCGTTTGACGAACTATAACGCAAGATTGTGAATCGAGTCCCCGACACACGGGTCTACTTCTCTCTCGGCTTCTCAACCGACATCGTTTAATTCACCGAATTTCCATGTCAAAATGTGTACGCCGAGCGTAACCTAATTTACACGGTAAATAAAATTAGCAAGCCTAGCAAACCAGAGTGCCGAAAGGGCGTGCGGGCTTTCCGGTTCCACACAGATCAATGCCTTAGCAAAACTAGGTGTTTCATGCCCCTAGACCCGGGTAACTTATCGGCCCTCGACCTTCGGGTCGTAAAATGATAAGTGGCGACTCCTTCTCACGCATGTCCGTCACGCATACCCGGGAAGGTGGACACTCTCAAGTCGCGCGATCCAAAAACGCGCATGCGGACCCCGATAAGAGAACACATTCGGGTCCGTACACCTATCCCCTTTTATCCATTTGCCCATGTTTGATTATGCCAAGTGTATGATTAGTCAAGTTTTGCGTTTTGTTACAATTAAACCCGTTCTAAGTGCCGGGAGCTACGCTGGGATAATGGAAACACTTCAGTTGGGTAAAGCGCTCTCTGCAGATGAACCTGCACCTACACAGGTTGCCCGTCTTTGCCCACGGCCCGAGATGTTTCAATTATCCTAGCTCTAGGGTTGTCAGTAAGTTAAAAGCAGATGATATTGCCCTTGTATTGTAAACGATTTTGAGAAAAACGAGACTACACGATGCGGGTCACCTCGGCCTGTAGTCGGTGCCAACCAATCTCTTGGGTCCTCCAAGGTTATGTGTGAACCTCGAAGGAGCTGAAAGACCGGTCGATCTGCCTGAAAGTGCTTCGAAGAAAATCCCCATATCTCGACCCAAGTTGCCTAAAATCAGGCGAGCGTTGAGTCAAGACATGCGAGTTCTCCTCGGATATCCATGCTACATCGAACCACATGCCTAGATAATTTTGTGAAAATTGTTTGAAAAAGGGCGAGATCAACCGTTCTTAAATTATCGCCTTTTGCTTAAAGTCGAGTGATGTATTTAGGCCTGGTTACATGTCCATTTTCCCGTATGTGAAATTCTTTTAATGATTATTGTCCTATGCCTTGGATACTATGGTTTTGTGAATTGACTTGTGACACGAAAACCGAGACGGGTCCCCGAAGACCAAGAATATTCGGTCGATGATGGCCAAAATACCCTTGGATCCTCGCGAGCTCGAGACGGTCACCGATACGCAAATCTATGCATATTATTTAGAAATTAATACGCCTAACCTACAATTCATCAACCGATTAAAGCCGAACGGGCAAAGTAGGGTTACACGTAATCATATATCACTCACGATCATAATACACATTTCACAAACTTGTCCAAGGACCGAATTGGAACAATTTCAAAGAACCGGGCTGATTTGGAAATTCAGTTAAAGTTCCAGGGACTAAACTGAAACAAATCGAAAAGTTTCTTGGGATGATTGAAAAATTCCGAAAATTTCAGGGACTGCTCAGAAAAGTCTAAAATGGCCCAGGACTTGTTTAAAGCTAATTTGGAAGTTGGGGGCTGATCTGAAAAGTGGAAAACATTCCAGGGACTAAACTGAAACAGATTGTAAAGTTCCCTGGAATCATTGAAAAATTCTGAAAAATTCAGGGACTGCTCGGAAAAGGCTAAAATGGCCCAGGACTTGTTTGAAACGCATCAGGAAGTTCAGGACTGATTTGAAAAAAAGAAAAAAGCCCCCAGGATTGAAATGAAACAAATCGGAAAGTTCAGAAAATCGGGTTCAAGACAAAACCCGCTCATCTCCACGGTCACAATCATTCATTTCTCATCAACACCATCCAAACAAACATTAATACATGAAAAGGAATCCCTAAACATGCCATTAAGTCGGGCTATTTACGTAGTTTCGGGAGAAAAAGGAAAGTCGGGTCAGTGGAGCAAGTCCGTTCGGGTCGGGTGCCTACTCGGTTTTGGCAGGCCCGACTGAACAGAGAACAACCGGGAGAAGGAGCTGGGCGGTTTGAACGACTCCGGACTGCTTCCTCGAGCTGACGAGGGCGCTATGGGTTCCCAAGAAGCTCCCTAAGGCGACAATAGGTGGATCGTGAGCGCCGGAAACCTGAATGACCCGGAAAAGCACAAACAGACCCGATTAGCTCAAAATGAAACCGAGAGGAGAGGAGAGGTGGTCTGGCGGTTTTGGAGCCGTGGCTCAGGTGCATGCGACCCGCAGGAGCTCCCTGAGCGTAGCTGGAGTCGGCCCCGAGGTTGTGAGGCGTCTGGCTGCTGGACCATGAGTGTGGGGGAGAGGAGGTGGTTCGGCTGAGGTATGGAGAGGAGGTGGGGAAGTTTGGTGCCTCCGTGAGCGATTGAGAGCTGAGGGAGAGAATGTCTGGGTGAGCTGAGGGATGTTCCGAGAAGGGAGAATAGGAGTTCGAGGGTTCTATGTGGTGAGGATGAGCTGAGGGTGTGTGAGGGTGTGTAGAGGAGTCTGTGGGGTTCGGGTGAAGCTGAGGGTTCTCTGTTCGTCCGTGAGAGAGTCGGGACTGGGGCCGAGAGTGAGCGAGAGATCGATAACTGAGGGTGAGAGTGAGCTCGGAGTCAGAGTTCCCAGGAGCCAGGTTTTTCTTCCAAGAACCCCAGAGAGCAGAGGGTCGAGTAGCTGTGCATGGCAGCCCGAAATTTTTTTATTTTTTTTTATTGACGTGTTGCAGAGGATCAGTAGCTGTGCATGGCAGCCTGGAAATGAAGTTGATGGTGGCGTGTTGCAGAGGACTCGGCTAGCTGTGCGCATGGGTTGCCGTGAGGAAAGGAAGGAAAGAAGAGAACAAATGGGAGGTTAGGACACGGACGGGATTGGTCCATTTCAGCAGGAGGAGCCGACAGATCAGAGGAAGAAGAAAAGGAAAAGGTCGAGCGGTCAGAGAAGAGCTCGACGTTCGGGGTTGCAGGTGGGGAGGGTGGCTGCAGGTTCGAGTGATCAGAGGAGAAGAGAGGGGTACAGGAGAGTAGGGGAAAGGAAAAAGAGGTTTGCAGGCTCGGTCCCGAGGAGAAGATAGGAGAGGAAAAGAAAAGAAAAGAGGAAGAAGAGGAAAGTTGGTAGGCTCGAGCAGGAAGAAGGCGACAGAGTTGCAGAAAGGAAAGAAAGAAAAGGGGAAGATCGCTGGCTCAGTTCAGAGCAGAGAAGGGAAAGGAGGAAAGAAAGGGAAAGGAAAAAGGGATGAAAAGAAAGAAAAAAAGAAAGAAAGGAAGAATCGACGGGAAGAAGAAGAAAAAGAGAGAGAAAGAAAAAAAGGACAAAGGGCAACGGTCAAATGGGGGTAACGGTCAGAAGTGCTCTGACCTCTCTTGTGATTTTTTTTTTCGAATTTAAAATTTTGAATTTGACGTGCATATAGATTAAAATTCTCGTCTTTTCAATTGGATGCTAGAAAAATGATCGGAGACCACCATTGCATTTATAAAAATTCATTGATCAATGTTGTGCCATAAAATATTTTTCGGGCTCGAGTTTTTGTCCCGGATTTTGAATATTGACGTTGATGCACGTGAAATTCAAAAACGACCCGTAGAGTATTTTTCTAAAAAAAAAGGTAAATTGGCGTTAAATTGAGAAAATGCCCTATTTCTAGAAGTCGTGAATGCTCGAGCAATTAGATGAAAATACTTCCCTCCGATAGACGACAGAAATGATGATCTTGCCTCTCTAGAGTCGGTGAGCCAAAACGAGGTGCTGATAAGAACGATTCTAAACGTCCCCTTCTGACCCATTCATCTCATCCAGCACCATCTTAGCAAGAGCATCCTCGCGGCTCTTGACCATGGCACAAACTTTTCCCCTAAAAGCCTCGAAAAGGCTACTGATCAACTGCTCATCAGGATCAAGAATCTAGGGAGGCAGTACACTGCCCAGTCCTCCAAGAGCAGCCCTGGAGGGCTAAGCATCGTTGGCTGCGTGGTGTGAGCGCTAATCGGCCTTGCTTTTTGCAGGGTTTGCCTTCGAATTTACTTGGCTCCTTGTCAAAACCATCTTCACGACCTTCCAAATCTGAAACACAAACAAGAGCTGGCAAAAGTTTAAACCTTTTGGGCAATCCCCATGCCATCCACTTGCAAAATGGGAAAATCAGGATAGTGACTCAATTTTCCTCTCCAATACTCAAGTCAACTAGAATTCTCACGAGAACAAATAATATGTGAATTGTAAATTTTGAGCGTACCTCAATATTTATAGTTGATCACAAGAGTATCTATTACCTTATTCTGTGGCATTCTCCATATATTTACGTTATCTTCAACTTAGACAAATCGGGAAAGATATCCGCACCATGCTTGCTGCCCAATTATGCTCTGCTCAGGCCGAGTCAAACATCAGCCCTCCATGGGCTTCACGAGTCTGCACGGTCCAAGATTAATTGGGCCCAAAACCCGGTTCCTGACAAAATCTATATTTGTCTTTAAAATTAATAAACAATATCTAGTTGACAGTTAAAAGTAATTTTAAGTGTCTTATTCATTTTTGACAAATAATTCTTATGTTGCTCAACATTTCGAAAGTTCTCAACACTAATTCTCATGTTAAATGCATTTTTTCATTTGATTGGCATGTAATCTTAATGAATTATGCGGCAAACCACCATAATTCAAAGAATTATTTATGTAAGTACTGAAAATGTTATGAAATTACGACTTATGTTTGAATTGAAAAATCTTAATTAAGTGAAAAATCAACCTCAAAATACGAAATAAAGGACTTTTAATAATTAAATATTTGGAAAAATTTGTAATCCTTTAAACTATATGTGTTATTTTAATTTCTTAGAAAATATTGCTATATATAAAAATGCATAGCTGTATAAATATTAAAAGTTTGAGAACTTATATTAGCTCTTCAATTGTTGACATCTATTAATTCGTATTAATAAGATTATATTGGTGAAATATTTTAACTTGATTACTACAAACAACAAAACAGCAAAGTTACTAAGTAACACTTGAAATAAACCTATGCAATGCTGGGATAGAAATCTCTTATGTTACTAAGTAACATGCCATTCATAAATATAAGAATTATTCTAAAATTATTATTATAAATATTATATTCTATATCTATCTATACATATAGAAAAATTTACTTGCAAGAATTAAAAAAAAATGTATTTCAATTAATACAATAGAAAAGGTAGAAACGTAAATACTATTTATAAAATTATAAAGATATAATTTAGAAAATATTGACATAATTATTGGAAAATATAATATCTTTTTATGAAAAGCAATTAATAATAATCAATTAGGGTTGTGAAATAATTAAAATTTTACCAAGATAAAATTTAATATAAAAAATAAAATATATGAAGAAAACTGCATTAAACACAATCAGTTTTTTGACCAAAGTTTTATTAGATTCATATTCGTATTTTCTACACCAGTTTGACAATCATGTTAAAATGAATTACTAATATATAAAACTGATATTGTGTTTTAGCATACTTAATAGGTGAATACAATATTAAATAAATAAATGAAATGAGCTCGTGTATGCTCAGCTATTGAACTAGTATAATAGTAATGGATAACAGTTGTAATAATTATTATGTATTAGTAGTTGATTGCTAATGGAAAAGCATTCACTGACGGTGTATATAATTATTGATAATCCATTGGGATTATATAAACCTGAACCATATCCACTTAAAGGTTCAAATTGATAAGTGTTAGTACATAAATCTCATATAAACTCATAGTTATTCTTTCATTTTTTATAATTCTCAACACTGGCCTTCACCTGCAACGTGTGGCCTTTTTATGCCTATACGTTGTCCGTGCTCGAGCTGTGGGGGGCTAACACGAAGCGCTCTTTTAGCTGCATTCGGACATATTGGGACTAGTGTTGTGTGAGTGCGCACATGCGTGTTAGCACACATACGCATAACCTGAGCTCTGATAACATATTGAAATTCCATTGGACTTATACAGGCTCAAACCATTTTCACTTAAAAGCTCAAGCTAGTAAGTGGTGATGCCATAGTCTCATATAAACCCACCTATATTTGCTTATTTGATCGATGTGGGATTTCTCCTTTCTTTTCATATTTCAACACTCGCCCTCACGTGCAACGTGTGAATTTTTCTTTTTCACTTGTCTACATATTGTCACGTGCCCTTAAATCGCCATCAACAACTGACCTCAAGTCGGGCTCATCTACAGTGCTTGAGTGAAATAACCGACCTCGAGCCAGGCTCATTTTCCGTGCTCGAGTGAGGGAGACTAACACGATGTGCTCTTTTTATATTTTAACAATAATGAATACTTCTACGACCAAATATAAAAATATGCAAGTGATTGGAAAATATTTGGAAATTGGAACTGAAACATGATATGAAGAAAAAAAGTTTGCTGAAATACGACTTCAATCTTCTTATTTTTCATATTTTTTCTACGTATTTATAGATGCTATACAATTTCTACCCAAAAGAAATCTATTGAGAACTTTGAAAATGAAAAACCACTGTATATTTGGAATTAAATAAAAGTCTATATTTCACCAAAATATATATATATATATATATATATATATATATTCAACAAGGAGAATCGCGGAGACGATGAATTACGAGTTAGGGGTTTACTCCAAACGCCTACATGGAAGCTTCCTATTAAATGAATGGAAGACTCCCGTTGAAGAAGATCGAATTGATATATATATATATATATTTTTGGGGCATGTTTTCTAACAATAAATTTTATGGTATTGACTCAAGACTCATATATGAACACCTCAATATCCACGTAAGTTCGTCTATGGTATACGTAATTTTGGTTGGCTTGATGTCTCATCAAGTCTAAGCACGCTAATGTGGACTCAACACATGACCTCCGCGCCAGATCGGGAGAACATTAAGGCGCGTTTATAACAATTAATATTTAATAGGATCTTACTTCTCTTTAATGAGGAGCAAATAATTTTCAATAGGATATTATACATATATACATACATATATATATATATATGTATATATATTGGCTTTCTATGCTTATCAAGCCCGTGGATGGCGAGAGGGAAGAATGAAATTCCTTGATCGTGACGTCTACCCTCCCCATTCAATAATATCCGCACAGCCCATATGAATTGGACTAACCAAAACTTGGCAGTCTCTGCAGCCATCCCTTTCTCTATGCTTAATTTATAGGAGAGTTCCCTTTCATAAATGCCATAAATATACTAGTCTATCTACTTCGTGGTATCAAAACTAGAGTTGTACCCGATGAAAGGGAACCTGGTACAGTGGTTGTCGCCTCCCTCGATTTGAAATCAATAGATTTTGAATTTAATTCTCATTACTAAAACTCTCCGTGCTCGTTTAATTTCCATTGCCATGTTCTCTTCTTCTAGGCCTGTGATCTCATTTGTAACCAAAAGGAAAAAAAAAACAAAACAAAACTAGCATAGTATCCTGCAATTTGTAATCGATACTTTAGATCATAACCTCATGCGATGTGGCAAAACAATCTTAACCAATCTTATCTCACAACAATGTAAGTAGGAAGAGTAAATAGGATTGATACAGTTCGCAAGTTTGTAGCACATTACTCGCATGCTTGACAACCATTTATCCATTGGTGCAAATTAATTGGTACTTACTCCATGTGACAAGATAAATATTGAAGAATTTCTCCCAAGTATAACTGGTTAATCGTGAAAATCATATAATTTCATAGATGGTTATGGAACTTGTATATGATTTTCGGTTGTTGTAGACGATGACGCAATTTTTAGCCACGAGGGACTCACATGGATCTAATACAAGGATATAAAAATTTTACTTACTAAATAAAGGAGCGCCGATAGTTCTATCACAAGTATAGAATATGTAATATTTTAATTATCAAGTAAAAACGTGTGCTACTATAGTACATGTCTTTCATCACGACACAATGTCTTGAATTAATGTTTGCTGAAAAATCATTCCCCCAGTGATTAAGCAACGTGAAATTGCATTCAAGTCTCAATAATTATGTTTCCCACTAAACTTGTTAAATGTTCATTGTTACCAAATAAAGAAGAATTTGGTTCCTCTGTTTGGAAGTCCATTGAAGAAGTTGGTAAATTAATATGTTTTAGCCAAAAGGATTAATCCATTTTTCCTTTGTTTGGTAAATTAAGATTTTTTTTTTCGGTAGATAAATTAAGATGTTTTTAATGTTAAGGGTGTGCTAATACCAATGTGAATTGATTCAGGTAATTCGACATATCTTCTCCAAATACAATATCTCAGGTTCGAGTCTTGAAAGTAGAAGAAATTCACGACTCAAAGAATTTTATTCCTTAATGTTCAATTCCCTCAGACCTGAATTAGTCAAGCCCAATTAGATTTTCATGCGTAAGGTGGTGATAGACAAAAAAAAATTGGGGGTGCCCAAATTAGGCTGTTTGAAACATAAAGTCGTAAAAAATGATAGTTGGGCAATTAAGCATGTGGTTATTAGTCATAATAATAATATTATTATTACTTTTTAGGAAGCTCATTAACTTTTCCGTACCACGTATTATAAAATACAATAATTTACCCAAAAAAACAAAAAATCATTTAATACTCCTTCATATGCATGGAGATCAGTTGGCCAAGAATGCGTCCATTTATTTATATCGTCACATAAGAAGTATAAATTATCTTCTTGCTTATTTAGTTATTCGGCTTTATGTAATCGTGGCTTCAC
This sequence comes from Punica granatum, assembly GCF_007655135.1. Taxonomy (NCBI): domain Eukaryota; kingdom Viridiplantae; phylum Streptophyta; class Magnoliopsida; order Myrtales; family Lythraceae; genus Punica; species Punica granatum. The sequence continues at coordinate 38,157,197 of NC_045127.1, read as the reverse complement.
GATACTTTGGAACTAGTAGATATTTCATAGAGATAATTTTGATGGGGTACTTTTTTCAGGTGTACATATATATGGCCTTTCTTTTCATATACGTCTTATTATTTGAAAGGTCAAAGAGCCCCGTCTAATTCCATTCGAACCAAGTATACTCATAAAGAGGCAAAACTCTTCTAGCATAGGTTTTTTCTATTAATAATACTCGACTCTGAGAATTTATTTAATGAGAATAAGTATGTAAGTGAATACATATTAGAAGTAATTATATTTTGATGGTATATATTAGAAGTAATTAGTGTTATAGATATCTATTATTATAGGTATTTAATCTAAACTCCCAAATTTCATGCAATGAGGTGGCTCGATGGGTTTCACCTTAATATGGCACATCAGGATTTTCAAAGTTTTCGATGCATTTGAGTTAGGAATGTAAATGAGCCAAGACTATTCATGAACGGTTCGAGCTCGGCTCAACGAAAGCTCAAATTCGGCTTGCTCTTATTAAACTCAAGCTCGGCTCGGACTCAAACTCGCCAATTAAACGAGCCGAGCTGAGCTCAGTGGTATTCGGTTGACGAAGCTCACGAGCCTAAATTAATTTATTATTATTATTATTATTTTATGCTTTGTGATTTGAATTTGAGTACTATCAAGTTGTAATCGGTATTTTCGACTTATATATCTTGTATGGTATTATTTTTTTTATGATTTATTTTATAGTCTTTTTTCTTTTGAGCCTAAACGAGCTCGAACTCAAGCCTAAGCCCGAGCCTGAGCCTGAGCCCGACTTTTGTACTGGATTTGGCCCATTGGCCAAGCCTTACATGAGCCAAGCCTAAGCCTTTGATTTGTCTGACGAGCTGAGCTCAAACTCGAACTTTCAAGCTTGATCAAGCTCACGCCCAAACTTGAGCCTAGTAAAAGTTTGACGAGCCCAAACTTGACCTTGTATATTCGGGCTCGGCTTGGCTCGTTTACACCCCTAATTTGAGTAGTCGACTCCTCATTTTCCATTTGTATTTGCTAAATAACCCTTAATTAACTTCTATTTAGCTTTTTTGCCCATTAACTAATTAAAGAAAAAAAGAGGTAATCTCGGACAAATCTTCATTTGGTGTCTCTCTCTGACGATTCGGCCTTTTCGCTGTTTGAACCATCTGCTTGCTTGCCCCAGCGGCGGCTTTGCCGACGCCATCCGCAGCTTGCTCCAGCTTTGGCGTTTCGGCCGCCTCCTACAATTCCGTCACTCTCAATTACTCCGGCTTTGTCGACACCATCCACTGCTTGCCGCAACTTCGGCGTTTCGGCCACCTCCTACGACTCCATCACTCTCAATTACTCCGTGCAACCCCTCCATCTTGCCTCAGCGCCAACGAGCTACCCTCGTCAGGGTTCTTCACCTCCTCCATTTCCATTTCTTTCAATCTATGTGCCTCGCCTCCACCTCCAAGAACAGTGTGGGTATGTGTCATCGATTTATTGATTTGATCGGTCCTGGGTAAGAATAATGACGCTCTGTTTCTGTCATTTCCTTGATGGAATATTGTAATCTAGCATTGCTAAGCAATGAGATGGTTAGATTTTTGTGACTTCAAGTTTCAAATTGAAGTGTCTAAGAAAAGAGTTGAATGAATGGGCTGTGAAACATCCATTTTCTTTATAGATGGTGTGGACATCCTTTGTTTTATGATTGAAATCATAGACAGTGGCCGGAGGAAATACATGGGGTCTATGATATCCCAAGGAAGAAGGGGAATTAGACGTACCCTATTATATCTCAAACCATGTTTCTTCAAATTCGAGCAATTGTCTGTTGCTTCGGTTGAACAGCTCCTGGACTTGCTTTTGTTTCCGTCTCTAGTGATTCCACGAGCATGGAGAAGATTAATTTCAGTTAGGCCACTCTCTTTGCTATATGAAAATCGATAACTTGCATTTGGAAGTGTGAAAGAAGTATGACAATGTTTCAGGTTATTAAAAAGTTTATTTAAATTCTAAAATTCTCTATTTGGCAGCTCTACAATATTCCGGACAATGTCGGATGACCTCGCAATACTGAGGCAACTCAACCTAAACGACCTAATGCCTCAGCTCCCTATGTTGGATCACTCCGGAATGAGGTTCTTGAAATGGATAGCAAACACGGGTAACATATCCGCTATGATACTTTATGGAAGACATCTATTCTTTCGTCGGAGGAAATGCATCGAAGTAATTCTCTACCTAAGGGAGCGGCATCAACCAAATTCCTACAATGTCTATATAACTACTCGATCGCATTACTCATTATCGACAACAACAGAGATGCTCTCAATCTTTGTCATTTTAATAGAAGGGCCATGTTGCCATAATATTCGATTGACAATCTGCCACTAACAATCAAGTGCCCTAATATTGGAAACGAGTGTTGAAATTACCATTATAACGAAGTGGTAGATAAAAACGACACACGGATTGTATGTCCAAAATGTAACTCCTGCTACTACTAAATGCAAAATGACCCTATATTTTGTATCTAAATAAATGAAATAGTACATATGAAAATATTACATTCTATTTTTATATAGTATACTTCATATTTCATTTTCATATATCTGTTCATATTAAAAATTACATTCTATTTTCCCAAAAAAAAAACAAATACTAATATATACTCCATATCAATATTACATTACTTAATACATAATACTACATGTAAACGATAAGCAATATGTATTATAGTTAAAAATTTCAATTATTTATTTACGGGAAAAACGACCAAAACAGAATCCATTGCGCGGGCTTGAATACTAGTGAGTGACAATTTTGCCAAAGACAGGTCGCAACGTGTTTGTTGAATCTAACTTTTCACTCTTTTTAGATCCACAAATTAAAAAAAAAGTGATAAATTCTTTTTGGACAGTTTAACCAGCTGCATTATTCTCATGAGATAGAAGTGGCGGAGTTTGAGGGAATGTCATCAAATTCTACGTCACAATCACAAAGTTAACGGAATAGTGACGGAGGGGTGGATTTGCATCTGAAATGATATCTTGTACTTTTTTTGAGTCACAAATTAAAAGTGGAAATTTATTTAGGGAAATTTTGAAAGCTCTTTTTTCCAATTACAAATAAGGTTGATAAGTCAAGTATAATGAAATAAAAATCCTAATAGCTAATAAAGATGTACGAATAGTCTTATTGGGCGTCGAATCTGGAACATTTTGTTTATCAGGTAAAAGCGTCCGCTACTGCAAACTCTTTTTTATGTAATTTTTCCTATAAATAAATGGCAAGAATGTTAAAAAAAATAAATAAAGGTTAGAAAATTAATCTACTCACGAGGTCCCGAAATCTAGGGATGTTCATGGGCAGGAAGGTTGGATCCTTCTCAAACCAAAACTCTTTAGAAAGGGTTGGCCTCCCCCTTTCCATTTCTCTTAACATCTACCGGCTCTTGGTATTTCATATATACGGATTGAATTGTTGATGTGAATTTTAGGGATTGCTTGATTAGATTTTGTCGATGTTGCTCAATGCCACTCTAGTGTTTGTCTCACTGTTCCTTTTGATGACCGTATCAAGGACCTGTCGATCGAGTTAGTTCTCGATTGGTTAGTACTGGATTGTCTATTTGAGGAATTTGTATCGAATGTGTGGGTGTTTCTCCGTCTTTGTTTAATAAGGGATGATTATTCAATCATCTGTGTTGGTGTGTTTATTTTCTTAGTTGGTAGTCAAGTGGTCGATTCGGTGATTGGCAGCCTAGTGTCTGTGTCCGCCGATGGTCATGTCGGTTATCCGTTGTAAATTAAATTTGCTATTAATACCATGATATTATTCATAGAAAGAATATATATTTGCCAGAAAGGATGGCAATAACCACCCTCATAATAATAATTGAATTTATGAATGGTCTATAATATAGTCTACATGACCACCACTACGTCTCTGCTTGATTTACGTGAGAATTAATGCTTAGAGTTAAGTGTGATTATTGACTATTAAGAGAGACCAAAGGATAACAATAGGAAAATCGTTTTAAAATCGGATAAGACTGTTGGGTGGGTCGTTTTTATTTAATTTTATTTTACATTGTTTTAGTCGGACGCCAATGATTATAGAAAGGAATAAAAGAAATAAAAAAAATAAAAGGACACATAATATGTCTTACTGATAAAAATGAAATTGAGAATCTCTCAATTCCAAAATCAAGTGATATCATTACATCAAATCCCCTTTCGTGGGGTCAGTCTTAATTTTATGCCGACTAAACTACTCCACGAAGAGACACTGGAGGAAACAAACCGTACGAATATAATAAAAACGAGGCAACAAAGAACTCACCGAAACGGACAACGTTAATTTCATATGGCTTAGATTTTATAATAATAACATTATAAAAAAAGGAGGAAAAACACAAGCAAATACGACAATTCCTTGGACGGGCCCCCCTTCACGTCACATAAACATTATCACGGGAGGGAGGGACCTCGTGAATTTTTTCTTTTTTGTTACAAGTAAAATAACAACGGTCTTGTTTTTACAAATTGTTTTTTCCTTTTCTTTTTATTAGCCTGTCTATAAGCTGTAATAATAGTATTTCGCCCAGCTTTATTATTCCTAATTAAACTTTTAAAAAATTATACATTTTGTTCTCTAAGTTTGATTCTTTTTATTATTTTAGTCCTTTTTTCTATTTTTTTATCATTTACACTATAATTTTGGATACTTTTTCTATTACCGTCTTTTTCCTTTTTCTTAGTTTGTTTTCATCCAATTCATTTGCTTACTTTTCTGGTTTCATCCAATCAATGGTATTGGACAAAATCAAACCCAGAAAAATGAAAAGGATTGAAATAAAAGAGCATTCAAAGGTATAAGATGTAAATGATAAAAAGAAAAAGAAAAGGACTAAAACAGAGAAGTAGTCAAATTTAGAGGATTAAATGTATAATCTTCCCTTAAAATTTTAATTTTCACATTAAAACAGCTATGGCCTCAGTTAGAATTAAAAATTGAGAAAATAATAATGTTGGGATAATTGAAGAGTTACTTCTTTTGCACCCAATGGGATAATATTTCACTACTAAAGGTGGTGGTATAGTGATTCCAAACTTACTTTCATGTGATTTGTAACTCTAAAATTTCATTTTCAAATTCCTCTGTGCATTTGTATCAAAATATTTGGTAGAAGTGTACTCTTTGACTTGACCTTAGGAATACTGACTTTTGTAATGATACTCAACCTTTCGTAGTGCTACATCGGTAAGTCCAGTGCTTGAGTTAGTTGTACAGTTCATCTAATATGTTCGTCGTATAAGAGAGTTCGAATATTGTGTAGCGAGAGAGACAAAGTCACCGCTATTGTTATCTCACATACATTACTTATAAATAAATGGATAATAATACTTCTTTGGGCCACCTGCCCAACACCGCCCCCAACAAATGTGGATTTGAAAATTCACTCCCTAAACTTTCTTTTAAATGCAACAAACAACCATTCTGCCCTCAAGACTACCAGTCATATATGAGAACAAAATCCTATATTAAGCGTTGCAATCTTTCTTTATAATAATGTTAACCTTTTGCAAATCTTTATCAATTTGCTTCATAACTCCTTACATCATAACAACATTGGAGTCCTATCCGAAGATTTTTGAGGCTGTATTATGTTACTTAAGCTACTCTTGGCCTTATATGTCGCTTGTAAAGGCTAGGCGAAATTTTTTTATTCGAACTATGAGATCCTTTTAGTTTTGTACTCTCAAATGCTATAACTAAACTGAAGTTGATTTGAAAGATTCAGAGATAACCATTGATATATACTAAAAATTTAGCATACACATAGTTTTGTAAAGTTTCTGCTTTATCATGGGAAATGGTGAGAGAGGAGGGACCCAGTACGATGATGGAAGGAAGTTTAGGGGCTAAATTGGCAAAACTAAAGTTCATGGGCACAGTCATCCAATTTACAATCTCCAAGGGGCTTATCGGTAATTATCCCTTACCTCGAAATATCAATTCCTCTCTCTCTCATTCTCATTACCCGCTCAATATGTCACCCGGAAAGTCCTCGACCATCATCTTATTACGCAATAATTTATTGTATTTACTGATAAATAAAACAAAATTAGATTAAATTTTCCCAATAACTTGCTTGCCACGACATCCAATCTCTCTCTCTCTCATTCTCATTACCCGCTCAATATGTCACCCGGAGAGTCCTCCACCATCATTTTATTTTGCAATAATTTATTGTATTTACTGATAAATAAAATAAAATAAAAATAAATTTTCCCAATAATTTGCTTGCCACGACATCCTATCTCTCCAGATTTATTAAATCTTGTTGATTCAGTTTCCTCTTTCCACTCAATCGTTCTCTGCTTACTATTCCCGGCTGGGCTCCTTTCTTCTTCTTCTTGTTCCAATCTCCATATCTTGATTCTCCCATCAAGTCTTCGCCTTTAATCCTTTACCAGACAAGTCAGCTTCCAATCATCAAGACCCAGATCCTCTTTTCTATTTTTTATTTTATTTTATTATTTTTCCTCGTCGCCACTGGTTCCCTTTCGGGAGTTGTTGGGGGGGCCAATGCAGCTGTTTTCGATACAGAGTAACTGATGTTCATGATATGGGTTCGTTGACTCCTCGGGGAGAAGAGATGAAGGTTTGATTTTTCTTGATGTTTTATTATTTTCGAGAACCGAAATGAATTTGATGAAACTGTTGTTTTGTTGGGGGTGGATTTTTTGGTGAAGCGGGTGTTCAAATCTTGCGTATTTGTAGATAATGGCTCAAGAAGTGCAGAATCAGCCAACGGATGTTAGTAATGTTTAGGATCGATCTGCTCCCCAAAATATGGAAACTAGAGGGAATAGTAAGGATGCAAGGCATCTTACTGACACGGTGATTGAGATAAGCCTAGAAGAAACTTCATCTTCCGGTACGCATATCACTAAGTCAGAAGTCAATCATAACGAATCGGCCCCTGTTGAGGTGGCCCCCGAGGAGCCGGAAATTGTTGTTACATTTTATCAATTGAGGAATGATGATCCATTGAGGCAAGTAGATCAAGGGACAAGTGGATGTCCGACCAATTCAGCTGAAGAATGTGTGCCTGATAATTGTATGAAGCGTAGTTTTATGACGGATTTGAATAAGAATGTGTCTGTAAATGAAAATGATTCGTGCATGACCTCCATAAAGAGAAGTGAGACTAATAGAATTGTTGTTGAGGGCTGTGACGGGGAGACAGTTTGCAGGATCTGTCACTTGAGTTCTGAGCAATCACTTGATATTGATATGAAAGAGAGCATTGGCAATGCTGCTGCATTGGAGCTGATCCGGCTGGGTTGCGGTTGTAAAGATGAGCTTGGGATTGCTCATACTCTTTGTGCCGAGGCTTGGTTTAAGCTCAAAGGGAATAGGTAATTTCTCAGCCATCTAACTCATATCTTATACATTTTTATATTGTACCTTAAAAGAAGTTGTTCTGATTCGAAGGGTGAACCGTGATGCATCTCTTGTGAGCCATGATATTGCTTGTCTGTTATTCTATCAAGTGTCCTTTGCTCTTAGTTGATCTAAAAGCCAGTTCTGCAGAAGAGTGATGTCAAAGATTTGTATTGTTTGACATTTTCCCACGGAAGTGTAGTGTTGTAGGGAATGAGGAGAGATCAAAATAATTTTGCTGGAAGGTTCCGGTTCTGGGTTGTGCTTGAACTGAACTTTGGAATGATAATTGTGATAATACTTTTTCTAGTCAGTCACAAGAATGAAAACGGGTGGTTTATATCTCCAGAAATCCAGTCAGCACTTCTGAGAAACGATTAGCTGATCCAGAGAAGTTCGTACCTGCAGCAAATGAGCATTGATTATGAAAGTAAAAGTTTGTTGGAATTTCTTCTTCCTCGGCCTTTATGAACCTCTTAATGGTTCGATTACATTCAAATGTTCTGATTTGATGGCCTTCATTAGTCTAAGGTTTAAGCATATTTTTCCGGCGAACTGTCTGTAAGGTTACATGCTCCACTTGTTCTCACGAGCCAAGCCACATTTTGGCTTGTGTGATACATCCAGCTTTTGATGATCTCTTTGTTAAATTTGTTTTGGTTTATCCTTGTTTCGCGCTCTTACTGTCCTGAAAACTTGCATCTTTTTGAAGACTGCCCATTTTCTCCGAGTATTTTTCACACCCCTATATGGAAAATCAGTTACTCCACAGTCAGATTTCAAATTTTTCACGAAAGTGTAGCGTTAAACTCTGGTTCAAATAAATCTCGTGTGCACATTTCCACCAGCTTAAGCTTTTATAACAAAATTTTATTTAGAGAGTATTCTAGTTTAGATTCTTGGTGCGGTCAGTGGTGAGACTTTATTCTTGTTCATTGCATTTATAGTGTCTGCTTCAAATTGTGTATTTCTAACAAGTGACAAGCTCGGCTTGCATGTAAATGAGAGTGTCAAACCAGGATTAATAACATCGTGCGCATCTTCCTATTAGCTTGAACTTCTAGAGACGTCGATCAATTGAAAAGTAAAAAAGGAAAAGAAGAGAAAAAAGAAGGAAAAAGAAAAAGGCATGTTGATACATTATCATGCCAAATGTCTGCCAATAAGCTTAGTAGCACATTCATTATCCTCGGAAATGCCTCGATACTAAAACAAACTGGGCTGCTACTATCATTGAATTCTCACTGACATCTTCTCTTTGGCTTTCTGTTACAGGCTCTGTGAAATATGCAGTGAGACAGCCCGAAACATCTCGGGAGTTTGGGACGACAGGTTCATAGACAAGTGGAATGACAGGCTGTCAATGTCTAGCAACATAAATGGCCCGCCGGAACGAGGAGGTTGCTGGAGGGGGCAGCCCTTCTGCAACTTCCTGATGGCATGCCTTGTGATAGCGTTCGTGCTTCCATGGTTCTTCCGTGTTAAGATGTTCTAGCGTTCGTGCAAAGATATCATGTTACCAGAAATATATAGTCATTGTTGACAATCCAAGATCCATGCCATAGTACCGAGTAATTCCATGCTTCGGTTATTTGTATTCTGATGTCTCAGCATAGAGGTGCGAATTTTGTGCTGTCTCTGGTGTAGTAGTGGGATCCAATCTTTCATGCGCTCATACTGTCATTTACAATTCCGTGATAATAGAAGCTCTGGAAGGTTTTGTTGTTCCACTTATACGGGAAAAGGTAGGGGCTGTTTTTTGTGTTCTCTTTTTTTGATAACGTATACTTTGGGGATATCTGAGAAGAATTCTATATATAGTTGATCGCGGTGGAATAGTTGTGCTTATTTGTATCCACTAACTGCAGCTTTCCTGAGTGAAACTTGTGGCGAATTTGTTCTGCAAGTGCAACAAGATGATTTTGCTGCAGTGTCTGAGTTACTCCATTGCTCTTTAAAGGTTCTCCACAAACCCGCGATTTCAGATGCGCCTTCTGGTACTATTAGTTCTTTAAAGCAATATCAAAATTATAGGTGGTCTTTCATCAAGAAAAAGAAATTATAGGTGGTGGGTCGCTTGCTTATGCCTAAGTTTTTCTTACCGAATACGGCAACCAATGGAACAATGGAACAAAGCTGTTCCCTCGACAGTTATTGGGATGGGCCTACATGCTATCCTTTTCCAAACTGCTAAGAAGCTGTCAAAAACTATTTCAACTAACAATATGTGTAGGGGGATCCAATCTTTCAAAAATATCTGTTATTGAAGAATGGCAAGTTCCGGGACTTCTGGTCGCTAAACTGATAAATTCTTCAGGATTCAAGAAATCGAGCAGGATACGGGACAGTAGGTGTTTGGAGAGTGTGGAATTCCAGAAAGCCATTACAAATATATTAGTAGATTCAAGTCTTGGCAACGGAAATTTTTTCTTTTGGGAAAAGTATAAAAACTCTCATTATGGTTTGAGGTCAGGACAAATTACACCATGTGTTTTTGTTAGGAACAATTAGCCCATGCGGTGTACTCCGTTAGACATAAAGGGTTACGGCATTATTTTTTTTTATTTTCAATCCCAATCTTTAGTCTTTTAATCATTTTAATTCTAAATCTTTTATCATTCATACTCTCAACTTTTTATTTTGTTTCATTTTAATCCTACAAAGAAAATTGAAAGGGAATGAGGGATCGGGGTAGCTGATTCCTCCACCGAGGTCGCCGGTACCCACGGAGGACACCGGCGACCTCTGTGGAGGGGTTGGGGAGATCTCCAGTCGATTCGGGGTTAGGGCCGCCAATCGGCGACCCCGATCCCTCCACTGAGGTCGCTGGCATCCTTGGCGGCCCCGACCCCTCCACTGAGGTCGCCGACACCCACGAAAGACGCCAGCGACCTCAGTGGAGGGATCGGGGCCACCAATCTCCTTCCCTTTTGATTTTTTTATAGGACTAAAATGAAAAGTTTAGGATATGAATGATTAAAAAAAGATTTAGAACCAAAATGATTAAAAGACTAAAGATTGAGGATTAAAAATGAAAAAAAAAATAACGTCGTAACCCCCTATATCTAACGGAATACACCACATGGGGGCTAATTGTCCGTAACAAAAACACATTGTGCAATTTGTCCCAACACCAAATTACAATGGAAGTTTTTGTACTTTTCCCTCTTCTTTTTTTGCCTCCATTCGACTGAGGCAACAGTCCATCTCAACAGACCATACATTGGCAAGCAGCAGTTTTCCACCACTTATGGCAGCAAACTCGAGCATTGATAGAAGATCAAGCTATGAACATTAAAACATTCTGCTTCTGGTTCTTTTGCTTTCACTTTCCTGCAGACAATGAATAGAACGACCAATGGCCAAGAACATAACAGCACAAATCTATTAACTTGTAGTCCGCACTCTGCATTTTCCGCGATACATCATCGGTAGTTTTAGGTTCTTAAAAGCTCCACGAGTACTTTCTTTTTCAGTTTTGAATAACCTTTTAACACCTCAGGACTTAGCTAGCTCCTTGAGCTCGGGAAGTTTTGTCCCTTTGAGTCTCTCCCACTGGGATACCATCGTCTCAGGAACAGCTTGTGATATACTTCACCAGACCACTGGTCACTGGTCAGCGAGCAGTCCTTTCCCCTGGGAGCTGATGGGAATGGGACTGGAGACTCTTCACAAAATTTCAAAGGTGGCTGAAATGATATCAAGTTTTCTGTCGGCTGAATATTTTCGACGTCAACCTCCTTTTCTCTCTTGGGCAGACCTTTTCTTTGGGGTATTGGCTACTCCCTTCACTTGTCTGATCAAATGATTATAATAGGAAACTCAAGGCATTATAAAAGTTTGTACTTGACCTTATTTTTTTTTCTTTTTTATTGGTGTCCGATTTCCTCTCATGCATCGGTTAACCGAACTGAACTGGATCAACAGAGAAACAGATTGACCATTCATGGCAAGCAGCAGACTCAACAGCTTATGGCAGCAAACATCAAGCAATGATTGAACCCTCAAAGATCAACCTCTGAACATTATAACATTCCGAATCCAGCTATTGGTTCCACAATGGAAAGAACAACCAATGGGCAAGAAGATAACAGCACAAGCAATCAAATTTCAGCCGCACTCTGCATTTTCCGTAGTTTTAGGACCTTAAAAGCTCCACAAGCTCTTTTTTTTTCAATTTTGAATACCCTTTAACACCTCGGGACTTAGCTAGCTCCTTGAGCTCTGGAAGTTTCATTTCTTCGAGTTTCTCCAACTGGGATGCAATCGTCTCAGACACAGCCGGTGATACTTCACTGATCAGCAAACGGTCCTTCCCCCTTGGAGCTGATGGAAACGGGATCGGAGACCTTTTCACAAAGTTTGAAGGCGGCCGAGTTAATCTGAAGTTTTCTATCGACTGAATATCCTCAACCTCGACTCCCTTTTCTCTCCTGGGCAGTCCTCTTTGTCGGGGTATCAGCTTACTCCCTCCCTTCAACGAACCCTTGTCTGATCACAACAGGCAACTCAGGGCATCATAAAAGTTTTACTCTCGGCAGAATTATTTCAACTGAATTAAAATTTCCTGTGGAGGCATTACCTCTTGTTTGCTTCCTCGAACTACGGATAATCTCCAAAACCGACTCAGCTGCAGGCTTATCCCCGCGAGAACTGGAACTTCTCTTCTTCTTGGGATCCTCCGACTCTCCCTTTGCAATCGAAGACTGTATTCTTCTGAACAGAGAGATTATCTCTTCCTGATCAGCAGCGTCGTCCCGCTTGCCTTTCGATGATTCCTGTTGTTGCTTAATCTTGGCTCCCTTTGCCGTTCTCCCCGAAGCGGAAATCTTCCGAGGAGAAGATCGACCTCCCTTACTTCCATTGATGGGGTTTATGCAAGAAGTTACGAACTGAGCCCGTGAGTGCTTCTTCCAGCCGAAGATTAAGGGACGCACAGCAACCTCTGCCAAATTCAACAAGCTGCATCAAGAAATTGATCTCCTCAGTTTTAAAAGCAGAATTGCACCGCCAACACAACGAAATGCGAGATGGGGCTTCCCGGAAACGAAGATTACTGCGAGGGGTTGGAGCAAAGTCGTCACCTTTGAGAGGGAAGATAGGGTTTCGAAGACACAGAGGCTGCTTGTTTGATGCACCGAAAACTCGGAACCGTACGGCAGCGAGGATGCGATAGTAGGAGAGAATCCATTGCTGCTGCTACTGGTGGTAGTGGTGATGGGTACTGAAGCGTGGAGAGGAAGTCATTCATGGATATGGCTCAGAGAGAGAATTGGGTCTCAGCTCAATTCGCAGAAGCTCATTGATGAGGTTTTCGAGCTGTCCAGTTTTAGACCCGAAAACAAACCTGTTTTCCCTTTTCCTCACTCCTTAACTTTTTATAAGAATAATTCACAATTTGGTCCCTGAAAATTTTTTCTCTATAACTTGGTCCCTGAAAGATTTTTCATATACAATTTGCTCCCACCGTTTGAAACATGAGCACAAATTGATCCTTGTTTTGAGCAGGTCCCTAACGGAAAAAGATGATGTGGCCTGTTATCTACTCATTTGACATATTGTCACGTTGGCTATAAAAAGACCAAACACGACATCGTTTTTAACTTTACTTGCCATTTAAAAAAAAAATTAAAAGCACCATTTTTTTTTTTTGGGAATTGGGGCTCCGACGGAGCCCATCTGCTCCCCACCCCCTCTCTCTCCACCGTGGAGATGAGAGGCTCCGGCTAGCTCACCTAGGGGGAAGTTGTCAAGGGGCCCCCAATCTACCCTGCTGTAGAACAGGAGGGTGGAATATTCTTGGCTATATAATTGGGAGAACCCATAATTTTGGGTTCTCTCAATTCCAGCGGATGACGTCTCAATCCCAACCCCCATTCGGAGGGATGGTGGTTGAGATTGAAGTCCCCAAACGCCCACCACCCCTTTAGTTCCATTTTCATTTATTTTTAATTTTTTTCTCATTTTCTAGAATATTTTTTATTTAAAAAATTTACGGATTCCCAGTCGACCTATCATCATCATCCACGTGGCATCGATAGTACACGTTAGTGATTTCCGTTTAATCAATGAAAAATTGACATCGTGTTAAAATTGATATTAATAGTAATTTGAACATTTTTAGGACAATAAAAAAATTCGTATTAAAATTAATAAAATATGAAAAAATTGTGTTTTTTAGGTAATTAATCAAAAAATAAATTATATTTCATTAATTTTCTTATACACCTATCCAATGTGTGAGCTTGTCCCTAACTTTCCATACATTCATACAGCACCGTTATTTGCACCCATTAATACTGGGTCCTAGATTTGTGTTATCAGAACTGGACCAGAGCTTGAACCGGTCAAGACATGGATTCATGGGTTCGATGGGTTGAATCGCAGATTTAATAAAATATTAAATAAATACTTATATTATTGTGAAAAATATGATAGCTAATAAAACTATATATAACTGAAAACACTATTTTTTTTTTTGCATACTAAATCCTTAAATTGTGCACGAACAACATCAAACAGGCTTGGTTGCCTAATTGGTTAGTGCTTCGGCCATTAAACAAGGGAATCTTTGAGATCAACTGTTTAAGTCACACTTCATTCATCAAATTTTTTTTTATTTCTAATAATAAAATGAGAACCCATTTGTCAACTGATAAGTGCCCTAGATTTGCCACTGTATTTGTTCTTGCCATGGAGTCCTATACTAAATCCTTAATTCTGCTATTGCTTGGGTGAAATTCATTATCAGTCAAGGTGTAAGAAGCTCAACATCTTCCATCTATGTTTTCCTAATAATTTATACGCGGAATAAAGTCCGCGCTTCGCTTCACCAAACGAATCAATAGCAGAGTTATTTCACGTTCTAATAAATAATGAATCAATAGCTTCGCTTCCTAATAATCACTATGCTTCTCTTCACTAAATGAATCAATAACGAAGAGAAGCAAAGTGAGAAGCAATTCAGTCTTCATATATAAAAAGAATAATAATGTTATAGAATGACGAAGAAATGCGACCAAGAGCGGAATCCCACATCTCTCTACTGTTCTATCACAATCGTCTCTCTTGCCAACGGGGAGCCATGCTGACCAGCCAAATGAGCAGAAGTCCCGGCATAATATTGATTCCTTGGTAGACAAGAGAAGAGAAGAAAAGGTGAGCCGTGAGGAGAAATTGGGTAAAATTAAAGCAAAAAAAAGGTAAAAAAAAAAAACCAATGCTATCCATGAACCTCGAACCTCTGATTATAATGGGAAAAGAGTTTGTACTCGCCACCAGCAGACAGAATGGGACCTGTAATCATTTCTTTGTTAATGTCTTCTTCAATAGTTCTTTAGAGCCTCATCAAGTTCTCTTGATGTGTTGGAGGAGTTCTCTAACGTTTTCGGATAGAAATTCAATCCAGATTAAAGGAAAAAAAGATTGTTTAATTTTTCTGGCCTTTCAAGTTATCAAAAGCAAGCACTTATGGATATTTCTGGTTTCAAGAAAGGTAAATTACCAATCAGGTTCTTGGAGTCCCTTTAATTGGTATGTTGAAAGCTATCCTAAGGACTGATGAAGCTCTCATCAATAGGATTACTTTTCATTCAAAGTTAGATCTTCAAGTTCCTCCCTTATGTAGACTCCAGCTAATTAACGAAGTGCTTTTCAATATAGCCAACTATAGGCGTAGTCATTTCATAATGCTCAAGAAAATCATCAAGGTGGTTAAAAAGAAATGCAACTCCTTTTTTTTCTTGGAAAAAAAGAAAAGAAAATTCAACTCTTTCCTACGAAAAAGGAGTGATTGGATGAAAAACGGCAAAAGTTAGATGGCAACAAAGGCAAATCATATGTGGCATGACATGTAGCAAAATCCCTTAAGTTAATGCAATTGAAAATAGAAAATATAATTTTCGACTTTAGAAATTAAAAAATACTTAAAGATATAAAAAAAACCTATTGTAAATACAAATATTTATACGTACTTGAGTGCAACAAATGCAATTATATGTGGCTTTACATGCAGCTAAATCCGTTAATAATTAAAAAGAATTGAAAGAAAAGAATGAACTAAATTTAATAAGGAAAAGATTATATGAGAATCAATTCTGAAAATTAAAGAGAGGCGGTAATTAGATTTTTAATAAAGCACCTAAATTACGATTGTAACAAAAAAAAATGGAATGAAAGTCAACCATAAGAAATAATAATAAAGTACTTAAAAAGAATGGTAAATTTCGACGACACCCGTATAGTTTGTGAAATGGTCAGCAACATCATTCCTTTCAAAAATAGCGACATACCAACCCCTCATTTCGCTGATGTGACGCCAATAGAACATTTACTTTGCAACACGGATCTCTTGTCATGCAACTGCACAAATCGATTCGTTACTTGATTTTTTTAAGGAACAAAATCTGACCCGATTTAAGGAAAAAAAAGTAGAAATCAGCGAAATGAGGGGTGCTGCGTCGCTAATTTTGGAAAGAGGGGTATTGCTGGCCATTTTACAAATTATATGAGGTGTCGTCGAAATTTATCCTAAAAAAGAAAACATTTTATGTCTATATTTATATATAAGTAAAATTCACTTGAGGAGCAATGAATGCTCTTGAGTTAATGCAATGAAAATACGAAAAATTAATTTTCAATTTTAGAAATTAAAAAATACTTAAAGAAACCTAGTGTAAATACAAATATTTATATGTATTTGAGTGTAACATATGTAGTTATATGTGTCATTACAAGGAGCTAAACCCCTTAATAATTAAAAGAAACAAATGAACTAAATTTAACAAGGAAAATCTTTTTATGAGAATCAATTCCTAAAATTAAGGACAGGTGGTAATTAGATTTTTAATGAATGAACTAAATTACAATGGTAAGATAAGGATTTAAAATAAAAATTAACCATGAAAGATGATAATAAATAAAAGTACCTAAAAAGAAAAGAAGAAATATACAATAATCGCTTCATGGAAGTCATGACATTCGTAATCAAAATATTAAAAGATGCAACCGGAAAAAAAATTTAAAAGATGACACCAAATTAAACTAGAATTTAAAAAATTCAGAAGGAAAAAATTAACCGCAAAGAATTAGTATGACATATACTTACAAATAATTAGTAAAATCGAGTTCACAAAATAATTTTCACATGAATTAGAAATGTTAAAAAATTATAATGAATTTGAATTGAAAAACTTTAAGTGAAAAATTCACCTCAAAATTCAAAACAAAGGACTTTTGATGACTAAATTTTTCCCAAAGATTTAATCGTTTAATACCATTACATATTTTTAATTTCCTAGAAAATAGTGCTACTTATAAAAATGCATGGCAGTATAAATTTTGAAAGTTTGAAAATCTTATAATTATCCTTTTAGTTTGTGACATCTGTTAATTCATTTTAATAAGATTGTATTAGTGAAGTATTTCAACTTATTTAGGGGAATTTACCTAAAATGACCCATGATTTAACTATTTTGTCAAATCTATCACATGATTTACTTTTTATATCAAATCTATCCCGGCGTTATTTTTTCCGTCGACATCTAAGGGCCGTGCTGACGTGGCACCACGTGGCAAGTGTGGCCCACTATCCCTTCACTTGCCATGTCGGTACGACCGTTAGATGTTGACGGAAAAGATAATGTCGGGATAGATTTGATAAAAAAAATCATAGGATAGATTTGACAAAACGGTTAAACCATGTGCTATTTTAGGTAAAAATTATACTTATTTATTGTAAGCAAAAAAGTAATTAAGTAATTTCTGAATAAACGCGTGCAATACATAGGATAGAAACTACTTTCTTACTAAGTAACGTGACATTAATAACTTAAAAAATTATTATAAAAATTATTATTATGAATGATATATTATATATATCTAAAGACATATAGTAAAAATTGACTTGCGAGTGCAATAAATGTATTTCAATTAATACAATCGAAAAAAAGAAATGTACCATTTTTTAAATTATAAAAGTAATATAATTTGTAAATAATGAAATATTAATTAAAAAAGTACAATATCTTTTTAACCAAAAGTAAGTGATAATGAACGATTAGAATTATGAAATCTTAAAAATTTTACCAAGATAACATAATATGAAAATTAAAATGTATAAATAAAACTGTATTGAACGCTTTCAATTTATTAACTTCATATTCGTATTTTATACACAACTTTGATGATCATGTTAGAATATTGATTGAACTAATAACATAAAAAAAACTAATATTATGCTTCAGAATGATAAATGGGAAAATACAACACGAAATTAAAAAAAATGAAATAAATTCGTGCAACGCACGGGGAGTAGACTGGTCATATATATGAATTTGATTACATAGTCATAAATAGGAGTAGAATAGTAATTAGCTTATTAATTCATAGGTTAATTGCTATACATAAAGAAATAAAAGTATAATAATTATTATTATGATTAATAGTACTGTATGACACGAAAAAATTAAAAGTAGTATTAAAAAATGATTTCTATTTCATTAGTAAATAAATATTCATAAATTTTTAGAAGTAAGCTAACCTTACTAAAACTTAATTAAGTATTTCTTTCATCGAAGGGATTGGATCATCTTATCTAAAATTATTTAAATTCATAAAACTCACTTATGTAATATGAAAAGATATAAAGTACAAGCATGTACTAAAATTTTGAATATTCTGTAATTATTTTTCTTTCATCAAATAAAACTAAAAATTTTGAGATTTTTAGGATTTTTTAAAATTATTTCCATAGAAATCAAACTGTTAATAGAAATGATTTATATGAATTTATTGAATAGATTCTTTGCTTATAGATTGAATATATATTCAAAATCATATATCAAAAGATCTACCGTATTAAAGTTTATATTATAAAAATAAACTTTTTACATATTAATATAAACTATAAGTTCATATCAATTATTATTTACATATTTAATTTCTTATTATAAAATTTTATTCACAAAATCTGTGCGATGCACGGGTTTAATTACTTACTATATATATATATATATACATTTGTAAATCTTTTTAATACAGCAAAAAAATGTATATCTTTTTGTTAGTGTACCATTGGTTCATTTACAGTTTTTTTTCCTTGATTAACGAATAGTTCACTCACAGTTTGTTCATCTTCTGAGCATGCTCTCTTTCGTTAATTAAATGTCATGTATGATATCAATTTATCCACTTTATAGTTATTCTTCCTTGGGAGAATTTACAAGTCTCACTACTTAATTTTTACTGAAAATACAAAGACGCAACTGCCGTGAAATGCGCAGCTCACAACTCACAAGACTAGTGATATATAAACCCAAGTAAGAATGCAAAGACAGCTTGAGAGACATCTGATGGAGCAAACATAAAGACAAGATTAGTGATATATAAAACCGAGTAAGAATATGCAAAGACAGCTTGAAAGCCATCTGATGGAGCAAACACACAGACGAATTAAAAGTCCAGAGCACAAAGTTCTCATAATTAGGCATTTCCAGCACATGTGAACCATAAGTACTGGACAAGAAGTTCCTTCATACCCAAATTACACACAGGAGGCGTCTTGCTGGAGAAACTCTAATACAGGGCTAGACCGTAAAACTTGCTAAACGAGGATCTTGTTGACTTATCTTATGTTAATAGTACCATGAGCAAATTACACGGAAGATGGCATCTTCCTGGAGAAACTCTAATACAGGGCTAAACCATAAAACTTGCTAAACGAGGATCTTGTTGACTTATGTTAATAGCACCATGAGCAGGGCACCCCATCATGCAGCAATCACATGAACATAAAAGCCAGTCTCATCTCAGTAATGTATATCGAACAAAAGTCGCCGTTTTCCTCTGGTTGCGTCACCTTTCTGATGATGCAAAATGTATCTCTAGGTAAATGGTGAGACAACATACCATGTATGAAGCCTGTCGGAGAATAACATGGCATAAACTCTGGTGTTCATACAAGTCATTCCTCATCAAGATCGTGATAGAACCCCTTTCGAGCTGCACAAATTGAACCACGAAGTGTTTGAGACAGAGCCTAGTAATTTTAGATCAGTTGATGGTTTGAATTTAGCTCAACAACCAAGAAATTCGTTTGAACACACTATAAATATGAGCTCTAGAATCATCCTAATGCAAAAGATAAGAGATACAAACCTGGGAACTGTCCCAAGACGCCTTGGATCATACTCGGTGGCTTGCCAAAGAGCCCTAGCAAAAGCCTTAAAAGTAGCCTCAATAATATGGTGCGATTTTTTTCCAGCTAGCTGCAATTAATGGGTGTGGAACTATCGTTGTCCGAGTACAAGAAGAATCCAGATTGAACCACGATTTTGAAAAATTAAGCTAAAAACCAGAATTAATAAATATTTACCTGTCTTACATGAAGTGTCATACCCGAGGTATTGACTAGGGATTGAAAAAAATGCTCTACCAACTACAAATATAAGAGTTCTAGTAAGAGATATGTAATGTTCATTACCAAAAACAATGTGATATCTGATATTCAATAATCAACACAAATATGTCGAATGAAATACAATCTAGAGAGGACTCTTCACCACTTTATGAGGCCTCAAGACTCAAATTCTTTATAGGAAGATGAATGGGAAAAAATACCCGAGTGTCATATGTCCCTACCCTCTCTGTGGGTATCTGTATATCAAAACTTAAATGCGGCCGCCCTGACAAATCCTGAAGAAAATCAACAGAAGATTATCTCCTACATATATATATATATATATATATATATATATATATATATATATATTCACTTTGTAAGTAATATAGATTAGAAAACTATCTGGAACTTCCAAAAACAAATGGGTTTAAACAAGAGAAAGCAAAAGAAGGTTTCTTCCCGGGTCACCAAATACTATAACAGAGTTGAGGGCAAAAAGTTCAAGCGCTTAGTCTATTTTTCATCAATGATGATTTAAGCAACACCAATCTCTATGCAAAACTACGAATAAGAATATCACAGTTCACTTCTTTTAAAAGTCCCATAAAGTTGCTCTTCCCACAGCACCTTGACATAAATATCTGTAGTCTAAACCATAACCTTCTTAACCAAGGGAACCCATAGCTACTATATATATTCAGCATAATACTTTCCTCCAACCCTCCTCTCGTGTAAACTACTGATCGCACCATTAAGCATGACCAGTTCATTTGCTTATCTTCATCAGTTGCATAAAGATAAATATCATTCCTTATAAGCCTTGTCTTCTTTTTCTGTTAACTTAAGCCTTATATCCTAAGAATGACTTAGGTAACAAGCTAGGACAGTTGAATGTACAGAAAGATCTAGAACATGCCAGTGCAACATGTACAAGGGCTTCATCAAGTGGAGCTGAGAAATCACTGAAACGGTTTATTCCTTTCCTGTCTCCAAGTGCCTGCAATAAAGCCTGCCAATCAAGCAAAAAGGCATATTAGACAACCAACAATACAGCATATCAAGCACCAAAATCATTTCAAACAAATAGGAAAGAGCAAAACACCCATTTGGCTTGCATAACCATTCAGCCCATCCCACCGAGGCTAAAATTCATATCTCAGATAACAAAGATACTCACTGTTCCAATAGCAAGGGCAACATTCTCATTTGTATGGTGATCATCTATGTGAATGTCGCCAATGGCCCTCACATGCACATCCAACAACCCATGCGAAGCAAGTTGCTGATATGATCATAAAGGCGTAAATGTAAGTCAAAGGGAAATAACAACTCGAACTTACAAAATGGCCATGCCATGAAAAGTAGCAGAAAATCTAATAGCCCCAGTCTCTGAACTTTTTGCCTTCCACTACGATATTAACCTTCCAATGAAGCGCTGAAGCCAAATCAAGAAAATTAGTTCTTCAGGAAATAAAACCCTATGCATCCATCACAACCTTAAAAACCGTTGTCAAACACAATCCTAAGTGAGTCATCAATGTAAGTCAGACAGAACAGATAACAAGTCAAACTCAGCAAACAACTATGCCATGAAAATACAACTAATAGAAGATAATTTAACTGCCCCAATTAAGTTTTGCCTTCATTTAGGATTTTGACCTTCCAACCACAAGCTGAACCGGACCAAGAAACTTTCTTCAGGAAACTAGCCAAAAATCGCTGTCAAAGACAATACTTGGTAAGTTTAACATGTAATTCTACTATTAGTATTGATGGGGGAAAAAAGAAAATAATAATAAACTTTCTTCAGGAAACTAACCAAAAATCGCTGTCAGATACAATACTAGGTAAGTTTAACATGTAATTCTACTATTAGTA
Organism: Punica granatum; assembly: GCF_007655135.1. NCBI lineage: Eukaryota > Viridiplantae > Streptophyta > Magnoliopsida > Myrtales > Lythraceae > Punica > Punica granatum. The sequence continues at coordinate 38,135,485 of NC_045127.1, read as the reverse complement.
TTGATTGGGGAAAAAAAAAAAAAAAGAAGCTAAGTTTCTTAATAATGAACAGCTGCAAAGCAATTACAAGCTTGTTCTAAGACTTACATCTAACATGTGATCCAGAAAGGAATCCCAGTGCTGCTATCAGCAATGCCAGTGCCGTCAAGATGGATCTTCACGGCCACGTCTATCTCCTTGGTTACCACCCTCTTCACCTCTTCGATTCTGTCTACAGAGAATATGGATTCATTAAACTCCCAAAAATCATCACCACATCCAATTCAAAATGGTCAGCACCCAACAGGACTTCTCGGCTTACCGGAGCTGACCAGTGAAGGGGATGCTGTCGCCAGGGACCTGTCGCTCTGAATGGAGGAGGAGCATGAGATCAGTTTCTGATAGTGGGAACTTTTTTTTCTGAGAGGAGCAGCGGTAAATGGAGCAACTGGGGGAGAGGGCCTTGGGGAGGAGAGCTCTGAGAGAAACCTTAGCGGTGGGTTTTGGGGGATGAACGTAGGTTGGGGGAATCCCAACAACACGAGATTGAACTGAGAGCTCCATTTGCTGTGCCGCACTTAGAAGAGAAGAAAGGCCGAACGATAACTAAATCCGAGAACTGAAAACAATAGAGTTCCCAGGGATTAATTCGCAATAATCGCCCCGTATTTTCTTCTTACTAAGACACAAATCAGCTCAGCAGATTAAAAATTATGCGGCGTTCGGAGAGTAAGTCAGCAAGTGAACGGCCACAGTCCACACTATGATATCATTCATATCAATAAGCTAATCAGCAATTGAACAGCCACACTATGATATCAATCATATCAATCAGCTAATCAGCAAATGAACAGCAATCAATCAGATGATCTATTATTCATAATCGACTTGACCGACAGCCACAAACACTACTGGCCAATCAACAACCCGAATGACTAATTACACGGCATTAAAGAGAGTGAGGGAAATCAGTGAAGTGGAGAGAACAGCAGCAACTGACAGCCTGGCCACCTGGGAGAGGAAAGCAGCAGCAGGCAGCAGAGCTCCGGTCGAGCAGGGGCAAATCGATTTCCACTGGGTGGAAGAGAGAAGCAGCAGCAGCAATCGGGCTCGACGACGTCAACAGGGAGGGAAGGAAGCAGCAGCAGCAGCTCGCTGGCCAGATGAGAAAGAGAGGGAGACTGAAAAATAGCGACTGAGCAGGACGGAGCAAGAGCAGGAGCAGGCCGGAGCAGGAGTAAGAGGCAGAGGGGTGATGAGCGGCGTCTCATACAAAGTGAAAATGACATCAAACAAAGTGTTCTATTTTGTGAAAATGGTCCAAAAATTTAATTTTTTATTTTATTAAATTGTTTGGGGTGTCAGTTTTCGGTCCATCTTTTGATGAAAAAAACATTGTGAGTTGTGGTGAGTAAAAATTTTAAAATATCATATAACTGGTGAAAATTTCATAATATATTTAATATGGTAAAAAAAACTCGAAGTACCGCGTTGCACGATATAATTTTTCATAATTGTAATTAGGAAATCAAAAATAAATTACGATAAACTTTTTAAAATAAATATATATAAGAATAGAGTGAATTTACTCTGCCAATTTAATTTTAAAAGAATAGAGTCAATTTCTTGATACCAAATTACAACAAAATTTAAAAATATACAAAAAGAAAAATTAATGACACAAAAGGAATATAAAATTTTATAATAAATAAAATAGCATTTAAAGAATTACGAAATTACAATAAATTACATTGTAGGATTAAAAATTTTCAAATAAAAAATAAATCTTAAAGTACAAGATCAAAAACTTTCAATGGCTCAAAATCCAGCAAGATATTGATAATATATTGAGTTATTACCACTATATATCCCAATCTTTACATTTTTTCTTAATTTTATCTCAACGTCGATATTGGGTTATTAATTATAACAAAATTTTAAAATATACAAAAAGAAAAAATTAATGACACAAAAGGAATATAAAATTTTATAATAAATAAAATAGTGTTTAAAGAATTACGAAATTACAATAAATTACACTGTAGGATTGAAAATTTTCAAATAAAAAATAAATCTTAAAGTACAAGATCAAGAACTTTCAATGGCTCAAAATCCAGCATGATATTGATAATATATTGGGTTATTACCACTATGTATCACAATATTTACACTTTTTCTTAGTTTTATCTCAACGTCGATATTGGATTATTATCACTATGGTTTCAAATATAGCATCGTTAGGCTAGATTTGAAACAAAAAATGGTAACGTTAGAATATCTCAGGGAAAAAATCAACGTTTGGATAAAATTAAAAAAAATGAGAGACCGTTATGATACATAGTAGTATTTCCCCTAATATATTTGTCCTTTTCTTAGACAGTACTACTTCATAAAAATGCGTGACAATACAAATTCTGAAAACACAAGAACTTTACAATTATCCGTTTATTTAATGGTACTTATTAACTCATTTCAATAAGACTATATTAGTCCAACATTTCAACTTGAGGTTACAAGCAAGCAAGCAACTAAATCATATTTGAAACATATCCATGCGGTGCATTGCACGGATTTGTTTTATATATTACTTGGTAGCTTCTTGCTTATAATACCTTGAAATCTTTTACTACTTTAGTCTTATCAAAATGGTTTAATAAATATCACCAAATGAAATGATAGCTATAAGATTATCAAATTTTACTAATGCCATGTATTATTATGATTAGCAATGTCTTTAAAGAAATTAAAAGTACATATAGTATTAAGAATATAATTTTTTTTATGAATTTTGTGCCTTTGAAGTCCTCTATTTCATACTTTGAGGTTGGTTCCTAGTTTCAATTTTTAAATTTCGTTGTGACATTGTCATTTCAAAACATTTGCATTACAAATTGTAATAATTTCTTTTCATTATTAAGGAGTTAGTTACTTCAGATTGCTAAATTTTGAAAATAATTTACTAATTGACGAGTAATTTATGTAAAACAAACCCGCGCAAAGCACGGACACGATACTAGTTTAAGGTTTCGTTTGGGAGTGCGGTAGCTGTTGGGTAAATGCTTATTTTATTGAATTTTAAGTAGAACCAGTGTTTGGTGAATTCTTTCAAAACGATGGTTTGGCTAATTTCTGCGGTTGAAAACATAATTTTCTCTAGTAGATTAATAGATGCTTATAAAAACTGTTTAAGCTTATTCTTTATTTTAAGTATTAATTTTAATTTCAGTACTTTCTAATTGTTACCTTCCCAATACTTTTACTTATACTAAAATCAGCACTTATTTTTCAGTAGTTATACTCCAGTATTTTTATTTCAGCACCAACACTTCCAAACCAAGCCTAAATGCGTAAGAAATTAAGAGCTTAATGAAATAAATAAAATTTGTATAGTTGATAGAAAAGGAAATACACTTAGGAGGCGTTTGGTTGGTGAAAAATAGGTCTACAAATGGAATTGGAAGGAACCAAATTCCAATTGTTTGGAAAGGGGAAATTGAGAGCATTTGCAATGGGATGTCCATTTAGTGTTTCATTTCCCATTTCGGGAGCCCACATGGGGCCACGTCACCCAAAATTGATTAAAGAAAAACTTGTCCCTTTCTCCCATAATAGGGAGGCCCATTTTGGGGGCTACACATGATTTTTTATTTTAAGAATTTTATTTACATATTTATTTGGCATGTGACGCGCTCCGTGCATAAACTGTCCCCCAACCATCTAATCTGAGTTGGGGGACAGTATCTCTTCTCTCTACATGGGGGAAGAAAAGTGTCCCGATCTAATTATCACGTCAAAACAATTAAGTCGGTTTTTTTTTAGAGCATTGCAGATGCTTTGAATTCCATTTCCATTAAATAGGATAACTTAACCTCTCGAATTAGGGACTCTGATTCTCTAATGCACCTACAGCCCGTTTGGTACGATGGAATCGGCCTGGAATCGAATCGTCATTCAAAGGTCAATTATGTTTCCGCAGTTTGGTAACTTATGGGTTGTTTAGAAATGGAGTTGAGTTTTAACTCAACTCCATTCCAATTTTGTATATATATATATATATTTAATTGAGTTATAATAATAAGGTGGATGGAGAAAATAAAAAAGTAATGATTGTGTTATTGAATTATGAGAAAAAGTAAAAAAAAAAGTAATGAATAGTTAAGAGAATTTAATATTAAAAATTAAATTAAATGGTTAAAAAATTGAAGAAAAAGAGAAAAATAATAATTGTATTGTTGAATTAAAAATAAGTGAAGTATAGTAAAAAAAAAATTCCAAAACCAAACAAATTCTTAAAATTGGGCCGGAGTGGTCATTCTCTCGGAATGGGCATTCAGCCACTTTTCCTAATTTCAATTCCAGCCAATTAGCAGGGGAATGGCCACTCCTCCACCGAACTTTTTAAGTTAAAAATTTTCATTACCGATTTTACCCTCATCTCTTCACTCCAATTACAAAAATTACCTAAACCTAACCCCGTCTCTCTCCTCTTCTCGGGAGAAATCCTCTCCACGCCGCTGAACCTCACCACACCAACTAGGCAAGAATTCTGATAGGAATATGCATAGATATCGGGTATATCCAGAATCGATCGAAATTTATTTTTAGGATAGAGTTCAGATGACTCCAATTGAAAATATGGTAAGATCCGAATAATAATTTAACAAACTGATGAAAATAAGTTTCGGTTTCGATTCCAACATACACCTCACGAAATCAGTATTCGGGACCTATATTTTTTTAAAAAAATTATTTTATATTTACATAATTCTCTATGTGTGATTTAGTATCTACAAAATTCTAAGGAAAACTTATATCATCATTTTTTTTCTAAATAGCTACACAATCTTTAGTTGCGTATTTATTTTTTCTATTATATAATCCTAAGAAGAGCTACATAATCGTTTTGTTTGTGGATGGATGTGATCCTATTAATCTATATCGACATTTATTTGTTTTGCGTGATTGTGAATGAGATCTTTTCGATTTTAGTTATTTATTTCATATATTGTACTTGAAGTGAAAAAAAAAATTACAAGTTCCAATAAGTATCCGAAACTTGTAGTATAATTCAGATTTCGGGTAGGTTTCGATTCCAAGTTCCAACAAGGTAGAGTTTAGTCCCAAAATCTTGGAACTTGTCCCATACATGATAGAGTCTGGGTATTGTGATAAAAACTGAGTAACCGGACCCGCGCACCTCTAATTCTGACTAGCTTGGCTTCGAATTGGAGAAATCCCAAGGAGGAAATCGAAAAACAAGAGTACATAATATAATACGAAGCCGCTAAAACTTTTTCTCAATCTCCTGAGAGAGAGCGTTGAGGTATGCAGAACTCTGGGGCATTGCGGAAGCTCTGGTCATCCTTGTGATGTCGGATCACCTACTCCTCAATTATCATAACCTCAGCCTCGAGCCCGATCTTCTGATTCCAACCGAGCAAGCAGAAATCCTGTTGGTTCTACTCCCTCAATTGAGAGACTGAGTCTAAATACATAAGGAGAAGGCAAGCATGATCGTGGGTTCTGGTGAGCTCTACTGCCGACAAGCTGAATCAATCAACGTAGTTGAGTCACGACCGACATTGAAAGAAGTGATTGTAGACAATTGAGATTGAGGCTTGGTTTTGGAGTACTGTTACTAAAATAAAAGTGCTGAAATATAATTGTCGAAAAATAAGTACTTATTTTAGAATAAGTAAAAACATTAGGGGGATAACAATTGAAAATTGCTGAACGTAAAAAATGTAATTATCGATACTTGAAACAAAATAAGCAGAAACATATTTTATAAGCACCTATTAACCTACTTGAAAAAATTACGTTTGCAACAACAATTTTGATCCAAATTATGATTTTAAAAATACTCACCAAACACCAAATCTACTTACAATTATAAAGAAAATTGATTATAAAATCTCTCACTACCTTCCCAAACGAGCTCTGGAGCTGAGTTTGAGAGGATGATCTCTTTTCTTTGAGGATATGTGTGGCGTTGCAGGGAAGCTCTCCGCCTTCGAGAATGCGTACAAAACACAGATGTCAATGTGGTGGTAAATTTGGTATGTTAACTTTCCATTATAATTTCATTCCTATGAACATAGAAAACATACCAAACATAACATATGTATGACAATTCTCCTGTGATTCATTCCATATCATTTCATTCCGGTCATTTCGGTCTACCAAACGGGGCATTAGAGAATTAAAAGTTTATATCAAACCCGTTCTAATTTCCCTGCTATGCTCAAATTGTTTTATCAAATAATCCTTAGCTAGCAGATTAAATTAACCCTATTCTTTTATATAATTATGGGTGATCACAAACAAGAGAAATGAATAAACTCGTCCTGACATTCGACACTACAACACATTGTGCTCTTAATAGAGATTATTTGTTTCAATTACCATAAAATACAAGGCAAAAGAATCAGCAATCGATCGAGATGCAAGTTGGAGCGATAGTTGAAGGCTCAACGCTGGTCACAAACGTCTCCAACTTTACCCAAATAAGCGAGAAAACCGAAGCTAGAAGAACCGACCACAGAATGATGATAGTGGGGATCCTGCCTTGCCTTCCCGTGAGGCCCTTGAGGAACGGAACGAGATGCAGGATCACCCAAACGGCAAAGAACACCTTCCCAAAGAGCACACCCCATGCTCCGTACCCCTTGTTCATCGCGTCAGAGAATCCTGCAACAATGCCGACGATATTTGCAACAAGGAGGGTTGTAGGAGGAATTAAGATAGCGGTCCACTTGAAGCTGTAGTGCTCATCGCCTAGCTCCGTTCCTTCTGTGGCCTTGACGGTGACTCTGAAGTCGGTTTTGAAGCCCCCCAACATGTTTACAAGTCCTTGGAAAACTGCAAAGAGGTGGGCTGAGACGCCCCCGATCACCCAAAACTGCTCATTGTGCCACCATTCCACGATGTTCACGCTGCTCCACCACATCTCCATCACGCTTGTCACAATGATGGAGAGGAAGAGGCCAAGAAAAACCAGGCTTGCAAGGTTTGAGAGCTGGCGAAGTAAAAGAATGGCGTCATGAAATAAAACACTGTCAGGCTTTTAGTTTTGACTCGTAATAATGTCCAAATCCTACAGGCATTGGAGGTGTTAAATTGAGGTCCGATATTACATATCTCGATGTAACATCCTACTAGGTTATAGCTTTCGGAAAAACAGGTTGTGTTCCCTTATATTCTTTTTTTTCTTTTTCAAGTAGTGAAATGGGAGATGAGATGCATTACCGAAGGAATGATGAACTTTCCAGTGAGAAGACATATTGCAGGGATTGAGCAGTAAGCAACCAGAGGTATTGAGGTGAACGGGTAGACAATGGTGTTGACATACGCCACTCTCTGGAGCCATTGTAGACGGCCTGCACTGAACCCATACCACAGAGGACAATGCTTGCTGAGGAAGATCTCCACAGACCCCAGCGCCCACCTCAAGACCTGGTTCAGTCTGTCCGACAAGTTGTTTGGCGTTGATCCTTTAAATGCAGGCCCTGGTGGCATATAGTAGATTGACCTCCATCCTCGGCAATGCATTTTGAATCCTGTTAAGATATCTTCAGTCACCGACCCGTAGATCCAACCAATCTGTAGAGAAACTTAGTGTTAATCGAGGTTCATTGTTGAAGTTCTCCCATTGAATTGATCTATAATATACATTGTTTCTCAAGTTGTGGTCAATTTTTCTTTCCTTATGGCCCAAATTTAAAAATATCTTCTTTTTTCCTGTAACTTCCTGCTGATATTTCAGAATACCAGTTCTGTTACTACCCGTCACATGAGGAGAAGAAATTCACCTCTCTACCCCACTCGGTCTTGTCTTCGTAACCGCAGCTGATGACGTGAATTGCTTCCCTGATTAAAGCATATGCGCTCGCAGATTCAGCCACTCGTCCATTTTCCATCAGTGTTGACTCAATGAACACTGAAGATGATCCAAAGGTCTTCTCTAAGCTCTTTTTTGACATCAGCATTGATCTCTCATTCTCATCATAATCTACGGGAGAGAAAAAGATTCACATAAGATATAAAAGAGCTCAAATGGGATTTATTTAATGTCCTTTGATCGTACTTACTCTCGATATCCCGTAGATTAAATATGGCAGCATTCAGATCTTCCCGTTTTGCATCTCGGAGGACCTCGGAGAGATCTTTGGTGGGCTTCTTGGTCCGAAAGCGAGAGCAAAGGAAAGCCCGCAAGAGTGACATGGGGGAAGAATTCGGTAAAGGGGGCATGCCAGGGGGGCCATATCCATAAAGTGCTTGCCTATTGAAGACGCAACCCGTGCCCACATATACCGGTCCTTGAATCCCGTCCAATCCTTTCATGTTAACCTGGTTAAAGGAAGGCCAAATTAGAATACCATCCAACTCAAAATGGCATCCTAACGTCTACTACGTTAAAGGAACATTCTATTTCATCGAAAACTATGTGCAAGTTCTGGAACTCACATCAAAGAATACTGTGTTCCGGTTGGCATATCGGTTAATGCCAACAAACCTTTGGGGAAATTGCACGAAGCATACATCTTTGCCCATTTGTGGGTCCATCAGAAAACACATTGCCTCACGAACTGCCTTGCTGTTGTTAACGTAGTGATCACAGTCAAGGTTGAGTATGTAAGGAGCATTTGTGAGGACACCTGACACTCTTACCTGCATTAACATGTAATGTTTATATATAATTAGGCTTTACTTTTATCAGGCAGAAAATTGTTATTTCTGCAATCTTGACAAATGACGAGTAATTAGTACCAAGGCATTTTCTGCTCCCGCTTTTTTGTGATCTCGGTAATCAGGCCTCTTCTCTCTTGCCACGTAAATGAGGCGAGGAAGTTCATTTCCCTCAACATCATGGGCTCCACTATGCCCAAGGAAAACCTGAAACAGGGAAAGAAATCACCTATCATTAAAAGGCCAAAGCAATTAACAAGATGTTATTGGTTCATGCCTTAATGAGATGTCATGGTTTTGACTATTCATCATAATAGTTTAGTAAGGAAAAGAAGGCCTGCCAATTAAATCAAGTCGAGCTAGTTCACTTGGAGAAACAGCATGAAGTGGTTAGTTTCAGGTTCAACGGGGTTCATTTGCAGATTTAGTGATTCTAAGATGCAATTACCTGAATCATTCCCGTGTGATTACGCGAATTATTGCCTGGCCAGGGAGTACCATCCTTCATAGTCCAACCTTCTGCTGGTGTTTTCTGAGCTTTAGCCACCAAAGCATTAATCCGCACTTTGAATTCATCATACTCTCTCTGCCACCAAATTCAAGTTATTGTCCAATCAACAATCACTAGTAAAGGACTTATGGAATTAAAGCGCTCACCTTCATCGCCCTTCGCTCCTTCACAGTGGAGGGGAGAATCTTGTCCTTCAAATAGTCCACCTTATGGGAGAAGTAGAACTCAGGAGCTCGGGGCTCGACAGAGAACTTCTTGCAAAAGGGGATCCACTTCCTAGCAAAGTTGGCTGTTTCAACAAGAGAGTCAAACGTGAGCATTGAGGCACCATCATCGGAAACATAGCAGGAGACTTTATCCACGGGATAGTCCACGGCAAGGATCGAAAGAACGGTATTGGCTGTAATGAGAGGTGCTTCTGTGAATGGGTCGGCTGTAGTAACAAAGAAATCAACAGCTGCAAGCTCCGATGGTTCTCCCTCTCTTTCATACCTGTTATGGGCGAAGGCTTATACATTACGGTGTTCACATTAATGTAGAGTTAATAATATGGCCTTTCTTTCTTGACAAGAAAAAGAAAACATCTGTCCATATGAAAAATTGGCAGTTCTATATTCTAGCTTTTAGTATTCATAAAAATGATGAAAAATCTAGCATTTCCAATATCGCTGAACTCTACCTTGTTTGTAGCCTGTCAATATAAGTTGTTCGATTAACCGGAGACCACTTAGGAAACTGATCCAAAATCCAAGAGAGCGCAAACCAAATCTCACATATTACAGAAGTGAGCCACAAACCAAAGGCATTATCAACGGGATTCGTCAATCGGTAATAGAAGAAAGGGATCAAAATAATCAGTCGCAGAATCATCACGACTCTGTAGGGTTTGATCTTGCCGGGAGGTAATGGAACAACCGTTGAGAGCAGCTCCGCAGCATCTTCAGATCTGCAAAATGTTTTCCAGTTATCACACTTCTGTACATGCTTCCATTATCTAGGTAAACGTGTCTCCATAAGATAAATATGACCAATTACTGTGGATTAAGAAAATTACTGTGGATTAAGAAATAATTGCATCAAGTTTCTATTGCTTACTGCTTCTCTTCCATCTCTTGCTCCAATGGAGTTTCAGATTCAGTCTTAGTCTCATCTGGAGCTGTTTTCCTTGGGTTCTTCTTATCCTTCCAGCTCTCCAATCGATTCTTCCAAATTGCTTTCTCTGTTTCATCTTTGCCTTCTGAAGAAAATATTAAAGAGGTCGATTAAGTTAAAAATGGAAGAACTAAAATAAGAGATGTCAATAAATGTTTTTTGCATCAGAAGCTTACTGTTATCCACTGTAGGCATGTTCGTTACATGCCTAGCATCATTTCTGACATCCTATAAGTAGCAAAATTGTGACTGTCAACAGCTGAACGTGCTTACTGCTTGGTGACGTTATGAGCTGTGGATGGTAGTATCATAAACTTATCGGACCGTAGAAAAAACTTAGATAAATGAGTATACCTGCCGAGGATTATCCATGTAAGGTGCCGGCGTTGAAAGGTTTTCAGGAGTTCTGTTGTCGGTTTTGGCCATAGGATTCCCTGAAAAGAATCAACAGATATTGTTTCGGATAAAACTATATCATTACACATAATTTATAGACATCCCATGGGAAGGAATTGAATGATATTGGTTCTGGATCAGCATGTATATGGAGATTATACTCCATTTCTTATACCGAAAAACTGCTACGGTGTGGTTAGCAGTTCCTCAGGTTAAGTTAAACCGAACACCAATCATGTTAAATAATAATTTCGTTCCTTTATGAAATTTTGTCAATGTTCCAAATAATTCCTGGAGTGAGCTATGTTTAAGAAACTTATCCGTTTATGAAGTCCACATAGGGAAAAAACAGGTATAATAAAAAGTAGTATTAACTGATCTGTACTCAACAAAGATTACCATTATCAAGCAGGCTCAAAACAACCAAGACAAGAAAACCGAGAGCAAAATGTCGAAGTTTGTACTAACCATAGGGGTGGCCACAGCATAAGCAGATTTCCCGACCTTCCTTAATCTCAGCATCCATGCAAGCATTACAAATCAGGAATTTGCACCCAGGACAAGGCACAAACACGCCTCCTTTATCATTTAGCCCGACAAGTTCACCACAGACACCGCAGGAAGGTCCCACTGGATCCATCATTTGTCAATTCTTGGCTTCTGTATCTCACAATCTCTGCCCAAAATGTTTGTAAATAAATAGGGGGCTCATACTGGTTTATGTAGAGAGGTAGTCCCATGGTATGTGGGGTGTGTGGTGGGTCCCTGGAGAGTTAAAAAATTTGAGGTGGTTGAGAGGGTGAGATTCTGGTGTCATTTTTATAGCAGTGACAGTGTGTGTCCTTGGTACCTTTCCGAAAAAGAAGATGTTCGATTTTTGCAGCAAGATGAAGAGAAGGGGGTTGGAAGGGTACACCTTCGACTACGACTTCCCAACTCTGGCATCTGATTCACGGCCTTCTTATATTATACATGAATATCGCTTTCTTCCTTTATATCCTTTCCTCCAAAGAACAATAAAAGTGCTCAGATCTATAGGGTCCATCAGATCTACTTAAGAACCGATGATAACACTGTTAGTGCATACATGTGATATTCGTACCAAAGCTAATTAAATACAGCAATCAAGAAATGAACGATAAGAACTAAACACATCATTTGCTTCAATTTATGAGATATCCATTTCCTACGCTAATAAGTTGCTCTTAACAGAGTTTCAGTTCATGTACTGAACAATGCAACACTAACACCCCAATACAAGTACGCAAAACTTCATCGCCACTTGCCTCATCAAAACGTAACAAGAAGAAGCCAAAGCCTTTTCCATTCAACAATCTATAGAGATGCATCCCTGAGTTGCTGCCCCACTCTCAGCATTGCTCACGAATGGGTCGATCTTTACCCAAACAAGGGAGAAAACAGAGGCAAGTAACACTGACCAAAGAACAACGATTGTAGGTGTCCTGTTCTGCCTTCCCATGAGACCTTTCAAGAAGGGGTAGAGGTGGAGGATGACCCAGAAAGCAAAGAACACCTTCCCAAAGAGTGGACCCCAAGCGTCGTACCCTTTATTTAACGCGTCTGAGAATCCAGCAACCACTCCCACAAGATTCACAATGAGAAGGGTCGTAGGAGGGATTAAGACGGTTGTCCACTTGATCACATATAGCTCACCAAATTCTGCATCATCCGCAGCCTTGGCAGTGACAGTGAAGTTAGTGTCAACGCCGGCAAGCATCTTCAGGAAGCCCTGGAACACTGCAAATAGGTGAGCAGACACTCCTCCGATGACCCAGAACTGCTCATTTCGCCACCAGTCTTCAATGCTGACACCGCTCCATCGTAGCTCGAGGACACTAGTGACGATGATGGAGAGAAAGAGCCCAAGAAATAAAATGCTCGCGAGGTTTGAGAGCTGGAAAGATGGAGCAACAATAATGTGAAGGTGATTTCAAATTTATGTTTCTACAAGAAGACTCAAAGTAGATAGATGCAGGGATAATATTCGTGGAGTGACAGAATCTATTACAATTATGTCAAGCAGTCTACGAGACTAGCGCAAGTCCCACTATTTGAAGCAATCCTTCTACCACTAGCCTAGGCAAGAGTATCCCTGATGCATGAATTAAGAGCAGAATTGACTAATCCGAAATCCGAAGATGCTGAATGTTAATGCAAAAAGTTTTTTTTTTTTTTTCCTTTAGAAATCAAAGCACAAAATATATTTTCCGCCTTGTCCATTAATTTCGAGGAAATGAAAATGGAAGATATAAAAGTAGGTTCTTACATATACCAAATTGCATTTAATAGTATTTTCCAAACAGTAAAAACAAACAACATGAAGCAAATGGGGCTATGAATATTTATTGCTATACAAAGTTAACTTTAACCGTATAAATGTAGTGCAAATTAGAAAGACGCTGACTTAGAGATACTTAGTTAGTTACTAATTCTTCAAATATTATAATCATATAAATTCAATAATTTCTAATTTATTCTCCTTTATATTTTGAATGCATCTGTCTGGTTCTAACCCATGTCTATAAAATTGGTCAAAAGAAGGAGAGATTTATTACCGTTGGAATTATAAATTTTCCAGTGAGAAGGCAGATTGCAGGAATGGTGCAGTAGGCAACGAGAGGCAGGGATGTGAAGGGGTAAACAATGGTGTTAATGTATGCCAACCTCTGGAGCCACTTAAGGCGCCCCCCACCAAATCCGTACCAAAGTGGACAGTGCCTACTTAGGAAAATTTCCACGGACCCAAGAGCCCACCGAAGAACCTGATGCAATCTATCAGACAAGTTGATGGGTGCAGACCCCTTGAAAGCGGGCCTCAAAGGCATGCAATAGATTGATCTCCACCCTCGGCAATGCATCTTGAAGCCTGTTAAGATGTCCTCAGTCACCGACCCATAGATCCAACCAATCTGAACAGAGAATTTACAGGGTTAGGAATCATGAAAACAGCATAGAAAAGCATTACCTTTTAATAATCCAACATGATCAAAACTGTTAAAGGACTGACCTACATAAAGCTCAAAACTTAAAATCGCAAGTGATGGAAATAGACAAAACAAATCAACAGGACTAGGTGGCTAGCAAGATTCGAAACAAGACATATACTTCAATAACAAATCATTAGCTCGATCCTCTTTCATTAGCTGGCTTTGTATTCATAATAGATTGAGTACAAAAGATAGGCTTATGAGTTGGAGAATCTCGATTACTGCACCCGAATGCGAATTCTGTAGTTTGGAATTGGAGACCCGAAATCACCTCTTTTTTGAATGCCCTATCACCCAAGGGATTTGGAGAAGTTTATTAGACCGTGTTGGAATGAACAAACACAATGTCGACTGGAATACGGAACTTTGCTGGGTCTCCTCTCTCCGTGGAAAGAAGCTGGATATTATTTGTCTTAAACTTCTCTGGACTCACTACATTTACTGCATCTGGAGGGAGAGGAACGCCAGGCTCTACCGGAATCAAGTCTCGCCTCCAACAATTATAATACGAAGGATCTTCTCGGATGTGAAAGCAAAGTTGTCTGTTCTCCCTCGATTCTCATGCAAAATTGCACACTCTATCATTGCGAGGCATATGTTTCACCATTTTGATACTGCAACTAGTTGACTTGGGAGTAGCTCTTGGGTATTTTTTATTTTACTCCGTATAGAGGAAAATGGTATTGGTTTCTGATGTAAATTCATCTGTTATCAATGAAGTTTCATCATTTATCCAAAAAAAAAAATAACAAATCATGCGACTGATTTTCCTTAGACCTTAACCTTAATGGTAACTGGGCAAACGGAATGGAAGAAACTAAACTTTGATCAACAACCATATAAGTTATCAGCAACGGGGTCCTGAGTCACTTTATAAGATTTTTTACCAGCAAAGATTCTGGCCTATAAAATTTCACTAATAAAAGATTCAAGTTTTTAGCATTATTGGGGATATAAGTAGCAAAGTGCAAGACCACAGGAATTTACCTCTTTACCCCATGCAGTCTTCTCTTCATATCCACAACTAATTACATGAATCGCTTCCTTAATCAGCATAGATGGATTGGCAGAATCAGGAACTCCTCCATTCTCCATCAGTGTTGACTCAATAAATACGGAAGACATGCCAAATGTCTTCTCGAAGCTCATCTGGGAGATGAGCATTGACCTCTCATATTCATCATAATCTGTAGCAGAATCAGAAAGACAACAATATGATAAGAAAGCTACTAAACTACAACTGATTAGTGGACCAACCTGTAAACTTATTCCTTCACAAAATTGGTCAACTGACATGGTACTTTACATTCTTACTGAGTGCCGGTGTCCCTGATTAAAGTCCACTCATTGTTCTGAATTATATGTCTGCATATATCAAGCTCGGCTTGCATGTGAGAAGCATTAAACTGTGCTTGATATGCATAAAGTGGCCCATCTCCAATTTACAATTTTATAAAAGATGGGCGACTAAACAACTTGCAGGTAAGCCAACAGGTTGATTTCAATTTTTTATATACTCACTCTCAATTTCATGGAGGTTGAAGATTGCGGAGTTAAGATCTTCCCGTTTGGCATCTCGGTAAACCTCTGTTAGATCCTTCGCCGGCTTCTTCTTGGTAGGGCAGCAACAAGAACAGCATCCGAACCATGAGCTTGATGAGGAATCCTTTGGTAAAGATGGCATTGAAGGGGGCCCATACCCATAAAGTGCTTGCCTATTAAAGATGCATCCAGTACCCACATAAACTGGCCCTTGAATTCCGTCCAATCCTTTCATGTTAACCTGGATAGATATTGCAAGTGTCCAATCAATACGACATATGATATGATATGATATTTCTTGCAAGGCAAGATTTGTCTCTATAGTTCTATTTGACTTGATCTGTCTTGAAAAGAACAGGCCTTTACGAATCCTGAATACTTACATCGAAGAAAACTGTGTTCCGGTTGGCATATCGATCACTGCGATCAATGCCATCAAACCTCTGAGGGAACTGCACATAGCACACATCTCGTCCCACTACTGGGTCCATTAGGAAACACATAGCTTCACGAATTGCCTTGCTATTGTTAACATAATGATCACAATCAAGGTTGAGGATGTAGGGGGCATTTGTCAGGACTGCAGAGACTCTCACCTGTATTAATGCATTATTCATGTATGAGTAATTTTGTCATTAATTACCAGAAAAGAGTATCGGTATTCTATCATCAGACAGTATATCTCTGTTTGGTTTTGGTGAGCCGGGGAAATCATTCCATTTTTCTGTTTACCCTGAAAACAATGAGATTAAGGGTACGCATTCCCCAACCCCCCCACCCCATTCCCCAAAAAAAAAACGAGATCAATCAAGGGTAATGCATGTCGGATTGCACTCCATGGATGATCCATTGCTCCTCCTGAAGTTGCTATCCAATAGATATTTTCTCCTTAATGTTCTTTGTGTTACAAGAAGAGAAAATTTCAGAAAAATGAGATTTTTATTTCCCATTATCCAAAACCAAATGGTTGTCTCAAGAACAATGATCAATACCAGAGCATTTTCAGCACCAGCTTTCTTGTGGTGCTGGTACCCAGGCCTTTTTTCTCTGGAGACATATACAAGTCGAGGAAGTTCATTCCCCTCAATATCGTGGGCTCCAGTGCTTCCAAGGAAAACCTGAGGAAGACAAAGGCAAAATATGCAACTTCAGCACACTAACCACTTGTCAAATTTGAGAAACAGATCTATTTAGTCGACAGCAAGCATCACCTGGATCATCCCAGGATGATCACGAGTATTATTCCCAGGCCATGGTGTTCCATCCTGCATAGTCCAACCTTCTTCTGGTGTCTTTTGAGCTTTTGCCACCAAAGCATTAATTCGCACTTTGAACTCTTCGTAGTCTCTCTGTTGCCAAATTAATGTATAAGTGAGTTATGCACAAACAAGCAATTTGCACAAGTATTTACCAGTCCCCATAAACCCTAAATATCAATGTTATCCAATAAATTCACCATTTCAGCAAAACAATTGTATACTTATGTTGTGGAAAACTATACCATTCATCTATTTACCGACAACCTTTTACCTTTTAAGTTCAAAAAAATAAATGGAACAATAACTACTCGGAAAATTGCGGAACAGTCCATAGCATTCTCAGAAACAAGTTTTCTTGTAGAAATCAGGTACTTTTCAAGTGTCTAAATCTGCTAGTCACTGGGTTAGAAAAGTGAAATCTTTGGCAACAGAAGAATAGAAAAAGGTGAAATCTGGATGCAAGTCAGAATGCATGCTCACTTTCATTGCTCTCCGTTCCTTCACGAATGAAGGCTGAATCTTATCCTTCAGATAGTCAATCCTCTGAGAGAAGTAGAACTCAGGTGCTCGGGGCTCAATTGAGAATTTTTTGCAGAAAGGGACCCATTTCCTTGCGAAATCGGCCGTTTCAGCAAGAGATTCGAAAGTAAGCATTGCAGCACCATCATCAGACACATAACAGGATACTTTATCCACAGGATAGTCCACCGCAAGAATCGAAAGAACAGTATTGGCCGTGATTAATGGTGGCTCTTTCAGTGGATCGACTGTACTCACGAAAAAATCCACAGCTGCAAGCTCCGAAGGTTCCCCCTCTCTCTCATACCTGTTAGAAGAAATGGTTGCTTTACTTCCTCAGGAACAGCAGCATTCGAAAGAGACATGCATGCTGGTAGTATTTACATTTCATATTAGTAGATTGGATTTTCTCAAATCAACCCAAAGATAACAGTGATCAAGGTATATTATGAGCCTAATTTACTATATCCTCATATAATAGGTCCAAAAATGCGTAGAGGTGTTAGTTATTAGATTTGCCAACTTTAACCAAAATATAAATACAAGTTCTGCAGTTCTGCATATTTACCTTGCTGATAGTCTGTCGATATAAGTGGTTCGATTGATAGGAGACCACTTAGGGAACTGATCCAAAACCCATGAAAATGCAAACCAAATTTCGCATATGATAGAAGTAAGCCATAATCCATAGGCACTATCAACAGGATTCGTCACTCGATAGTGGAAGAAAAGGACCAAAATAATCAACCGCATGATAATGACAGTTCTGTATGGTGCTAACTTGTTTTTTGGAACTGGGATGACAGTTGAAAGAGCCTCTGCAGCTTCAGCAGATCTGCCAAGAACAGTGAAAGAAAAATGGGACGTTCAGCATATCCTATGTAGGCATGTCATGATCTGTTATTTGATTCTGAAAAGCTTGGGTAAATTTTCTGGTTTTCCATTTTTCAATTGGAAAATTTTTAAAAAAATAAGTCAGTTAAATCTATATGACAAAAGTTTTTTCCCTGTCAAATGGTAATCCAAAATTTTATTTTTCGATTATTTTCCCATTTATAAAGAATATTGAGAAACAGGAAAAGCTGTCTCAGTTTCCAAAGACCAAAATGAAATATGCCACAAAAAATCTACAGGGCATAGCGCATATGATGTTATTATTTCGAGAATATACAACCAGAAAAATAACATGGCACAGACTTTTGATTTATATATCTTTTTCTGTATTCAGCAACTTAAAATTGTTTTGAACTTACTGCTTCTCTTCCATCTGTTGCTCTGGCGGAATCTGAGTTTCAACCTTAGCCTTAGCCGGCGGCTTTTTCTTCTTGTTCTTTTTATCTTTCCAGTTCTCCACACGATTCTTCCAAATTGGATTTCCATGTTCATCATTGTATTCTTTGAGAAAAAGCGAGAGGACATAATTCAGATACATATAACCAAATAAAAATGAAAAAAAGATTTAAATAAGTCTGGTCAACAAAATTTTATCATCCCTGTTTTGCATACCACTATCAATGGTAGAAACGCAGCTGATATGCCTTGCATGGATGCCAACATCCTATGAAAATCATATTCAAGCACGAGTTGGTCATTATATATAAGCAGTACTTAACAAATGGCTCATTAAGAGGAAACAGACAAATAGATGGGCATACCTGCTGAGGAGCTTCCATGTGAGATGCCATTGCAGATCTAGCCTCAGATGCCTTGGTGTCAACATCAACGACCGAACTCTCTGAGGAACAAACACAATATAGGTTTTGAATAAGACCAAAATATCCCGTATTTTGAATCATTCTCACTCATTTTGCTAAAATCTATTCAACAGGACTCTTAGCTGGTCAAATCTCAAAAAATTATAAAAGGATTCATTTAACCTAAAAAGAAATGGATACAAATATGCAAGTTAATCTTTAAAAGAAAAAACAGAAATTAGGGTAAGGCAAAGCCTCAAATGGACATGCCATTTACTCCACTGACTCTAAGAAAAGGAAAGAGAAAGGGGCAATATAAACTGACAATTAGTCTTATAAACATAGGAATCTTAAAGAAAATAAATTCTTCAAGCTAACCCAACAACCAACATCATTATAACTAAGACCCCTTAAAAGTGCTGCACCAAATATCAAGCATGTTTCCATTATTCTCACCATATATAGTTTCTCTGCATGGTCAGACTAGTAGAATGAAGTCGTATAAAACATCATTTACCTACACCAACAAAAATTAAAATCGCTAAATTTGAAAGACCGCTCGCCAATCTAGAATCTTAAGCTTGGTAATTTATAGTTATAGTTTGACACAACATTCATGTGTCTGCTAAAATAATGCGCAAGTTCCAAACATATTAAAATCAAGATAACGAGAGGAAAAGTAGCCGCCATCACTCAAAATGAGAATCCGACACAATGCATCAACTCTTGCCAACTTATCTGGAAGCTTAAATTTATACAATGAGTGCACAATATCACATGGCTTGCATTTAGTACAAAAGAATGGAAATTTGCTATGACAGATATCTTGTTTCGAAGCGCTTCCATTTCTTCAAACCAAAATTATCCTTGGCATTGAACAGGTATCAAGATCATGAACAGCAAGCAAACAGAATTTCCGACACAACTAACCAAACAAGAGACAGAGGAACAACGACAGAGAACATTTACCATCATAGGGAGAACCACACCGGAGGCAGACTTTCCTGCCCTCTTTGAGCTCGAAGTCCATACAAGCCTTGCACATCGGGAAATTACACTCATGGCAGGCGACAAACACCTCCCCATTCTCGCCAAAACCCACATGCTCCCCGCAGGTATTGCAAATGGGCACCCCAGACTGCATCATCTCTCCCAATCACCGGAGACTCCGATTCAAAGTTCTCTCCTTTCCCACTCACCCGGAGACTTTGGACCCAACAGTGAGGTGGGTTTGCGGTCTCTATATGAGACGGGTAGTGAGGGAGCCAGTCAAGGGGAAGGAGCCTTTGTAATGGCGGAAACTGACAGAAGGGTGG
The DNA here is from genome assembly GCF_007655135.1 of Punica granatum. NCBI lineage: Eukaryota > Viridiplantae > Streptophyta > Magnoliopsida > Myrtales > Lythraceae > Punica > Punica granatum. The sequence continues at coordinate 38,115,421 of NC_045127.1, read as the reverse complement.
GGGCGGAAGGGGACGGCGGTGGTTGGGCGGTTGCGGAGGGTGGGATGTTGGTGTCATCGTTAAGCTCAGAGATGCTGGTCAGGGAGAACAAGAGAAGCAATGTCTGAAGATTGATTCAGAAGGGTTCTTCTCTGAGACAGAGAGAGAGAGAGAGTTTTTGCGGGAAGAAGAAGGAAAGAAAGGCTTCGGTTGGGCTGAGAACGTCTCAGGCTGTGACTCAGACTCACTCACCAACCCAGCTAATGCCTTCCAGTTTAATTTCCTTTAATTTCAATTTGCCCCTCCATCTTTTGGTTGTATTATTCTGACCCTTATACTTTTATAGACAGTGCATTAAGATACCCATGATCACCACTCTCTTAAAATGAAGGCCAACTTACTTCTGGAAAGGAAGCAAAGCTACGCATGTTTTATTCCCATTTTCCTTGAGCATCCAGGAAGTATATAATCCCTGAGGATTAATGCAAGTGGTCAACTATGAACTGTAATCTTATAAAGGCTGCAGATTCGAAACTCAATATCAAGCCATCCACCATCACAATTACGACTGCAAATGAATGAATAAATAAATAAATAAATAAAGTGATTGGAATTACATATGAGAGTGAGGGTGGTGTTGGAGAATTTCAATTCCTTCTCTGTTACAAATGTCAAGCCCAACTGTAATAACGATTATGACTGCACATGAAAAACGAACAAAGTAATTAGGTCATATTTGTACTAGATCTATGGACATCTCTTGTAATATAAAAATAAATAAATAAATAAGTCACATTTAATGCAAAGGAATGAAATGGATGTAATAAAAAGAAATGTAATGTATCGGGTGAGAAAATATAATTTTTTTTGTTAATAATAAATCCATGATAGAATATATTAAAATGTTAGACCTCTGACCCATGTTATACTTGCATGCAAAAACAAAATTCTGAACATTAAAAATTACACTATCATCTTCTTAATCTTTCTGTTGAGTGAATGTTCATTCTTTCGAGTTAAAAGAAAATATATCATCTATTTCATTGTACTACGTTTACGGACTTATCTGGTAACCATAAAAAGAAAAAAAAGATATATCATCTCACACCATTCAAGCTCTCAAAAATGCAACAAAGTAAAAAAATGGAGTGTAAGAGAATGGAAAGTTAAGTTCATTCCATTTTATTTTATTCCGTTCCTTTGTATGAAACGTGGCCTTACAATTACGTACAGCTGAATTCTTATTTCAGCAAACCAAACATAACCTTAATGTCTACTAATGCCGCATTTCATATCCAGCTATGGTAGTTTCCCATGATTATCAAAAAATATTCTTGCCTCATCATCCTGCTTGTCTTCCAGATATGTGTCAAATATCGGATGAACTTCATACTTTGAGATATCTTCCATGTGATATGTTTGGCATGAACCAGCAGATCCTCGCGAGTAGATAGCCCAAGGAACAAGTATTTTCATCAAGATCTTCCGTGGGAAGAGAGGAATCGGCCACCTCGTCACTAGACAAGCAAACCACCCCTCAAGCCGATATTGGTAGAACTGTTGCACGTGCCATTGCAGGATTTGAAGATGGAAATTTATGTCAAGATGTGAGGATCAACATCATGGTAGAAATCATGTCGGTTACTTGATTTAATATTTGAACCATAATGACATGACGATGAATGATCAGTGTCTTCTGGATGAGGAAAGATTTGGCTCCATGTTCGTGTCCATAGTAAGCTTAATTCCTAAAGCTAGCTCAACGCGTGGTTGAAGCCTATCATTCTTTCAGTAACTTCTTTCCTATCTCGAAACTGCATGCATCTTATTCCAGTTCATCCTCCATAGGCTGCCCGAGCCGCCCACGAGTAGCACCTGAACCATGCTTTGACGCCACTTAATACGGGAAATGATATGAGACGCTAAATATGAAAAAGGGTATATATGTAGACACTTCAACTCAATAGAGAACGTCAAAAATAAAAACACCAAGACACATATATCATCACTCTAAAAATTGTATAGTAAAAAATTGCTACGGTTCCCATGGTATAGCGATGTTCACCATTTTAAGAAAAACCCTCAGAGATACAGAAGACTTACAAATGAGATGAACTCCTATCTGTAGACTTAACCTTGAAAAGCCCCATGGCATTTGGGATCCTGACGAGCTCAGAGAAATAAACTTTTATCATCCAAACAAGAACAAAATGTTAGAATATCTCTAGAAAAATATAGAAGATAGACAGTGGATACTTTTTTTTTTCTGGGATGCACCACTTAAGATGCATAACCTCAATAAGTCCTCATTAATTCAGATTGAGTTAGGTCGAAGTGCCACCCACATACTTTACAATTTACATGACAGACTTCAATATATCTTGCAGATTATACCATGCATAATGGCCAAGATAGTTGGAAGATAGGAAGTTTTCGATTTCCTTTTCCCTACTGACGCTTGTGAAATATGACAATGACTGATCTTCTCTTACTTTGTCGGGACTAGAAGGCTGATCTTTTGCCCTAAACTTACTCCTTATAATAGAGGAGAGGAAAAAAATGAAATTTATTACATATATAATTGAATCATTGAATTATTTTGAAGCGATAGTATTTTTTGAAGAGATAGTATTTATTTTCCTTTTATTATTCATTATACAATTTATATATTTCTCTACTATTATGGAAGTTAGCAAACATTTGTTTACTTATTAAAGAGGGTGCACCCCAGTGGCACATTGTAACCAAGAAGTTCTAGACTCTATACTCGTTGTGAGGACTATCCGTACCCTTTTATTATTTATTAAAATTTCTAATTCATTGTACTAGACCCATGACATCTCTTGTAGCGAAAAGAATATTTATCTTTTTTTTGTGTACATGTTGATATTCGGAAACCCATTGAACCTTAACTAATTCAATTCCAGCTGAGTCGTCTTAGTAAGAGATAAAGCTCTTCCAACATAGATTTTTTCTATTCATAAGTTTCAAATCTAATACTTTATTTAAGGGGAACAAGTATTGAATCACTTGAACCAAATGATGTTAGTTAAAAAAACAGATTCATTTACTTTATACGTTTCAACTCCACTGCGCTGTGGAAAAAAAAAAGCAACTGAAATGAGCATTTTTTCCCTGTAACTCCATGGAAATCCTTTGTATACCTATCTATAGTTTCGACCGATTAATTATCTCTCTTTTGTGCTGAAAAATGGTTTTTGAAGAATAGATTTAATAATAATTGAAGTATAACCCGCACGATTAGAGGTAATTTCATTATGTAAAATTGTAAGTGCGCTAATGATCAAGGGCGGTGTTGTGTAAATAATTTTATGCCTTTGATATTTTCATCCAAGAGAGAGAAAACCATGGCATTTGTGCCAAAAATTTACCACTATCTAGTTTCCCCGTCCTTTTTGAATTTTCAATTCTTTAAAGTTTTCAAGCTATTAGCTTTGCGTAAAAAATTAAGAATTACGATGCAATGAGTATTTTTCTAATTCATTTCTTGTATCATTAAATTTCAATCTAATTATACATATTGCTCACGCACATATAATGATATCAACATAGATGGTTGGTAATATTACATACAAAATGCTCGCGACATTGCCTATAATATCGGTAAATATTTGAAAACAATGAACACTATAGCATGTGCCACACTTGAACAGTTGAGACGAGGATCCAATTCACCTAGAAATGTGAAACGATCACACAAGCATGTGGAGAGTAATTACAACATTGTTAGAAAAATGAATATGACTCGCATATCACTGAAATTATGATGTCTTTGCGCTCACAGCTCAAAGACATTTGAACATAACATCCTAATCTCATACGATGATTGGCATGAGTTATACTTTCTAGAATAGAGTTGTCCAGATCACAAAATGCCCACCATATATACAAAGATGCATTAACAGAAAATAATGGAGTCCCACTACCGAAAGAAACTAATGCAGTACTTTTTTTTTCTTTTGAATTTTATTTGTTCCATTGCAAAATCTATGTCACTATCTTTGACTTATTAATTAAAAAGGAAAGTTACTCAGCTGTTGAATTCAGATCATTATTGGACAACTCAAAATTTTGATGCACCATCTATCACATGTGAAATCACTATATTTGATTAATTTCTCTTTTCTTTTTCGGTTCTTCTCGTTTTGTATATTGAGTAAACTATACTCATATTAAAATATTTTAAAAAAGAAGGCTAATATGAGCTGGCCCAAGAGGTTCGACGCATATTCCCCTTAAATAAGGTCTCAGATTCGAGTTTTGTAAATAAAAAAAATCCATACTGAGAGAGCTTTATTCCTTAGTGGGTCAACCCGACTCGAATTGGATTAGTCCGAGCTCATTGGCTTCCTGTTATCAGGGTACACAGAAAATTATGTAAAAAAGTCTATTGTTTTCGATTATCTCAAATATGTTTCTAGATTTTACTTATTACTCAAAAAAGAACGAAGTTTCATTTTGGTGCCAAATATATCATACTGTTATCTTTTCTGTCACCGGCTTACTCAAACATTTTTTTTTTAGTTTCTAATAAATAAAAAATCAAAAATAACAAACAAAGAACGTAAAGAGAAAGTGAAAGAACGAGAGAGGAGTGGGCCAGGATTGGCAAGCGGTCTTTGAGGTCGTCGGAAACCTCATTCTTCGAGGTGGTGCCCGGTGGTATGTTTGCCACCCAACACCTGTAAGTCGAGGTCATCAAAGGATTCAAAGGCTGACAATCTCAATAGATGTGGTTGTGGTCGGTGACAGGTATTCCCACTCTAGACGAGATATCCGTCCCAAATCCATCCGAACTTTAGAACGAAACTGTGTCGTCCCTAATTTTCGTCCATAATTGCCAATCATTTTGTTTGAACAGTACAAGAAAAATGGTTTCTCCCAACCCTTTTGGTGCCGACACGTCAAATATGTGTCGGTTAAGGGTCACCAAAAATGTCTTTCAAAATTATATGTGTCAAGAAAAACTCAGTCTATGGTAATGCACCGGAAGTGCATCTGGCTAGGGGGTGTTCTGAAGTACACAGAGGTAAGCCAGCATAGGGGTATAACTATGTCCCCACGTGTGTTGGGAAGAAGAAAGTTCACTTGACAAAAAATTTTGGGTCGACAAAGATCAACATTTCCCGACTTAAAAGTGCATCGGCAAAAACATTATCCAGGGGTCGACACATTAATTGCCTTGTCATAGGCAGAATTTAGGCGTCAATTTAAAATTTTGAGAAAATGAATCTCCCGCTCGTTAAAAATACGAAGACAAGTCTCTTTTTCCTTTGGTCCCTTTATTCTTCGTCTCTCTGCCCACTCTCCATCATCTCTACGAATCTCTCTCTCCCCTCCCCCTCTCTTTCACTCTCTCTCTCTCTCACATACAGTAATCTGATTATAGCTCTCTGACCATTTATGTCGATAGATAGACTCTTTGGGAGAGGAGAGTTTGGATTAGGGTTTCGATCTTGCAAAGTAGCAGGAAAGAAGTAATGGCAACTGTAGCATCGTGGGATGGATCGGGTCTTTTCAAGTTCATGAAGTCTTGACTCCACTCCCAAATTGTTTTGGCCCAAATTGTTTTCGTTAAGCCGCTAATTTCATCGATTCTCGAAGTACAGAGTGAAAAGTCGTATCTTAGGATCCAAGACAAGTTACGGGCATCGCAAAATACCAAAGTGGATCTCTCAATGTGCCCTATCTACCATAAAAATTTCAAGTCAATCCGAATTCTGATGAGTGAATCATCCGATTAGCCTCAATAAGGTTGACATTTGATTAACAATTAACCGATTTTGACTTTAACTGATTTGACTTCTCTATTTGACTCTTTGATCGCCCTTGACCGAGTTCGATTTGTTTTCGATTGTCGAAACAGTGTATGCCATAAGTCTTGTACCAGTCAATTGTAATCTATGATCGGGTCTTCCAATGGCCAAGTTTGACTTCGATTTTGACCAAGTTTGATTGTTGACCCTTATGTGACCTTGATTGACGAAGTTTGATTGGGTCAATTTTCGTCAATTTTCCTCCTTTTTTGCTCTATTTATATCACTTTGATCTATTTCTATGCTTTTGAGTTCTTTTCTGCTTTGGCTCCCGATAGGCCCCGGGTTGACCTTACGGTCAACTTTGACCATTTTACCCTTGCCCCTCCTTTCAGATTGTGTGACTTCCTCTTCATCCCCCGGGCCAAAATGGGGTGGCTACAACTATCCCTCTTTGAATCTATGCTCGTAGAGTGATGACTCAAAGATCGAAAAGAGACTACATTGGCCCGGGATGTAGCTTCCTTCACGTTCCTCCTAGTGCATCCTTGGCTCGTGACTCCCTAGGGAAATGAGTGAAAATGTGTTAGCATTTCGTCCGAGTGAAGATGTGATGAGTGGAGAGAATTATGCTCATTTCAAGTTTACGGTGATCAAAGGTCGGTGCAATGAACCATGCAATCCCTAGGTTCAATTCCAAAGATAAAACGAAGAGAGCCATGGAGTATTTAGACTCACTTCAAAAATGAAAAGAGTCGTGTGGTGTCTAGGCTCGACTTGAAAGGGGGTGAAGGGAACCACGTAGTGCATGGGTTCACTTTCAAAATGAATAGAGCCACGCAATGTCTGGGCTCAATTCGAAAAGTGTTGAAGGCATCAAGGGTCAGAACAATGAGCCACGCATTGTCCGTCTTTGACTCTACGATGACCCATGATTTGTAAAGAGATCGAAGGTCAGTACAATGAGCCACGCACCGTCCGTCTTTGGCTTAACAATGACCAATGGTTGAGGTATCAACTATCAAAGGGTCAGTACAATGAGCCATGCAACGTCCGTCTTTGGCTTAACAATGACCCACGGTTGAGGTATCAACGGTCAGTACAATGAGCCACGCAATGTCCATCTTTGGCTCAACGATGACTGTGCGCACCCAAATTTCATCTCGTCGGGGCACGCATGCGCGCGCCTAAGCAACGCGGCTTGGAAGTGTTGACCTTTCCGGGGACGCACGACGGACGCGCGTGAGAAGGAGTCGCCACTTACTGTTTACGACCCATAGGTCGAGAGCCGTTGAGTCGCCCAGGTCTAGGGGTAAGGGATACACCTAAATGCTAAGGCAATGGTCATACGGAAACGGAAATTCCGAATTCGGGGGTTCTATTACTTGCGGGCCTATATCCCGCATGCCCTTTGGGTACTCTAGTTTGCTAGGCTTGCCGTTTTGTTTATTTACCACGTGATTTAGGGTTGCACTTGACTCGCCTGTTTTAACACCGTAAAGTCAATGAATTGATCAAGTTGGGCCAAGAACCCGAAAGATGAGTAGGCTTGTGCGTCGAGGAATCGGTTCATTATCATAACGTTTACAGTTCGTCAAACCACGGCGGTCAACTCCCTGCGTGCATCGAAACCGCGAGTATTCGGGCTTACTCGTCTCTAGGTATTAATAGACCAACTTGACCGGTTCGACACTCAAACTTCTTGCTTGCCGATCGGGGATCCTTACAAATGAATGAATAGATGTACAAATAAGATCCTCGCAATGTACACTCGAATAATTACAAAGTACAACTGAATAAAGTAAATGGATCCCGATCGGTTTGCATTGGGCCAATATTCCGCTCCGGTTCACCGTGTGTTTTAATGACCGATAAATAAATTAAGGCAACGCGGGCTCAAAGAGCCGGGGGTCGGGTCCGATCGAACCAACGGTTGGCAGGAGAACCGATTGATTCCCACTGTCACCATTGGACCGATCGAGCTCCCGGGTGATATCTAAACACGTTTCACACATCCAATCCAAATCTCCTTCCACATAGGCCATACTTGGAGTGTGATGGTGACTCGAGGGGATCGATGGTGACTCGAGGCTAGATCCCATTCCGCACTCGGGTTGCACGCGCTCAGTGAGTTAGGAGGCGTTGGACCTTGTGTTCGGTGATTTGGGGCATTGGACCCGTGTATTACGTAACCTATGGGTTCAGACCCTGGCCGTGACAAGTCAGCAAAAGCAAATGGAAAATAGAAGAAAACTGATGAAAAACAGACAAATACAGACAACTACAGATGAGTTCTGTATTAGGCCGAATGTACGTGATTTAATCAGTTATTAACCGAGGTTGATTATCAAACAATGTATCTAACTTAGGCAAGCAAAGAGGTGGGCTAGGATATGATTCTGGGTCAATTACATGTGTGAGTTTTTTTTTAAGATTTCATTTCATGAATGTCACTACGGCTTCACTGAATATGTCAAACTCGTATTTTGACTCTAGATTTGGAACTTAGTATTCCGCCTAACCATTATCTAATGCTTGATTGAGTCAAGTGCATGATTAATCCGATTTTATGTGTTTTGTGACATAAATAATAATGCTAACTACCGAATCTACGGTAAGAGGATAGAAACACCGAAAGTGGATGAAATGGGCCATGCGAATAAAACTCGCACCCGAATGGGCTGCCCCTTTTTTATCCATAGATCGAGGTGTTTCGGTCTCCTTAACGCCTAGGATATCGGCAAATCACGAAATGACGGTTATACCCTTGGACGATAAAATGTGTGAACTGTATGTGTAAAATTGAGATCGCGTGACACGAAGAGGTCTAAAGAGGACTCGCACACTTCGACATGAGCCGCCTCAAATCGGGCCCGAACTCGAGTCATAGTACGCGAGTGCTCCCTAGACACTAATTCCGTTCGTGTTATGCGTCTCGATGTTTTGAGATTGTGGATTTTAAAAGGGTATTTCCACCATTTGGTGATTCGTCGATGCGTTTACAAATTGACATTCGATTCATCCAATTATTTAAGCCGAATGATTTAATTAATTAAATGACACGTCCCATTTCTCGTTTGTGGAGTGGTTTAGTGATTGAGATCTCGAACCTCAATTGTTATGGATCAATGAAATGATTATTCGATATTAACGTACCGAACATACGAATTAACATGAAACCAACGATTAAATGAAAATTGTGATTACAATCAATTCTAAGAATCGGTTTTGACCATTTCTTGCATGCATAAAATATCAAACACGGTGACAACGTACATTTTTTACATAGCCGGTGCCGCCATGATCTTAGGAACGCAATCAAACATACAAACAAGCACAAAAACGATATTTAGAGGAATCGATAAAACGACACCGACTCATGGGAAGCGAAAAAAATGTAAAAACTCGGGAAATGACTTTGAGTCGGGGAAAGGAGGCCATCCATGGCCCGAGGAAACCAAGAGGGGCTCTCGGCCACCTCCCTTGGGGTGAGGCCGAGAGGCTCCTTTAGCTTGCCCGAGCCAATGAGGTCTCCTCGATTCCGATTCAAGCTATTTTCCGACATGCTAGCACTGTATACGATGAAGACACGCATAATACGATGTAAAAACACATAAAAACATAAACTTGCATGCGAATTGGTCATGTACCGCCTTATCGCCCCACAAACGCAAAGAAAACGTAAAGTCCTAACTTCTCTAAGTCGGGAATGATTATACCTAACCCCGGGATGCGGGACAAGTCGAGGAAAGCCGGAAAAAGGGGCTTGGGAAGTCGGTTCTGCCCCCTGGAATGAACAGACTCGAATCGGTGCAGTCGGGTCGACTGGCAGACCCGACTGACAGTCCGGCTTGTCGGGGCTGTACCAGTTGATCGAGGTGGCCTTTTCGTGCGGGGCCGATTGCGTTGGATTTCCAAGGGACTAAGGATCACGCCTGCGGTGGTTTCGGGAGGAGAGCACATGTAGATTTTCTGGAAATAAAAAACAAAGTCGGGTTAGCTAGCAGAAAACAGAACCGACTGGGCGGATTTGACTCGATTGGGCCGGTCAGAAAGAAATGGCTATCCCGGAGGCTCCCGGTGGTATTTTGCTGCAAGGTCGGCGGCATTGGACTCCTAACTGACTGAGGATCATGCCTGCGGTGGTTTTGGAAGGAGAGCACATCTAGATTTTCTGGAAATCAAAAACAAAGTCGGGTTAGCTAGCTGAAAACAAAACCGACTGGGCGGAACTGACCCGACTGGGCAGGTTGGAAAGAAATGGCTGTCCCGGAGGCTCCTGGTGGTATTTTGTTGCAAGGTCGGCGGCATTGGACTCCTAACTGATTGAAGATCATGCCTACGGTGGTTTCGTGAGGATTGGACATGTAGATTTTTCTGAAAGATGCGAAGAAAACCGGTAAAAAATTGGAAAAATCTGTGAAGGGAGAAAAGAGGGAAATGGTGGTGGTGCACGGTTGAACGGCTCTCGGTACGCGACCACCTCGTCACGGGGGAGAGTGAGGGTTGTAAAGAACCTCTAGAAAGTGATGGCACGACTCGCCATAGTCGTGGGGAGGAGGAAACGTCGGATGAACCCGACTAGGTCCCGGGGAGCACCTAGGAGACCGATTCTGTGCTGGAGCAAAACAGGCTGCTGGAGGCTTCAAACTGAAAAACTAAGCTGCTGTTATAGGGCTGAGCTAAATCTGGAAAATGAGGGGAGTTTGGAGAGTGTTCTTGAGTGAGAAAGCTAGAGAGAGAGTGCGAGAGGAGTTGTGATTAAGCTAATGATGCAATGGACTTATAAGGGCAAGCTTAATGACAAGGTTAAGTGGAGTTAAGTGCAATTGATGTGTACTTAGGGCATCCGAATTTTTGGAGGGAAGATTAAGGTGGGGAAATGTCAATGTAGAGTGTAGGGGAAGTTAGGGAAAGAGTGTGGGAGAGGTTGAGTGTGAGGAAGGGGTGGAGTACACTCCACCTTGGTCAGCCAAAGCAGAAGGTACAGGACTGTGACCAGCGGTCAAACTGAAATTTTTCCGAACTTCTCATCAGTCTTTTGGTCTCTCCGTTATTTTTCCTTGATTGCTACATGAGTTGGGCACGTCCTCGTAAAATTTGAAGATTGTTTGACCTCGGGAAGTACCCGAAACAATTTTTCTTCAACAATTGGCCAAAACCAGGAAATTTGGTTCTGACATGTGAGGAAACCTTTAATTCTGTACTAATCTAGCCCAAAATGCATCCTGTTTTATTTGATTTTCTGAATCTTCAGTGAATTAGGAATCCATTGACGTTGGCCATGCTTGAAAATACGAAGAATAGAAGTTTTTATGAATTTTCTCCTCGACTGGCAGAGTCTGTCCTGGTTTAACAGTTTCGCGCATGGTGTGCTCAAAAATTCATAACTCTCTCTCCGTATTGAATCTTGGAATGAATGACCCGTCAAATTGAACCTAACTTGATTTCCTAGGACAAGCATGTGAAATTCACCCTTTTAGGTTCAGAATTGATCATGATATGATGCGTTGAATCCCGTGCTGAAACTGCTGTATTCACTGTTTAGGCACCCTAACTCCCACGAATTTTATCTCTTTGCTCGAATGGGCTCTCGACGTGATTTTTGTGTCGAAATGTCCCCGACTCACTAAACCTCGATCTAAAAATACCGAACTTGACTTTAGGATCTACGAAGATAGTCGTTCTCACCGAAGAAAATGATACAGAGACGTGATTTTCTCTTTGTCCACTGCCTTTGGTTCGAATATTGATAATTCGTGCCTTACTCTTCGGGATAAATTGTGTGTGCCGCAAAATTTCATAGGTTGCCCTCGCCCTTTTTTGTTAAAGCTCTAGAGTCCTAGTCGAGAGCCTTGCTGATGTCCTGTCTTAGAGCCGGTGGACCAAAATGTGGTGCTGACAATGACCAATGATTCGTAAAGAGATCGAAGGTCAGTACAATGAGCCGCACAGTGTCCGTCGTCGGCTCAACAATGACCAACGATTGAGGTATCAAGGGTCAGTACAACATCAAAGCAAGCAAGGGTTGGTTACGACTTGGAGCTGACGAGAGCGAATGGCAACTTCAGTACTATGAAGGAAGGCCGGGACCAATCGAGCTTGGAAGAAACCCTCGAGAGCGAGAGAGAGAGAAAAAGAGTTTAGAGAAAGGGCGGAATTAAGGATTGTCCGAGACAGAGACAGAGAGCGTGGAGGAATTGGAAAATTTCAAACTATTGCGTGGGACATCAATGGAAAAATTTGGGTTTTAAGGCGCCAAATGAAAATTGTAATTACAGATGGATTTTGAGACTGTCACGACCCGTCTATAATCCACCTGCAAAGCTTAGAGACAGAAGCGAATCCGTCTCAAAAGGCAGTCTGTAGATTTTGACACGACTTCATAAAGGGATAGTTCCGCCTCTTCATTAGAGTCCGCTCCAAATTTCGTCTATAATCTTTATAGACGGTCATGTCCGTCTCAAATTCCCTCTCTAAATTGATCGTTCACAATTCGTCTATATATCCCTCTCAATTACAGATGGATACTATCCGTTTGTAATTTTCCATCTATGATAAACAGTTTTCTAGTAGTGCATGTTTGCAATAACTTGACGAAGAAACGAAAGCAGTCATAGTTCAACAAAATCAAATAAATAAACAGTAGCTTATACTATTATTAATAAAATCTTTGCAACATGTTCCCAATCATTCTTAAGTACCATTCAAAGAGAAATGAAGTAGTAGCTAGCATTAAAAAAAAAAAAAGGAGAGAATTGAGAAAGCGGAGCAGAGAAGAAAAGTGAACAGGAAGCAGCAGCTTGCTCCACTGGACCTCCTCCTTGACATCATCTTTTTCCTTCTAGCTTCTCATCTTCCTCAATAATCTTCCGTTTCGAATGTTGTTGCTCCTCCTTGTTACTGTTGTCTCCTTCTCGACCTCCTCTTTGGCGTCCTCATTCTTCAACGTTGAATGTTGTTGTTGCTCCATCTAGCAACATATTATCACAAATTTGACAACATGTTGTCAATTCGTCGACCTATTACCTTTGTTACTTTTTTTACTACGAAATAGTTAGACAAATTTAAACACTGTATTAAATCATCGAATCTTTACAAGGCCATTTCAATTTTCCAAAATGATTCCAAAGAAAAATGAATTAGCATTCAAACAAAAAAGCAACCGAAACCCTAGAGTAAGTAAAACACAAAAGAGGAGACTGGAAGACAAACGAAAAGGTAGCAGCAACCACTTGCTCCACTTGTGCTTCCTTGTCCTCCCATCGCCTCCATCTTCTTCCTTTACCTCCTCCTCGACCTGCTTTCTCCTCTCCAACTTCTTCTTCTTCCTCCTCCTCCTCCTCCTCCTCCTCGCTCTGGTTCCTCCTACTCCTCCTTCCTGCTCAAGAATCTTCCATTGTTGCTGCCGTTCCTCCTCCTTGTCGGCATCAATCGCCTTCTTGGCATCCTTCTTTTGTTGATGCTACTCCTTCAATCTATTAAGAGTTGAGAGATAAAGAGAGAGAGTGAAAGACAAAAAGTGAAAGAGAAATGACCCTGGAGAATAAAAAAATAGAGGGAAAATTTTAAAATAAAGAGCTTTTATTGAAAGGAAAATTTCGGCTTACCATTCAAAACTTCTTTTTGAAATTTTTTGTGCCTATGGCAACGCTTTTAAGCGTCGGCCAACATAAGAGTTTGGGCGACATCTTACAAGCGTCGCCTAAGGTGCCTCTTGGGCGACACTTACGTAAACGTTGCCAAAGGTACACTTTCCGTGACGTTTAGAAGTTTCGGCCAAGGACCCCTTTGGTGAGGCTAAGGAAAGCATCGTCCAAAGTCCCCTTTGGTGACCCTTATATAAGCGTCATCTAGAGCTCAACATGTGGAGATGCAAGGGAAGCGTCGTCTGAAGCTCAACTTGTGGTTCTTTGCTACCATTGGAAAAGTGTAAGAAACAACCAACTTCCGGTGACATTTGCTAGAACGTCGCCACAACCACCCCCGCTGACACTTTTAAGTGTCGCTAAAGATATTTTTTCTTGTAGTAAGACGAAGCTCCTACTGCGATTGATCAATCGATCATGCTAAAGTAAGTCTGAAATTCAGCATCAAGTTTGAGTACCCGACATGGCATTCGGGTACGTTATCTATTACTAGTATAATCCAAGTTCATCTACGGTGTTCCTGGGTGAAACCTTTGGGGATTCAACGTTTGTGGACTAGGGTTTGCTTCCTATTGATTACGTTATCCTGAAAGCAGCATGCTAGATACGGCCGCCTAGAAATTTGGCCATGATCAAATGGATTGAGAATAACTGAAGAATCATATGGATTGCAAATTGATTTTTTTTATTCTTCATGGTTGATTTTCATTCACCATAGGTATGCAAAATTGATCGATTGAAATTGACCAACTTATTTTATTCGTTTTTCTGTCACGGACAACATTAATTTGGGCGATTGCTTTGTTCTCTTGGTGACGGTATTTTCATTTTTCATAAGCAGTGAATCGATGAACTGGAGTTGCCATGAATTGATATTTTCATAATTGGAAATCTTCCAATTTATTTTGCTGCATTATCTCTGTGATGGCAGAATGCTGTTTGTTAGGGACTGAATTTTGAGCCCAATTCAGTTGGGCCAAGGAACACCATCGCGATGCGGCCAGCCTCCTGTGATGCGGGCACATCCTGTGTGACATAGCCCAAAAAAGGAGTTAGAGAGATTGAGCGATCGGAAGGGAGAACCCCTCGATCCAGCCCCCTGCCGGCGAGCACTAGTTCCCTTTTTTGTTTTTATTTTAATTTTAATTTTAATTTCTTTTGAAGTTTTAAATATTTTAAAATTTTAACCAATAATAAATTGCCACGTGAACAAGATTAACGGTATTAAGTTCACGTCAGCAGCTCCGTTATGCCATGTCACGGAATGGACCAAAACTGTTTAACGGGCCAAATACATAGGACTAATTTGGCCTTTTTGAAACTTATAGGACCAAAATTGCCTAAAGTGTCAAATTTATTTTACCAAAATTATCTTTTTCCCAAAGAAAAAGATATCGGAAAGATGATTACAAATGGATGAGAGAGAGGGGATGGAGGGAGGGGGAGAGAAGTGAGAGTGGGATAGAAAATAGGACAAAAATAATAGTTATTTAAATATAATTACAGTCATATTATCTTATATCTTATATATTCTTATAATATTTATAATTATAATATAATACCATTATTTAAACGAGACTTCACTTTTGTAGCTACCTTCTATTATAGGATGGTTAAAAGGTCCAAAATATTCTTCATTATTAATTCAAATATTTTACAATTAAAAATAAAAGAGATAAGTTTCTGGCCACAAGGATGGTCCATTAAAAGAGATAAGTTAAAAGGCCTACATTTTTTATTTGGCCTTAATTCTCCTTTCTATCTTTCATCCTCATGATTGTTAGAATCGCGATTCGAATCATAAAATCTTACGATTCTACGATTTAAGGAGTAACTAGCAATTCCGATTCTATGACATGAATCGGAAAGGTAGAATCGTCGATGAATTGGATTCGAATTGTAGAATCATAGAATCGTACCGATTCTACGATTCTAGTTTCAACCCAAAGTCATATGCCCTCCCTCTCTCCCTCCTCATCTCTCTCATTGTGCGACAATATTGCTCTTTGGTTTTCTTATTTTATGAAATGTTTGAAACTTTTATCTTGGCTGTAAGTCATAGGGACCTGAAAAGTTTTTGCAACTGCTTCGAATTGGGTTCCAGCCGATTCCTAATTGCCGTTTGGTTTGAGATGATTTAGGCTGTAATATTTTTCGACTTTTTTAAGTGCAGAGAAATATGATTCCAAGAAGGGATAGGCCAAGAAGAAATTAGGGAGGAAAGTAGCTTCGCCTACAGGATTCGTAATCACGGTATTATATCAATTTTCATTGGAGATTGTTATAGTGTGAGCGCTCTCTTGTGAAAACTAAGCACTATTTGATTTTAATAAACAAAGTAGAAGGTAGCAAGATTTATCATTTAATGTTTACTTTAACTATTTCTAACATGGAATTTGGTGTGTGTATATATATATGTTGTTTTTTTAATTACAAGTAGAATCTTATGATTCATGATTCGATTTTACGATTCACGATTCCACGACCATCGACCAATTCTAAGTAGAATCGTGATTCTGACAACCTTGTTCATCCTACTTGTTAATCTCTCATTGTTTTTTCCTTTTTAAAATTTAATCTCCAATTCTTATTTTTATTTTCTCACTATTGATTTTTCCTACAGTTGTTGAGCGGTACATGGGGGAATCTAGTAGCCATCAAAGAAAATGTAAAGCAGTGACACACATTCTTACTTGGTAACCAAGAGGTTCCAGATTCAATACTCAATGAGACTATCTATGCTCGTTTATTAACTATTAGGATCTCTGCCTCATCATACAAGACCCATGAGCTTCCATCGTAACCTTGAAAAAAAATAACAATCAGTCGAAGGGGAAATTATAACGTACAACACGAGATTTTGAATTTTTTTACCACATAGCAATTATTGCAGAAATTTCACCACATAACACGATATATTGAAAATTTTTCATTGCACAACTCTGTCAATTTTCCTTCAATGGGTGGACAGAAGCTAACGGCACGCAATTTTTTGGGCTCCTGTGCAAATGTGGACAATTGTGAGCCCCATTCCAACAATTGACATTTTCCACTGTGTTGCACAATAATTTGACTTTTTATAATACAACATGATAATTTGGCTTTCTTCACTATGTAGCACAATAATTTAACTTTTTTAACAGATACAACACATAAATTGGCTTTTTTCACCGTACAACATGATAATTCCAATTTTGAGGGAGATTTTCACCATATAACACGATAATTTGATTTTTTTTCACCGTGTAGCACGATAACTAGGTTTTTTTCACCGTACAGCACATAAGTTGAGAAATTTCACCATACAACATGATAATTTAGCTTTTCATTGTACAATCCAATAGTTCTTTGGGGAGAAGGGAATTGGCCCCACAAATGTCCACGTTTGGATGGGGACCCCAAAAAATTGTGCCACGTTAGCTTTCCCTTCATTCATTAATGGAAAATTGACAATGTGTTGTGTGGTGAATTTTTTTTCAAATTATCATATCACGTAGTGAAATTGTCGCCATATTTATTATGCGGTGAAAAAAATAAATATAAATCTCGTATTGGTGGGAAGATTTTGCTTCAGCAATAACATAAATAGTTTTTCAGACCATTTAAAATGACATGTCAAATATCTTAACAATTTGTGAGAATTAACAATTATTTTTTACAATTACGATTCGGTACTTCTCTTCTGCAACAATACTCTCAAACTAAGCCTAGTATTGTAAATTTTAAAGGGTAAAGACTTGCTATACTTATTATGCGTGTGACTATAGATATATCCAATAAAATTGTCTTAATTGCTGGTCCCAAGGGTGTAATGTAAGTCCATATATCTCGACTTAGTTAAACTAGCTTGAGCATAATAGATTACTTTTGCCGGAGAAAAAGGATAAAAAAAGGGTACAGTATTAGTGGCGACCTTATCGCACCTGCTATATAATATTTGGATTCTTGCTTTCAAGTACGAACATATTAGACGAGCTGAACAACCAGTACAATCACTGTCCCCATTATCGTAGTACTACCAAAAGCCCAGTCTAATTCACAGAAAGCAGTGTCCTTCAAACTCAGACCCAAAAAACACATTTTTAACAAATGTTTGCAAACGCGTATATGGGACTGGAACCTGGGACCTTGCCATTACCAAACTATATGTGAGTAAGTTTGGACTACTAAACCACTACCTTTGGTGGTGCTTGAGCATGATAGATGCTGTTAGATTGCAGTCTAATAGCTACTAAGCCTCTATTGATTTGCTAGTTAATTGAATGATAGTAAAGATACTATTTCTCGATCTAACCCTCGCAACCCAATAATTTATCTTTTCAATCGGATCAACATATATATTTGATAATTATAATTTTTTATAGTAATTCATAATTATGAGAAAAATACATATAAATATATATACCAATGAGATGTAACTTAACTGATAACGTTCTAGTATTCCAAACACTAGGTTAGGGGATTTGAGTCTCCTTGGAGACTTGGGAGCAAATAAGGGGGAACGTCCCCCTATTTGCAGTCGCGTCTGTTTGCGGTAGTAGTACTTCAACTATAGACTTGTGAACGGTGGTGTTCCCTGATACTTTATTGGGTTTGCAATGACGTGTCCATGCCTTCAAGTCTTGTTGTAGCTATGGCTCAAACTGTATATTCCGCTGCGGGATTTGAGTTGATATAGTTATGCCTTGTAGGGTTGGTACGCCAGTCGCCCCAGACCCCTTTCACCTATAAAAAAGAATATATATACACACACACTAACCCACTACCCTTGCGTTGCATAGATTTTGCATACATCTATTCTATTCAAATTTGCCCTAAAATATTTTCAAAAGACAATTATTTGGTTGAAGCTCATGTTGTTTGATAAATTTGTATTCTAGAAGCTTTAATAAAAATATAAAGTTATATGCATAATTTAAGGTCATAAAATTAATGTATAAAAAACACAATTATGATAAATATACCTTTAGTTATTTACCGTGTAATTTTTCAAATTAATAGATAGTATTTTCAATTAAAAAACATATTTATTTTGCACAACTGAACCAGTTATCATATAAATTTACTTTATTTTGCACAACATATTTAATAGATAAATTTACGGTGTAAATTTTGTTCTCTCTTTGACAGATGTTGGCATAATAGTAAGTATTATCAGTCAAGGCATGAAATTTTATGGCAATGCACGGGTTTGAAGTTAACGTGAAATTCTGGTAATATGGTATTAATTTTCTAATTGTATTAGTTCTTGAACATGTAAATTATGTGAAAATAAGGAATTCGAGATTTTGGTTTAATTTAAATAACATAATACTGTTCAATCAAAGTAAAAATCGCGCAATACTTTATTGATCATGAATGAATAGTAAAGTACGTGGATTATCGTAATTGCAAATATAAGAATAGAAGGTAAAAAAAAGAGTTAGGTATGGTTTTAGTCCTTGAAAGATACCATTACCATGGGTTTGGTCCTTCAAAAATTTTTGCCATGGTTTTCATCCCTTAATCTCCATTCCGTCTGATGTTTTAGTCCTGCCGCCTTCTTGCGCGTGCCAACCGCAACGGAAATCTCACGTGGCGGATGAGTTGGACCTAACTCCATTAACTACCCCCCTAAATTGCCAAAAACGGCGTTGTTGTTTTCCTTGATGGCTGCTTGCACTAAACAACGTCGTTCTCCCTCATACTCGACAACAAAAACGATGCGTTCAAAGCCCCCTTTCAAGGTCTGTTACCCGAAATCCCCAATTTGCCAATTACAAGCCCTAATTGCGATTCGACACCCCCAAATTCGAAACCCTAACTCCAATTGAAATCTAGTGCAGAGGAAGGAAGAGTTTCGCAGCTTTGTAGGAAGAAGTTCGAGGCTGGGTAGTTGATTTACGGTTCAATCGCAGAGGAAGGAAGAAGTTTGAGGCTGGTCACTCCAATTACAGTAGAGAATGACATTCGAGGCTTTGGATGAATAAGTTGGAGGTTAGGCACTCGAATTATAGCTCAATCGCAGAGGAAGGAAGAAGTTCTAGTTGAGGGAAAGAAGCCTTAATCACTTGCTACCACTGTCAGCACCCCATTTTGGCTCACCATTCCAAATAACTATATCAGCAATGGTACAGACTATGACTTGAGCAAGAATACAGAAAACGGCTCGGTAGAGCAAGAAATCACTATTCATCCTCAAGTCGGCAAAATTGAGCAGATGACATAGGCACATGACAAAAGAATTCCTGGGGTCACCAAAAGGCAACAAAGTGACTAGAGAACTCAACAATGTCCAAAACCGTCGGACGAGTGAACTATCAGCAATATGAGAAATCCAGTTTCGACCTCCTAGGACATCTCCGACTCCATATTTGCATTACTGGCTTAAGGTCAACTACCAACATAATTTGACAATTTATGTCAAAATGACCGACGTGGGATGCAAATACAAGATATGCTGTCAGAAGTGGGTAACCTTGCTCTGAATGCATAAAAGGAGCAAAATCGGCTTTCGAGCCTCATACAGACATTTGGTAATTTCTCATAGAAAATGCCAATCTCGGACTCATTAAATTCGTTTCCTCGCGTATATCGACAATTCGACGTTCAATTCAAACCACGAACTTCGAACACGCGACCAATCGAGACCCGAGCTTTTTCCCGATTTCTACTCTTTGTTCGTGGGACCCACGGGCTGCCTAAGATGAGTCACCATTTGTTCTAGAAGCTTCTTCTTCTTCTTCAATGCAAGAAGCCAACTTGCCCTCTCTTAGCCAAAATATCTTGGAGATGTTGAAGACAACTCTCAACTTCTCATCAATGCTCATCAATGTCTTATCTCTTCTTCATTAATGCAATGGAAGAAGATGAGGCTTGATATTTTCTTAATCAAACCGAAATTTGCTAAGCATGGGGGTTAAGAGCACTTGCTTTTGCTAATTGTGTCATTAGCTTTGCCTATAAATGGCCCAAAAGTGATTAAGATAATCACTTCTCCTCTTGCACACTCTCTCCAAGCTTTCTCCCTCAAGAAAAGCTCTTAACTCCATAGCCAAAACCAGCAAGCTTCAACACTTCAAAACCAAGAGAGAAAGACCGAAGAAAACCCGAAGAAAACTTTGAGTCCTTAAGTCGGAAGCCGATGTTCATCATCCCGACTTAAGTTCAAAAATTCTCAAACTCCATATCCCACTCATTTTGGACCCATGGAGTTCATTGGTGAATTTTGTTTTTCCATTTGAAGTCTTTAAATTATTGTTTCAGGCCATTTAGAGGATTCCGGGCGAAAATCGTTGCTCTCGGGGTGAACAGTGCGCTTCCCGCGCGCCCACGCACGCCAGCCCCGTGCGCCTAGCTCCCCGAACGTGCATGCCCTTGCACCCGAGCACCCTTCCAAGCGTTCAACCGAGTCACCCGACTCTCGAACACTTCCCCGACTCTTTCCTCTCATCCTGAGGTTAGGTAAAACATTATCGACTTAGAGAAGTTAGAACCTTTTACATTATTTGCATGGCTATGGAGTAATATGGCGTTTTATGCATGTTTAACTTGCAAGACTTAATTTTTATATACTTTCATGTTATATTATGCATGCTCGTCATCATATAACATGTTAGCATGTCTAGAAACGTTTGGATCGACCCTTGGAAGACCTTCTCGACTCAAAATAAGCAAAAGAGCTCTCGGGTTTGCCTCAAGAAGAGGTAACCGAGATTTGGCTTGCTTTCCTCGGGTTAAGAACGGCCTTCTTAGCCCGATCCAAGTTCGATTCTCGAGTTTTCTCGTGTTTTCTTACATGCATGAAGTCGGTATTGTTTTATCGATTCCTTAAATAACTTGTTTGTGCATGTTTGCATGTTCTAATGCGTTATTCAAATCATGACAATACCGACTTTCGTTTAATCGTGTCATTTATCATGTTTGTCGTTTAAGCATGCGAGAAATGATTCGAAACGAGACGGGGAAACCTCGTGGAACCCCATTCGGGTCATGGGACCTCTCGGCTATCTCCAAGGAGAAGTAACCGAGAGCCTCTTAGACTCGTACGGGTTGTATGAGGCTTCCTCTTCCCGTTTTGAGTTCGTTCTCGGCTTTCGTGTAATTTGCAA
This sequence comes from Punica granatum, assembly GCF_007655135.1. NCBI lineage: Eukaryota > Viridiplantae > Streptophyta > Magnoliopsida > Myrtales > Lythraceae > Punica > Punica granatum. Next base: position 38,093,926 of record NC_045127.1, on the reverse strand, counting down.
TTTACATTATCGTCGCAATATCGCATGAAAATGTCTTTTCAAAACAAAGCATGCATGTATTCGGGTATCGATGACTCATTCGAGTCCATTCCGTTACGAGGATAGTTTCGGTCGTTGGACCAAATTATCCTCGATCCTTATGGAATCGTCTTGGTCGTCGAGTCACGAATCGTTTTCATAATTAATGCATTCGGCATAACCTAAAGCATTAATTCCACGAACATGTTAATCGGGACGTTCACACGGTTAATTCATTCAATTTAAACAACTTTGCACGAATTGGATATTAATTTGTAACTCGTGTCGACGAATTACAAAACGGTGTTAATGCCCTTTTCAAAACCCTCATACTTTCAAATCCGTATTGTGTTGTTCTCCTTTTCTGAAAAACAAATTTTCAAATCAAGGGCAAGAACATCATTTTGTGATTTGGCGTCATCTTAGTATCGTTTAAGATGTCAGTTGGGTATTCTGTATCAAAATTACAATTACCTGACTAATCATTTCATTCGACTTAACCAAATTCTAGAAAATGGTTAGGTGGAACTCTAGGTTCCAAATTTAGAGTCAAAACACGAGTTGGGTTAATTCAGTGTCACTACACCGAATCACTGTAAAAACAATCCACACACATGAAACTTGACTACGGACACCCGATATGTCAGGTTCTCAAACCAAAGCCGAATGCTAAAACATTGACACGCGTTGTTTGCTTAGCATATGACATTTGCTTGCAAAAACACACTTGGATTAATAAACTTGTTAATCCACGTACATTCGATGAATACAAACACATTATCTGTTATTTACCTGTTGATTGTTATCTTTTCGCACTTGTTTGCCATGCGGGTCGAGCCTGATGCCTAGGCCGAATGATATTAGGGTCCAACGCCCTAATCATCGATCACAGGGTCCAATGCCCTAATCAACACTCACAGGGTCCAACACCCTATTCAGTGAGAGCGTGCATTGAATTTCAGTTCTTCGGTCTTTTCCCTAAACTCACGGTGAGTTAGAGTGGAATAATAACCGAATGCGAGTCGACTGGAATTCGGCCATTTGTAATTTGTATTTATTGTTTTCGAGAGCATTGTAAGGACTTTTATTTTGTACATTCATTCTGTAAGAATTCCAGTCGGTAAGCGAACGGTCCGAGAGTTGAATTAATCGAATCGGTTTAATGCTAGCCCAAAGAAAAATAAATCCAAGAATTCGCGGTTCTGGTTCACGCAGGGATTCAACCTCCATGGTTCGATGAACCGTAATGCAAGATTGTGAACCAACTCCCCGACATACGGGTTTACTTTTCTCTTGGCTTCTCAACCGACATCGTTTGGTTCACTGAATCTCTGGTGTCAAAACGTGCGAGCTGAGTGCAGCTTAATTCAAGCGGTAAATAATAAAACATGCAAGCCTAGCAAACAAGAGTACCGAAAGAGCGTGCGGGATATAGACCCGCACGTAACATGAACCCCCGAACACGGACTTTCCGGTTCCGTACAGATCAATGCCTTAACGACAAATTAGGTGTTCCATATCTCTAGACCCGGGTAACTTATCCGCCCTCAACCTTCGGGTCGTAAAATGATAAGTGGCGACTCATTCTTTCAAGCGTGTCCGTCACGCGTCCCCACGGGAAGGTGGACACTCCTAAGCCTCGCGATCCAAAAGTGCGCAATGCGGGCCCCGACGAGAGTCCACATTCGGGTCCGTGCAACAGCAATTACAATTCAATTGCAGAGTAAAGAGATGAACAAAGATTGGAAGTTGAGCATGAGCTGTCATTCCAATTGCAGTTCGAGCATCTTCAGAGTTGGGTCGATTCTTTGTTGTTGTGGACAAAGAGCGCGTCAGATGATTTCGAAGATCATTGCAAATCCTGATCGACCATTTTACAAGTGTCATTTATGGAAGGATGAAGCTCATATATGCGAGTATTTTGAGTGGGAAGACTAACTTCAGAACACTTCTTCAGTCGAAGACCAACTTCAGAGAAATGTGGTGTTGCTAAAAAGCAGGATTGTGGAGTGTGAGCTTCAATTGAAGAAGTTGGCTCGGCTGTGGTGGATTTTGACAATTGTAGTGGGAGTGTTAGTTGTAAGGATTGCTGTGTTCTGAGCTTGTGATGCTCGGCCAAGCTTGTTGGATGTGAGGATTGTTGTGGGGTGGTTCTAAGCTTGTTTATCGATGGATTATGGGTAGTTTTAGTTAGCTAGGATATGTTGCATTGCTGTTGTCAGCACCCCATTTTGGCTCACCAATTCAAGCGATGCCTATCAACAGCAATCCAGACTACGACTTGAGCATCCATGCAGAAGAAAGCTCGACAGAGATAGGCAGATGATTCAAGCACATGGTAGAAGAACACATAGAATCATCTAGCAGCATACATAGCAAACAGGGAGCCTAAACGGCATCAAAACCGGCATTTTCAGAATATACTACGGACGGTCCTATTTTTCGATAGTTCGCTCAACCATCGGAAGATAGCCAATATTGGACTCCAAAAATCCACATTAGTGCCAAACAGATGAAAAGTGTCTTCAAACGCATTATGCAGATAATTTGCTCTATACATAATAACTTTCTGTATACAGACAACTTTTAAGTGGAAGTCCAAAAATGCCGGTTTACCAGAGAAAAGTTAGTGCCCGATGTCAGATGCAGCCACATCCAACAATTATACAGAACATGAGCATTGCTTCAGATTGCTCCTCGGAAGTCACACCGACTCCTCGAACGACTCCCGAGCGGCAAAACAAGCATACCTTTCAACGAAAAATCATATCTGGAGACTGGTCTGAGAGAACATGAAACAATCCAAGTTAGCCATGCATTGCCCCGAAAACTACAGCGGACATACACAATTAGGCAAATTAAACTGCAATATCCCTTTCGGTTTCTCGAATGACCTCTGAATGGTAGAAAAGTCCGTTTTTAACGGAAATTCATAATCGGAGGTCCTTTTCGCGGAAACTTGACGTCAGATGGTTGGCCAATACAGTGTTACTCATCCCAAGGCTCAGTTTGAAATCCTTGGACGGAATTGTACAATCCATCTAGGCCCTCAGAACAATACTTTTAGGGTCTCATATGTACTTTTTCAATCCTTCGAGATCTGTTCTCAACGAACAGAGATCGCAGCGATCTCCGGATCATCCAAGCAACTCAGAAAGCATTCTGAGAAATCCGGCTCTCCTAGGACGTCTCCTGCTTCACATTTGCAATATCGGCTTATTGGTCAATTGTTCAGGCCGATTAACAATGGACATCAAAATGACCAACGCGGAATGCAGACACGAGATGTGCATTTAGAAACGGCTAACTTTGCTCTAATCGCTTGAAATGGGCAAAACCGGCTTCCGAGCCCAAAAACACACGAACATTCATTTGGGCAAAATGGATGATTTCAGGCTCGTTTGAATTGTTTTCGCGCGTCCATTGACAATTCGACGTTCGTTTGAGCCACAAACCTCAAACATGCAATCAATCGAGACCCAAACTTTGTCCTGAACTTCCCTCAACGCCCATGGGACCCACGGCTTGCCCTAGGGCAACTGTAATCTTGCCCAATGCCGTCCTTTTCCTTGGTCTTTTCTCCTTTGTCTTCTTCATCTCCATGAAGACAACTTCTTCAAAATATCTAAGTCTTCTATTTCAACACTCCACCATCACCATCTATCCATTAATGCTTCATTCAATCAAAACCCCACCCTAATTCCCTTAAAAAAATTCGGATCCTTTAAGCATGTCCCTTACTTGCACTTTGTTTACCTAATTACATCAGTAGCTTGCATATATATAGCCTAAGCCTTCTTCAACTTCAAGACACCTTCTCTTGCATCAACACTTGCCATTTTTATCAAGCAACCAGCAAGCAAGAACTCAGCAAAAGCCAAACAAAAACCCTCAAGACTTAAGTAAGAATCATGGTATTTACCATCCCGGCATAAATCCAAACTTCACCAAACTTCATATCCCACATGTTTTCGATCCCCTCTATCCATTTCCGAGCTTAGATTTTAAGTTTGAAGTCTCCAACCCATCGGAATAACCCACCACAGAACCAAACTGTCTTTTGGTCCAATTCGGGTCAAAAGTCCCTACCCAGGTTTCTCACCCTTCCGGACCTATTTGAGCTACCAAAACCCATCAAACACCTCTCCACACAACCTTAGGGTGTCAAGGAGTTGAGAAATCCAAGAAAAACCCGTTGGTTTTAAACCAGCAAGGAGAAACAGCCCGACTGTCCAGTCAGATCAGTTTTTCTGACTTTTCTTGTGGTTTTTCTTGCAGATTGGGTCGATTGGAGACCCTCTTCGACAAACAACCACCACTGTCACCTCCAGGGGTCAGTTAGGAGTCGGGAGCCACTGGCCTTGTCTCAAAATTCCATCGGGAGATACTGTGGTGACGTCCGACCCGAAAACTGCCAGTCGAGTCTGTTTTACAGACATACTCTGTTTTCTATGATCTTTGCAGGACTATACGGGTCGATCCAATAACTCTAGGAGCAAACGACCACCACGGTCACCTAGAGGGGTCCCTTGGCTACAGCCTCAAAATTCCATCGGGAGCCTATGTGGTGACGTCTGACCCGACAGTCGGGTCTGTTCAGTGTTCCAGCCGGATCTGTTTGTGCCTTTCGGGTCTGTTTAACGAAAAACAGCCCAAACCGGACCCACCAACGGTTCGACCTGACTTTTTACAGTCTCATCCCGCATCTCAGGACTAGCTATGGCCATTCCCGACTTAGAGGAGCTAGGACTTTTACATTTTTCGTTGCGTTTACGGAGTTATAAGGCGTTTCAAGCATGTTTTATCTTCAAGATCATTTCTTTTTTGCATTTTCATATTATATCATGCATGATCATCATCGTTTAACATGCTAGCATGTCGGAAAATGTTTAAATCGAAGTCGAGGAAACCATATCGACCCGGAAAAGCCGAGATACCTCTCGGATTAACCTCTTGGAGAGGTAACCGAGGGTACTCTTGACCTTTTCAGGTCAAGACCGGTTTCCTTGCCCCGATTTGAGTTGTTTTCCGAATCTTTATGTTTTCCTGCATCCATGGAGCCGGTATTGTCTTATCGATTCCATAAATAACGTGTTTGTGCATGTTTGTATGTTTAAATGCATTTTTCTAGCTCATGGCGATACCGGCTTTGTTAAATATGTGTTATTTACCGTGTTTAAGGTTTGAGCACGCGAGAAATAGTCAAAATTGGGTTAAAAAGAATGCTTGAATACCAAAACGGGTCAAGGAAACCCACGGCTATTCCCAAGATGAAAGAGCCGAGAGTTCTTTGACCTTATTCGGGTTACGAATGGTCTCTTTACCTCGATAAAATTCATTTCTCGAATTTTGTGTAAATTGCAAATTTCAATATCATCGCGAATCTTGTATTAAAATGTCTTTAAAACATTGTTTTTTGAAGAAAAAATGCATGAATTCATGTATTGATCACTCTTTCGGGGCCATTTGGGTTCCGATGGTATTTTGGTCATTTTCACCAAATTATCCTCGACTTTCCTGGATCCGTTTTGGTCATCGTGTCATGAATTGTTTTCATTAAATTAAGCTTTTCGGGTATTCAGACTTCATTCAGTAATTTGATTTATTTGTAATTTGTCATGAATTATGATTTATTTGATTGTCTGTAACCCGCACATTTACTGCATTCGGCATTTAATTTTAAGCTGTAATCCACAAACGGGTTAATCGGGACGCTCACATGATTAAACCCACTTCACACTGACAACTTTTGCATGAATTGGTAATTAACTGATAACTCGTGTCGATGAGTTGTCAAATGATGCTAATGCCCTTTTTAAAACTTGTCCATTTCAAAACCCGAAATGCGCAGTCCGATGTAGCATGGACGTCTAGAAAGGACTTATGTGTCTCAACTTGAGTTCACCTGATTTCAGGTAACTCAGATCAAGATACAAAAGATCTTTAGATTACTTTTGTGCAGACCGACTGATTCTTTGGTTTTTTCAGGGTTCTTGCATAACCCTAGAAGATCCAGGGAATTGGTCGACATCGGCTACAGGCCGAGGTGGCCTACATTGCGATGTTTTCCCTTTTCTGAAAACAATTTTCAAATAAAGGGCAGAATCGTCTTTTCACAATTCAGCGACACCCTAGGGTTAGCTTGACAGAAACATTACGGTATCAGGATAAAAATAGGCTACCTATTCAGGTGCAGGTTCATCTGCAAAGCATTTTCTTATCCACTGATGAGTTTCTGTTATCCTAGCGTAGACTCAGGTAATTAGAACAATTATCTCTGTCAGAAAACATGCAAAATGCTGATTAACCTTTCACTCGGCCTAACCAAATACTAGATAATGGTTATGAGGAATTCTAGATTCTAAATCTAGAGTCAAAACATGAGTTTGGTGAATTCAGTGGAATTTTAGTGTCACAATACAGAACAACTATAAAAGCAATCCACACACACGAGATTTGACCATATCTGTCAAGTCCTTGAAACAAAGCCGAATGCAAAATGCTTTACACGTTTTTGCTTGTTTAGCATATGGCATTTACTTGCAAAATACCTCTCGGTTAATAACTTGTTAATCCACGTAAACTCGGTAATAACAAACACATTATTTGCAATTTGCATGCTGTTTGTTATTTTTTCTGCTCTTGTTTGTCCATGCGAGTCGAGCCCGACCTATAGGATGCATTGCACTTATGGTTCAACGCCCTAACCATCGATCACAGGGTCCAACGCCCTATTCACTGAGAGCGTGTTTGAATTTTAGTTTTCAGTTTTTCCCTAAACTCACCGTGAGTCGGATCGGAATAATAACCAAAAGCAAACTAACTGGGATTCGACCATTTGCAATTTGTAATTTGTTGTATTTTGAGAGCATTGTAAGGATTTTATTTTATACAATCATTCTGTAAGAATCCTAGTCGGTGAGCGAACGGTTCGAGAGTCGAATAAATCGAATTGGTCCAATGCTTGCCCAGACAAGAGTAATCCCAAGATTCCGTGGTTCCGGTTCACGTAGGAATTCAAACATCATAGTTTGATGAACTGTAACGTAAGATTGTGAACCGATTCCCCGACACGCGGGTTTACTTCTCTCTTGGCTTCTCAACCGACATCGTTTAATTTACCGAATTTCCGGTGTCAAAACGTGCAAGTCGAGCGCAACTTAATTCACGTGGTAAATAATTAAAACATGCAAGCCTAGCAAGCTAGAGTACCGAAAGGGCGTGCGAGATATAGGGCCGCACGTAACATGAACCCCCAAACTCGGACTTTCTGGTTCCACATTACCAATGCCTTAGTAAAACTAGGTGTTTCGTACCCCTAAACCCGGGTAACTTATCGATTCTCGACCTTCGGGTCGTAAAATGATAAGTGGCGACTCATTCTCACGCGTGTCCGTCACGCATCCCCCGAGAAGGTAGACACTCTCAAGCCGCGTGATCCAAAAGCGCGCATGCGGGCTCCAATGAGAGTCCACATTCGGGTCCGTACAACTGTGGTAGTTTTAGAGCAATGAGTTGGAAGTTTTTGCAAGTTGCTATCCAACTCAGCCCTGTGTATGACTTGATCTGTATTGATATTGGTAATGAAATGCATTTGTCAAGTTCTTGTCCATTTGTCCATCTCCATCTGCAATTTTATTTCACTGCTTTGGAACTTGCACTGGTTAGCATATGTTGGCACAAAAAAAAACTGTAAACCATATGCAATCTGTATAGCACCATGTTGGCAATATGTATAACATTGATTTCACTTCTTTGACTGTATAGCAAATGCAATGTGCATTGATTTCACTGCTGTGACTCTCTAGCAAATGCAATCTGTATAACACCATTGCACCAAAAAAACTGTAAACCATATGCAATCTGTACAGCACCATGTTGGCATTTAAATAAAAAAAAACTGTACAGCAAATGCAACTTGCAATCTGTATACCATATGGGACTTGCAATCAATATAACAACTTGCAATCTGTAAACCATATGCACAAAAGAACTTGCATTGCAGAAATGATGGAATACATATGCTATATACATTTGCCAATATTGAAAGTCACCGACTCACCAAAATGGTGGACAAAAAGCAAATATGGTCTAAAGCAAATGGCCGCAGATACATAAGGATAGTGCTGCCATTCATTAACAATTCTCTATACAAAATGCTATCAAAAGGCAATGGCCACAAATACTCCTAATATCACCAAAAGTATTCTCAAACCACAATATTCTCTATACAAAATGGACTACTTCTTTCGCTTCCTTGAATCCTTTTTTGGCTTGTTTGCTAGCTTCTTAGGTCTTCTTGGTGTTGAGTCAACATGAGCACTGGAGGGGCCACTAGCCAATTCTTGATACATGGATGGTGACATTCCCTGCAAAACACAAGCATAAGCACATCATTTCCTTACAAAACACACCACTAGAAGCACAAGCATAAGCACAACCACGAGCACATTTAGAACCACCAGCACAACCACAAGCACATCCACAACCACAAGTCCAAAGAGCATGCCACCAGCACAAGTACAGTAACATAAAAACAAACCCACCTGCACAATAATATTATGAACTAATGTGGTTGGTGCAATTGAATGCTGAGTCTGAGTTGGTGAAGTTGACGTTGCTGTACCATTGCCTGAATCATTTGTTGTTGGTTTTCTCCTCAATGGTCTGACCCCTAGCTTTTGAGGTCTTATTGGTACTGGATGAGGCATGGTAGGCTAAGATATGTTGTTTGCTTGTTGAGACATCATCACTGGCTGTTCTTCCCTAGCTGTTCTGTTCAGTGCATTGCAAGCTCTCCATGCATCTTCATCTTGTTCTTCATCTTCATTGTCATCTTCACTGTCATCTTCATCAGAAACTACAAATTGCTAAACTTGATTTGCAAGGTTTGCTACAACAATCTCTTCTTCATTTTGGATGAAGTAGAACTCGATTTCTCTCACATTTCTAATAGATGCATATAGTGTGTTAGCATCTTGATCTGTCTCAAAATCCCTCAGCCCTTCATGCACTTCTAAACCGAGAACCAACCACAAGATCTTCTTTGGTTTTCTATATCCATGCTCAACATATAAGTTATTAATGGTGGGTTTTGATACTAGGTCAATATCTACCTCCCCCCATACATCAATTTCTCCACCAACATATTGCACACGGAGTTCAGAGACAAACTCACCCCCATGGTGAAAAATCAATGTGTATAAGTTCTCATCCATTAGTATTGCTCTGAACAAAAAAAAAACAAAAAACAAAAAAACATTAGTATTGCTTCGAACCAAATGCAGTGAACCACAAAAGGTTGACGACAAGAAGAAAGGACCACAAAGAAAAAGTGACGACAACAACCAACAAGGGGACAACAACAGAGAGCAGTGAACACAAATGGGACGACAAAAAGGGACCACAGAGCAAAGAAAGACGAGTAAAAGACCGTGATGGGAGGAACAAAAGCATACAACAAAGTGGAAGTTTCCCACTGCCATTGGACAACATTTGCTTCACAACAGTATGGGACAACAACCAAAGTCGGCTTTTTGCCATCCCCAAATATTCCAATTGCAATTCAACAACAAAAAGTGAAAAGGGAAGGGAATTTTGACTGACCGATGCCAAAAAACGGAACGGAATCAACCCCAAATTGCTTCGATCGAGTATACTGCTGCCACAATTGAAATTTTCGCCTCTTCAATTTGCAAATAACAACAAACCGAAATCAAATTGTGCGACGATTACAACATTTGGGGCTCTCGGTTTGACCTAGAAACCCAAACGACACTGTCAGTGGTAATTTTGGCGGGAATGGCTTAACTTGGTTCATCGAGGAAGATGTTGCGCCTGATAGACGATAGTGGAAGACAATATGAACGAAAAGCAGAAAGGACACACGAAATTGATTACCCAGTTCGTCAGAAATTCTGACTACGTTTGGGGGTGCCGCCAAGCCAGGTATTCTACTATTTTTGAGTTAAGGTTACAAAAGATATAAGTTGCTACTTATAAAGGGAACAAACCCTAATTACATCACCAATGATGTAATCACAGTACTTCAGGCTCCATAACTCAACAGAAGACAACGACGCCGTTTTTGGCAATTTAGGAGGGTGGTTAACGGAGTTAGGTCCAGCTCATCCGCAACGTGAGATTTCCGTCACGGTTAGTACGCGCAAGAAGACAGCATGACTAAAACATCAGACGGAATGGAAATTGAGGGATGAAAACCATGGTAAAAATTTTTGAGGGACCAAACCCCTGACAATAGTATCTTTCTGGGACTAAAATCACTCTAAAAAAAATAATGGGATAAATTGCCACGGGCACTCTTAAAATGGACCTGCTTTATTACTTGAAGAAATACTGTCATACAGGCTTCTCGCTTCCACGAGCTCTCTTAAAATGCTGTGACACAGTCTTAAGACATTGCTTTTAGTAAAAATTTTGAATACTTTTCATTTATTTGTATGTCGCCATCCACTTTTTGTCCTCACTCTCTATCAATCTCTTCTACAACGGTACCCTCACCTCCGTGCCTCAACTCTTCTTATCGTTCTTCCTCTGCATATCGTAATCGCTTGGTGTGAATCGCCAAAACTATACTTTCCGCCATCAGGAGAATTCCTCTAGATTTGATTGAGGCATCTCTCTCGGGCGCAAGACTATCGATTGTAGCTGCTCTTTGTATGATGTTTTTATTTGGGATGGTAAGTCTTGATAATTAATGTTTAATTAAGTGAAAATGTTTTCCCAGTTTTTAGTTTGATGCAATTATCTGTTGTGGCTTCTATCTATGGCCGTAGCATTCATCTATCTTTTTGCTTTTGATGTTCTTTTGCATGTAACCTACTACTGCAGAGTGTCAAACCTAGTCACTAATACCTTTTTTTCCCTTTCAGAAATCATTTCTCGTAGGAGTTGAGTAATTATTTGGTTATCAGTACCTCCACATCTGTAATTGTCTACAAAAGTTCTTATGGGGACTTCCTTCAAGTTGTCTCGAATATCAGGTAGAATTTGATATCATATGTGTATATATGATTTATCAGTCTTTTTAGTTATATAGAAGCAATGGAATAGCTTCTTAGGCAATGATTTTTTTTTTTGACATGGAGGAATTGGAGGGAAAGGCAGGGGAGTTGATCGGATGGAACTTTTGGGAAAATTCTATATGAACTCCCCTCCCCTCCATTTCCCTCAATCGTGATACGGGCAAGTGCAGATTTATTCGATACAGGCTGTTTGTGTTCTGAAATTGTGTTAAGTGATATGTGACCATACTTTTAAATTATACGCAACCATATATTTGGAGAAATTGATGTAAAATTTTGAATATGTAAGTTTGTCTAGCTTTATAAGAAATATTTTACTCAGCAGTCTCTTCTAAACATTTTCTACAATAGACATGCTCAAAGCACATCCTTAAAAGTGCCATTGATTTCACACCTTAAATTAAAAATTTATTAGATTAGAATTGTACAAAGCTGGAATTCAATGATGTCTGAAATTGCCACAGTTTGATTGGAATTTGAAAATAAATCCAGTTGAAAAAAATTCTCGGTATGGAGACATTCCTTATTTTGCATTGGTTGGTGCTTCTTCATCAGGTGTCCTTCCAGGAAAAGAGCATAAGCATCAGTGAGAATCGTCTAAGTCCATTATATTTTTAAGTATCAAATTAATTCATTTTCTTATATTAGCTTTTGGGTTTTGCTTTTTTGGTGGATTCGGGTCCTAATATATGAGTACTTCTCTTCCTAATGTTTGCAGAAGAAGTTTCGGCAAACGGAACATCAACACTAAGATGATCATTGGAGGGATCTTTTATAAGTATATAAAAATAAATTAAATTAAATTAAATTAAGTGAGTATTGACAGCTCTATCGTTCTAATATAGATTCCATTTTTGAATTTATACAACATTAGTATAATTAATATGGAATGTGAAGAATTTTTTCAGCATAAAATCCGTTCACTGTGTTGTCCGGGGATTAGCCCATCTTTATTTGCAACAAATGGATGGAGTGAACAATCTTAAGAAGGTGTGGAGGTAAAGAGTACTGTCATTGTCACTCAATAAGTTCAGTAATTTATCTTGACTAACTTGTTTTGCCACTTCATCGAACATAAGTGAAATAGTAGAGCCAATAGAATAATTGACATGTAGCTCCAACGGAACCTAATTGAAGGACAATAAGATTGGAAATCAAATAAAGTAATTTTGAAAATGTTAGATTGTGAAGTATCTTGTTAGATAGGTATAGTTTCGGTGCGTTTGGATTTAGAGTTATAGTAATTTTGATTTTGATTGTGAAAAAGGACAAATGAGTTGAGATTATAAATTTGACTTGGGAAACGTGTGTTTTTATTGTGTAATGTGTTGAGTTAAAGTTAAAGTTAAAATTTTTGACTTGGAAAATATGTATTTTTGTTGTATAGTATGTTGAGTTAAAGTTAAAGTTAAAATCAAAGTGATTTTAACTTAAAAAACAAACAGGCCAGAATTCATGTTTTATTACCTTGAGTCTCAAAGTGAAAAAGCAAGCATAATCAATCTATGGTAGCTTGGTCATTAAATACTTCATTATACACAATGTTTTTAGTGGATTGTGCGTATCTCTCATCGTTCTCAACAGTCAGAATTTAAAGTCCTTCCCTTGATGCAACTATAGTCAAAGTGACATAAAGTTGACCACGATTGAATACTAGTTTCGGAAGATATAAGCCAACAGAACTCAATGATTGGCCTTGGCTTTTGTTAATTGTCATTGCATAGCATACCTTTATAGGAAGGAAGTGCTTCCTTCTCAAGACAAATGGCAATTTTGAGTCCTTTGATGTTAGAGTGATCCTTGGAATAAGCACTTTCGCTCCAACTTTTGTTCCCGTGATAATTTTAGCTTCTATAACCTAGTCTCCCATGTGCATTACTAATAGTCTAGTACTATTACAGGTACCTAGAATTGGGTTGATATTCCTCAAAAGCATTACGGAAGTCCCTTCCTTTAGTCAAAGGATATGATCAGGCAATCCCGAGTATGTGAGTCTATTAAGGAATTTGATCGGATACATGATTTCCTGCTCCGCAATATCTGCTACTGCCTTGCAAATGTCATCAGAACTTCTGTATTCTTTTATCGGTCCACTGGCCATATCAAATATGTAATCATTAATCTCATTGACATATTTATTCAAAGGACCCACATTGAAACATAACGAACTATGACTTTAACTATAGAACTTAAGTCTTGAAATCAATTCTTTAATCTTCGAGAACATCCAAAAGAGTCTCTTCTTTCATTGTTTGATCCTTCAACCTCAGTTAACCTATCAAAAATAAAGAATATTAGTATTAGTAAAATATGTAATATGTACTGCATTTCAAATTTGAAATTATTGCAAAATATTTCCGTACGTCAGCTTTCTCAGTTTCTTCTGTGGTCGATCTGGGGTTGTAATATTCAAAACTGGACTTTTCTTCGCAAAGTTTCTGGAAGATGCATTAACAGATGAACCTTCAGCAGGCCTAGCCGCCTTTTTCTCCTGTAAGTAGAGAAAATGTGTATTGAGGATTTCTGTATCATTATTATACATATTTGGTATTTAAATTTTTGTTACCTGTTTATGATCTGGAATCTTGAGAACTTCCTCTGCACAAACTTTATTTGATGTGGAACTTGGACTTCCCAAGTTTTCGAAGTAAGAGCTCATTTTTAATTGGAATACATGAGTGAAGCCAATAATTTTTAAGAAGCTGTGGAGGAAGCTAATAATGTTCAACATCCCCCCGATCGATGTTAGGATTCCCAATAGGATTAGATGAGGAGGCCCAGTAAGGATATGCCCATGTGGGGGCTCACACTGAAATGGTCCTGAACAACTCCCGCTCAGCTCGAAAGTCTGATGATCCCTGCTTCGGGGTGATTGAAAACTATGACTCGGGGACTTGCACCTATAGGTTGCACCCAGCCAGAGAAAACCGTAAGCCCCTCATATGAATTATTCCTTCGTGTGAAATCTTGTACCTGCTTGTTCATCCGCTTTTCTAGCATAAGGGTAGTCCTTAGGCATTTTGGGTTTATATCTTCCATTTTTTTGGGTACATATAAATTGTATAGGTGGGAAATAAACTTGTATATAACAATCGCTCTCACTCTCATCTCTTTAAATATCGCTCAAAGCATTACATGATTTTCAAAAACTTGGCTTGGAGAAATATTATCTAGATTCCCATGAACGATAAGCCGACTACGATTCTTTTCAAATACTTAAGACCCCGAGAGGTGACTCAATTAAGTGAGGGTATCTCTTACAAGGGGCAACCATTGTTTTTAGATGGATGCTATTATTGACACGCGTCGGGGTCATATATCCCTATAGGAACCCCGCCCACAACAGACAAGTATGTCTCGGGCAAAATAGGTGGGAACTCATAGGTACCGGGTGGCACTTGAGGCCCTCCTCAAATCGACAAAATTGATAATTTGGTCCCTGAAACACACACTTCACGGCAAGTTCGTCCCTGAAAGATTTTATGTGTACTAATTGGTCCGACGTTTGAAACGTTTGAACCAATTGGTCCTTCCATTCGAAACATTGTAGGTCCCTGACGGAAACGCCTTCTCCACACCATGAATTGCACAGTTAGTCGCCCCTGCTCGTCTTCTCGGTTTCCTGCTCGAAATTGCCCCAAATCGAGCAAACCCTGCCTTCTTCCGATTCAGTAGTGAACTTCCTCGAGCCACCGCAAGATTTCTGGTGGTTGTTTTTCGGTGAGAAGCCCGACTGCCGCTGTGTTCTGCTTCCTCATTCTACTGCCCGAACTTGCGGGTGTTCTGCTGCTCGAACTTGCGGTCATTCTGCTGTGTTCTGCTGCCCGAACTTGCGGTCATTTTGCTGTGTTGTTTTCGTGTGAAAGCCCGATTGTTGCAAATGAGGAGTGGGTAAGTTCAAATCCTGTTTTTGCGAGGTGTATGTTTCAGGGACCAAATTGTCAATTTTGTCGAGATAGAAGACAGGGAAGAGTGTTGGGTCTGCTATGTTGTTCGTGTTGGTGTTCGGTTTGTTTAATCCGACCACGACCAGACTTTGTCCGTAGCTCTTTAGGCTTTCGTGATTTAATCGTGATTTATCCGGAAGAATGAAAATGTACCAAGGGGCCTAAAGGGGCATTTAATTGATGGCTAATGATGAGCTACAAATTGCCTATATAAGGCACTTTCCCCATCAATATGTGCTATGGACCCTTGCGAAATCAGGCAGACAATCAAATTTTCGAATATATGATTCATTTTATCACCATCATGTTTGTGTGCAACAACTGATTTTAGGTAGATGCATAGTATTTGTCTGAGGGAGGGTGACTTCTTCCTCAAATTTTAGTCGGTACGTTGCAACTAAATCCGGAGTAACTAGGATCACCACATTTCTGGCCTGTGATTAGAGCATAAGGAATTATGGAGAGATGGGAATGTAGAAAGAAATATCCCAACACAAATATCACCTAACCCGGTTTTGAAATACCAGAGAACCCGAGAACTAGAAAAGAGCATCCATGAATCGCCTGATATAGTTCAATGCAATGACGTATCTCTAGTTTCTATGAAACTAGTCGTAGCAATGTTCTGATGCCTTGGCTATCGAAAGTCTGTTGATTGTCTGTGCATTCTACTTCTATGGAACTTAATCTGACTCTCATTTGCCTCTCTCTCTGTCTCGATTACTATCTATTTATGCTTTCTGTTTGGTATAATATTTATATTTACTATATTGTTTGGTTTTATGAAGGAATGATTATGATGTTGGGAGGATAATCTTGAAGGATATGATGTAAATAGGCTAGAGGATCAGTTTGAGTATGAAAGTACTGAACATGTTGATTCAGGGGTTTATTGGGATGAAGAATGTATATTTAATGACGATGCTGAAGGTCATTTGGGTGAAGAAGAAGAAGAGCATCTTGGTGATCGATCAAATTCTGAAAGTGGGGAGGAGATAGTTGTTATATTATCACTAACAACAGCGGATATGGTTATATCTAGTGACGAAGAGGAAGGCTGTATTTCAGAAAAGTTAGTGGACAAGTGTATCTCTGATGATGACAAGGGTGAAAAGGAATTGAAAAAGTGCCCCGAGTTTGATGAGAAGGCCACGTTAGGGGAGGTTCAATTACAGTTACACATGTTATTCCCAAACTTAACTATGTTCAAGAAAGTTGTGACAGATTATAACATAACAATAGGAAAGGTGTTCAAGTTTATGAAGAATGACAATGAAAGGGTTAGGGCAAAGTGTAGATCGGAAGGGTGCAAATAGGAGATCTTCTGTTCTTGGAGTAATGAGGTGAAAACTTTCAAAATAAAGAAGTTCGTGGAGCCACATACTTGTGCTAGGGAGTTCAAAAACAAGCAAGCTAATAAGAAGTGGTTGACTGCTCAACTTTTTGATGAATTAAGATCTTACTCGACAATGTCAGCACATGATGCTTTTGAGTTGTTTAAAAGGTATAGAGGTATTCATGTAGATGACTATAAGATATACAGAGCAATGAGAGAGGCCAGAAAAATTGTAGAGGGATCTAAGAGGTTGCAATATCAAAAATTGTGGGACTACTGTGAGGAACTTAGGAGGCGGAATCCTAATTCTACATTTGGTTTGACAGTACATAGACCTACTTTAGAGCTGCCACCAATATTTGATAGGTTATACATTTGCTTTAATGCAAATGTTCAGGGATTTAAAGAAGGATGCAGGCCCCTCATTGGACTGGATGTGTGTTTTCTAAAGGGGTATTATGGAGGACAGTTACTGTATGTTGTTGCTCAAGATGGCAATCAACATTTCTATGTGATTGCAGTAGCTGTTGTTGAGCAAGAAAGTACGGAAACATGGAGTTGGATTTTGAGAAATTTGCTTGGGGATATTGAACAGTACAGTGACAATGGTTGGAACTTTATATCAAATCAGCAGAATGTACTTATCAATTAACTATAATTTTTTAATATTGACTAAAACTAGAATATTATTTGACAATAAAGATTCTTGCAGGGTTTGAAATTGGCTTTGGAGGAATTTTGTCCTGGTACTCCACATAAAAATTGTGTATTGCACATATGGAGGAACTTCTATAGCAAATTCAATAACATGGACCTAACCAAGCAACTATGGAAATGTGCAAGAGGTACTGTTAACTCCCCATTTTGGCCCACCGGCTCTCGACACGAGGACTCTCGGTCGAAGCTCGGATTACTATTCATGACCCGACAATCGGAGGTGAACGCGCGGACGTGGGAGCGTGGACTACAGAAGGGAAGCAGGGTCCTCCAAAAGGCTCAGAAGGGCAATCAAAAGAGCAGATAAACAACGAGCCCCGAAGCAACAGAAGCTGGCACTGTGACACTATTCATCACCGGATCACCGAAGCGTCAGAAGGTATCCAATATGGGACTCTAAAAATCCCTCTTGGTGCCAAAATGACCAACGGCACATCCGGGCGCATTTCAGAAGCATCCCGCTTGAGCCGAGGCATTCCCGAACATTCACAGACGCCTTCCTAACAAGGCTCCCGGAGCGCCCGATCCACGAACGAGCAAACGACAGTCGAAAACAGGCCTGTACATGCCCTAGGACCACCAAGGCCATGGAACAAGTTTCAGATTACCTTTCGAAATTTGGCTTGGTCTCCCGAGTAGGTCCCGACTCGGAAAATGGGCCCTTTTTGATAGATTCTAATGCTCAGGGCTTATTCGGTGGAAAGTTGACGTCCGAGCTTTGCACCACCCACTCCCAGCAAACCCTGGGGTCTAGGAAATCATATTGGCTCGAACTAAGCGGAACATGCCGACCTCCCGAGTGACGTTTCAATGGTCACGAACGCCTCTCGGCAAGTCTTCGGGGCACCTTCTTGGCAAACTAAGACCATAGCGGTCTCCGAACGCCTCGGAGCATTCGGGAAGCACTGAGAGAACCCCAGTCACGGATCCCTAGTTCACCTCTAGCAAATGGTCTTCGGTCAGAGATGTCGTGCCAACGGTGCCGTATGAGACGAAAAGCATACCGAGGCGGACGATACAATGCATGCAGGAGCGATTGAACAACGGGGACGAACAACCTCGCCCTGATCATCCAAACGAGGCAAAACCGGCTCTCTAGGTGCCAAGTCACCCGAACATTCGTTCACACGAAGTATGGTGATATTGGGCTCATTTAAATTCCCTTCATGCAAGCATTCCAAATTCATCAATTAATCGGACCTCGAAGATTGGACGCGCAATCAATTGAGCCTTGAGCTTCTCCCGGCTTTCCTCCTAGTCAAATGGGACCCACAGCTCAACCAAGCCAAGCCTCCAAGCCACGGGTCAAACCCAAGCCACCGCCCAACCGCCCCAAGCCACGGCTAAATCCCCATTGGCCGGCGGCTCAAACCCCAAGCCTCTTCCCTCCACCACACAATTTGAAATATCTTCTTACACACTTACATCCATCACCTCCCATCACCTCCCATCACTTCTCTTCTTACTTCCTCTATACTCTAAATGACATAAACCCCACCCTAATCATCATTCAAATTTCGGCAGCCCTTTTCCCCCCTTAAGCCGTACTTAACTTCACTTAATCACACCATTAGTCATCCCTATAAGTTCCCATCCATCATTAAGCTTAATAACTTTTTCATTCTCACTCTCTCTCAAGCCAACTTCTCTCTAAAATCCTCTCAAACCCCAGCCCTCTTCCTCATTTCGTCCAACCCATCCCAAGGCCGAAACCGGCCAAAACCGACGGAAAACCACCCGGTATTCCGAGCACCACCCGACCCGACTTAAGCCAAACACAACCAAACTTCATATCCTACATATTTCCCACCCTCTAAGTCCATTCCCGAGCTCAGATTTTCCATTTGAAGCCCCCAACATCACATTCCAGCCGTGAGAACCATCGGGTCCCGAGAGCTCCCCGCCGGGCGCATCCAACTTCTACAATGTGCCATCTCTTCCCACGACTTCGGCAAGTCGTGCCATCACATTCAAAGGGTTCCTCATAACCCTCACTCTCCCCCGTGAAGAGGTGGTCACGGTCCGAGAGCCCTTCAATCGTGCACAACCTCCGTTCTACTTCCTCCTTCTTACCGGGTCCCGTTAACTTTTTACTGAGTTTTCTCTCACTATTTCGGGTTTGTCCAGGCCTTGGCACGTTCGGGAATGTCCACGAACGTCTAGGTTCGTCTCTTAGGAGTCCAAGGAGCCCGATCTTGCACCGTGCCGCGGTCGGAGTCGTCGTGGCGACCTCATTTTCTTCGAGTTGCCACTGTCGCTGCTCTCGGGTGTCCGCTGCCCATCACGTCCAGCCGGGTCACCCGACCCTCGGGTGTCTTACGCGTTCATTTGTGTAAATGAGATCATGTCAAAATTGACTTAATGGAATATGTGTTATCCTCGTGTGCACGTTACTTGATGCATGCAAGGATCGGTTAAAGGTGATACAAGAGACCCATCGACACTCACATTGGGTCGAGGGGCATTCGGCTGATTACCCTTAGGGATTGGCCGAATTCCTCGAGTCCCCTTTGAGTGAGGGTTGGCCTCTTCTACCATTTTAAAGCCGATTCTTGGAATTGTTTGTGATTATGTTCCTCTTTAATTGTTGACAAAAATGCAAATTACTTGTTCGGCACGTTAGATTCGGACAATTACCAATCAAAACCATAACCGCGATGTGGAATGATAATCACCGAAGAATTTCACAAATGGGAGAAACGGGACGCACCATTCGATTAATTAAATCATTTGAATCCAAAAGAATTGGATAAATTGATCATTAACTCGTAAACGTATCGATGGTTCACGGAACGGCGAAAATGCCATTTTCCTTATAAAGCTCACAATTTTAAAACACCGAGACGTGTAACACGAGTAGAATCGGAGTCTAGCGAGTACTCACGCACTATGACTCGAGTCCGGGCCCAATTTGAGGCGGCTTGAGTCGAGACGCGCGAGTTCTTTTTAGACCTCCTCGTGTCACACGATCTTTAACTTGTATATGAACACCACATGTTTTACCACTCAAGGGCATAGTTGTCATTCCGTGATTCACCGATATCCTAGGCATTAGGGAGTCGGAAACACCTCGATCTATGGGCGGAAAGGGGCGGCCCGTTCGGGTGCGAGTTTCATTCGTACGGCCCATTCCGTCCACTTTCGGTGTTTCCATCTCCCTATTGTAGATTCGGTGGTGGGCATTTTCATTTCCATTGCAAAACACGAAAAACAGGATTAATCATGCATCTGACTTAATCAAATATTAGATAATGGATAGGTGGAATGCTAGGTTCCAATCTAGAGTCAAAAATACAAGTTTGGCTAATTCGGTGAAACCATAGTGACACATCATTGAATAAAGTTTTAAAATAAATTCACATATGTAATCGGCCTAGAACCATAATCCAGCCCACCTCTTTGTTTGCCTAGGTTAGATACATTGTTTGTTAATCAACCCCGATTAATAACTGATTAAATCACGTATATTCGACTTAACATACAACTTGTCTGCATTTATCTGTATTTGTCAGTTTTTGTCTGTTCTTCATCATTTTTATCAGTTTTCTTCTGTTTTCCATTTGCTTTTGCTGATTTGTTGCGGTTCGGGCCCGAACCCATAGGTTACGTAATACACAGGGTCCAACGCCCCAAATCACCGAACACGAGGTCCAACGCCTCCTAACTCACTGAGCGCGTGCAACCCAAGTGCGGAATGGAATCTAGCCTTGAGTCACCATCACATCCTGAGTATGGCCTATGTGGAAGGCAATTTGGATTGGATGTGTGAAACGTGTTTAGATATCACCCGGGAGCTCGATCGGCCCAACGGTTACAGTGAGAACTAATCGGTTCTCCTGCAAACCGTCGGTTCGATTGGACCCGACCCCCTGCTCCTTGAGCCCGCGTTGCCTTAATTTATTTATCGATCATTTAAAACACACGGTGAGCCGGAGCGAAATATTGGCCCAATGCAAACCGATCGTGATCCATTTACTTTAATCAGTTGTACTTTGTAATTATTCGAGTGTACATTGCAAAGATCTTATTTGTACATCTATTCATTCATTTGTAAGGATCCCCGATCGGCAAGCGAGAGGTCTGAGTATCGAACCGGTCAAGTTGGTCTATTAATACCTAGAGACGAGTAAGCCCGAATACTCGCGGTTTCGGTTCACGCAGGGAGTTGACCGTCGTGGTTTGACGAACTATAAACGTTAGGATAGTGAACTGATTCCTCGACGCACAAGCTTACTCATCTTTCAGGTTCTTGGCTCAACTTGATCAATTCATCGACTTTACGGCGTCAAAACGGGCGAGTCAAGTGCAACCCTAAATCACGCGATAAATAAACAAAACGACAAGCCTAGCAAATTAGAATACCGAAAGGGCGTGCGGGATATGGGCCCGCACGTAATAGAAACCCTGAATTCGGAACCTCGGGTTCCGTATGACCATTGCCTTAGCATTTAGGTGTACCCCGTACCGCTAGACCCGGGCGACTTAACGGCCCTCGACCTACGGGTCGAAAACAGTAAGTGGAGACTCCTTCTCACGCGTGTCCGTCGCGCATCCCCACGAGAAGGTGGATACTCCCAAGCTGCGTTGCATAGGCGTGTGCATACGTACCCCGACGAGATGAAATTCGGGTGCGCACAGCTTGGCGACTCCACTGGGGACATCTAGAGGGTTCGGGCTCGATTCCGTTTGCTTGCTTGCATGTTTATTTATCGCTTTCCGTATATTTATCTTAAGTGCATTTATTTCGCGCATTTACTTTACGCATTTGTATCGCATCATTCTAGCGGGTTTCTAGGTACCTTATCCGAAACCCCACGGGCACCAAAATAGGAAGCTAGGTTAGTCAGAGGTTCCGAGTATGGGAACGGATCGAGTCGGCTATGCCACCGAACCGGCCCCCAAAGATCCTCGCTCGATTTCAAGGAATTCACACCCTTGTATCGGGAGCCCCCATCCCTAGTTAGCGGTTCTCCCAATAGCACCGGAAACCATGCATACACAGGGACCATCATGCTGGACTAATCTTTGCCTCCATACCGCCAACCGACCCCAAAATCAAGTCGTTGAGTCGGCCCGTAGTTTTTTTTTAAGACGGGCTTTTTGTTGTTTTCTTTGAGAAAGAGTGATGTATACTGTAAAGAACACAGTTATAGTTTATCTTTCCGCACTGCATGCTTATTTCCAAAAACGACTTAGGACATTACATTGGTTTGATTCTTAAGACGTTGAGTTGACATCTCCTCCATTTAGGTAAGGATGGACCGCCCGGCTCCTGGCCTCAAGCTCGAAGCAATCACACCGCCTAGGCAAGAAATCATGCGCATTTGGAGGACACTCCGCCCGGTGGATCGCGCCTTCATTCAAGGCATCATCGGAGACGTGGTTATGCTCACTGAAACTTCGGTGGATTGGATCTTCCTAAGGACCGCCACCGAATTCTGGGACCTCCAACATGCAGTGTTCAACTTCCAGGGAACAGAGTTGGCACCCACAATCGAAGAATATATGGCGCTCATTCAGAAGCCCACGCCCACCACCCAAGGCATCTTTGTGCCCAACCCGTTCGCAGTAATTCAAAGCCAACTCTCCACCCTCCTCGGCATACTCGTCCAAGAGGTCCACCAAGAACTTCATCAAGGATGGGATCACGGCGTCAGGATCGCATGGCTTTCAGACTGGACGCTTCTTCGTGCATTGACACCCTCGACGGAGTCCTATCAGCGCGACGCATATCACGGGTTCCTGCTCTTGATCTTCGGCACCCTCCTGTTCCCATACGCGCCAAACCTCATCCTGGCGGCCCCATGATCACGGGGTGTCTCGGAATAGTGGGAGTCCCTCTTCTCAGCCACTTGGGAAGCACGCTCATATTCCCCGATCGGGTAATCAGACAACTCGGCGGCCTACAGGACATTCCCACCGAGGCAGACCGCCTACCCTACCGCATCCAATGGGCCGACTCCACATCCACGGCCCCCGCAAGATTCCTGCAGATCCGAGAGCTTCACCGTCAATGGGACGCTAGCACTATACAACGTCTTTACTTCCCCGAGCATCCTACCGACGAAGAGCGAGCACTTTCCGCCACATCAGCATACGTGGCTCAGTTTTATTCACAAGGGCCGACGTCGCCGCAGCGGTCCCAGACCGCCCTGATGCCCCGAGCCACACCTACATCCGCCCTGGAAGCCGAAAGCTCCACTCAAGCGGCCATGCGCGCAAAACTACATTCCATCAGGGAGGAGCGAGATAGACTCCGTTGCGAGCTTGTTGACTCTCGTACCGAAGTCGGGGACTACAGGGAGCTCCAGACGGAGCTAGCTCGAGCACGCGTCACAATCTTAGACCGGGAGATGGCCCGCCTAAGCGCTACGTTAGACCGAACGCGGGCAAGGGCGCGCAGAGCCCCCATCCCTAGGATTAGCGGACGCCCTCATTTTGCCCTCGCTCGGACCTACGCTGCTCTCAGCCGGCCATCGAGCGCAAAGGGATGTTGGCCTATGTTTATGTTCCTTTTTCTTCCGTGTGCTGTACTTTATAAAACTATGGAACTCGAATCAAACCATTATAATGACATTAGCGTTTTGAAACTCATGCATCTCATGCATCCTGTCCTTTCATTTATTCCGCACTTGTTCTTTCAAAATGTCGACGTCACGCTTACATACTCTTGGAATTTAGGTAACCACAATTGACGTTGCACCGTTACCCGACTCGTCAACGTGTTAGGATGACGGAATAAAACCGAATTGATATCTCCGAGGAAGTCAATCCACCAGCCCTGGCTCATTCTCAGTCGCTCCCGACACATGCTCCGCCGCCTCCAACTCCCGCGGGCGTATCACCGGCGTATTCGGGCGCCCCTTCGATGCATCTCCCACCTCCAACATCTTTAGGGGCACCCCTTCCACGAGTCCTACCGGCATCATCCACCTCCGACGACCACGCTCGCATCGCGGCACTCGAGGGCACAGTTAACCAATTAGCTGCCAGCATGACTACCAACATGGCCGAACTATTTGCCCTACTCAGAGGACTGAATCACGCATCCTCGAGCTCCAAGCCTCCTTCGGGACAAGGGCCAACAGTCGACCCGACCTCTTGAATTCCACCGACACAAGCCCCGGAGAATGCGGATGCTCCCGCCCTGCCAACAACGCACACGTCCACGGTTCACCCGTTCACCAGCCCCTTTCTGCCGCCACCGGCCCCCACGGTCGTCCCTCTTCCACCGGCAACATTCTTATCTTTAGATCAGGTCTTGTCCGCGCCACCACAGGTCTCCATACCGGCCCCAGCCGTAGTCTATACCGTCCCTCCACCGATGGTTTTTCTGGCGTCAAGCGTACCTGCTCCAGCTCACCTTCAAGCCGCAGAACTTCGTCCCTACCCGTCTCTACAACCCCACGTTAGCCTCCCCTACCAAGCACCGCTTCCTATAAATACCACCTTCCTCGAACCGAGCACACCAACTCACGCGGCCTAATTTGCTTCACCGACGTACTTTCTCCCTGAGGTTGACGCTGAGCAGGAACGTAGACTCAAGAGAATGGAAGAAACAATACGAGCCTTGCAGGCAAACGAGACTCGACCCAACGCAAGCTATGGTGACTGTAGTCTTTTCCTGGACATGCGGCTACCCTTGAAAGTTAGGATCCCGGAGTTCAAGACCTACGAAGGCACGACAGATCCGCGACAACACCTCCGTCATTACCGAGGGAAGATGCTACAGTATTGGGATTGCGAGGAATTCGTCATCCACTCATTTCAAGACAGTTTGTCGGGATCAGCTCTTGATTGGTTCAAGTCACTAAAGGCCGAGGATATTCCGACGTGGGCAGACCTTTCCCGGAAATTTATCGACCAGTACTAGTACTGTGCGGAAACGCCTCCGACCCTCTTGGAATTGAGCATGAAGGAGATGGCGTAGGGCCAAAGGTTCGAGGAATACGCTACCAAATGGCGTGCCCAAGCGGCGAAGCACATCCCTCCAATTAGCGAGGTACAACAGATCCAGTTGTTCTACTCCACACTGAGGGGAGTATATTATTCGCACTTATTGGCCCACACTTCTTCATTCTCCAACCTCATCGAGGCCGGGAAAAAGCTCGACTTGGGAATCAAACTCGGCAGGATGGAGGGCCCCACCAGTAAAGGAGAAGAGTCCTCAAAGAAGGCCTCTGTGACGACGACGTCTTCCAGCGGAAGGAGAGGGAAAGAGATTTCAGTTAACGCCGTTAATCCAGCGCATACGACGCCCCAGCAATACTCGGTGAATTTCACGACCGCACCAACTGCCGCTCCTGCCTACTTCCCCCCACCTCCACAGCACCAACCTCAATCGATTTATTACTCGGCTGCACCGGTTCCGCCACCAATGACCTCACAACCATTCGTGCACCACTACACACTTACACCGACTCCGTCCCCTCAACCTAGGCCCCCGGTGTCGAGAGCCCCTCCACTGGCGCAGCAGAGTCCTGCTTCACAAGGTCCACAGGTCGGCGTCACGCAATACCGATCTCGCAAGCAGTACACACCTCTACCTGCTCCCCTTTCTCCACATATATCGACAACTCCTTGCGGGCAATCAGATTCAGCCGATATCCCCGGGCCCGAACTTTGACCCGACCACTCAAGATCAGTCTAAACACTGCGAATATCATCAAGGTGCGCCGGGGCATACTCTCGATAATTGTTGGAGGTTGCGAGACGAGATTCAAAAAAGGATCGACAACAACAGGCTCACCTTTAATGCCGTCAGGCCCCCAAATGTGCAGGCCAACCCCCTCTTTGATCACAGGTCGAGTTCGGGATCCTCTATAAACATGATCACTATATGCACCTTGGGGGAGGACGCGAACGCACAAGACAATCCCCTTCCCTTCGTGATCGACTATACCCTTGAAAAACCCACGGTCGGATTCGCAGGGCACATGGCCTCGCCGGCCCCTTTCGTCGTAGATATCCCCACTCGAGAACCCTACTCGGACAACAAGGTCCCCTGGACCTACGAAGGAGGCATCGGGGGCATCGAGCAACAATTCAGCGTCATGGGTGTGACACGTTCGGGACGAGTATATGAGAATCCGGTAATCATAGACAAAGGGAAGGCATCCACCGCTGAAGTTGGGGTAGTACCCGAAAGCACGCCTTTTCCATCCAAGAGGGTAACCGAAGAGAAAGCGGAAGCATTCATGAAGATCATAAAGGCGAGCGAATACAAAGTAGTCGAGCAAATGGCCAAGTCCCCGGCCCACATCTCACTACTCGCTCTCCTCTTCAGTTCGGAACCTCACCGAGAGGCCCTCCTACGGGTACTAACCACGGCACAAGTCCCAAAAAAAACACCCCCGGATAGGATAGAGGAGACTGTCGGTTCCATCTTTTCCAACACCATCTCGTTCTCGGACGACGAGCTCCCATCTGAGAGTTGGACACATTCGCGGGCATTACACATTGTCTGCAAATGTAACAACTACATCATTGGCCGGGTCATGATTGATAATGGTTCCGCGCTCAACGATTGCCCAGTAACCACCTTGAAGCAGATGAATGTGGACCTCAACGGCGTCCGCCCGAGCGAAACAGCGGTCCGAGCCTTTGACGGCTCACAAAGAGAGGCGAATGAAGAAATCGACTTTCTCATAGACGTTGGCCCATGCTCGTTCAGCATCACGTTCCAGGTGCTCGATACCCCGAACGCATTCAGCCTATTGCTCGGAAGGCCTTGGATCCACTCGGCCGGCGCCGTCCCCTCTTCTCTGCACCAAAGGTTGAAATTTATCGTCGAAGAGAAGCTCATCACGGTAAAAGGAGAAGAAGACTATGCCATCTACAAAGAGACGGCGGTGCCCTACATTAGTGTTGGGGATGATGAAAACCTCCCGTTCCATTCATTCGAAACTATCTCCTTCATTCGAGACTATGGAAAAATCGGCCCGTTCCGCGCTGATCCCATGATAGGGAAGGTTTTATTACGCCACAATTACATCCCCAGCGCAGACCTCGAGGCACGCGGACAGGGGATCAACCGCCCTATTGAGGTCGAAGAATATAAGAATAGGAGAGGACTCGGCTTTCGCCGCTCCTGCCATGAGATCATCGAGGCCCGCAAGGGCAATCACCTCCACGGCCTTGCCACACACTATGGGAAGCTCAACAGGGGCATCCCAGTTCCCCCGCTATCCCACTTCTTTCCCGGACCTCCACACATCATCGGGGGCACCCTTGACGGCCCTTCCTCGGACTCCGACGACACTCCTGTCGCTCTGTCAACCGTGTACGCCTTCACCGAGGAGATTCCTTCATGGGTTCACATCCGCCTGGTGCAGGAAAATGAGGGGCTTGACAACTGGACCTCAGTCCCGCGCTACTCGGCTGTGATTGCCGATATGTAAGGCTTATCTATGTACAAGATGTTTCCCGCGTGTCGGCATAGCCATGGGCCACACGACGGAAGATGGATCTCTATCATGGCTCCATGTTCATATTATTAATGAAATCCCTACATGCATTTTTGAACTCCCATGCATTTCATCTCCTTTTCCTATTCTTTTATTCGCAGCGCTCTAAATTTTCTAAGACGATTCTTTCGAATTTCCAGGCTCCACTCGAATCCAAATCTCCGACACTTCGATTCGAACCCATTCGAAGAGCGTCTCGGTGAGCCCCAACTCGTATACTTCGGGGAAGGGCTTCCCGAGGATGGTCAAGTGCCCGAGATAGAAGAGAGTTTGCGTCGCCTCGAGGACCATCAAATCACCTCGGTTGAGCCAACAGAGGAGATCAACGTGGGTATCGAAGAAGAATCCCGCACTTTGAAAATTGGGACAGCCCTTGACCCTGCGCAACGAGCCCGGATGATCGACTTCCTAAGGGAATACCAAGAGGTCTTCGCCTGGTCCTATGCTGATATGCCCGGCTTAGACCCTTCAATAGTCAAACACTTCCTTCCACTTGACACTGAGAAGTTCCCGCCCAAGCGGCAACAGTTACGACGACAGCGGGCTAGCCTTCTCCTCCGTATCAAAGAAGAGGTCGTCAAACAGATCAACGCGGGGTTCCTCGAAGTCTGCAACTATTCCGAGTGGGTGGCAAATATTGTGCCAGTGGAAAAAAAGGACGGAAGAGTCCGAGTCTGCGTCGACTACCGAGACCTCAACAAGGCCAGCCCTTAGGACAATTTCTCCCTGCCACACATTGACGTCCTAGTCGACAATACGGCACGCCACGCTTAGTTCTCTTTCATGGACGGCTTCTCTAGATACAATCAAATTCGGATGGCCGAAGAGGACAAAGTCAAGACGACGTTCACCACGATGTAGGGAACTTTTTGCTACCGCGTTATGCCTTTCGGCATAAAAAATGCAGAGGCAACTTATCAGAGGGCTATGGTCACATTATTCCACGACATGATGCACAAGGAAGTCGAAGTCTATGTCGACAATATGATCGCTAAGTCCAAAGAAGGAGAAGACCACCTTGTCAACCTGAAGTGCCTTTTTGACTGCTTAAAAGAGTACAATCTCCGACTCAATCCGGCAAAATGCACATTCGGTGCCCGATCAGGAAAGCTGCTAGGATTCGTAGTCAACGAGCGCGGTATCGAGGTGGATCCGGACAAAGTTAAGGCAATCAAAGAGCTTCCCCCGCCATTAACGGTTCGAGAGGTGCGCGGCTTCTTGGGACGGTTGAACTACATCGTGCGCTTCATCGCAAACCTGACAGATAAGTGTCAGCCGCTCTTTCGCTTGCTCCGCAAAAATGCAGCGATTGAATGGGACCATGAATGTCAGAATGCCTTCGACACCATCAAGGCCTACTTAATTCAACTGCCGGTACTAGTCCCACCTATGCCGAATCATCCCCTCATTTTATACCTCACAGTACGCCGGCAATCCTTAGGGTGCATGCTAGGGCAAGAAGACAGGTCGACACGCACAGAAAGGGCGATATATTACTTAAGCAAGAAGTTTACCGAAGGGGAATCTAATTATCCGGAGATTGAGAAAATGTGCTGTGCGTTAGTATGGGTCATGCAAAGGTTCCGACAGTACACGCTTTATCACACAATTCGCTTGTTGTCAAAAGCGGACCCCCTGCGGTATTTACTCGATAACCCGTCCTCCATGAGGAACATCGCAAAATGGCGCTGTCAACTGACGGAATACGACATAGAGTACGTGTCCTGCACGTCTGTCAAAGGGCAAGCAATTGCCGACCACCTAGCAGAATTCCCGATTAACGACGACACGCCGATAAACGCGGACTTCCCAGATGAAGGAATCCTCCAAGTAGATGAAGAGAAGGATGAGCCAACATGGAAGATGTACTTCGACGGGGCGGTCAATTCCATGGGGTCCGGAGTTGGGGCAGTGCTGATATCCCCGGATGGACGTCATTATCCGGTCGCCGCAAAAGTGGATTTCTCTTGTACCAATAACGTGGCCGAGTACGAGGCATGCATTCTCGGCTTGCAAGCGGCAATCGACTTCAGGGTGAAGGAGTTAGAAGTATTCGGCGACTCCATGCTCATAATCTTCCAGACACTGGGGCAATGGAAGACAAAGGACGCAAAGTTAGTCCCGTACCATGAGTACCTCGAGGAATTAGCGAAAAGTTTTGAGAAGATCTCATTCACCTACACTCCAAGCGCAAAGAACCAGTTCGCGGACGCGCTCGCAACACTCGCATCTATGGCAAGCATCGCAAAGGGGAACATCATCGAACCCCTCGAGATCGAAGTTGCCAAAGGCCCGGCCTATTGTTACGCGATCAAAGCAACCGATGCTAAACCATGGTATGAGGACATCAAGGATTTCCTGCAAACGGGTCAATTTCCTCCTTTCGCCAATCGCCGCGACCGAAAGACGCTTAGATGACTCGCGGTGCACTACTTCCTAAGCGGCGAGACACTCTACCAACGATCCTTTGACGCCACGTTGCTCAGGTGCATCGACGTACATGAATCGCGACGCCTCATGGAGGAGGTGCACGGAGGGAATTGCGGGCCCCATATGAATGGGCTCATGCTCGCCAAGAAGCTCATGCGCTTGGGCTACTACTGGTCCACCATGGAAACCGACTGCGTAAAGCACGTCAGACACTGTCACCGGTGCTAAGTCTACGCTGATCAAATCAAAGCGCCCCCTAATGAACTACGTCCTATGACAGCCCCATGGCCTTTTTCAATGTGGGGAATGGACGTAATCGGCCCGATCAACCCTAAGGCATCCAATGGACACCTCTTCATCTTGGTGGCGATCGATTACTTTACCAAATTGATTGAAGCTATAACGCTCGCATCGGTCACTGTGATAGCCGTGGCCCGTTTCCTCAAGCGCGACGTAATTGCCCGTTACGGGGTTCCTGCGACAATCATCACGGATAACGCCAAAAACCTGAACAACAAGGTTATTGACGAGCTCTGTGCACAATTCAAAATCCAACACCGCAACTCCACCCCATATCGTCCCCAAATGAACGGTGCGGTGGAAGCGGCGAATAAGAACATCAAGAAGATCATCGAAAATATGACGGTGAACTACAAGGATTAGCACGAGATGCTTCCCTATGCACTCTTGGCGTACCGAACATCCATACGTACTTCAACTAGGGCAACTCCATACTCCTTGGTCTATGGCATGGAAGCGGTCCTCCCGATCATGATGGAAATCCCTTCCATGAGGATCCTTGCCAAGGCCGAACTTGAGGAAGCGGAATGGGCAAGACAACGCGACGAGCAATTAAACCTCATTGACGAGAAGAGACTGAAAGCACTATGCCACGGACAGTGCTACCAACAGAGGATGGCTCGAGCATTCAACGCAAAGGTCCGTCACTGAGAGTTCAGTCCCGGTATCCTCGTCTTGAGGAAGGTCTTACACGTCGCGCCTGATTCTCGAGGGAAGTTCTCGTACAGATACGACGGTCCCTTCGTCGTTAAAGAGATTTTCTTCGGGGGAGCAATCATTTTGAGCGACATGGACGGCGCCGAAAACGCGCTTCCGGTCAACGTTGACGCCATCAAGAAGTATTATCGCTGACCACTCGTGTTTGCCTTTTGTTTGCCGGGCCTCGCACCCGTTTCGTTTTTAAAATATTTCCATTCATTTATACGTACACCGACTCCCGCCATTTTCCCCATCGCAAAACCTTCTTGAGAGAAAAGGAATGATTTTCCTGCTAGGTCGAAAACCTCCTCGAGGCGACCTAGGCAAAAGCTAGGGAACGAGTGGCACGACTTAAAATCCCGCAAATGGGAGTCGTGGCAAAAGGAGAGCATAAATCACTTTCTCGCTAGGTCGAAAACCCTCGGAGGGCGGCCTAGACAAAAGTTAGAGGAACCGAGAGGTGCAATCGAACCCAAACACGGGTAATCGTAGCAAAAGGTGAGCATTCACGAGAGAAAAGTTAATAAAAAAATACCCCGCTAGGCCATCACGCATCTTGCGACCTAGGCAAAAGTTAGGGGGGGCAATTGTCAGCTCGGCCACGAAAGAAGAGCGACACTCCTCGTGAAGCTACAATGAGTAGTGGTTCGGCGGCCTGCGACGCACGCAAACTCTCTCCGATTCTCCGAGCCCAGGACTCACATCGAAATGGGATCGAATCGTTGTATCCTTGATTTGGAGGATTCCAAAAGATTCCTCCCTTTACCTGTACATACATTTCATGGGTTATGCCCGTCCCTCCAATGGCCTTTCTGCTTCAGGGACACGGCCGCCCTCCAATGGTCACCAATATCACATCCCCGATACGTCTTTACATAGATTCCTCTTACACGTCGTAGACTCAGCGATCTCGCGCAGCTGACACCCTTTGTAGGCTTTCTTTTTTTCCTACGTACAGGAGCAATCGGGAATCCCAAAGGATGCTCCCCGCTGACGGACTCATATCTGCCTCACGCGACAGGTCGTGCTCTCGATGCGCTGGAAACCGTCGAGGGATGCACCATACTGTCAAACCACCGACGTCCAAAGAAGGGCAAGCGATGGGAGATCATTATCAGTCGCCGCGCGTAATGCGGCCCAGGCCCAAGGCCAAGCGAACCATATCACATGGCGCTTTCGGGTCCATCCCGGTTTAAAATTCCTGTTCGGGTCCATCCCGGTTTAAAATTCCTGCTCGGGTCCATCCCGGTTTAAAATTCCTGTTCGGGTCCATCCCCGTTTAAAACTCCCGTTTCGGTTCCATCCCGGTTTAAAATCCCTGTTTGGGTCCATCCCGGTTTAAATTCCTGTTTCGGGTCCGTCCCGGTTTAAATTCTTGTTCGGGTCTATCCCGGATTAAAATTCCCGTTCGGGTCCATCCCAGTTTAAAATTCCTGTTTCGGGTCCATCTCGGTTTAAATTCCTGTTTGGGTCCATCCCGGTTTGAAATTCCTGTTTCGGGTCCATCTCAGTTTAAATTCATGTTCGGGTCCATCCCGGTTTAAATTCCTGGTTCGGGTCCATCCCGGTTTAAAATTCCTGTTCGGGTCCATCCCGGTTTAAAGTAAATACCAAGTTCAGCAGCAGACTTCCGAGATAAGTAAATACCAAGTTCAGCCGCAAACTTCAGAGTCATGCATATCCACATAGTTCAGCAGCAAACTTTAGAGATAAAATACCAAATTCAGCAGCAAACTTCAGAGATAAAATACCAAATTCAGCAGCAAACTTCAGAGATAAGTATCCACATAGTTCAGTAGCAAACTTCAGAGATAAAATACCAAGTTCAGCAGCAAACTTCAGAGATAAAATACCAAGTTCAGCAACAAACTTCAGAGATAAAATACCAAGTTCAACAACAAACTTCAGAGATAAGTAAACAAAGCACAACATTTCCATTCAGGTTTCCATTCAGATGGAAACTCTTCAGACCAAGTTGCAACCGAGCTGCTTACAACAACATACTTCAGCAGAGAGAGATAGAGAGAGAAAGGGATAAGTAAAAAAAATAATGAATACGGTTACCTATTTGTTAGATATATACAATACAAGGAACGTGCTTCTCCTTCCAAAGGTTTTGAAGATGGGGAAGTTCCAATGAAGAACCTGAAAAGAACTAATCAAATTAGAAGAAGTTTGTATATGTCCACCCTCAATTTTACGAATGAAAATCTGAACTACTGAGCACCTGTTCTAAAAAATCACGGGCGACCAACAATCACGCTTCTCAGCGACCAACAATTAGGCCTCTCACCAGAAAACAACACAGCAAAACACCCCTTTGAGCCATCGAACCAACAATGAGGAAGCATTATGATCGACCAACAATCAGGCCACTCACCGGAAAACAACGCAACATAACACCCTTTGAGCCATTGAACCAACAATGACGAAGCATCACGGGCGATCAACAATTAGGCCACTCACCAGAAAACAACGCAACAGAATTGAGGACGATCACGGGCGACCAACAATCAGATTACTCACCGGAAAACAAAGCAACAACAGAACACCCTTCGAGCGATCAACAATCAAGCTTTTCAGAAAACAACAATTCGGATTCTTACCGGAAAACAACGTACCAGAACACCCGCAGCGGATGATCAAAACACTACCAACTTCTAGCTCCCGCAGAGGATGCTCACGGGCGACCAACAATCAGACTTCTTACTTGAGTATGAACCGCCAGCAACCACGATTTCAACTTCAGATCGCGGGCAAGATACTGAATTGCAGAAATCACGGGCGATTTGATGACTGTGCAAGAAATCGACACCTCAATTAGGGTTTGCTCGATTTGGGGAAATTTGGGGCGGGCAATCGAGAAGAGGAAGAGGGGCGACTAACTATGCAATTTACGGCGTGGATAAGGCGTTTTCGTCAAGGACCTGCAATGTTTCGAATGGAAGGACCAATTGGTTCAAACGTTTCGAACGGTCGGACCAATTAGTACACATAAAATCTTTCAGGGACGAACTTGCTGTGAGGTGTATGTTTCAGGGACCAAATTGTCAATTTTGTCTCCTCAAATTATGGGGGTCATGGGATGAAGACTGGCGTCTAAAGAGAGCTATTAGGATCCCTTTTTCCAAAAAATCATGTTTTTTACTTATGGGTAGGAGGCTCCACGGTGGAAATCATGATAACATTTCAGGTCCAAATTTTTTTTCATGCATCCATCATGTGCATTCACCATCTCACATTTGGTATTTTCTTGTAGATGAAAATACAGGAAGTTTTCCTCTCGCCCTTATCTTTCTAAATTACCGCAAACATTTCATGGATTTTGAATCAATGTGGCTTAAAGCGTCACCATTACTCACATGCTTGCTAAGCTAACTGTGGCCCCTTCGTGATTTTAGCCACCCTATTCCCTAAAGAAAAAGATAGTTAACTAGGATGACGGAGTCACCTCCCAAGAGGGGCATGACCAAGGAATCAGTAGGATTAGCCGATACCCTTACCGATTGGCACCATTGAAAAATTGTCAAATATTATCGTCCTGCAAAGATAAAGTCTCAAGCTGATGTCTTGGGCCGATCACAGAATAGCATATAGAGACCCTATCCACTCTCATTGAGATGAGTGGGCTAGGTACCCCTATAGACGTACTCTCTATTGGACGAACGGTATACGTCTAAAACCAACCAAGTTGATACAGATTGATTGCCAAGAAGGCATGATACCCGTCACGAGTCACGGCGATCATAGGAGGATGCATATGCCTTGGAGCTTTTGTTACCCGATTGCCATTTTAAATCCAAATCGTGTTTTCTCTCGTGTAACTAAAGAGCCATACAATGTGAATCATGATAATATTTTAAGCCACGAAAATGATTTCTCATGTATTATATTCAATATACTTATTTCTGTTTTATTTTTATTTTTTTGTCTTTTACATTAGAAGTATGCGGGAAGGAAAATAAAATCAATGAAAATCTCTTTCTCGACAAATGGAGCAAACTGTGGCTACTATGAACAACAATATGGGCCACCTTCTTGCTTTTAGATCAAGGCACAAGATGTGATCGCTGCCACCACTCCAATACAAGCACTGGTGCCTAAGCCTGCGCTAACCGTCCCTGTGACACCTTCAGCCACCTCTGTGGCATTGCCAACCATTCTGGCTCATGCTCCAACCACTACAACTCCTCCTCCTACGTTGGGTCAACTTTATTTCAACGTCCATAGCCTCCATCCGAGTAAGACGCTAGGGGTAGAAAGTGAAAAAATAAACAACCTGAGGCAATGAAGGATCCATGAAACTGCCACGAATTCCCCTGGAGAAGGAAGATCCTTGGCCCGAGCCAAACCCCTAAACGAAGAGGCAACCCCGTTAGAGACGTAGCTGCCACAACCGCAAAATTGATGAGGATAATAGGCTGAATCATGAGTGTACGGTACGCCAAGGCAAAGGAAGTGCATGAATTCCTACCATCAAAGAGCATCACAATCCTGAGGCGTCTAACCCATCGGTTAAGAAGGCAGGAAAGAATGAAGGGGCAACGTACTCAATGGAAGAGTCCAGAGAACCTGAAGGAGCCCGTCCTTTTTACATTTTGTGACTTCCCAAGTTGAAGGTATCCCTTCGACGTCTCGATCCTGCCTCTACCAGTCGTCTTTGACAATGATGCCCTGCCAGGGTTTCTCTTAGTCCAAGCTCAAAGGATATTAAAAAAAAAACAAAAAACAAGAGGGAAGATTCCTAATGCCTTCATCCAACTCAGCTTGGCTAAGCTTTTCCCAAAGGCGGTTAAAAGAGGAGAACATCCAGCCAGCAACGGCTTGCCTCCAAAAGAATTCACAAGGAAAAAAACATGGGGTTGGAACCCGAGAATGTTGAGGATGAAATCGCCTCAACATGTGAGAAGTTGATGTCTGGAGAGGGCCATCCCAAGTTAACCGAAGCCACAGAGGAGGGAGGACTTCACCAGATCTTCGGGGCAAATCTTTCTTCAAGTGCCGCGGCGGCCCATCGATGCAAGGGGCCCACATCATGAGATCAGGAACTTATATATTTCTTTCATCACATTCTCTAAAAGACTTGCAAACTTGTCTTTAGGATTTCTTTTTCCATAAATGTGCAATAAGGACTTTGAAAAAAATCAATCTTTAAAATAAGATCAATTCACCTGAAAAATCAATTCTTGAAAAATAGAGAAATAAAAAGAAATCTTTTGTAAAATTAATTTTTTTAACATAATTAATTTGTTTG
Organism: Punica granatum; assembly: GCF_007655135.1. Classification (NCBI taxonomy): domain Eukaryota; kingdom Viridiplantae; phylum Streptophyta; class Magnoliopsida; order Myrtales; family Lythraceae; genus Punica; species Punica granatum. Next base: position 38,057,714 of record NC_045127.1, on the reverse strand, counting down.
GAGGAACAATTTTTGAAAAAAAAAAAGAGGACCTCAAAATTCTTTGTCACCCTTTTCAAATAAAGGTGTTCAATCAAGAAATTTTAAATGAAAAATCTCCGATGATCGATTGAAAAAATCTAGATCTGCAAAGAATTAAAATTCCAGTGTTTCAAATAACAATTTGGACTTTCAAACAAAAGATCTCGGTATCTAAATAAAGATGTATACGCATTTGTCGCCCAGTGTGGTTTTTAGGCCTCTGCCACCGACTTGAGTGTTTTATTAGTCCACGTGGCCTGGGACCCAATCGGGATTGGAGTCGCCACTATAATGTTTTATTTGGCAGGTGAGCCACCGATGTCACCTAGTGTGTCAAGATACTAACCACCTAAGGATTTAAGTTTGACTCAGTCATTCCAATAAGAGAAATGAGTCGGGAGGTTTTGTTATGAGATTAGAAACCCGCAAGCCAATAACTCGCCATTTCGGTACCCTCTTGGGCACCTAATAGTTCTAACACTTTTATTTGTTAAAGTCGAGATTATTAAATCCTAGGGTCTAGTCCAAATTCGCAAATGTACAATGAAATTAAAGAATGACTTATAGACTTCGCATGATATACGTGCTTATTTAATTATACAGTCCGACCCTCGAATAATAGGCAACACACTCGGGTCAAAAAAAGTGAAACGGGTCATATCTTCAGGCCAAAGTAAATGGGCCATACATTTTGGCCAACATATATACATGGGCCATCTATTTAGGTCAACATTCACATGACGGACCAAGTGTGCCTACAAATGGGTCTAAGGCCCAAAAAGAGGAAAATGGGCCTAGGGCCCCTAAAATAGAAAAGTCTACGTTTATTTCCTAGGACTCCTTATTTTATTCACATTTTCCTGATTTCATCAACATGGATATATTTATGTGAATTAGCCGATTAATCTCCAAAAATTCTACAAAAACTGATCTTAATCCCTCAAGGTCAATTTGAATCCCTCAAAGCCAATTTAACCTTCAATTTCGATCGACACTCACAAGGGTGATTATCCACATTAATCAAGCCTAAGACATTCAATTAGACTTGATTCCTAAGGCTAAAATCCTAGTTAAGTCAATTTCACCTAAATTAGTCTAATTACCCCTAATTAGACTCTAATTAAGCGAAATCAGACTCAATTGGACCCTAATCCACTCAGCCCTCATCATCATTCATACATTCACGAGTTCCATACATCAATTGAATCAAAAGTTACAAGGAATGGCCACAATTAGGCCTTATTACGTAAGACGAATGAATAATCAACATAATTAACATCTAATTAAGCCTGATCGACCCCTAAAATCAATAAATCGAATCCTGAATCAATTCAGCAAAAATTTTCCAACATGCTTAAGAGGTCAATTTTGAGCTAATTAAAACTAATTAAACCTAATTAAGCAAGATTACAAGCAATAGGATGCTAATTACATGCAATTAGGCTTAATCAGTAACAAATTATCAAAATGACCCAGCTAAGCCTATTTTATAGAAAATTACAGAAATTCACAAAGCCCAATTTCATACTAATTTCACCTAATTAAGCTAATTCGAGCCTAATTACTCATAGCAAAGTTCGTGGTTAAGTTGATTACATATGATTTAAGCCTAATTAGACCCAATCGACCCCAAACTAGTCCAAATCATTACACGAACATAACGCTATCATGAATAATCAATTACGATTTAACTCGATTAGTACCTAATTAGCACTTATATAAGTTAATTACTAGGTACACCTAATTATGCACAAATAAACTCAATTAGCACCAAATCGAGCTTAATTAACCTGCAATTAGTCTTTTCCCGATACAATCAAGATTAGTTAGCCAAGTTTGGTCCTAATAAAGCAAGATACTACTCAATTAATCCTAATTTAAGCTCTAGTTCACATAATTTACCAACCCAGTCATCTAACCTATACGTATTTAAGCTAATTAAGCACATAACCGCCAAGACACGAGCTAGAGAGCTCGGCCTTAGCTTCAGATAGAGGTTCAAAACCTCATCTCACCTTAATTCGGGAAATGGTTTGGACTCCCGAGCTTGGAAATAGCGGAATGGGGTTCAAGCTCTTCAAATCCTACTAAATATATATGAACTATAGGTGTTATTAGGGATTTTTGGGTTATTTGGCAGAGTTTCAGCACATGAATTGCCAGAAATCCTCTAATACTGAAAATATTCCCCTACTTATAAGCATAGGGGAGTCGAGGGTTGTTTTGCAATTACCGACCATTCAGGGATGAAAATGCAATTGAATTTTAGAAATTTGAGAGTTTCGAACGAGTCCAGCTGTCTGAACTTGTCCGTTGGAACAGTTGGCCCGTAGGCGCGGTTACCAACCACGCGAAACGGTTAGTACCCACTCCTCCGTATGGGGACGTGGGAGCAAACCGCACCTTTGTCCTAAATATCCACCTCGGTGGCAACTGACTTGAATCAGTTGAACTGAACTGGTTCGATTAGGCGAAAATAGCATATATGCCATCAAACTTTCAAAAAAATTACATTTTCACCCTTTTGGGATTTTAAAGCATGTTTAAGCGGAGAAAAATTATTAGAAATTATCCTCGACTTTAGAAAATATTTTTTTAACTAGGAACCACCCCGACATGAATATTTTCATTGCATGAGAATAATGATTTATCCGTCTCGAACCATTGTCCTGTTGGATAAAATATATGAATCAAAGGGTTTTAATTACGGAAAAATTATTGTGCCTTTTTACATGAAAAATACGATAAATTGGGTTTAAAACAAGGTCTCCGGAGAGCAAGCATCACAATTCGAAATCCGTACAAATTCAGTACAAATTTTGAAAATAGGCACGAATAGTCGAAATTAAGTACTCAGCACTCGGGGACTTATCTACTTATTCTCGACAGTCCGTCTTTTTATGGGCGATTCTAAAGTGTTTGGTTAGTTCTCTGATTCGATATGCTCCCAGAATGATAATCCCAGCCTGAGCCGGAACGAGGTTGTACGGACCCGAATGTGGACTCTCGTCGGGGCCCGCATGTGTGCTTTTGGATCGCGCGGCTTGGGAATGTCCACCTTCCTGGGGATGTGTGACAAACATGCGTGAGAAGGAGTCACCACTTATTATTTTTACGATCCGAAAGTTGAGGGCCGATAAGTTACCCGGGTCTAGGGGTATGAAACACCTAGTTTTGCTAAAGCATTGATCTGTGCGAAACCGAAAAGTCCGAGTTCGGGGGTTCATGTTACGTGCGGGCCTATATCCCGCACGCTCTTTCAGTACTCTAGTTTGCTAGGCTTGCAATTTTGTTTCATTTACCGCATGAATTAAGCTATGCTCGGCTTACACGTTCTGACACCGGAAATTCGGGGAATTAAACGATGTCGGTTGGGAAGCCGAGAGAGAAGTAGACCTGTATGTCGGGGAATCGGTTCACAATCTTGCGTGACCGTTCATCAAACTATGATATTTGAATTCCTGCGTGAACCGGAACCGCGAAATCTTAGGATTACTCTTGTCTGGGCAAGCATTGGGCCGATTCGATTAATTCGACTCTCGGACCGTTCGCTCACTGACTGGGATTCTTACAGAATGAATGTTCAAAGTAAAATGTTCTGACAATACTCTCGAACAATAAATACAAATTACAAAGGGTTGAATCCCAGTTAGTTAACGTTCGGTTATTATTCCGCTTAGACTCGCCGTGAGTTCAGGGAAAAACCGAAAACTGAAATTCAAATGCGCTCTCAGTGAATAGGGCATTAGACCCTGTGATCGATGATCATGCCGTTGAACCCTAAGTGCAATGCGTCCTATGGGTCGGGCTCGACTCGCATGGACAAACAAGAGCGGAAAGATAACAAACAGCATGCAGATTGCAGACAATGTGTTTATTATTGCCGAGTGTACGTGGATTAACAGATTATTAACTCAGGGGTATTTTTGTAAGCAATGTCATATGTTAAAAAGACAAACGTGTGTAAAACATTTTGCATTCGGGTTTGTTTTGAGAACTTGACAAATAAAGTCAAATCTCATGTGTGTGGATTGCTTTTACAGTTGTTCTGTATTGTGACACTGAAATTCACTGAATTAGTCAAACTCGTGTTTTGACTCTAAGTTTGGAACCTAGAGTTCCCCTAACCATTTTCTAACGTTTGGTTAGGTCGAGTGAAAGGTTAATCAGCGTTTTGCATGTTTGTGACAGAGATAACCGTTCTAGTTACCTGAGTCTACGATAGGATGACAGAAACTCATCAGTGGATAAGAAAAGGCTTTGCAGATGAACCTGTACCTGAACAGGTAGCCTGTCCTTATCTTGATACTGTAGTGTTTCTGTCAAGCTAACCTTAGGGGTGTCGCTAAATTGTGAAAAGACAATTTTACCTTTTTTATTTGAAAATTGTTTTCAGAAAAGGGAAACATCGCAGTGCGAGCTACCTCAGCCTGTAGTCGGTATCGACCAATTTCCTAGATCTTCCAAGGTTGTGCTAGAACCCCGAAAAAGCCAAAGAACCGGTCGATCTAACTGGAAGTAATCTAAAAAGATCTTCTATATCTTGACCTGAGTTACCTGAAATCAGGTAAAAACTCAAGTTGAGACACACAAATCCTTTCTAGACATCCATGCTACATCGGACTACGCGTTTCGGGTTTGGAAATAGACAAGTTTTGAAAAGGGCATTAACGTCATTTGACAAATCATCGACGCGAGTTATCAGTTCATTGCCAATTCATGCAAACTTATTAGTGCCAAGTGGATTTAATTGTGCGAGTGTCCCGATTAACCCGTTTGTGGGATTACAACTTAAAATTAAATGCCGAATGCAGTAAATGTGCGGGCTATAGACAATCAGACAGATCATGAATTGATCCATTGAATAAAGTCTGAGTACCCGAAAAGCTTAATTTAATGAAATAAACTCATGACATGACGACCAAGATGGGTCTAGGAAGGTCGAGGATAATTTGGTCAAAATGACCATAATACCCTTGGAACCCAAATAGCCCCGAAAGAGTCACCGATACATGAATCCATGCATTTTTGTTTTAAAAATAATGCTTTAAAGTTGTTAGCATGTGACATTTGCGACAATGTTAAAATTGCAATTTACACAAAATCCGAGAAATGGATTTCATCGAGGTAAAGAGACCGTTCTTGACCCGAATAAGGACGAGGAACCTTCGGCTCTTCCCTCTTGGGAATAGCCGTGGGTTTCCTTGACCCATTTCGGATTTCAAGCGTTCTCTTTAATCCAATTTCGACTATTTCTCACATGGTCAAACATTAAACACGATAAATGACACGTATTTAACAAAAGCGATATCGCCATGATTTGGAAAACTCATTTAAACATACAAACATGCATAAAAACGTTATTTATGGAATAGATAAAACGAGACCGGCTCCATGGATGTGGAAAAACATAAAAATTCGGGAAACAACTCAAATCGGGGCAAGAAAACCGGTTATAACCCGAAGAACCAAAAAAGGAGCCACGGTTACCTTTTCCTCAAAGGGAACCCGTGAGCTTCCTTGGTCTTTCGGTTTAAATTGGTCTCCTCGACTTCCATTTAAACATTTTTCGACATGCTAGCATGCTAAACGATGATAAACATGCATGATATAACATGGAAGTTGCATAAAAATTAAATCTTGGAAGTAAAACATGCTTAAAACCACTTATAACTCCATAAACACAACAAAAATGTAAAAGTCCTAGCTCATCTAAGTCGGGAATGGTTATACCTAGTCCTAGGATGCGAGATGGGACTGTTAGAAGTCAGGTTGGACCGTTAGTGAGTCGGGTTTGGGCTATTTTTCGTTGAAAAGACTCGAATTGAGGCAACAGACCCGATTGGGCGCTAGCCGACCCGACTGGGCAACCAGGAGAAAACAAGCCGGTTCGGGCGACTCGGGAGGATTCTCGGAGAGTGCTCAGATGTTTCGGAAAGCCAAGAGGATGCTTAACGTCCCTGTGGTGGCTTTGGGAGGATAGAACGCGTAGATGTTTTGGAAATCAAGAGCAAAGTAAGGTCTGTAAAACAGAAACGGACCGAACTTGGTCAAAACAAACCCAACTGGAAGTCCGGAGAGAAACGGCTCTCCGAGAGGCTCCCGATGGTATTTTGATGCAAGGTCGGTGGCTCTTGACTCCTAAGAGAACCATGGAGGTGGCTGTGGTAGTCGTTTGGTTCCAGAGTTATTGGGTTGACCTGTATAGCGCTGCAAAAATCACGGAAAATAGAGAACATCTAGGAAACAGACCTGACTGGGCATTTTTCGGGTTGCACGTCATCATGGTGGCTCCCAATGGAATTTTGAGGCAAGGTCAATGACTGCTAACTCCTAACTTACCTCCGGAGGTGACTGTGGTGGTCGTTTGGCAAAAAAGGTCTCGGATCGACCCGATCTGCAAGAAAACCGCAAGATAAGACAGAAAATCTGACTCGGCTGTGCAATCGGGCTGTTTCTTCGTGCTGGGTTAAAACCAACTGTTTTTTTTTTTCTGGATTTCTCAACTCCTTGACACCCTAGGGTTGTGTGGGGAGGTATTTGATGGGTTTTGGCAACTCAAACCGATTCGGAAATGCTTGAAATCCAGGTTGCCATTTTTGACTCGAGAAGAGCAAATATCTGTTTGGTTCTGTGGGGGGCTGTTCCAATGGGTTGGAGGCTTCAAACTTAATATCTAAGCTCGGAAATGGATAGAGGGGGTAAAAAACATGTGGGATAGGAAGTTTGGTGAAGTTTGGATTTAAGCCGAGATGGTAAATACCATGATTCCCGACTTAAATCTTGAGTGTTTTATGCTTGGAGTTGGCTAAGCTTGCTGCCATGGTGGCTGCGGTTTTTGCTAGAATTTTGGGAGTGTTTGCTTGAGTGTTTGAGCTTGAAGAAGATGCAAATGTGTGTTTGCGCGCTTGAAGATGACTTGGGCTATATATATGCATGCTTAATGACTAAATTAGTGCAAGCAAAGTGTGATTAAGGGGGGATGCTTAATGGATCCGAATTTTAAGAGTGAAATTATGCATCAGTTAAATCACCGTGTTACTTCATCGATATAGCTATAATGTAAGACATTTATAATTAACAATGCTCCTTCCCTATCTCTTTCGATTCCTACCTAACTCTTTTAATGGGGCACAATGCAATTGGTATAGACATGCACTACTCAAATCACATCTACTTGCCTCATATATACATATAGGCTATTCATTTCAGATAACACATTGAAGGTACTTGGGGCAAGCATAACAAGATATAGAAATAACACTTCAAGTGGCCCCGAGGCTAACGATAGAGGAATCATAAACAATAAAGGCTAAATTTCCTCAAGCCTAGAGTCAGCTAATTTCCCTTCTCTAATCCATAGTTAATTCAAAGAGTGAAATATATGCATATATATACATATGTACACACACTTGCCTACATCTATCATCTATATATATATATATATATATAGATTTTCAGAAGGGCATAGCTATATGTATTAGAAACCTCCTAACTCAACTAAGAAATTTGCCCCCTGCCTTACAACCGAATTATTCAGCTTATATAAGTGACCAACTCATTCCAAAACAACATGAGATTAACTCCAAAAATGTCCAATTCAACCTATATCAGCTAGGAAAACTAACTAAATTCCCTTAAACTAACCTTTTAAAACTTGATCAGCTAAGATGGATGCAAGAAGAGCCACAAACTATGTACAACATAGTGAATATGAATGTTTAAATCATAGACAATCAACTTACTAATCAATACTCCAAACTTAGTCTTCTTCCTCTTCTTCTTCTCCAAGAATTTTCTCAACTCAGTTCAGTTCTCTCTCTCTCTCTCTTCTGGTTCATTTTCGTTTTCTCTCAGCTAGGGATAGAGCAAGGGAGGGTATGGCTTAAATAAGGAAGAAAGAAAAAAAAGGTGGTCAAAGATGGTCAAAGGCGGTGGGAAGAAAAGGGCTACTGAAGAGGAGGCCACTTGGCCCATTCTACACTCATCTCTATCTGACTTCTCATTTTTTCGTTTTTTTTTTTCTTTCATATAGATAAAGATCCAGCCACAAGTTGTGGTATATTATATATGTTTAAAGATCCAGCCACAAATTATGGTATATTATATACATGTATGTTATGTAACCACGCATGTGCATATGGATATGTATATGTGTGTCTATATATGTGCATTTGGTAAATACCGGTCTCACAATCTCCCCCACTAATAAAAATTTTGTCCTCGAAATTACTTACTTGATGTCGGGAAAAGATATGGATACTTAACCCTCATAGAATCCTCGGGTTCCCGAGTGGCTTCTTCTATCGAATGACTCTTCCACAACACCTTTACTAACGAAATTCTCTTGGTTCGGAGGACCTGTTCTTTCCTATCTAAGATCTCCACTGGCTCTTCCTCATATGTCAAGTCTTCATTTAGCTCCACCGGTTGATAACTCAGAACATGAGATGGGTCTGGTATATACTTACGCAACATTGACACATGAAACACGTTATGAATACGGGACAGTTCAGGGGGTAGAGCCAACCGGTATGCCACCTTCCCAATGCGCTCCAGAATCTCGTATGGTCCGATATATCTAGGACTAAGCTTTCCTTTCTTGCAAATCTCATAATGCCCTTCCATGGTGATACTTTTAAGAAAACTCGATCCCCTTGCTGGAACTCGAGGTCCTTTCTTCGTTTATCTGCATAATTCTTTTGTCGCCCTTGAGCGGTCTTTAATCTTTCCCCGATAACCTTGACCTTTTCAGCTGTTAAGTCGACTATTTCCGGTCCAGTTAATTGCCTCTCTCCAACTTCATTCCAGCACAAAGGTGTTCGACAAGCGCGGCCATAAAGCGACTCGCAAGGAGCCATTCCAATACTAGATTGGTAACTGTTATTATAGGCAAATTCTATCAGAGGAAGGTAGTCATCCCAGCTGCCTTGAAATTCTATAATACACGCTCTTAACATATCCTCCAATATTTGAATGGTCCTTTCGCTTTGCCAGTCTGATTCGGGATGAAAGGCGGTGGTCAAATTCAGCTTCATGCCCAGAGCAGTAACAAAATTATTCCAGTACTTTGAAGTAAAATAGGAACCTCTGTCTGATACTATAGATACCGGCACACCATGCAACCTCACAATCTCTTTAATGAACAATTGTGCCAACTGATCAGCACCAAATGTCGTTTTAGCTGGTAGGAAGTGAGCGGATTTAGTCAGCCTATCAACTATCACCCATATAGAATCATGCCCTCTTCGTGTTCGTGGAAGTCCCGAGACAAAATCCATGGTGATCTTCTCCCATTTCCATTCAGGTACCGGAAGAGGTTGTAATAACCCGGATGGATGTTGATGTTCTGCTTTAACCTGTTGACATACTAGACACTTAGCAACAAATTCGGCTATCTCCTTTTTCATGTTATACCACCAGTAGCTTATCTTTAAATCATAATACATCTTTGTGCTTCCGGGGTGCATTGCATATGGTGAGTTATGAGCCTGTGCAAGAATCTCTCTCATTATTTCAATGTCGTCAGGTACACAGATTCTATTCCCGAACATGAGTGTGTCATCCTCTTTCAAAAGAAATTCAAACTTCTTGCCTTCCTTCACTCTGCCTTCCTTAATCTTGTTTTTCATCTCTACCAAAAATGGATCTACTTGTTGCGCTTCTCGAATTCGATCAATTAGCATTGGCTTCACATCATAAATAGCCATCAATGTTCCAAAACTGGTCGCCTCTAGTTTAACTTCCAATGACCTAAATTCATTAATAAGTGTGTCGTGAACACTCCACATACCTGCTAATCTTGCTGATGATTTCCTACTCAATGCATCTGCCACGATATTTGCTTTCCCTGGATGATAGTTGATCGTGCAATCATAATCTTTAATTAATTCCATCCATCTCCTCTATCTTAAGTTGAGTTCTTTCTGAGTAAACAAATATTTCAAACTCTTGTGATCTGTATAAATCTCACACTTTGCTCCATATAAATAATGTCTCCAAAGTTTGAGAGCGAATACCACAGCTGCCAATTCAAGATCATGCGTCGGGTAATTCTTCTCATGATTCATTAGTTGCCGAGATGCATAAGCCACCACTCTGCCATTTTGCATTAATACGCAGCCTAAGCCTTGATGGGATGCATCACTATATATCACAAACCCCTTATCAGTGGACGGAATAACAAGCACTGGGGCAGTGGTCAGTCTCTTCTTCAACTCCTGGAAATTTTGCTCACACTCATCGGTCCATTCAAACTTCACACTCTTCCGCGTTAATCGAGTCAGGGGAGCAGCAATAAGGGAGAATCCTTCCACAAATCTTCGATAATAACCAGGTAATCCGAGGAAACTCCTCACCTCTGTTACACTTGTAGGATGATTCCAATTCAAGATAGCTTCAATCTTTGTGGGGTCCACTGATACACCATCACTTGAAATCACATGCCCGAGGAATCCCACTTGATCTAACCAAAACTCACATTTGCTAAACTTAGCATAAAGTTTTCTTTCTCTCAAAATCTGCAACACTACTCGGAGATGTTCTTCATGCTCATTCCGGTTCCTCGAGTATACCAGTATATCATTGATGAAAACCACCACAAACTGATCAAGATATGGCTGGAAGACTCTATTCATTAAATCCATAAAAGCTGCTAGAGCATTTGTTAACCCGAAAGGCATCACAAGGAATTCATAATGTCCATACCGAGTACGAAAAGCAGTCTTGGGCACATCAGAGTCCTTGATCTTCAGCTGGTGGTATCCTGATCTAAGATCGATCTTAGAGAAGACGGTAGCACCTCGGAGCTGATCAAACAAGCCATTTATCCTAGGTAAAGGATATTTATTGCGCACCGTTACCCGATTCAGCTGTCGGTAATCTATACACAATCTGAGTGAGCCATCCTTCTTCTTCACAAACAAAACTGGAGCACCCCAAGGAGACACACTAGGCTTGATAAATCCCTTTTCTAATAATTCTTGTAGCTGGACTTTCAATTCCTTGAGCTCTGACGGGGCCATATGATACGGTGCACGAGAAATGGGGGCAGTACCGGGCTCTAACTCTATAGTAAATTCAATCTCTCTATCAAGAGGAAGGCTAGGTAAGTCATCAGGAAAAACATCTGGAAACTGGCAGACCACTGGAATTTCACTAAGTTCTGGTGAGTGGGTCTCGGTACCAACTACATGTGCCAAATATCCTTCACACCCTATTTTCAAAAGTTTCGTCGCCTCAAGGGATGATATAACATTGAATGGAACACCCAACTGATCTCCATGAAACTTAAATTCAAGCTCATTCGGTATTCTAAAGATAACCTCCTTCTTGTAACACTCCACCGAAGCATGGTGAGAAGATAGCTAATCCATCCCGAGGATAACATCAAAATCCCAAATACTTAAGGGTATTAAATCTACTAACATTTCCTTATCCCCTAACTGTAGCCTACAACTGCGATACCCTTCCCCAACTACCACACTTTCCCCGGTCGGTGTAGCTATGGACATACGACTATCTAATAACTCTCGTGGTCTATCAGAATGCATGGCATATGACAATGAAATATATGAATGAGTGGACCCTAGGTCTATAAGTACATGAGCAGGTTTATTAAAGAGATTTAACGTACCCGTCACAACTGTAGGAGCAGCTTCTGCATCCCGCTTCGTTAAGGTGAATACTCTACTCTGCGTCATTGGTCTATTTGTCTGGCCTGCTGGGCTCACCATCGATCCGCCCCCTCGGCTTTGCACACTCTTATTGCTACTCATCTGCCCACGGCCTCTCACCATCGATGGCCTATTGCCCACACTAGCACTGCTAGATGCCGCAACTATAGGCTGCTTACAATTCCTTTGTACATGTCCCTTCATGTCACATCTAAAACAAGTAACCCCTTCATTCCTTAATTGTGGGCAATTGTTTCTCAAGTGATCACGACGTCCACAATGAAAACAACTCCCAAACTGCACTTGACAAGCACCGGAATGAAATCGACCACAATTCTGACAATTTTGACGCCTTGGAAGGTTAGTTCCAGCATAACTCCCGCCACTCTGACTTCTTATGCCCTTATCTTCATGAGACTATTGCGGAAACTGCTGATATGTTGATTTCCCTCTATTGAAGCCTTGCGTAAACCCGCCTCTTTTTGGGGGTCGGGAGGGACCCTCTACAATTGAGCTACTAGGTCGAGTTCTACTTTGTTCCCACTGAAGAACTTCCTCTCGTAAGTCCTCCTCAGCAATGATGGCTTTATTATACAGGTCTGAAAATAATGGGATCTCCAGAACGGAAACACGCGACCTAATATTGAGGTTCAATCCATCCAAGAATCTACTGCATTTGGAAGTTTCACTTACCAATGTCGGGGCAAAACGTGACAACTTGGTGAATTTTACTTCATATTCAGCTACGCTGAGGTCCCCTTGCTTCAAATTCAGAAATTCCTGCTCCTTGGTACGCCGAAAAGAGGCTGGAAAGTACTTGTTGTAAAATGCTTGCGAAAACTCGGCCCAAGTGATAACGTGTGAAGAGTTTGTGTCCAGTCGTCTTTGAGTAGCCTCCCACCAGTACTGAGCATCCCCTTCTAGCATAAATGTCGCAAGTGCCACACGTTAGGTGTCTGAAACCTCCATGACTGAAAAAAAATTCTTTCCATTCCAACTATCCAATTCTCCGCTTCCATAGGATCAGCATTTCCCGAAAAACTAGATGGACCATATTTTCTAAACCTTTCATACGGCGTCAATTGCTGCTCCATGTGAGATGTGAATGCACTTGGCTGTGCTGCTTGCCTCTGAAAGAAAGCCGTTTGTTGCTCGATTAACTGCGCCTGCTGCTCAACTAGACGAGTCATCGCTGCTAATGTTTGGTGGATTGGTGGATCTTGATCCCTGGGAGCCTTAGCAGCCTCTCGAGGAGCTTGAGACACTTGATCTTCTATCATAGGCTCAAGTGTGTCCTGATCGGCTAAATTCTCGGCTGTGCGGTACCTTCGTCGACCCTGCCTCGCACGTTTGGGTCCCATTGCTAATTTCCTAAGGAACACACAAGTTAATCAAGCATTTAACAAACACAATTATAAGATATATCCCGTCTTGGGGCTGCAACTAATCAAAAAGAACGGGGATCAGGCGCACTAAGTCTACAGAATCCTATAACCTAGGCTCTGATACCAAAAATGTCACGACCCAAAACATATAGCAGAGTTTCCTCTCTATTCCTTAATATCCATTGTCATTTACGCAACTCATATATGTATGATCCGTTTCCATAATTCCCAACACATTAAACCAACCCAGCAAGCTCTATACAAACATATAACTACCTAACTAATTCTGATATATGCATAAAACGCTCAAGAGAGTACTCAGTCGCAACCATCTCGCAACACAACTAAACGAAAGTTTTAGGTCGTAACATAACTATAACATTTTACAAGAACTTACTACCTATTCTATGGGTGGGCCTACTTGCCAAAAATCCTTCGCGCTGATCCCCGTTATCCAAAAGTCCTTTTGTGCGGCTAGTCTAGCTTCTAGCTCATCTGGAAAAATGTATGCAGGGGGTGAGCTGCATCTCAGTGAGTACTATATTCCAACGTAAACTGAATTAATATGTTAACATCACAATTCACCATAATTCAATCATATATCTATTTATGTACATATTCCACCAGATATAGAATCCAATACCAAGATCATACTTTCACACAACTCATATGGCAACCAAATCCAAACAACAATAATATAGCCATGGGGTCGCATTGCCTTGCGACAAGTTCCGACGGTACCGTGACCCGTATACCTCAAACAAATTATCTGTTCATTCACATATCATATCTCATTAGTGGGGGCCGCCCATTAACCTCTAGCGGTAAGAGTTGACCTTCATTTATATTCCGCCGGTCCAGCGGCTGATCATGCCCTTACTTATATTCCGCCGGGTCCAGCGACCGATCAGATCCCTATTTGTATTCCGCCGGGTCCAGCGGCCGATCTAATCCCTATTTATATTCCGTCGGGTTCGGCTGCCGATCAGGCCCCTTTTATAATCCGCCAGGTCCAGCAGTCCCATGGCTATAGTCCAACAATCATAATCAAACTCAGCATGCACATCAACTATGTTCGGCAATCATTCAGCCACGATCACCTCTATAACCATACATATATATATATATATACATATATGTATATATATATATTATCATTTTACAATGGAAGAAAGTACTCACGAAGACCCCTGAAATGACAACTTAATGAGTCGAGCCTTCCGGAGGTATAACCTCAGTCTCCCCAGCCCCTATTCAGTTCAAGCACAAAGATTAGATAATATATTAAATAAGAGTGAAATTATACATCAGTTAAATCACCATGTTACTTCATCGATATAGCTATAATGTAAGACGTTTATAATTAACAATGCTCCTTCCCTATCTCTTCCGATTCCTACCTAACTCTTTTAATGGGGCACAATGCAATTGGTATAGACATGCATTACTCAAATCACATCTACTTGCCTCATATATACATATAGGCTATTCATTTCAGATAACACATTGAAGGTACTTGGGGCAAGCATAACAAGATATAGAAATAACACTTCAAGTGGCCCCGAGGTTAACGATACAGGAATCATAAACAACAAAGGCTAAATTTCCTCAAGCCTAGAGTCAGCTAATTTCCCTTCTCTAATCCATAGCTAGTTCAAAGAGTGGAATATATGCATATATATACATATGTACACACACTTGCCTACATCTATATATATATATATATAGATTTTCAGAAGGGCATAGCTATATGTATTAGAAACCTCCTAACTCAACTAAGAAATTTGCCCCCTGCCTTACAACCGAATTATTTAGCTTATATAAGTGACCAACTCATTCCAAAACAACATGAGATTAACTCCAAAAATGTCCAATTCAACCTATATCAGCTAGGAAAACTAACTAAATTCCCTTAAACTAACCTTTTGAAACTTGATCAGCTAAGATGGATGCAAGAAGAGCCACAAACTATGTACAACATAGTGAATATGAATGTTTAAATCATAGACAATCAACTTACTAATCAATACTCCAAACTTAGTATTCTTCCTCATCTTCTTCTCCAAGAATTTTCTCAACTCAGTTAAGTTCTCTCTCTCTCTCTCTCTCTTCTGGTTCATTTTCGTTTTCTCTCAGCTAGGGATAGAGCAAGGGAGGGTATGGCTTAAATAAGGAAGAAAGAAAAAAAAAGGTGGTCAAAGATGGTCAAAGGCGGTGGGAAGAAAAGGGCTGCTGAAGAGAAGGCCACTTGGCCCATTCTACACTCATCTCTATCTGACTTCTCACTTTTTTCGTTTTTTTTCCCTATAGATAAAGATCCAGCCACAAGTTGTGGTATATTATATACGTGTAAAGATCCAGCCACAAATTATGGTATATTATATACATGTATGTTATGTAACCATGCATGTGGATATGGATATGGATATGTGTGCCTATATATGTGCATTTGGTAAAGACTGGTCTCACAGAAAATGCTTTGTTTAATCAGAAATGCGGTGTTTAATGAAATGGCGATATTTAATGAAAATGTGATGCTTTGCTTAATGAAAATGTGTGTTGCTTAATCGAAAATGCGGTGTTTAATTGAAAGTGCGATGCATTGTTTAAAGAAAAGTGCGTTGCTTAATCAAAAATGCGGTGTTTAATTGAAAGTGCAATGCGTAACGAAAGTGTGGAGCTTAATGAAAAGTGCGGTGCATTGTTTAATTGAAAGTGCGATGCTTAATCAAAAGTGCGATGTTTAATGAAAAATGCATTGCTTAAAGAAAATGTGTTCGCAAGAGGCACGGGTGTCTGCCCGGTGAGTTGCGTGATGCACGGGTGCTTGCCCGACGGGTTGCAATATGAATGGGCGCATTGCCCAGTGGATTGCGTGGTGCACGGGCGCTTGCCTCGCGAGTTTGCAATGTGCATGGGTGCATTGCCCTGTGGATTGTGGGGTGCACGGGAGCTTGCCCAGCGGGTTTGCAATATGCACAGGCGCATACCTTGTGGATTGCGGGGTGCACGGGTGCTTGCCCGGCGGGTTTGCAATATGCACGGGCGCATACCTGATGGACTTGCAAAGATCACGGGCGCTTGCCCGACGAATTTGCAATGTGCACAGGCGCTTACCCCAAGGACATGCAGGATGCACGGGCTCTTGCCCGGCGAATTGCATTGCTTAAAGAAAGATGCATTGCATTACTTAATGAAAAAGTGCTTTGTTTAATGAAAAATGCATTGCTTAATGAAAATGTGTTTGCTTAATGAAAATGTGCATTGCTTAATTAAAATGTGCTTGCTTAATGAAAATGAGCTTACTTAATGAAAATGTGCATTGTTTAATGAAAATGTGCAAAGTGTGGAAGGAATCATTGTGCTTCGCTCAACGTTGAGCCTGTCTGTGTTGCAAACAATGCTGTGACATAGTGCTTCATTTCTTGTCATCTGATTGTAATGCCACTGAGTGCATGGAGTGCTATCTTGAAGGTTTCTCCTCCGATTAAGGCTATAGTGATGTGAGTGTGAAACCCGAATGCAATGAAGCTGGTGCGAAACCCTGACTGCGATGGAGTGGGTGTGAAACTCGAATGCAGTGGAGTGGGTGTGAAACCCGACTACGGTGAAGCGGGTGTAAAACCCTGACTGCGGTGGTGTGGGTGTGAAACTCTGGGTGTAAAACCCGAATGCAGTGAAGCGGGTGTGAAACTAATGCGGCAAAAGACGTGGCAAATTGGTATCTCGAGAAAAATAGGTTCTGAATAAAATTGAGTTTTTTTGGATGAATAAAATTTTGAGAGAACATTTTCTCTATTTTCCTAAATTCGGCATTGATTGAATCAACGAATTTGATGTCTATTCCCTAGTATTCGTAGAATCAACAAGTTATAGAAGATTGTTTTCTGGCATTCGTGCGCGAATCAATATATTACAATTGTTCTTTAGTTTCGCTACGTCAGTTGGTATCAGAGCCTCCGATTTGATCTGGAACAACCATGCCACCCAGGAGAAGGGATCGTGTGGATGATGTTCTTGACCGTGACAACCTGCGACATCTGGAACAGAGGATGGAGCAAATCATGAATTAGAGGATGGATTGTATGATGGAGCAGCTAACACAGAGGATGGTTGCACTTATAGGGAACCAGAATCGGGAAAACCCTAATCCAAACCCTAACCCTAATCCTGATCAAGAGGAATCTAGCAAGGAGTCGGAGAGAGAGAATTATTTTACGAATATATTTATCGAAGAGGGTTCGTCTGATGATGCACTTTTTTTAGCGGGAGGCGATGGAGAGCCCGAGTTCGACGAGGATGATTATGATGAAGACGACAAGGAGGCTGATGCGGTTTGGGAGGCCATCGACAAGAGGATGGACTCGCAAAGAAAAGATAGGAGGGAGGCGAGGCTGAAATAGGAAATTGAGAAGTACCGTGCCTCGAATCAACAGATGAGGACGAGGATGTCAGATGTCTCTATCGAACCAATCAATGCGGCATAGTATTTTGAGTCAGAATTTTTTCCAATCATCCGTTCTGGAGTATGGGCTAACTTCTGTAACCGATCAAGTTTGGAAGATGTGTATGTTTGTGTGGATAATTTTATCTCTGGACTCCTAGGGCAAATTCGAGGGCAAATTCTCTCCACCCAAGGGAGAATGATGTGGCAGAAGGAGTGGCAAATTGGTATCTCAAGAAAAATAGGTTTTGACGACCCTATCTCGAGGGAAACGGTCTCTAGAGCAAAACTCACAGCCTTAGGCTGTGAAAAGACGAGATTTAGGTCGAATTTCATCGTTTAGGGCCTCAAACGAGCATTTTTATGTTATTTGGGCATTTTTGTAATTTTAGAAAAAGTTTGTCTTTCGTGCAATTTAGGCTTTTTTAATTCTATTTAAGCATTGTAAAACCCTAGGGTTAAGAGAGTAGTTTTTGGATTATCAATCAAAATTGGAGCTTTCGTGCTCTTTGTCCAATTCTTGGATTGTTTGAATTGGATGCCAATTTCCTAGGAATTCAAAGAATCAATAGGGATTGAAGGTCGTAGTTCTGGTATTCTACGGAATCAACGGGTCTGCGATAGGTTACTCGCGTGTACGCTGAGTCAGAAACCTTGACTGCGGTGGAGGGGGTGTGAAACCCGAATGCAGTAGGGTGGGTGTAAAACCCGAATGCAGTGGAGCGGGTGTGAAACCCTGACTGCGGTGGAGTGGGTGTGAAACCCGAATGTAGTGGAGGGGGTGTGAAACCCGAATGCAGTGGAGCGGGTGTGAAACCCTGACTGCAGTGGTGTGGGTGTGAAACCGGAATGCAGTGGAGCCGGTGTGAAACCCTGACTGCAGTGGTGTAGGTGTGAAACCCAAATGTAGTGGAGTGGGTGTGAAATCCTTATTGTAATGGTGTTGGTGTGAAACCCGAATGTAGTGGAGCGGATGTGAAACTCTGATTGCAATGGTGTGGGTGTGAAACCCGAATGTAGTGGAGCGAGTGCGAAGCCCTAACGGCAGTGGAATGGGGCGGATGCTACCCCGAGAATTCTAATTCGTCGAAGATCGACGTTGTTGCTGGAACAGTTTCGCCTTGCTGAAGGCTGGCTTTGTTGCTTGAGCTATTGTGCTTTCGCTGGCGATGCCCCAGCTATGTGATGAAGGATTTTGCTTTGCGGGATGCTGTGCGATGAGGGACTCGAGCTCTAGGGTGGAACGCCTACGTATCCCGAGTGGTCGAGAGTCAGAGTACGCCGTAGTTCTTGTTGTTTTTGTACATGTGATCTTGGTATTACTAGTAAATCATGTGATAAATACTAATAAGACGTAGGCACATGCAAGCAGCAAAGGGAGTGTTGTTGCGATGCACAGATCTCCAGTCTCGGGTCACCTAAGCGACCTGTGAAGAATTTTGCTTTGACAGTGCAGATGGATGCCGCTCTCGGAGGCCTAGATGCAAGGCCTCTAGGGGCTCCCGTTAGTTATGTATGGGCATATCGAGACGTCCCCGATGATGCCCTAGCAGCTTTATCGGTTGTTTTACACGCCTATCGGCTTTGAACCCTTCTCAATCGGGTACCATAGGGCGGCTGCATTTGCAACCCGCTTGGGGATTTCCATCCAGATTTGGTTAGACTCGGTCTGACCATTTCCGAAGCGTTAAGACTAGACCCTGCAGAGAAATGTCTGGAGTCTTGGCATCGTGGTAGCCGATTGACGGGTGGTTGTGACCCATTTGAAGTTATGCAAAGACAAAGAGAAAAGAGAAAGCTTGGGGAGCATGTTGACCTAGGCTAAAAGGATACACGGGTTCACGCCTACAGTGAGATGTACCTTCTTTTTCCTCAGTCCTTCTGTTGTGTAGGCTGTACCGAACTGCTTGGACGACGTGCTCAGTTGCCCACTGTGTATGAAGACGAATCTGCGGTTGATGATTGAGCTATGTAGGAGAACTGATTGGGGATCGTATTGGAGTAGATAACCTAGCCACTTCCCTTGGGGATCCCTAGTTCGTATGATGTGCGAAGGACTAGGGGGTCATTTTATTTATCTATCGTTTTACTCTCCTTTTGCTACGGTCACCCACCTTGGGGCTGCACCTTTCAACCTAAAGGGGACAAGCTCTCCTTTTGCCACAGTCACCCACCTCAGGGCCGCACCTCTCAACCTAAAGGGGACAAGCTCTCATTTTGCAACGGTCACCCACCTCGGGGCCGTGCCTCTCTTTTGCCCTAGCTTTTGCCTAGGTCGACCCCTTAAAAGGGGTTTTAGACCTAACAGACTCAATTCTTTTATCTCTCGAGTTTGCAAGGGTGAAGGATTCGAAGGATTCGACCTCCGAGTGCGTTGTGTTTTGCCTCCGTCGAGGAGTTGTTCTACTGCTCCCCTTTTTGTCGGGGTTTGTTGATTTCTCTGGATTGGCGGCGCCGATGCTTTTGGTGAACATCGGCATTGCCTTGCTTCCCTTGTTGACGGATTTTTCCCACTTCTTTTCTCTTTTTTTTCATTGGCAGGTTTTTTCCGTTTCTTTTCGCTTTGTCTTTTTCTTTTGCAGCTGGGGTTTATTTTGTGCCCTATGTATTTGCTTAAGACTCCTCAAATTTGCATTACCGAGGCCATTTTGGTGTGCTTCGCCTCGTGGAGACTTATTGTGTGTTGCTAGCCCTATTTTGTGAGTACTGGCTTTCTTGGAAGTTTGACTGTTGTGCACTCGGAAGCCGAACTTCGTGTCATTTGCCCTTGCAAACTTTACAGATGATCTCCTCTATCGTCTAGAAGAAGGAAAATGCATAGTTGCCCTAGGGAATCAGTGGTCGGGGTTGTCCTGGTGCCTGTTGTGGAAGAGGTCTGGTCTTGATGCAAATGACCGGGAGCGTCCCAACGTCGCTTGTTGGAGTGACCCACTATGGCGACCTCGAGGTGAACTTCAACCAGGGAGACCTCAGTGTACGTTGCTTGCCGAGGTTGTATTGGCGCGAACTTCAACCAGGGATGCCCTAGTGTACGTCGCTTAGAAACGCTTATCGCGGGTGGATGATGTCCGAGGTGGTCTCGATGCTAGCGTTGAATGCGAATGCCCCGATCTTCATTGTCGATGTGACCCGTGGTGGGCGGCTTGTGCAATCGTCCCCCCTGACCGTCTCATGTCGTCAATGTCAATTGAAATGGTTGCGTTGATGGTATACGGTTTGCTCAGTTGCTTTTGTCTTTAGCTTCGTAGGGGGTACCTCCGTGCCGAGCCCCTTCCCTGTCAAAGTATAAGGGAAGAGGCTCGAGAGGAGTTCTCGAAAAGGCGTGAGCTCGTGCATCACTCTTCCCCTATGACCGGCGTGTCCCTATGAAAGATGACAAAGAATATGATGTATTAGGCGATTATGTAGTGGAATATGCAGTAAGAAATATGGGGTGGACCCATGGGAAAATTCCTTTCTGTCTAGGGCGCGACCCATGGGGTGTCGCGTGCGGATGACATTTGTTTCCGAGAATCTGGACATCACTACTCTGGAGTGATTAGACCGTGACCGGGGGCCACATAAGCATGTTTTCCCTGGTTGCGAGTAGGTATGAGCAATCATCCTAGCGGAGGCTCAAGGAGCCAGGTCCCTTGATGACAGGCGAGTCGAACAGGTCTGATAGAACTAATAGGGCATCGCTAGAACTGTCCTAATGTCCTTTTTGAAGGGCTTGTTCTAGTCGGGAGCCCATTTGTGGGAATGCATTTAAATTAAAGCAAAAGAGAGTTTAAAGAAGACCGTGCGTATTGCTCTAGTGTTTAGTCGGCGGCAACGGTAGAGGGCGGGTGAGACCCATTCTCCAGTCGAAGGTGCGACCATGCAAATGACTTTCGCGGAGTATAGGATGGGCCATACTCTGTTTGTTGAAACAGTTGCTTACGATCTTTTTGGATGGAGGGTGGGAACTCAGTATTGAAATCCCAAGGAGCTGGATGAGTGACGTTTGTTGTCTCAATTGTGGTCGTTCAGTATTCAGGCTGCTTTCTTATTGTGGATTTCCAGCAATGGGAAAAGGAAACAATGAAGGAGCATGAATTGTCCGGAATTTCAATTCAAGGGTGTAGGGAAACGAACTGACCCGGTAGGCGTCGTGCGAATATGCTGAGAAACGTGCATTGATACCCTTAGCTTGCATGCATGGGCTGGTGTGAACATGCTTGCACATGTGTAAGGCGAGCTTAATCGCTGGTAGATGCGCGAGGTCATGTGGAGAAATGTGCGTCCGATCACGCGGTGACGCTCTCTATCAGGAAGAAGTCAGTGTTGGTTAGTCTCGCCTGGAAAGGTGGGTCGGCCCTCGGTCCACGGCTCGCCTTGCCATGGAGGAAAGGTGAAGGTCGTAGGTGGCCTACCCGTGAAGGTTGGCACGACTCGACTGTTGTGCAAGGTGAGTGGCTGGGATGAGCGGCCTCTGGTCACAGCACGTCTCGCCATAGAGAGGTGAAGACCGCGGGTGGTCTACTCGCGAAGGTGGACACAACTCGCCCGTTGCGTAAACATGCGTTGTAGCTGCAAGACAATAAATAAATGAAATGCATGCGATACGTGAGTTTTGAAAGCTAATGTTGTCGTTCGCATTGATTCAAAGCGTTCAAAATACAATGCAGTTTGGAAAATAAAGCACTAAGTCAATCTTCTATCGCGCTCAGGGTGCAGGTGATCGTTGCCACGGAAAGCATCGATTCCAGGCGAAAGCCTAGTGGAGGTATCTATCCTAAGGTGGGTGCGGACCTCCACAGGCCCTTTTCCTAGACCTATCCAGGGCAGCGTTCGCACGTGTCAACTCCTGTTCGTGCCTCTGTAACTTGGCGCATGCCTGGGCGAGCTCTCTTGGAAGCTGGCGCTGATTGATGAGTTGTTCGTCTTTCTCGGCGACCTCCCGATGAAGACGGTCCCTCTCGGACCTGAGGCTAGTGAGCTCCGCTTGGATGACCATGCTTGAGGGTGCCCCATATGGTGTGCTACCCTCGGGTCATGTAGAGTTGGTGAAATCTTCATGTGCTGACTGACTCCACTAGTAGAAATGGAGGATGTACTCTTCCGTAGCCTGGAAATCCCGTACATCCTGAGTAGGGTGTTCGGGGAAGTAAGGTAGCTCCGTGACTGCGGTGCGCCATGCAGATAGGACCTGTTCGATATCACTTTGGCAATCTAGGGACGTCTGATCCTCCAGCCAAGTGTGTTAGAACCTAGTCCGTGCCGTGTCCTCGGGGACTGTCTGCAGGCTGCCAAATTGCCTCATTACTTGCGCCGGGAAGTAAGTGGTGGACCTCGCATGGCTCAAGAGTGGGAGTCCGTTAAAATCAGGGCATCTAAAGGCCATGGGTTCGGGTGGTATCCATGCGGCACGCCACTTAAAGCCCTTGGGTGATACTTTGCGAAAAATTGTGATCCACTCGGAAACCTTGCGTTCTTCCACGCGCACTAAAGGTAGTAACTGCGAAATGATCGACTCCAAGCGGTTGAAAAATAGGACTGGGCGCATGAGGCCGAAGGGGCTTGCGTGGCTCTGTAGCCAACTTTGCAAAAGGATTGGAGACCCCCTCAACCTTCGATCAGCTGTTTGCGTAATGCAGTTGAGCGACCGTATGGTCTCAGCCACTAGGGCTACCTCGTACCCGCGGCCTCCAACCACTTGGAGGACGATGCTAGCAAGAGTTGCATCTATGCGATCGGCTGCGCTAGGGAGTAAAAGGGTCCCGAAAGTTAGGAGCAAAAATGTGTGGCATAAATTCGCTTGAAAAATGTCCCTCGAACCTCGCGTGCTCATGATTCGATAAAGCAGAGAAGTTTCGTGGTTACTATCTGAGTGCCTCCGGAGTATGTAAGTTCGGCATGCAGTTGAGATCTATGCACCCTGAGTAAGCACGAGGCTGAGACCAGTCGAGTAGTACGGAGGTTGGGCTCCACAATGCCGTGGGCAATCGTAGTCCTGTCAATGAGGGTCCGATACTCCTCAATGGTGGGCGTGAGCTCTGTACCTTGGATGTTGAAGATGGCATGGGTCGAATCTCAAAACGCTACGGCTGCTCCAAGGAAATTCCATTCTACTCGGAGTGTGGATAGCATGGGCACGTCTCCGAGGAAGGCATATAGTCTCGGTCAATTTGGCGCAAACTGGTCCATATGTGACTGATTTGCTTAAATGGTGGCGTGACTCTATTGAGGTGCGGAAAGGAAGCCGAGTGCGACATCCCTTACTAAGATGAAAGGAAGATCGGTTTAGGACTCATCAATGCGAGTGACACCCTAATTTTGAAAACTGCATGATGCATGAGTGCAAAAAAGAAAATGCCTACGGCTTAATAGAAATTACAAGGTACATGTACACCGCTCTTGAAATGGAAAAGACTCAAATGGTCACAAGCCAACTCGATGGACTGTTGTCGAAGTCGGGTAGAAGGCTTGCATGGAAGCATAGCACGATGCATGGTTCGGTTCTACATGGACCGTACTACCTAGGATGCCCCCCCCGACCCAATGGTGTCAATTCCTGGAAATCGGGCGGGATTCTTTTCAAGGCCTAAGCGACAGTCGAACTATGCGCTGTACCCCTACTTCGAACCCCTATCTAACCTGGGTTGCCTAAAACCGGTCGTGGGACGCGACCCATAGGTACCTAATGCTAGCGTGATATGCAATGCGAGTGCTTTAAAAAGTGCGTAAAGTAGATAAGCGGGAAATTGTGGAAAGCAGTAAACAAACAAGCAAGTAAAGCAAGCGGGAACGAGCCTGAACCCTCTAAGGGATCCCTAGTGGAGTTGCCAAACTGTACGGACCCGAATGTGGATCCTCGTCAAGGCCCGCATGCGCGCTTTTGGATTGCGCTGCTTGGGAGTGTCCACCTTCCTGGGAATACGTGACGGACAAGCGTGAGAAGGAGTCGCCACTTATCATTTTTACGACCTGAAGGTCGAGGGCCGATAAGTTACCTGGGTCTAGGGGTATGAAACACCTAGTTTTGCTAAGGCATTGATCTGTACGGAACCGGAAAGTCCGAGTTCAAGGGTTCATGTTATGTGCGGGCCTATATACCGCATGCCCTTTCGGTACTCTAGTTTGCTAGGCTTCTAATTTTGTTTCATTTACCACATGAATTAAGCTGTGCTCGGCTTACACGTTTTGACACCGGAAATTTGGTGAATTAAATGATGTCGGTTGGGAAGCCGAGAGAGAAGTAGGCCTGTATGTCGAGGAATTGGTTCACAATCTAGTGTTACAGTACATTAAACTATGATGTTTGAATTCATGCGTGAACCGAAACCGCGAAATCTTGGGATTACTCTTGTCTAGGCAAGCATTGGGTCGATTCGATTAATTCGACTCTCGGACCGTTCGCTCACTGATTGGGATTCTTACAGAATGAATGTACAAAGTAAAATGTTCTCACAATACTCTCGAAAATAATAAATACAAATTACAAATGGTTGAATCCCAGTTGGTTAGTGTTCGGTTATTATTCCGCTCAGACTCGTCGTGAGTTCAGGGAAAAACCGAAAACTGAAATTCAAATGCGCTCTCAGTGAATAGGGCGTTGGACTTTGTGATCGATGATTAGGGTGTTGAACCCTAAGTGCAATGCGTCCTATGGGTCGGGCTCGACTCGCATGGAAAAACAAGAGCGGAAAGATAACAAACAGCATGCAGATTGCAGACAATGTGTTTGTTATTGCAGAGTGTACGTGGATTAACAAATTATTAACCCAGGGGTATTTTTGCAAGCAAATGTCATATGTTAAATAGACAAACGTGTGTAAAACATTTTGCATTTAGGTTTGTTTTGAGAACATGACAAATAAAGTCAAATCTTGTGTATGTGGATTGCTTTTACAGTTGTTCTGTATTGTGACACTGAAATTTCACTGAATTAGTCAAACTCATGTTTTGACTCTAAGTTTGGAACCTAGAGTTCCCCTAACCATTTTCTAACGTTTGGTTAGGTCGAGTGAAAGGTTAATCAGCGTTTTGCATGTTTGTGATAGAGATAACCATTCTAATTACCCGAGTTTACGATAGGATGACAGAAACTCATCAGTGAATAAGAAAAGGCTTTGCAGATGAACCTGCACCTGAACAGGTAGCCTGTCCTTATCTTGATGCCGTAGTGTTTATGTCAAGCTAACCCTAGAGGTGTCGCTAAATTGTGAAAAGACAATTTTACCTTTTTATTTGAAAATTGTTTTCAGAAAAGGGAAACATCGCAGTGCGGGCCACCTCAGCCTGTAGCCGGTGTCGACCAATTTCCTGGATCTTATAGGGTTGTGCAAGAACCCCGAAAAAGCCAAAGAACCGGTCAATCTAATCGGAAGTGATCTAAAAAGATCTTCTATATCTTGACATGAGTTACTTGAAATCAGATAAAAACTCAAGTTGAGACACACAAGTCCTTTCTAGACATCCATGCTACATCGGACTGTGCATTTCGGGTTTAGAAATTGACGAGTTTTGAAAATGGCATTAACGTCATTTGACAAATCATCGACGCGAGTTATCTGTTAATTGCCAATTCATGCAAACTTATCAGTGCCAGGTGGATTTAATCGTGTGAGCGTCCCGATTAACTCGTTTATGGGATTACAGCTTAAAATTAAATGCCGAATGGAGTAAATGTGCGGGTTACAAACAATCAGACAAATCATGAATTGATCCACTGAATGAAGTCTGAGTACTCAAAAAGCTTAATTTAATGAAAACAATTAATGACACGGCGACCAAGACGGGTCCAGGAAGGTCGAGGATAATTTGGTCAAAATGACCAAAATATCCTCGGAACCCAAATAGCCCCGAAAGAGTCACTGATACATGAATCAATGCATTTTTGCTTTAAAAATAATGTTTTAAAGTTGTTAGCATGCGGAATTTGCGACAATGTTAAAATTGCAATTTACACAAAATTCGAGAAATGGATTTCATCGAGGTAAAGAGACCGTTCTTGACCCGAATAAGGTCGAGGAACCTTCGGCTCTTCCCTCTTGGGAATAGCCGTGGGTTTCCATGACCCATTTCGGATTTCAAGCGTTCTTTTTAACCCAATTTTGACTATTTCTCGCATGCTTAATCTTTAAACACGATAAATGACACGTATTTAACAAAAATCGGTATCGCCATGATTTGAAAAACGCATGTAAACATACAAACATACACAAAAACGTTATTTATGGAATTGATAAAACGATACCGACTCCATGAATGCGGGAAAACATAAAGATTCGGGAAACAACTCAAATCGGGGCAAGGAAACCGGTTATAACCCGAAGAACCAAAAAATGAGCCACGGTTACCTTTCCTCAAGGGGAACCCGTGAGCTTCTTTGGTCGTTCAAGTTTAAATCAGTCTCCTTGACTTCGATTTAAACATTCCCCGACATGCTAGCACGTTAAACGAAGATAAACATGCATGATATAACATGGAAGTTGCATAAAAATTAAATCTTGGAAGTAAAACATGCTTAAAACCACTTATAACTCCATAAACACAACAAAAATGTAAAAGTCCTAGCTCCTCTAAGTCGGGAATGGTTATACCTAGTCCCGGGATGTAGGATGGGACTGTTAGAAGTCGGGTTGGACTGTTGGTGAGTCGGGTTTGGGCTGTTTTTCGTTGAACAGACCCGAATTGAGGCAACAGACCCGACTGGGCGCTGGCCGACCCGACTGAGCACCTGGGAGAAAACAGGCTGGTTCGGGCGACTCGGGTGGATTCTTGGAGAGTGCTCAGATGTTCCGGAAAGCCAAGATGATGCTTAACGTCCTTGCAGTGGTTTTGGGAGGAGAGAACGCGTAAAACAGAAACGGATCGGACTGGTTTAAAACTGACCCGATTGGCAGTCCGGAAAGAAACGGCTCTTCCGGAGGCTCCCGATGGTATTTTGATTCAAGGTCAGTGGCTCTCGACTCCTAAGAGAACCCCGGAGGTGGCTGTGGTGGTTGTTTGGTTCTAAAGTTATCGAGTTGACCCATACAGCCCTGCAAAGATCACAGAAAACAAAGAACGTCCAGGAAACAGACCCGATTGGGTATTTTTCGGGTCAGACATCACCACGGTGGCTCCCGATGGAATTTTGAGGCAAGGTCAGTGGCTCTTGACTCCTAACTGACCTCCGAAGATGACTGTGGTGGTCGTTTGGTAAAAAGGGTCTCGGATCGACCCGATCTGCAAGAAAATCGCAAGATAAGACATAAAATCCGACCCGACTGGGCAATCAGGTTGTTTCTTCTTGCTGGGTTAAAACTAATGGGTTTTTTTTCTGGATTTTTCAACTCCTTGACACCCTGGGGTTGTGTGGGGAGGTGTTTGATGGGTTTTGGCAACTCAAACCGGTCCGGAAATGCTTGAAATCCGGGTTGTCATTTTTGACCTGAGAAGAGCAAAAATCTGTTCAGTTCTGTGGTGGGCTGTTCCGATGGGTTGGAGGCTTCAAACTTAAAATCTAAGCTCGGAAATGGATAGAGGGGGTCAAAAACATGTGGGATATGGAGTTTGGTGAAGTTTGGATTTAAGCCGGGATGGTAAATGCCATGATTCCTGGCTTAAGTCTTGAGTGTTTGCTGCTTGGAGTTGGCTGAGCTGGCTGCCATGGAGGCTGTGGTTTTTGCTGGAGTTTTGGGAGTGTTTGCTTGAGTGTTTGAGCTTGAAGAAGATGCAAATGTGTGTGTGTGCGCTTGAAGATGACTTAGGCTATATATATGCATGCTTAATAACTAAATTAGTGCAAGCAAAGTGTGATTAAGGGGGGATGCTTAAGGGATTCGAATTTTTAAGAGAATTAGCATGAGATTTTGATTGAATGAAGCATTAATGGATGGATGGTGATGGTAGAGTGTTGACGTAGAAGACTCAGATATTTTTGAAGAAGATAAGGCAAAGACAAGTTGGCTTCTTGATGACAAGGGAGGGGCGGCTATGCCAATTTGCGACTGCCCTAGGGCAAACCCACGGGTCATGAGGGAAGTTCGGGACAAAGTTCGGGTCTCGATTGGTCGCGTGTTCGAGGTTCGTGGCTCAAACGAACGTCGAATTGTCATTGTGCGCGCGAAAACGGTTCAAACGAGCCCAAGATTGCCCATTTTGCCTAAAAGAATGTTCGTGTGGTTTTTGGGATCGGAAGCCGGTTTTGCTCGTTTCAAGCGATTAGTGCAAAGTTAGCCGTTTCTGAATGCGTATCCCGTGCTTGCATTCCGCGTTGGTCATTTTGAAGTGCATTGTCAATCAGACCGAATAATTGACCAATAAGACGGTATTGCCAATGTGAGGCCAGAGACGTCCTAGAGGTCCGACGACGGATGTCTCAGAATGCTTTCTGAATTGCTCGGATGATTCGGAGATCGCTTTGATCTCTGTTCGTTGAGCACAGACCCCGAAGGATTGAAAAATTGCTTCTGAAAGCCTAAAAGTACTATTCTGAGAGCCTATATGGATTGTGTAATTCCATCTGAGGATTTCACATTAAGTCTTGGGATAAGTAGCACTGGATTGGCCAATCATCCGGCGTCAAATTTCTGCGTAAAGGACCTCCGGTTATGAATCACATTAAAAACGATCTTTTCTACTCTTCGGAGGTCGTTCGGGAAATTGACAGGGGTATTGCAATCTGATTTGCCCAATTGCGTCTATCCGCTGTAGTTTTCAGGGCAATGCATGGCTGACTTCGTTTGTCGATGTTCTGTCAGACCAGTCTCCGGATATGGTTTTCCGTTGAAAGATATGCTTGTTTTGTTGCTCGGGAGTCATCTGAAGTAATGATCATGCTCTGTATAATTGATGAATGTGGCTGCATCTGACATCGGGCATTAACTATTCTCTGGTGAATTGGTGTTTTTGGACTCCCATTGAAAAGTTGTTTGTATACATAAAATTGCTATATAGAGCAGATGATCTGCGAAATGTGTTTGAAGATATTTTTCATATGTTTGGCACTGCAATGGATTTTTGGAGTCCAATATTGACAATTTTCTGATGGTCGAGCGAACCAGCAGAAAATAGCACTGTCAACAAGGTATTCTAAAAACACCGATTTGGCTGCTGTCCGGGCTCTCTGTTTGCTTTGTATGTTTCTGGATGATTCTGTATGTTCTTTTGTCTTATGCTTGAATCATCTGCCTATCTCAGTTGACTTGAGAATGAATAGCAATTTGCTGCTCTGTCGAGCTTTCTTCTGTATAGATGCTCAAGTCATAGTCTGGATTGTTGTTGATAGGCATTGCTTGAATTGGTGAGCCAAAATGAGATGCTGACAGAGCTGCTTACAACTGCCCCTCTTCAGCTCACCGTTCATAAGGCGATGGGCCAAAGACGAAAAGGACCCGTTCCAAGGGTCAGGCTCGGTCGGTCATCTGCTCAATATTTCCATGTCACTTTTCCTTGAATATAGGTATCACTCCCGATGGACGCATATCAATTTTAAAGAAACTAAATTGAACAATTCGCGTATGAAACGATTTGGAAATTTAAGTGAAAATGGCTCACGGACGAACACGCTTTTAGAGGGTCACGCACAAAGACGATTTGAGAAACAGTCACGTGTGAACACGATTTTGAAAAAGTTGCAAAAACTTTGATTCACATGTGAACCACGGCTTTAAGATCACATTCACGCTTCAAATGATTTGGTCATGCGCAAGGGCAGTTTGAAAATTAGTCACGTGAAAACATGGTTTAAGAAGGGTCACGTGAGAATCACGATTTAATCACGTCCGAGGACAGTTTAAAAATCAGTCACGTGTAAACACGGTTTAAATGGTCACGTGAGAACCACGATTTAATCACGCATCAGGGCGGTTTGCAAATTAGTCACGTGTAAGCACGTAAGAAAGGTCATGTGAGAATCATGATTTAAGCACGCACAAGGGTGGTTTACAAATTAGTCACGTGAAAACATGGTTTAAAATGGGTCACATGAGAATCACGATTTAATCACGCACAAGGGCTGTTTGAAAATCACGCAAGAGGGCGGTTTAGATCACGTCCAATGACGGTTTTAAGAAGGTCACGATCCCATAAACGATCTAATCATGTCTAAAGATGGTTTGAAAGTCCCCAAGTCTTGATCACGCTTTTATAAATGATTTGGTCATGTCCAAAGAAGGTTTGAAATTCTCATGCATAAAGTGATTCTATGATCATGTCGCGAGAAATGGTTTGAATTTCTTTCAAATCCTTTATCATGTCCAAAGACGATTTTGAGATTCTAGTCACTCCATTGAGGTTTTCAGAAGATCTATGAATTTGAATCTTCTTGGGAACGCTCGAATCACTAGAGCTTGGATGATTGTTAGTGAGAACCGCATTTCCTTGGCGGATCATGGGATGATGACTTCTGATTACCTCCATAACCTTGTTGCCATCTCGATCAACGAGTTGGTGCTATGCTCTTCCTCCTGAGATGCCTCCTGACACCTATGCCAACGATAACTTGCAGCATGAGTTCTATGGCCGAGTTTTATTAGTACCCATAATCTCTATCATGTTCGTTTCGTTTAAAGACTTATGATAGAATGTCCGGGATTTCATGCTTTCTAGTAACCGTTTTTCAGGGTGGTTGTGTCCCATTTGATCATTATATCTTGACTAGAGCCTTTTCTAAAGGGGGAAAGGGCCAACATTATGCCCAGACTTGAAAGGATACGACATGTTCGTTTCGTTTAAAGACTTATGATAGAATGTCCGGGATTTCATGCTTTCTAGTAACCGTTTTTCAGGGTGGTTGTGTCCCATTTGATCATTATATCTTGACTAGAGCCTTTTCTAAAGGGGGAAAGGGCCAACATTATGCCCAGACTTGAAAGGATACGAATGATTCAATCTGACTTTGAGAGATGCCCCCATGGGTTTCGTCGGAGTCAGTTTTCGGTTGTCTGGAATGCGTGCCCCTTGACCATCGCTCTTGACGAGTTTCATGTGGGGCGCTCTGGATTGATGAATGACGGGTCCCTAACGTTTTACCTTGGATGTGGATTAGATGACATCCTACCGAGACATTTATTTATTTCATCTTCATTTTTTTTCTCATTTTTTGCTCTCCTTTTGTTACAATCATCTCTTTAAGATGGGATCGTACCTCTCATTTCCCTTGACTTTTACTTAAGTTGCCCTTTCGGGTTTCCAACTTAACAAGGAGTTATTTTGAGCTCTCCTTTTACCATCCCCATCTCGTGGGATTTTAGGGCGTGTCTTTCTCTCCCTAACTTTTGCATGAATCTGTCTTTTTTGGGTTTTCGACTTAGTGGGAGTCATTTCCTTTTCTTTCTTTTTTTTTTTTCATTGCCATCCATGTCCGTGATTATCATCGAACCTCCAGAAAAGACCTCTTTGACAATGTAGGGTCTTTCATATTTTGGGGTGAATTTTCCACAAGCGTCTGGGCTGACATAGAGCACTTTGCGCAGCACCAAGTCCCCAGGCTGGAACTCCCTTGGTCAAACTTTCTTGTTGAATGCACGAGCCATGTGTTTCTGGTAGCATTGGCCATAGCACATAGCGGTTAACATTTTCTGACCGAACAAGTTCATGTGCTCACAACATTGTCTAGCCCATTCAGCTTCTTCTAACTAGGATTATGCCAGAATGCGCATTGATGGAATCTCCACTTTGATTAGTAGCACAACTTCTATTCCATAGACAAGATAGTATGGAGTTGCCCCAATTGATGTGTGGATCGAAATACGATAAGCCAACACTGCCCATGGTAACATGTCATGCGCACTCAAATGGTTAGTCAAACAAAGTCAGTGTTAGAATTTTTTAATAACTGGGGAATCTGTGCCCAAGTCCTCTTGTAGATCCCCAACGGAGTTGACAGGTTGTCGTACAGCATGGTTTTAGGCCTTTGACACCGACTTGAGTGTTTTGTTAGTCCACATGGCTTAAGACCCAATCAGGATTGGAGTCGCCACTACATTGTTATATTTGGTCGGTGAACCACCTAAATCACCTACGGGGTCAGGATACTAATCACCTAAGGATTTAAGTCTGACTCGATCATTCTACTAGAGAAATGAACTAGGGGGCTTTGTTATGAGATTATAGGCCAAAAAGCCAATAACTCGTCCTTTCGGTACCTTCTTGGGCTCTTAATAGTTCTAAAACAAGTCGAGTTTATTAAATCCTAAAGTTGAGTCCACATTCGTGAATGTACAAGGAAATTAAAGAATGAATTACAGATTCCGTACCATACACATGCATATACAATTATACAGTCCAACTCTCGAATAATGGGCAACACATTGGGGTCAAAAAAATGAAATGGACTATACCTTTAGGTCAAAGTAAATTGTCCATACATTCATGTCAACATTCACACAACGGGTTGAGTGGGCTTAAAATGGGCCTAAGGCCCAAAAAGATGAAAATGAGCCTAGGACCTTAACTTTGTAAAGTCTAAGTTTATTTCTTATGTCTACTTATTTTATTCATGGTTCCCAATTTTTTCCGATTTTATTAACATGGCCATATTTGCATGAATTTGCCGATTAAGCCCCAAAACTTCTACAAAAAGTGTTCCTAATCCCTCAAAATCAATTTGACCTTCAATTTGAATCATACGACTCGATTAGTGGGTTAATTATCCTTAATCCCCGTGACACATGTCAATATACATGATTATTCATTTTTACTCAATTCACAGGCAAGAAGCCGAATTATTAGTCTGATTAAACCAAGTGATTGGCTTTAATCCGGTTTAGGGAACCACGGGCCCTAATGACCCGCCCTCAAGGTCACGAAGACCTTCCTAGGTCCTAAGATTCCTAATTAAATCACTAATTAACCCAAACCTGTGAATTAGGCCAAGTACATAACTTATTACAAGTTAACATGTAAATTTCACGATTTGACCGATTTTGACTCGATTAGACACACAATTTCGGCCGACACTCACAAGGGTGATTATCCACATTAATCAAGCCTAAGACATTCCATTAGACTCGATTCCTAAGGCTGAAACCTTAATTAAGTCAATTTCACCTAAATTGGTCTAATTACCCTTAATTAGACACCAATTAAGTGAAATTGGACTCGATTAGACCCTAATCCACTTGGCCCTCATCGTCATTCTTACATGCACGAGCTCCAGACATCAATTGAATCAGAAGTTACAAGGAATGTCCAAAATTAGGCCTTATTACACAAGAGAGACAAATAATCAACATAATTAACACCTAATTAAGCCTAACCGACCCCTAAATCAATCAATTGGATCCCGAATCAATTCAGCAAAAATTTTCCAGCATACTTAAGAGGTCGATTTTGAGCTAATGAAAACTAATTAAACCTAATTAAGAAAGATTACAAGCAATAGAAAGCTAATTACACACAATTAGGCTTAATCAAGCAACAAATCATCAAAATGACTCATCTAAGCCTATTTTACAGAAAATTACAGAATGTCACAAAGCCCAATTTCATGCTAATTTCACCTAATTAAGTTTATTCGAGCCTAATTACTCATGGCCAAGTTCGTGGTTGAGTCGATTACACACAATTTAAGCCTAATTAGACCCAATTGACCCCAAACTAGACCAAATCATCACACGACCAGAATGCAATCATGAATAATCAAGCACGATTTAGCCCGATT
The DNA here is from genome assembly GCF_007655135.1 of Punica granatum. Classification (NCBI taxonomy): domain Eukaryota; kingdom Viridiplantae; phylum Streptophyta; class Magnoliopsida; order Myrtales; family Lythraceae; genus Punica; species Punica granatum. The sequence continues at coordinate 38,023,574 of NC_045127.1, read as the reverse complement.
AGTACCTAATTAGAACTTGTACAAGTTAATCACAACTAGTTACCACTAATTATGCACAAATCAACTCAATTAGCACCAAATCGAGCTCAATTAACATGCAATTAGTCTTTTCCCTAGTACAATCAAGATTAGTTAGCCAAGTTTGGTCCTAATTAAGCAAACTCTACTCAATTAATCCTAACTAAGCTCTAATTTGCACAATTTACCAACCTAGTCATCTAACCTATACGTATTTAAGCTAATTAAGCACATAACCAACGAGGCACGAGCTAGAGAGCTCGACCTTAGCTCTAGACAGAGGTTCAAAGCCTCCTCTCACCTTAGTTCGGGCAATGGTTCGGACTCCCAAACTCAGAAATAGTGGAATGGGGTTCAAACTCTTCAAATCCTACTAAATGTATATGAACTATCGGTGTTATTAAGAATTTTGGGGTTATTTTCGCAGAGTTTCAGCACATGAATTGCCGAAAGCCCTTGAATATTGAAAATGAACCCCTATTTATAAGCAATGGGGAGTCAGGGGTTGTTTTGCAATTACCGACCGTTGAGGGACGAAAATGTAATTTAATTTGTAAAATTTGAGAGCTTCGGACTGGTCAAGTTGTCCGAACCTATCCGTTGGGAGAGCTGGCCTGCAGGCGCTTTTACCAACCACACGACGCGATTAGCACTTGCGCCTTCGTACTGGGATGCGAGAGCAAACTGCGCCCCTGTCCTAAATATCCACCTCGATGAGAGCTGACTTGAACCAGTTGGACTGAACAGGTTCGGTTCGGCAGAAATAACATATATGCCCTCAAACTTTTAAAAACATTATATTTTCACCCTCGGGAGTTTAAAGCACGTTTGAGCGGAGAAAAATTATCAGAAAATATCATTGGGTTTAAAAAACATTTTTTAACTAGGAACCACCTCGACTTGAATATTTTCGCTACGTGAGAATATCGATTTCCTATCTCGAACCCTTGTCCTATTGGATAAAATATATGAATCAAAGGGTTTTTAATCAGAAAAAATTTATCATGCATTTTTACATGAAAAGTACGAGCAATTGGATTTAAAACAAGGTCTTCGAAGAGTAAGCGTCACGATTCGAAATCTGTTTTACATGTGCGTCCCGGGATAAAGAAATATTGCCAATTAACTCGTACAAATTTTGAGGATAGGAGAATAGGCACGGATAGTCGAAATTAAGTACTCAACACTCGATGCCTTATCTGCTTATTCTCGATAGCCCGTCTTCTTACGGACGATCCTCAGGTGCTTGGTTTGTTCTCTGATTCAACATGCTACCTGAACGATAATCCCAACCCAGACCAGAGACAATTGCTCACAACATTTTCCAAATAAGAAATGCAAGATTCTAAACTTGGGATTCATATTCATTAAATTTATTTATTTCTTAGCAAGGGACGCATCTTCCCAATGATGACGGAATCTACGATGAGGCATCTCTCTTGCAAGGGCAAGATCCACCCTTCATTGGCACATCCACATACCTTGCTTCTAAATCTTCAAGCAACAGGAGTAAAGGACCAGTAAATGACATTCAAATAGGACAGACGAGAATTTACAACCTTTGATGCAAGTTATGACATGAACAACATGATTACCCTCACGGTTCAAAAATATCATATCGCCAAGGATTTTGTTTTCCGATAAAAATGTGTTTTCAAAAGAATCACCGTCATCTTTTTCTATAAAACCATTATAAACCTTTCAAATCACCATGAACATATATTCAGAAAATCATTATGCACGTCCTCTCAATAGATTTGGCGAATAAAGGCATTTATGTGAAAAAGGACTTTGATCTAGGATTTTAAACTGAAAATTTAGGCCTAAATTAGCCGATTACACAGGTAAGGTGGCACCACAAAAAAATAGAGAAGACCCATTGGCTCGAGAGAACGAGAGGATATGCATTGTTGCTGGGATAATCATGTATCACCAAGCAATAGCCAGCGAATTGGGGCAAAAGGCCCATTGCCTTAGAGAGTGGAGGCCCAGTTGTAACATGTGTGGATTTTAGATCTCCGACCTGACTTGAAATTTTTTGTTAGTCCGTGTTTCCTAGGACCTAATTATATTGGAGTTGCCAATACACCGTTTATTTGACTGGTGAGCCACCTAGGTCACCTAAGGACGCAAGATACTAACCACCTAAGAATTTAAATTTGATTCGGTCTTCGAATGAAAGAGCTAAGTTCAGGGGGCTTGGTTACGAGATTTGAAGCTTGCAAGCTAATAACTCGCTCTTTCAGTACCTTCCTTGGCTCCTATCAATTCTAACACTTTTTATTTCAAAGTCCAATTGTTTATCCTAGGGTCTAAGCCTTATTCACGAGTAGGTATGCGCAAGTATACAAAAGAGAACAATTACAAATTGCAGATTCCGCACGTATTCACGTGCTTATACATAAATTATACATGCAGACTCTGAAAAAGGGGGCCACATTCGGGCCAAAAATAACAATGGGCCATACCTTCAAGGGGAGTTATAAATAGGCCAAAATTTCAAGCCAACATACACATGGGTGGAGTGGGTCTAGAAATGGGCTTAAGGCCCGAAGAGAGGAAAATGGGCCTAGGACCTCTAATTTAGAAAAATTCTAAGTCTATTCTCCTATATATACGACTTCTATTCACAATTTATCCAATTGTATGATTAGGATTATATTTACATGACTTAGCCATTTAATTCCAAAAATTTACAAAAATGATCATAATTCCCTCAAGGTCAATGTGACTTTCAATTTGGATTTTAGGACTCGATTAGTGGGTTCATTACCCTTAATCCCCAAGTTTCATATACATTGTCAGCACCTCATTTTGGTCCACCGGCTCCAGCGAAGAATATCAACAACCACCTTGACCACGGCCCGACAAGCATGACATAAGAGGACCCAACAGAACTCGAGCTACTATTCACAATCGAGACAGCAAGGGTCAACTAGACGATCCCGAGGCACGACGATAGAGAAGACCTCATTCCACCCTGAGCACAGAGGGTAATCGGAGAGACCAGACAAACATCCAATCCTAAGTTAGCAAAAATCGGCTTTTGCCGCACTATTCATCATTGGCTCACCGGGCCATGAAAATGTATTGAATATGGGACTCTAAAAATTCCTCGTGGAGTTGATCCCAAAGAATAAGATGCGAATTATCAATATTCAAACCAAAAGTATTGGAGGAAGAGGAACCCACATCCCTGTATCGTTTTCTTTGGCGAGTACGACTATCTTCATGAACCCCAGAGCCAAGTTTCGTATTTTTTTTATCAAGATTTGATGAATCAAGAATATTTCAACACAAAAATCACCTCAAGAGCCCATTTGAGCATAGAGACAAAATTCGTGGGAGCTGGGGTGTCCAAATAGTGAATAGAGCAGTTCATCATGGGATTTGATAGATGATATCACGATCAATCTTGAACCTAAAAGGGCGTTTCCTATATGTTTAACCTAGAAAATTGAGTTAGGTTCGATTTGAGAGGTCACTCATCCCATGATTCAACATGAAGAAAGAGTAATGAATTTCTGAGCACACCATGCCTGAAACTGTTAAATCGGGACAGACTCTGCCAATGTCAACGGATTCCGAATTCACTAAAGATTCAGAAAATAAAGAAAAAATTGGATATGTTTTGGGCTAGATTAGTACAGAATTGAAGATTTCCTCACAGATCAGAACTAGATCTCCTAGTTTTGGCCAGCTGTCGAAGAAAAATTGTTTCGGGTACTTCCCGAGGTCGAACGATCTTCAAATTTTACTAGGATGTGCCTAACTTGTGTAGGGATCGAAGAAAAATATCACATAGACCGAAAGGTTCATGAGCAGGGCAGAAAAATTTCGGATGTTCAAGTCAGCTCATGGACTGCTGGTTATAGTGTTAATAATCTTAACTCTCACTCTCACAATTAACTCTCTTACTCTCGTGTATAAGTTTGCTTCGCACACTCAAATCCACTCAGAGATCTATGGCCTCTTATGCATACTAGAATTCTGCAGATTTTGGTTTCTGCAGTAACCTTGATCAATATACTGCAAGAAAGAGAGAGAGAGAAAAGAAGAAAATGATGAACACCACCCTTTTATTCATAAACCAGAAAACAACATCATACACTGTCTGATATATCCCATACATATAAAGATAACACAATTGCTAGTAACTACTCTATGGCTAGTTACATTTAAAATTCAAATACAACAAACACTTAACTGTCAAGAAAGCCAACTGACTTCAACTTAACTAACTTACATACAACATAGATAACCTTAACAGACAGACAAACACAGCATGGATCTGTGACTGATCCACTCTTCCAACACTCCTCCTTGGATTAGGAGCTAATACAAACACCAATATTCTGTCTGAGATGATTAAATTGACCAACACTAAAAGCCTTAGTGAACATATCTGCTAGTTGGTCCTCTGAACTGCAATGCTGTAGCTTAACTTTGCCTTCATGCTGCACTTCCCTCAAGTAGAAGTACTTGACTTTGAAGTGCTTTGTCTTCCCATGAAATACTAGATTTTGTGAGACTGCTATGGCAGCTTGGTTGTCCACATACGATGTAGTAGCCTCCTCTACACCAAAGCCCAAATCATTCATCAATTTCCTCAGCCAAACTGCTTGATTAGCAGCAGTGGTTGCTGCAATAAGTTTTGCTTCTGCAATTGATTGGGCAACAATATCTTGCTTTTTTGAACTCCATGAGAAACAAGTTGAACCAAAGGAGAGACAATAGCCTGAACTGATATCATCTATAGAACCAGCCCAGTCACTATCAATATAACCATGCAACTTGAACTGATCACTCTTGCAAAACTTCACTCCAAATGATGGAGTCCCTTTCAAGTACCTGACCACCCTTTTTGCTGCCACCATATGATTTTCACTTGCACAGCTCAAATATCTCGAGAGCACACTAACTACAAGTAGGATGTTTGGTCTTGTGGCTGTCAAGTACATCAGACACCCTATAAGACTTCTATACCTGCTAGCATCAGTAGCATCTGATCCATCATCCTTCTTCAGTTTCTCCTTCAAGTTCATGGGAGTCAAGGCACTCTTGCATTCTTCCATTTTAAACTTCTTAAGAATCTCCCTTAGATACTTCTTTTGACATATGAACGCCTCATTCTTTTTTTGCTGGACCTTCATTCCTAGAAAATAGGACATATCTCCTAAGTCTGTCATCTCAAACACTTTCTGCAGATCACCCTTTAGCTTCTCCACCTGAACCTTATTATCTCCAGTTACTAAGAGATGATCAACATACAACGAGAGAATCACTATACTGTCCATTTCCTTCTTCACATACAATGTGGATTCACTCAAACTCTTCTCGAACTTCAAGTCCTGCAGATAAGTGTCTATCTTGTTGTACCAAGCTCTAGGTGCCTGCTTCAATCCATAAAGGGTCTTTTTGAGTTTATAGACCCTACCTTCTGCTCCTTTTACTTCAAATCCCTCTAGTTGCTCTATATAGATTTCTTCCTCGAGCACCCCATTTAGGAAAGCAAACTTCACATCCAACTAGTATATCTTCCAGTTCTTTTCTGCTGCAATGGCCAAGAGAAGCCTTATTGTGTCAAGTCTTGCAACTGTTGCAAACGTTTCTGAGTAGTCTACTCCTCATATCTGAGCATACCCTTTCACTACCAACCTTGCCTTATCCTTGTTTACACTCCCATCAGAGTTGAGCTTGGTTTTATAGACCTATTTGACTCCAATAACTTTCATGTTTCGAGGTCTCTCAACCAACTCCCATATTTGGTTCTTCTCAATCATGCCGAGCTCTTCTTACATTACTACAACCTATTTGCCATCTGCATTAGCTTCCTCAAAGCAGGATGGTTCAAGCATGACTACATTACACCTTTGGTAAACATCAGCTAGCAACCTTGTTCCTCTTACTGGTGGATCATCACCGGTTTCCTCTACTGAAGCTTCTCCAGTTTGAGTCTCAGTAAGTGTGATATGTGGCACACTCAACTGAGTTTTCTTCAACACTGACTTCCGCTGAGTTCTTTCATTCCAATTCCACTCTTCATCTTCAAGAAACTTGATGTCTCTACTGATGATCACTCTCCCATTTGATGGCTGGTAGACTCTGTAAGCTCTTAACTGCTCACTATACCCAATGAACACTCCAACTTCTCCTTTCTGGTCAAGTTTATCTCGTTTGACAGAAGGAATGTAAGTGTAGCAAATGCAGCCAAATACCTTTAGGTTGCTCACAGATGGCTTAACTCCACTCCAAGCTTCCAGTGGCGTCTTCATCTCCGCTGCCTTGGTTAGCAACCTGTTCTGCAGGAACACTGCAGTATTAGCAGCCTTAGCCCAAAAACTCTTAGGCACACACTTAGTCATGTCCACGATGCTTCTGTTCTTTCTTTCACTCACCCCATTTTGTTGTGGTGAGTATGGGACTGTGAGTTGGTGTTTGATGCCAACCTCTTCACAGATTTCTTTGAAACTAGCTGAGATGTACTCTCTTCCATTGTCTAATCTTATAGCAAGAATCTTGCAACCATTTTCCTTCTCCACGAGCCTTTTGAAATTCAGAAATACCATTCTCAATTCTGATTTAGCCTTCATGAAGAATATCCAGCACATTCTAGTTTTATCATCAATGAAAGTAACAAAGTACTTACTGCCATTTAGAGACTCTACTGACATTGGCCCACACACATCAGTGTGAACCAATTGAAGCCTCTCAGTAGCCCTCCAGTGACTCTTCCTAAAAGGCAATCTAGTTTGCTTCCCTTCTAGACACACTAGGCAATGCTTCAGTTGTTTATGCGGTGAAGGCAGCCCCTCGACCATTCCATGTTGCTGCATAAATATCATTCCCTTGCTGTTGAAATGCCCAAGCCTCCTATGTCAGATCTCTTCCTCATCTTCCTGACTAAACAGAGCAACCTGTCTCTCATCCAGAGGGTTGAATGAGAAGCACTTTTCCTTCATGGGAATCTCAAACAAAGCCTGTCCCTCAGCATCACCAATCACACATTTCCCTTTCTCAAACATTACTTTATAGCCTTTCTCGACCAACTGACCTACACTTAACAGGTTCTGGTCTATTTCTAGCACAAGTAGTACACGAGAAATCAATTTGGTGCATGCTGGACCTTCAAGCATTACATCACCATTTCCTTCACCTGCTATGAACTCTCCATTTCCTATCCTTACTCTGGACTTTATAGATTTTTCTAGAGTTCTAAACAAAGCTTCATTGTTAGTCATGTGATTAGTGCATCCACTGTCGACTAACCACCCATCCTTAATTGCATTTGAAATGAAACAAGTCACTACAAAGAGTTCATCTACCTCATTACTTGCTGAATTATGACTCTCCCTGGTGCTCAGTGTGTTTTTCTTTGCAGATAGCCACCATGTGTACAATCTTGTGGCACTTCTTGCATTTAACATCCGGCCTTCTCCAACACTTAAAGTATGCATGACCCTTCTTTCCACAATGCTTACAGGGGCTTGCACTCCACTTCCTTTCCTGGTTCCATGTGCTGGTGTTTCCTTGCTTACCAGCATCACTGCCATACTTCTTATGTTGTTGCCATTTCTTCCCTTTCTCATCTCATTCCTTTTAAACTTTGCTGGCAGAGCACCCTCTACTGGCTCCTCTTTTCTTAGTATCCTTATATGTTCCTGAGCTTCCAAAGCACTAAGTACTTTAGACAGTTTGAGGTCTGAGAGTTCCCTAGTGTTTTCAAGAGAGGCAATTGTTGCCTCGAACTTCTCAGGGACTGACACTAAAATTTTCTGGACCAACCTTTCGTCACTAATGTTGGACCCCATAATCCTTACTTTATTTGCAATTTGTACCAGCTTCTCCACATATTCCCTCACATTTTGTCCTTCCTGCATTTGTAACTTCTCAAACTCCCTTACCAGATTCAATGCTTTCATGCCCCTAATCCTCTCATCTCCTTCATATTTATCCTTTAGATAATCCCATATGGCTTTCACAGAATCAAGCCTCATAATTCGAGTAAACATAGTAGGAGAAACAACAGAGTATAAGCATGACTTAGCATTGGCCTTTCTAGTGACTCTTTCCTTGTGAATCTTGATCTGATTGAGGGTCGGATTTGCTGGTAGTGGAACAATATCATAATCTTCAACCACTGCATCCCAAAGGTCTGCACCCTCCATGAAAGCCTTCATCTTTACTTCCCATGTCTAGTAGTTTTCTCCATAAAAAACTGGTGGAGTAATGCTCGAGAAATTGGAAACTGCCATTGTTGTATCCATCAACCTTGCCCTTAAGATCCTTTCAATGCTCTAATACCACTGTTAATAACCTTAACTCTCACTCTCACAGTTAACTCTCTTACTCTCGTGTATAAGTTTGCTTCACACACTCAAATGCACTCAGAGATCTATGGTCTCTTATGCATACTAGATTCTGTAGATTTTGGTTTCTGCAGTGTACGGACCTGAATGTGGACTCTCGTCGGGGCCCGCATGCGCGCTTTTGGATCACGCGACTTGGGAGTGTCCACCTTCCCGGGGATGCGTGACGGACACGCGTGAGAAAGAGTCGTCACTTATCATTTTACGACCTGAAGGTCGAGGGCCGATAAGTTACCCGGGTCTAGGGGTATGAAACACCTAGTTTTGCTAAGGCATTGGTCTGTGCGGAACCGGAAAGTCCGAGTTCGGGGGTTCATGTTACGTGCGGGCCTATATTCCGCACGCCCTTTCGGTACTCTAGTTTGCTAGGCTTGCAATTTATTTCATTTACCGCGTGAATTAAGCTGTGCTCGGCTTACACGTTTTGACACAGAAAATTTGGTAAACCAAACAATGTCGGTTAAGTAGCTGAGAGAGAAGTAAACCCGTATATCGAGGAATCGGTTCACTATCTTGTGTTACAGTTCATCAAACCATGATGGTTGAATTCCTACGTGAACCGGAACCGCGAGATCTTGGGATTACTCTTGTCAGGGCAAGCATTGAGCCGATTCGATTAGTTCGACTCTCGGACCGTTCGCTCACTGACTGAGATTCTTACAAAATGAATGTACAAAATAAAATCCTTACAATGCTCTAAAAAACAATAAATATAAATTACTAATGATTGAATACCAGTCAGTTCGCTTTCGGTTATTATTTCGCTTCGACTCGCCGTGAGTTCAGGAAAAACCGAAAACTAAAATTCAAATGCGCGTTCAGTGAATAGGGCGTTTGACCCTGTGATCGATGGTTAAGGCGTTGAACCCTAAGTACAATGCGTCCTATGGGTCGGGCTCGACTCGCATGGATAAACAATAGCAAAAAAGTAATTAACAGCATGCATATTGCAGATAATGTGTTTGTTATTTTCGAGTGTACATGGATTAACAAATTATTAACCCATGGGTATTTTTGCAAGCAAATGCCATATGTTAAACAGACAAACGTGTGTAAAACATTTTACATTCGGCTTTGTTTCAAAGACTTGACAGACATGATGCTTGTGGTCAAGTCCTTTGTGTGTGGATTGCTTTTAGATTTTGTTCTGTATCGTGACACTGAAATTTCACTGAATTCACCAAACTCGTGTTTTGACTCTATATTTGGAATCTAGAATTCCAACTAACCATTATCTAATGTTTGGTTAGGTCGAGTGAAGGGTTAATCAGCGTTTTGCATGTTTTGTGACAGAGATAACCGTTCTAGTTACCCGAGTCTACAATAGGATGACGGAAACTCATCAGTGGATAAGAAAAAGCTTTGCAGATGAACTTGCACCTGAACAGGTAGCCTATTCTTATCCCGATACCGTAGTGTTTCTGTCAAGCTAAACCCGAGGGGTGTTGCTAAATTGTGAAAAGATGATTTTGCCCTTTATTTGAAAATTGTTTTCAGAAAAGGGAAACATCACAGTGCGGGCCACTTCGGCCTGTAGTCGATGTCGACCAATTCCCTGGATCGTCTAGGGTTGTGCAAGAACCCCGAAAAAACCAATTAAACGGTCGATCTAACCGGAAGTAATCTAGAAATATCTTCTGTATCCTGACCCGAGTTACTTGAAATAAAGTAAAAACTCAAGTTAAGACACACAAGTCTTTTCTAGACGTCATGCTACATCGGACTGCGCATTTCAGGTTTTGAAATGGAAAAGTTTTTAAAAGGACATTAACGTCATTTGACAACTTACCGACTCGAGTTATCAGTTAATTACCAATTCATGCAAAAGTTGTCAGTGTGAAGTGGGTTTAATCATGTGAGTGTCCCGATTAACCCGTTTGTGGATTACAACTTAAAATTAAATGCCGAATGCAGTAAATGTGCGGATTGCAAACAATTAGACAGATCATGAATTGATCCACTGAATGAAGTCTGAATACCCGAAAAGCTTAATTTAATGAAAACAATTCATGACACGGCGACTAAGACGAGTCCAGGGCGGTCGAGGATAATTTGGTCAAAAGACCAAAATACCCTCAGAAGCCAAATGGCCCCGAAAGAGTCACCGATACATGAATCCATGCATTTTTACTTTAAAAAATAATGTTTTAAAGTTAACATGCGGGATTTTACGATAATGATGAAATTTGCAGTTTGCACAAAATTCGAGAAATGGATTTCATCGAGGCAAAGAGATCGTTCTTGACCCAAATAAGGTCGAGGAATCGTCAGCTCTTTCCTCTTGGGAATAGCCGTGGGTTTCCTTGACCCGTTTCGGGTTTCAAGCGTTATCTTTAATCCGATTCCGACTATTTCTCGCATGCTCAAACATTAAACACGGTAAATAACACGTATTTAACAAAGCCGGTATCGCCATGAGTTTGAAAAACGCATTTAAGCATACGAACATGCATAAGCACGTTATTTATGGAATCGATAAAACAATACCTGCTCCATGGATGCGGGAAAACATAAAGATTTGGGAAACAATTTAAATCAGGGCAAGGAAACCGGTCTTAACCCGAAAAGGTCAAGAATACACATCGGTTACCTCTCCAAGAGGTTAATCCGAGAAGTTTCTCGGCTTTTCCGGGTCAATATGGTTTCCTCGACTTCAATTTAAACATTTCCCGACATGCTAGCACGTTAAATAATAATAAACATGCATGATGTAACATTGAAATTGCATAAAAATTAAAACTTGAAAGTGAAACATGCATAAAACCCCTTATAACCCCCATAAACACAATAAAAATGTAAAAGTCCTAACTCCTTTAAGTCGGGAATAATCATACCTAGTCCCGAGATGCGGGATGAGACTGTAAAAAATCAAGTTGGACCTTTGGTGGGTCGAGTTTTGGGCTGTTTTTCTTTGAACAGACCCGAATAGACGCAACAAACCCGACTGGAACACTAGGCAGACCCGACTGGCACCCGGTAAAGAGTAGGCCGGTTCGGTTCAATTCGACCGGATTTCTGGCCGGTTCACCCCGATTCTAGACACCCAAGGGACCCTCCTTGGTGGTGGTAGTGGTCGTTTGGTCCCAGATTTTTTGGGTTGACCCATATAGCCCTATAAAGATCACGGAAAGCAGAGTACGTCTGGAAAGTAGACCCGACTGGGCAGTTTTCGAATCGGACGTCACCCCGGTGTCTCCCGATGGAATTTTGAGGCAAGAGCAATGGCTCCCGACTCCTTACTGACCCCTAGAGGTTGTTGCAGTGTTCATTTTACGAAAAGAGTCTCGGATCGATCCGATCTACAAGAAAACCGCAAGAACAGTCAGAAAATTCGACCCGACTAGGCAGTCGGGCTGTTTCTTCGTGCTGGGCTAAAACCGACGAATTTTTCTTGAATTTCTCGACTCCTTGACACCCTAGGGTTGTGTGGGGGAGGTGTTTGATGGGTTTTGGTAGCTCAAATGGTCTGGAAAGGATTGAAACCCGAGTGGGTATTTTTGACCCGAGAAGGACCAAAAATCATGTTTGGTTCTATGGTGGCTGTTCTGATGGGTTGGAGGTTTCAAAGTTAAAATCTAAGCTCCGAAATGGATAGAGGGGGGTCGAAAACACGTGGGATATGAAGTTTGGTGAAGTTTGGATTTAAGCCGGGATGGTAAATACCATGATTCCGACTTAAGTCTTTGGTGTTCTTGCTTGGTTTTGCTTTGCTAAAGCTTGCTGCGGTTTCTTCAAGCTTTGGAGAGCATTTGAAGAGTGAGAAAGTTAGAGAGATGGCATGTGGTAAGTTCTGATTAGCTTAATGACAATAATGCAATATATAGGCAAAACTTAATGACAATTATGTGAAGAAAAGCTTGATTAGTGGCATGATTAGGAAAGGGGCGGCTAGCTTAGGGGAAAATGAAGATCAATTTTCATCCATTGCATTAATGGAGAAGAGATGGAATCATTAATGAGGATGGAGTGTTGTCTTCAAGTTGTAGGATTGATATTTTCATGATAGAGAAGGCAACTTGCATGGAGAAGAAGCCAAAGGAGGAGGGGCGGCATTGGTAATTCACGACTGCCCTAGGGCAGCCCGTGGGCCCCACGGTCGTTGAGGGAAGTTCGGGACAAAGTTCGGGTTTCGATTGATCGTGTGTTCGAGGTTCGTGGCCCAAATGAAAGTCGAATTGTCATTGTGCGCGCGCAAAAATGGTTCAAATGAGCCCAAAATCATCGATTTTACCCAAAAGAATACTCGTGTGATATTTGGGCTCTGAAGGCAGTTTTGCTCGTTTCAAGCGATCAAAGCAAAGTTAGCCGTTTCTGAGAATGTATCTCGTGTCTGCATTCCGAATTGGTCGTTTTGACGTGCATTGTCAATCAGACTGAATAATTGACCCTTAAGCCGGTATTGCAAATGTGAAGCTCGAGATGTCCTAGGAGTCCGAAGTCGGATTTCTCAGAATGCTTTCTCAGTTGATTGGATAATCAAGAGATCACTGCGATCTCTGTTCGTTGAGAACGGACTCCGAAGGATTGAAAAAGTGCCTTTGATACCTTAAAAACATTGTTCTGAGAACCTAGATGGGTTGTGAGATTCTGTCTGAGGATTTCACATCGAGCCTTGGGATAAGCAGCACTGGATTGGCCATCCATCCGGCGTCAAATTTCCGTAAAAAGGACCTCCGGTTATGAATTTCCGTTGAAAACGGTCTTTTCTGCCATTCGGAGGTCACTCGGGAAACTAAAAGGGATATTGCAGTTTGATTTGCCCAATTGGGTCTGTCCGTTGTAGTTTTTGGGGCAATGCATGGCTAACTTGGATTATCGATGCTCTGTCAGAGCAGTCTCCGGATATGGTTTTCCGTTGAAAGGTATGCTTGTTTTGTCGCTCAAGAGTCATTCGAGAAGTCCTTGTGACTTCCGAGAGACAATCTGAAGCAATGATTATGCTCTGTATAATTACTAGATGTGGCTGCATCTGACATCAGGCATTAACTTTTCTCTGGTGAATTGGCGTTTTTGGACTTCCCCTGAAAAGTTGTCCGTATACAAAAAATTGCTTTGTATAGAGTAGATGATCTGCGAAATGTGTTTGAAGACACTTTTCAACTGCTTGGCACCACTAGGGATATTTAGAGTCCAATATTGACTATCCTTTGTTTGATCGAGCGAACTAACAGAAAATAGCACTGTCGGCGATTTATTTTGAAAACACCGCTTTGGATGCTGTCCGTGCTCCCTGTTTTCTCTGCATGTTGCTAGATGATTCTAAATGTTCTTCTGTCATGTGCTTGAATTATCTGCCTATCTCTGTTGACTTAAGAATGAATAGCAATTTGCTGCTCTGTCAAGCCTTCTTCCATATCAATGCTCAAGTCGTAGTTTGGATTGCTGTTGATAGGCATTTCCTGAGCTGGATTGCAAAAATGGGGTGCTGACAGCTTGTCCCTATTTGACTGCATGCTCGAGTAGAGGATGCAGCCAAAGACCTTCAGAAGCACCCCAGTTTGATAGCAATGACCAACACGGCACCCCCAATGACCGTTTTCTTCTCCCTCTTTGAATGTGTAGGGGATGTTACGCATAAAGGAAAGGGTTCCTGCATACAGGAAAGAGTGCGTGTCATCAAGGAAAGGAGCATGCTTTAAAGGAAAAGTGTTTGCTTAACAGAAAGAGTGCATTGCTTAAAGGAAAGGTGCGTGGATATGAGAAAGAGTGTATGCATAACAGAAAATTGCGTGCTTAAAGGAAAAGGGTGCATGTGTTAGAGGAATATGCATGCATACAGGGGAGGGGCCATGCTATGAAGAAAAGTGCTCGTTCAAATGAAAGTGCGGCGCTTAATGAAATTGCTAAGTTTAATTGAACTGCGATGCTTAATGAAAATGCTGAGCTTAGTTGAAAATGCAATGCTTGATTAAAAATGCTTTGCTTAATTGAAAATGCGGTGCTTAATGAAAATGCTTTGCTTAATTAAAATGCGGTGCTTAATGAAAATGCGGTGTTTAACGAAAGTGTGGAGCTTAATGAAAAGTGCGGTGCATTGTTTAATTAAAAGTGCTATGCTTAATAAAAAATGCGGTGTTTAATGGAAAATGCATTGCTTAAAGAAAGTGCGTTCGTAAGAAGCACAGGTGTCTGCCCGGCGAGTTGCGTGATGCAAGGGCGCTTGCCCAATGGGTTGCAATATGCACAGGGCGCATTGCCCTGTGGATTGCAGGGTGCACGGGCGCTTGCCCGACGAGTTTGCAATATGCACGGGCGCATTGCCTTGTGGATTGCGGGGTGCACGGGCGCATACCTAATGGACTAGCAAGGATCGCGAGCGCTTGCCCAGCGAATTTGCAATGTTCACAGGTGCCTACCCCATGGACTTGTAGGATGCATGGGCGCTTGCCCGGCGGATTGCATTGCTTAAACAAAGATGCATTGCATTGCTTAATATAAAAAGTGCTTTGTTTAATGAAAAGTGCAATGCTTAATTAAAATGTGTTTGCTTAATGAAAAGGTGCATTGCTTAATTAAAATGTGCTTGCTTAATGAAAATATGCATGCATAAAGTAAATGCAAATGCTGGGGGGTTGCGCGAGGTGTGGAAGGAACCATTGTGCTTCATCCATCCATAAGCCCGTCTATGTTGCAAACAATGCTGTGACAAAATGCTTTGTTTCTTGTCATTTGATTGTGATGCAATCTGAGTGCATCGAGTGTTATTCTGCAGATTTCTCCTTAGATTGAGGCTGTAGTTCTTAGCATAAGGCAGACATCCATTCGTTAGAGGAAGACACCTTCCGGGGTTACATCTTCATACTTGCATATAGAACCATGGGAGCATATAATAGTTGTCAGTCCTACCATACAACTATAATGAAGATATGTAAAGAGGTATGAGTAATAATGCTTAAGGGATTTGAACTTGATGACCATTTGAGGGGTGGCCGTGTCCTACAATACTATGACTTGGAAAGAAAAGCTTTTTGCAGAACGGGCATGACCAATGGAATTTGCATAAGGGTAAAGGGAGCGATCTTTGGGATCCTCCAGATTAGGGATACAACAATTCGACTGCATGTTGAAACGTGTCTCATGCCCTGGGAGTCAAGGAGAGTTTGCTTGCGTCGAAGACTGTAAAACCGCTACTCGTTGTCGCTTCACATTGAGTGTAGATGTTCTTTCATGGTCGAGCTACCAAAGGTCCCCTAACTTTTGCCTAGGCCACATGACGCGTGACGACCTATCAGGGTCTTTTATTTGATATTTCTCTCATTTAGAGCTCACATTTTGCTACAACCACCCTGATCCGGTCTGATCGCACCTCTCGGTTCCTCTAACTTTTGCCTAGACCGCCCTTTGCGGGTTTTCAGTCTAGCGAGGATTTTGTTTCATGCTCTCCTTTTGCCACGGTTCCCATTTGCGGGATTTTAAACCGTGCCCCTCATTCCCTAATTTTTGCCTAGGTCACCTCAAAGAGGTTTTCAACCTAGCGGGAAATTCATTCTTTTTCTCTCAAGAGAATTCTGAGATGAGAAAGAACAGAAGAAGGATGTACAAGATTTATAGAATTGCGAGCATAGGGAGTTGCGTGTGCATGTGCATCAGACAGTAGCAGAATGACAGAAAACTGTCAAGGATAGTACTTCTTGATGGCATCGGCATTGACTGGGAGCACATTTTCGTTCCCATCCATGTCGTTAAGAATGATTGCTCCTCCATCGAATACTTCTTTAACAATGAAAGGTCCATTGTACTTGTATGCAAATTTGCCCCTGGAATTTGGGGCAATGTGCAAGACTTTCCGTAAAAAGAGATTGCTAGGGCTGAACTCGCGGAGACGGACTTTCTTGTTGAATGCTCAGGCCATTCTTTGCCGATAGCATTGACCATGGCAAAGCGTTGTGAGCCGCTTCTCATCAATGAGATTAAGCTGTTCGTAGCTTTGTTTTGCCCATTCAGCTTCCTTAAGCTTGGACTCGGCAAAGACCCTCATGGAGGGGATCTCTACTTCAATTGGAAGGACTGTTTCCATGCCGTAGACCAAGGAGTATGGGGTTGCCCCAGTAGACGAGCGAATTGAGGTCCGATACGCCAAGAGCGCGAACGGGAGCATCTTGTGCCAGTCCTTGTAATTCACTGTCATTTTTTCGATGATTTTCTTTATGTTCTTGTTCGCTGCCTCTACCGCACCGTTCATTTGAGGACGATATGGAGAGGAATCGCGATGCTGGATCTTGAACTGTGCACAGAGCTCGTCGATGAGTTTGTTGCTCAAGTTCTTGGCATTTTCTATGATGAGAGTTGCAGGGACCCCGTACCGCGCAATGATGTCGCATTTGAGGAAGCGTGCCACGGCCTTTGCAGTGACCGATGCAAGTGTTATAGCTTCGATCCACTTGGTGAAGTAATCGATAGCTACCAGTATGAACAGGTGTCTATTGGATGGTTTGAGGTTGATAGGACCAATTACGTCCATGCCCCACATTGAAAAGGGCCATGGGGCTGCCATTGGATACAGCTCGTTGGGCGGTGCTCTAATCTGATTCGCGTAGACTTGGCACGAGTGACAATGCCTAACGTGTTTGACGCAATCATTCTCTATGGTAGATCAGAAATAACTCAATCGCATGAGCTTCTTTGCTAGCATCAGCCCATTCATGTGAGGTCCGTAGTTTCCTTCATGCACTTCTTCCATGATGCGTTGTGCCTCGTTTTCGTCAATACATCGGAGTAGTGTGGCCACTCAGGAAAAAGTGTGTTGCAATGCGTCGGAGAGTCCTCCGGTCATGACGATCAGTGAACGCAGGGAATTGATCAGTTTGCAGGAAATGCTTGATGTCTGCAAACCAAGGCTTGCCATCGACAACGTCAATAATGTCACTGTGGGCAAGGCCCTTGGCAATCTCAAGCTCGAGGGGCTCGATGAGATTCTCCTTCGTAATGCTCACTATGGATACGAGCATTGCGAGTGTATCAGCAAACTGGTTCTTCATGCGTGGTGTGTATGTAAATGAGATATTCTCGAAGTTCTCTGTCAACTCCTCGAGGTACTCGTGATACGGCACCAGCTTTGGATCCTTCGTCTTCCATTGCTTGAGTGTCTAAAAGATTGTGAGTATGGAATCGCCAAACACTTCTAGCTCCTTGACTTTGAGGTCGATTGCCACTTGCAGGCCGAGGATGCACGCTTCATATTCGGCTACGTTGTTGGTGCAGGGGAAATCAATCTTCGCTGCAATAGGGAAATGACGCCCTTCAGGGGATATCAGCACTGCGTCGATTCCAGACCTGGTGGAATTGACTGCACCGTCAAAGTACATCTTCCACCCTGGACTCTCCTCCTCATCATTCACTTGGAGGATCCCTTCGTCTGGAAAGTCAGAGTTGATCGGTGTGTCATCTCCGATTGGAAACTCTGCTAAATGATCTGCTATTGCTTGGCCCTTCACTAATGTACGCAACACATACTTGATGTCTTACTCCGTCAGTTGAAAACGACATTTTGCTATGTTCCTCATGAAGGACGGACTGTCGAGCAAATACTTCAGGGGATCCGTCTTTGACAGCAAGCGAATGGTATGGTAGAGAGTGTACTGCCGAAACCTTTGCATGACCCACACGAGTGCGCAACACATTTTCTCTATTTCAGGGTAGTTGGACTCCCTTTCAGTGAACTTCTTGCTTAAATAATAAATTTCTCGCTCTGCATGGGTGGAATCATCCTTTTGTCCTAACATGCACCCAATGGATTGTCGGCGTACTGTTAGGTACAAGATGATAGGACGATCCGGTGAAGGTGGGACCAACACCGGCAACTGAATCAGGTATGCCTTGATTGTATCAAAAGCTTTCTAACACTCATCATTATATTCGACCGCTGCATTTTTGCGAAGCAGGCGGAAGAGTGGTTGGCATTTATCTGTCAAATTTGCAATGAAACGCGCGATGCAATTCAGCCTTCCTAAGAAGCTCCTTACTTCACGCACTGTCGATGGAGGGGGCAGTTCCACGATCGCCTTGACTTTGTCGGGGTCTACCTCGATGCCTTTTTCACTGACTACAAACCCTAACAGTTTCCCTGACTTGACACCAAAGGTGCACTTCACCGGGTTGAGTCAGAGCTTGTACTTCTTGAGACGATCGAATAGTCCCTTGCGTTTGACTAGGTGATCTTCTCCTTCCTTGGACTTGGCAATCATGTCATCGACGTAGACCTCTATCTCTTTATGCATCATGTCATGAAAGAGCGTGACCATCGCCTGCTGATAGGTTGCCCCAGCGTTTTTGAGACCGAAAGGCATGACCTTGTAGCAGAATGTGCCCCACATTGTAATGAATGTCGTTTTGACCTTATCCTCCTCAGCCATCTGAATCTGATTGTATCCAGAAAAGCCGTCCATGAAGGATAATTGTGTATGGCGTGCTGTATTGTCAACCAAGACGTTAATATGGGGTAGCGGGAAGTTATCCTTTCCTTAATGCGAAGGAGAAGGTCAGCTCGTTGCCGCCATAGGTTTTGCCGTTTGGGCGGGAACTTCTTGGTGTCGAGTGGGAGGAAATGCTTCAAAATGGAGGGGTCTAAGCCTGGCATGTCGACGTAAGACCAAGCAAAGACCTCCTGATACTCCGTTAGGAAATTGATCATTTGGGCTTTCTGTGTAAGATCTAGGCCCGTCCCGATCCTTAGGATGCGCTATTCTTCTGCAGTGCCTATGTTGATCTCTTCGGTTGGCTCGATTGAGGTGAGTTGGTGGTTTTCAAGACGATACAAACTCTCTTCTATTTTGGGCATGCAACCGTCCTCATCAAGTTCTTCCCCGAAGTATATGGGTAGGGACTTTTTGAGACGTGTTTCGGATGAATTCGAATCGTTGCATCCATGATTTGGATTCAATCAGAGCCTGGAAATGACAGCGAATTGTTTTAGAAATAAAAAATGCTGGAAGTGAGTGCGAGAGAGAGAATTTAGACGTAGAAATTCAAAAAGTATGCATGGATTTTATTAACTAGCCATAACAAAAACCCCTCTTCTGTCATGTGGCTTATGGCGTTGCCGACATGCAGGCAGCATTATATACAAAGACCGTCTTACACATCGGTAACCATGGCCATGTAGAGTGGGACTGTAGTTCAGTTGGTGAGCTCCTCATCCTCCCGTGCAGGGTGGATATGAACCCCGAAAGATGTCTCCTCAGTGACGGCATATATGGTTGGCAAAGCCAAGAACACTTCAACTGCATCCGAAGAAGAGTCATCTAATTCAGTGGACGGGCTATTGGAGGTGCCTCCCACGACCTACGGTGGTGCGGGGAAAAATTGTGAAAGCGGTGGAATCGGAATGCCCCTGGAGAGCTTTTCGTAATGTGCAGCGAGACAGTGGAGATGCTTTCCACGATGAGCTTGCATGATCTCATGACAGGAGGGGCGAAAACCAAGTCCCCTCCTATTGCGATATTCCTCCACTTTGATTGGTCAGATGATTCCCTGTGCACGTGCCCCGAGTCCAGTTCCGGGGACGTAGTCGTTCTTCAACAAAAGCTTCCCAATCATACGATCGGCCCGGGATGGACCGACTTCTCCGTAGTCTCGGATGACGGATATTGTGTCAAAGGAATGAAAGGGGAGATTCTAATCTTCCCTAATGCTGATGTAAGGGACTGTTGTCAGTGATGACAGTGATGAGTTTGCCCTCGACAAAGAACTTCAGCTTCTAGTGCAGTAATGAAGGGACGGCGCCGGCGATGTGAATCCATGGCCTCTCGAGGATTTGGAAGGTGATAGAGAATGAGCAAGGACCCACATCGATTAGGAGGTCGATTTCTCCATTCACTTCTCTCCTGGAGTCGTCGAAGGCTCGAACAGTGGTCTTGCTTGCACAGATACGGCTCATATCCACGTTCATCTATTTCAGCATGGAGATGGGACAAACATTAAGAGTAGAGCCGTTATTGATCATGACTTGATCGACGACATGATTGTTGCACTTGCAGACTATGTGCGATGCCCGCAAGTGTCCCTAACCTTCAGATGGAAGCTCATCATCGGCAAAGGAGATCTAATTTGAGAAGATGGAATTCACAATCTCCTCGATCCTATCCGGTGCAGTATCCTTCGGGACTTGTGCTGCAGTGAAGACCTTCAGCAGAGCGTCACGATGTGGCTCGGAGCTCAGAAGCAAAGTAAGGAGTGAAATGTGGGCCGGCGACTTGCCCATTTACTCAACCACCTAGTATTCACTTGCTTTGATCACCTTCACAAAAGTTTCGGCTTCTTGCTTGGTGACCTTCTTCATAGGGAATGGTACGACTACCTGAATGACTGAGAATGCGGCAGCAGGAGCCTTCCTTTTGTCTGCAGGCTCTAGGCCCTGATAAACTCGTCTTGAAGGCGTGATGCCCATCGCGCTCATCTCTTGTTCTATATTGGCAATCTCGCCCCCGTAATCCTAGGGAAGTCGGCAGTCCTGATATAGTTTCGTTGTAGGAACCTCAATGACAAACCAGGCATATGCAACTGCAATTTCTGCAGAAGCATAGTCGATGACGAATGGAACCGGAGTTTCCTGGACATCGTCCCCCTCTCCGATAGCAGCTATGGTAAACATATTGATGGAAGGTCCTGAACTTGATCCATGGTAAACACATTCCGCGGTTTCACCTCATTGAAGGAAATCTACTTTGTGTTGATCATCTCCTGGATCTTATCCCAAAGTCTCCAGCAATTGTCCAGGGTGTGACCTGTAGGATCAAAATTGGGAAACTGACAGCGTAGATTTTGATTATGTACTGTAGGATCAAAATTGGGACCGGACGCCTCTGTTCTGATCTTATTGCCTGTAAGGAGTTGCCGGAATATGTGGGAGGGAGGAGCTGGTAGAGGCGTGTACTGCTTGCGTTGGTGTGGTTGAGCAACACCACCTTGTTGAGCTTGTGAAGCTGGAGCTCGTTGAGTCGATTGAGGAGATCTCGAAGCTGGGACTCTGCTTTGTTGGACTTGAGGAGGGGCATATTGCTGTGGAGGCGGGGGATGGATAACAGTCGGTGGGGCC
The DNA here is from genome assembly GCF_007655135.1 of Punica granatum. NCBI lineage: Eukaryota > Viridiplantae > Streptophyta > Magnoliopsida > Myrtales > Lythraceae > Punica > Punica granatum. The sequence continues at coordinate 38,002,154 of NC_045127.1, read as the reverse complement.
AAAGGATAAGCCTGCCGCACTTGGTAGGGCTGCATATAATGCACGGGATGTGCATATGCCTGGGATGTTTGCGATGTAGGGATGTAGTCCACCGAAATCGATTGCGAAGCTTAGTGTCCAGGATTGACGGTGCCAACGGTCGCATCCTTGCCTTTCCTGGACGTTCCGACAGTCTGCTTCTTCGATGCTTCTCCGTCCTTCTTCCTCGATGGGCCATCAATCCTCCCCAGCTTGACGCCCATGTCAAGATTCTTCCCAGCTTCAATCAAGTCCGAAAAGGAGGAGTTATGAGCCAAGAGGTGTGAATAGTATGCACCCCTGAGCGTGGAGTGAAACAGATGAACTTGCTGTCGTTTAGTAATCGGGGGAATGTGCTTCCCTGCTTTTCCCCTCCACTCCGTTGCATATGCCTCGAAGGTCTGACTCTCTCTCATCTCCATCATGTTCAGATCGAGGAGAGTAGGGGGTGTCTCTGTGCAGAATCGATACTGGTCGAGGAACTTCTGAGAGAGATCCGTCTAAGTGAGGATGTCGCCGGCTTTCAAAGTCATAAACCAATCCAGCGCTAATCTCGTAAGACTATCCTGGAAAGTCTGAATGACGAATTCCTCGTAATCCTAGTACGACAGCATTTTACTCTGATAGGGGCGGAGATGATGCCAAGGATCTCTGGTCCTATCGTATCTCTTGAAGTCAGGAACCTTGATCTTAGGGGGCAGTCGCATGCCTTGAAAGAGATTCCAGTTGTGGTCGCCGTAATTAAAACGGGAACTACTTGCTTGGATTGCTTTGATAGTCTCCTCCATTTTCTTCAGCCTTCGCTCCTACTCTGTCTCAATTTCAGGGAGAAAGTTTGTTAATAAAGCTGTAGGGGCTGCCTGAATAGGAGTGCTGGGTTCAAGGGGAGGAATATTTAGTGGAGGTAGAGCTTGGTCGGAGAGGCCCATGTGAGGTTGTGAAGTTTGGAAAGGAAACTGCTCAATAGTGTAAGCAGGAGGGGAAGCGGTCATCGTTGTAGGAACTGTAGGTGGCAGCATAGTGTAAACAGGGGGTTGCATTGGCATAACTAGAGGCGGCGGGGCGTGCACAGCTGAGTCTGCCGACAAAAAAGCTGCAGGTAGTATTGGAACAGCCGTGGAGTAGGTGGGGGAGGTAAAGGGTCCATGACCGGATAGACTGCCGGTACGTGCGTCATTGCTGAAAAGGATACCTCCTCACTTTCTGAAACAAGAATCAGAGGGACCGCTGGATTTGGATGCACTGTTGGCTTGTGCTCCGGGGGTGGAGTGTAGCTCGAGGAAGCCCGATTCTGGTCTCGAAGCAGAGCCATTAGTTCATTGATATTCGTGGCCATATTAGCTGTAAAGCTGATTGACCATTCCCTCGAGTGCCGCGATACGTGCGGAATCATTGGAATCGGAAGATGACTGCACTATCGGTAGTGGGAGATGCACTGAAGGAGCGCTAGAATACCCCGGTGGAATGCCTGCGGGCGTAGGGGCGGTAAAGCTTGTAACGTAGGCGGTTGAGAATACACTGGAGTTGGTGGAATATCCTCCTTCGGCCTAGTGTGCGCTATATTTCCTCTGCCATTCTAGCTCTCAAGCAAGTGTTGTAGCGGTGCGACGTTGCCAGTTGCGATTACCTGTTTCCATTAAGTGTGTAAGTGCGGTTGCTATTTGATCGGCTAGAATGTCAAGCAAACGATGTAAAATGAATGAAATGTATGAGATGCATGAATTTTACCATTACATCGATTTGATACAAGTTCCATAATTTACAAAGATAGTCTGTTTGAAAGGAACATAAACATAAAACTGACACCCTACTACGCCCGATAGCTGAGTAAGCGTTGCGTAGGTCCGAGTGGGGCAAAAAGGCGCTGCCAACTACTAAAACCTAAGTATGGGAGACCTTGCGCGCTTTTGCCTGATTTCGATCCAGCATAGCGCTGAAACGCGCTATCTCCCGGTCTTGGTTCGCGATGCGTGCGCGTGTCTAAGCTAGCTCTCTCTGAAGCTCTCTGTAATCTGCAAGGTCGGCACGAGTATCAACAAGCTTGCAGCGGAGTCAATCTCGCACCTCTCCAATAGACTGTAATTCCATACGTATGGCCCCCTGAGCGGAGCTCTCGGCTTCTGAAGCAACTATGGGGGGAACTTGTGGAATTGGAGCTGTTCTGGGCCGATGAACAGGTAACAAGTCCTGTGAGTAGAACTGAGCCACATAAGCCGAAGTGGCTGAGAAAGTTCGTTCCTCGTCAGTGGAATGCTTCGGGAAGTGGAGATTCTGCACGACGCGCGTGTCCCACAATCGTCACATCTGTCGAACTCGCAGGAATCACTCTATTATTAAAGATGAGAATCGGCCCACAGGATCCGATACACTAGAAGGTCCGCCTCGGTGGGGATGTCTTGCAAGCCTCCGAGTTGTCTGATTACTTGACTGGGAAATACGAGTGTGCTTCCCAAATGGCTGAGAAGGGGAAGTCCAATGATTCCTGAACATCCCATGATCATAGGGCCGTCGGGGTTCCAGCGAGCAGCCCATAAAAACTGTGTCGGTGTGAGCTCCTCCAAGAACTGTCTCCACTCTGAAAAGGTACGCTCGGGAGGATGAAACACCGTAAGCAGGCATGCAATCAGAGAACAGTCGTCGGTGATGTAGGAAAAGGGGTGCGATGAGCAGAACGGTCGGATGTGTGCGCGAAGCCAAATCTGTAGTAGATGCGGAGACCCTCTCATCCTGCCACGTCGAACCTCTCTAACATAGTCAAGAGACCGAATGGTCTCAGCTAGTAAAGCTTCGACATAACTATGGCCTTCAATTGCTAGAAGGACAACTTGGGCGAATGCCCTTGTCTATGAGATTTCTAGTGTGCGGAAACAAGAAAGTCCCGAAGATCAGGAGGAGGAACCCAAGACAGGTGTAGCGCTGGTAGGATTCTGTAGTGGGACATAGTGCCCAAAGGTGTGTCCAATTCAGGAGCCATGTGATTCTAACACCGTGGTCCCATCCTTGGTGAAGCTCGCGCTGAACCTCTTCGGTGGATATGCCTAAAAGGACGGAGAGTTGACTCCGAATTACAACGAACTGATTGGGCACTAAAATGCCTTGTGTAGGCATGGGTCTCTGAATAAGTAATGTATACTCTTCGACTATAGGAGTCAGCTCGGTTCCCTAAAAGTTGAACACTGCGTGCTGGGGGTCCTAGAATTCGACGACGGTCCTCAAGAAAGTCCAATCAATGGGGGACTCAGCGAGCATTGCTACGTCCCCTATAATAAAGCGGATGAAGGCGCAGTCAACCTGGCGGAGTGCTCTCCAAATGCGACTAATCTCTCGTCTAGGTGGCGTGAGAGACTCGAGCCTAAGACCAGGAGTCGAAGGATCCATTCTTACCTAAATGGAGATGTCGGTTCAATGTTTAAAATCAAACCGATGCAATGTCCTAAATTGTTTGAAAATATGGATACAAGTTCTGAAAGATAAAACTATAACTGTTTTTTACATTTTACATCGCTCTCTGTAAAAGAAAAGAAAAAACTGCAAAAGGCCCGCCTAAAAAAATGACAAGGGCCGACTCAAAGACTCAATTTTGGGTCGGTTGACGGCATGAAAGCAATTTTTGTCCAGCATGACTGTCCCTGTTTATGATTGGTTTCGGCGCTACTAGGAAAAACCACTAACTAGGGTTGGGGGCTCCCGACTCAAGGGTATGAATTCCTTGAAATTGAGCGAGGATCTTTGGGGGCCGGCTCAGTGGCACAGCCAACTCGATCCGTTCCCTTACTCAAAACCTCTGACTAACCTAGCTTCCTATTTTGGCTATTTTGGTGTCCGTGGGATTTTGAACGAGGCACCTAAAACCCACTAGAATGACGCAATACAAGTGTAGAAGAATAAATGTGCATAAAGTAAATGCGCAGAAAGCGATAAATGAACATGCAAGCAAACAAACGAAATCGAGTCCGAACCCACTAAGTATGTCCCCATTGGAGTCGCCAAGCTGTACGGACCAGAATGTGGACTCTTGTCGGGGCCCGCATGCGCGCTTTAGGATCACGCGGCTTGGGAGTGTCCACCTTCCCGGGGATGCGTGACGGACACGCGTGAGAAGGAGTCGCCACTTATCATTTTACGACCCAAAAGTCGAGGGTTGATAAGTTACCCGGGCCTAGAGGTGTGAAACACCTAGTTTTGCAAAGGCATTGGTCTGTGCGGAACCGAAAAGTCCGAGTTCGGGGGTTCATGTTACGTGCGGGCCTATATCCCGCACGACCTTTCGGTACTCTGGTTTGCTAGGCTTGCAATTTTATTTCATTTACCGCGTGAATTAAGCTGTGCTCGGCTTACACGTTTTGACACCGAAAATTCAGTGAACCAAACAATGTCAGTTGAGTAGCCGAAAGAGAAGTAAACCCGTATGTCGGGAAATCGGTTCACTATCTTGTGTTACAGTTCATCAAACCATGATGGTTGAATTCCTGCGTGAACCGAAACCGCGAGATCTTGGGATTATTCTTGTCAGGGCAGGCATTGGATCGATTTGATTAGTTCGATTCTCGGACCGTTCACCCACTAACTGAGATTCTTACATAATAAATGTACAAATAAAATCCTTACAATGCTCTAAAAAAAATAATAAATACAAATTACAAATGATTGAATCACTGTGCGCACCCGAATTTCGTCTCGTCGGGGCACGCTTGCGCGCGCCTAAATGCAACGCGGCTTGGGAGTGTCCACCTTCCCGGGGACGAGCGACAGACGCACGTGAGAAGGAGTCGCCACTACCTGTTTACGATCTGAAGGTCGAGGGCCGGTGAGTTGCCCGGGTCTAGGGGTACGAGGTACACCTAATTGCTAAAGCATATGGTCTGCGAAACCCGAGGTTCCGAATTCGGGGGTTCTGTTACATGCGAGCCTATATCTCGCATGCCCTATCGGTATTCTAGCTTGTCTAGGCTTGCCATTTTTATTTAATTACCGCTTAATTAAGTTCCGCTCATCTTACGCGTTTTGACACCGTAAATTCGAATAGACACTTGAATCGTCCACTCTTCGACCGGGATTATTACATTAATAAATATGCATCATAAAACCCTTACATTGCTCTCTCAAATAAAAGATAAATTACAATGACTGAATCCCGGTCGGTTCACGTTCGGCCATTATTTCACTCATGCTCACCGTATGATTTTGGAAAAGACCGGAAATTAAATTAAATACGCACTCGGTGTATGGGGACATTGGACCCCGTGATCGAAGGTTATGGGCATTGGACCCAGTGAATCGTATCCTAAAGGATCGGGCTCGACCCGCATAACAAATAAGTGTAAAAATGTAACAAGTAAGAGCAAATAAACAAACAATGAGATTTTGTTATCGCCGAATTTATGTGAGTTAATAAATTATTATCCGGGGTATCTTGGCATACAAATCCTACCCTAAAACAAACAAATAGGATGATGGATAGGGTATGTAGCATTCGGCATCATTTAACGGACCCGATAGACATGATATCCATAGTCAAGTCTCGAATGAGTGGGTTATTTTTAGATTATTCTGGATTGCGACAATATGGCTTTTACAGATTAAAAGTATTTTCACCTAAAAAACCCAAAACCTAACCCTCTATTCGACTATTGCCCATGTTTGATTTAAGCCGAGTTTGTGATTAATTTGTTTTCCCATGTTTTGACCAATTCTATGCACAAACCTACGCTAGGATCACGGCAGGACAAGAATCGGTAATCATGCCCTTGAATCGGTAAATATGTGTGTGCATGAAAATCAAGATTACGTTGTACGTATCTCAGTGCTTTTGAAATTGTGAATTTTGAAAAGGGCATGACTAACAGTTCTTGAACTGTCGATACGATTACAAATTATTAATCAATTCATGCAATCCAATTAAAGAAATCAAGTGATTTAATTTACTAAAATTTAACGTCCCGAATATCCCGTATGTAGAATTTTAGGTTAATTAAAAACTTGCCGAATGCCTTAGTCTACGGATTTCGAGCCGTCGAGATAGCCATTAGTTGACCGCCTGATAAACTCTAATTTCCGACATGGTCACATAATTACAAAAATGAAATATTTAAATGGGGCACATACATTGTCGGTGGGTGATCCAAGTAGAAAAAGGCCGGATATTTTAGAAAATGTCCAGGGGACTGAATTGAGCGATTTTAAAAAAAAGCAGGGACTGATTTGAAAATTTTGAAAAAAATTGGGGACTGATTTGAAAATTTTAAAAAAATTGGGGACTGTGTAAAAAAATTACTGAAAATGTCTTAGGAGTTATTTGAAATGAATTGGAAAATCTGGATTGATCTGAAAACAAAAAAAAGGCCCCAGGACTAAACTGAAACAACTTGGAAAGTTCCTTAGGATGCTTAAAAAAACTCTGGGAATTCCAGGACTGATTGGAAAATAGTAAAATCACTGGGACTTGATTGAAAAGAATTTTTGAAATTCGGGGCAGATCTGAAAAGGGTGAAAAATGGTCCCGGGACTAAACTGAAACAATTTGAAAAGTTCTTTGGGATTCTTGGAAAAATTCAGAAAAATCCAAGGACTGATTGGAAAATAATAAAAATGACCGGGGCTTGATTGAAAATAATTTTGAAATTCGGGGCAGATCTGAAAAGGGTGAAAAATGGTCCCGGGACTAAACTGAAACAATTTGAAAAGTTCTTTGGGATTCTTGGAAAAATTCAGAAAAATCCATGGACTGATTGGAAAATAATAAAAATGACCGGGGCTTGATTGAAAATAATTTTGAAATTCGGGGCAGATCTTAAAAAAATAAAATACGTCCTCTGGACTGAAATGTGACAAAATAGAAAGTTCATTAAATCGAGTTCGGGACAAATCCGATCACCCACGTGACCCAAGAATACTCATTTCACATTATATCCATCAAGCAAGCAATAATATTCAGGAAAGGAGCCCTAATCATGTCACTAAGTCGAGAATTTACCTAATCCAGAAAGTTGAGGGGCTTCTCTGTAAATAAAAAAATTCGCCGGATAGTCGGGTCGGATCGAATCGTATCGCCCGCCCGAAGGAGAAACCGCCCGGAAGAGCGCTGGGCCGGACTGGGCGCGTTGGGCCGAATGGACTTGTGCTGGGCCTGCGAAGAAAGAGAAATGGGCCGAGGCCCGTTAGCCGGCGGTCGGGATCTGAGGAGGACGGCGGCGATGGCGCCGCGGGTGGCGGTTCTCGCCCCTGGACGCCGCGATGACTGCACGAGAGGGCGTGGGAGATGGCTTTGGACACCGCCGATGCTTCGCCGTGGTCGATCGGGACCTCACCGGCGCTTAATCAGTTGGAATCGGGGGAAAACTTGTGGTTTTCTGGCGAATGTTCCGAGTTCTCCGATCTCCAAATTGGCCAAAACGAGAGCTAATTGTTCGATTTCTCTCACTGGGTCGTGTTTTTCCTGAGCCGACTCCTCGTTCTGTTTATTTTGATTTCAATTTCATCCGCTTTCCGTTGAGATTTCGGCCGATTTGGCGGAAATCGCGAAAATCGCGATTTTTGGAGATCCTGGGCCGGCGGGGTCGCGGGCAGCCGGCGAGCGCTGCCCGGCCCTGCCCGGCCTGCCCGAATCGTTTTTTTTTTTTAAAAAAAAAAGGTCGGCGGTCACTGGCAGCCGGTCAACGCTGCCCGTGACCTGCCCGTGACCTGTCCAAATGTTTTCTTTTCTTTTCTCTTTTTTTTATACATATATATATATAATTTAATTAAAAATTTTATTCTTTTTTTATTAAGAAAAGGTAATAAATTGAAAAAAAAAATGACGATTTTGCCCCTTGGAGCCGATGGACCGAAATGGGGTGCTGACAGCTTGCCCCTCTTTGGTTGTGTGCGCGGATAGAGGATGCAGCCAAAAACTATAAGAAGCACCCCGTCTGATCTCGTCGACTGTCTTGAAAGCATGTACCTAAAAGCAGTTAAGAGGTAGTTTATGGATCCAAAAGCAATAAAGGTGGGCTTATGGCCTTGAAAGCAGTAAAGATGGGTTTACGGGCCCAAAGAAAGTAAAAGGTGGGTGTCCAAACCCAAAGCAGTAAAAGGTAGGTGTCCAAACCCAAAGCAGTAAAGGTGGGCGTTTGTACCCAAAGCAGTAAAGGTAGGTGTCCAAACCCAAAGCAGTAAATGTGGGTGTCCAAACCCAAAGCAGTAAAGGTGGGTGTCCAAACCCAAAGCAATAAAGGTGGGTGTCCAAACCCAAAGCAATAAAAGGTGGGTGTCGAAACCCAAAGCAGTAAAAGGTGGGTGTCCAAACCCAAAGCGGTAAAATGTGGGTGTCCAAACCCAAAGCGGTAAATGGTGGGTGTCCAAAACCAAAGCAGTAAAGGTGGGTGTCCAAACCCAAAGCAATAAATGTGGGTGTCCAAACCCAAAGCAGTAAAAGGTGGGTGTCCAAACCCAAAGCAGTAAATGTGGGTGTCCAAATCCAAAGCAGTAAAGGGTGGGTGTCCAAACCCAAAGCAGTAAATGTGGGTGTCCAAACCCAAAGCAGTAAAAGGTGGGTGTCCAAACCCAAAGCAGTAAAGGTGGGCGTTTGTACCCAAAGCAGTAAAGGTGGGTGTCCAAACCCAAAGCAGTAAAAGGTGGGTGTCCAAACCCAAAGCAGTAAGGGTAGGTGTTCAAACCCAAAGCAATAAATGTGGGTGTCCAAACCCAAAGCAGTAAAAGGTGGGTGTCCAAACCCAAAGCAGTAAAAGGTGGGTGTCCAAATCCAAAGCAGTAAATTTGGGTGTCCAAATTCAAAGCAGTAAAGGTGGGTGTCCAAACCCAAAGCAGTAAAATGATTTGGTCATCATGGATGGCCCGAGAACGCGAGAGAGTTTACTTGGGTCCGATAATGCCAACGAATTTGTCAGATGATGGTGCTAGGTGCCTCCTTGAGGGCCCTTCGCTCAGGTTTGAGATTATGATCTTGTCGCATGAGGCAGACATGAGTCCGTCAGGGAGAGACGCCTCTTAGGATCCACATGCCTGTACCTGCATAGGAGGGTGGCAGCTAACGGTCGTTGTCAGTCGCGTGAAACTGCTGGAATTACGATGTGCAAAGGAAATCTATGTAATGATGCTTTAGGGATCTGAACTTGGTGACCATTTGAGGGGTGGCCGTGTCCCGAATTCATGTTTGACCAAAAGAAAGGCTTTTTGCAAAATGAGGGCATGGCCCACAGAGCTTTGAGTGAAGGTAAATGGAAGGATCTTTAGGATCCTCCAAATCAAGGATACGACGATTCGACCCCATTTCGAGGCGTATCTAGAGCCTTGAGAGTCGAAGAGAGTTTGCTTGCGTTGAGGATTGCCGAACCACTACTAGTTGTAGCTTCAAGCGGGGTGTTACTGTTTTTTCGTGGTCGAACCGACAATTGCCCCTAATTTTTGCCCAGGCTGCAAAACGCGTGACGACCTGACGGGGTATTTTATTTTGACTTTTCTCTCAGGAATGCTCTCCTTTTACCACGACCGCCAAAGATAGGGTCCGATCGCATCTCTCGATTCCTCTAACTTTTGCCTAGACCGCCCTTTGCGGGTTTTCAGCCTAGCAAGGATATGCTTTATGCTCTCTTTTTGCCACGGCTCCCCTTTGCGGGATTTTAAGTCGTGCCTCTCGTTCCCTAACTTTTGCCTAGGTCGCCTCGAGAAGGTTTTCGACCTAGCGGGAAATTTATTCTTTTCTCTCAAAGGTGAACTTAGATGGAAAAAGCACAGGTGCTGATGACAGAATGCGCTGAGGCGACATGAGCGCGGAGTCTGAGTAATACAGAAGAAGACACAGGTCGGAAATGTGGCTTGCAGCCTGCGGGGACATGAAGAGGTTGCAGAATGATGAAGAAGGCTATCAGGGATAGTACTTCTTGAGGGCGTCAACGTTGACTGGGAGCGCATTTTCGGTCCCGTCCATGTCACTTAAGATAATTGCCCCTCCAGAGAAGGTTTCCCTGACGATGAAGGGCCCGTCATATTTGTATGCGAACTTGCCCTGGGAATCAGGTGTAATGTGAAGAACTTTTCGCAGGACAAGGTCACCAGGGTTGAACTCGCGGTGGCGGACTCTTGCATTGAACGCTCGGGCCATTCTTTGTTGGTAGCATTGGCCGTGGCATAGCGCTGTTAGCCGCTTCTCGTCGATGAGATTGAGCTGTTCGTAGCGTTGCTTCGCCCATTCTGCTTCTTCGAGCTCGGACTCGGCAAGGACCCTCATGGAAGGAATCTCCACTTCGATTGGGAGGACTGCTTCCATGCCGTGGACCAGAGAGTACGGAGTTGCCCCGGTTGAAGTGCGGATAGATGTTCGGTATGCTAAGAGAGCAAAAGTGAGCATCTCGTGCCAATCCTTATAGGTCACCGTCATTTTCTCGATGATCTTCTTGATGTTCTTGTTCGCAGCTTCCACCGCACCATTCATTTGGGGACGGTACGGTGTGGAGTTACGATGCTGCACTTTGAATTGCTCGCAGAGCTCATCGATGATCTTATTGTTCAAGTTCTTAGCGTTGTCAGTGATGATTGTCGCGGGGACTCCGTATCGGGCGATGATGTTGCACTTGAGGAAGCGTGCCACGGCCTTTGCGATGACCGAGGCAAGCATTATGGCCTCGATCCACTTGGTGAAGTAGTCGATTGCCACCAAAATGAAAAGGTGTCCGTTGGATACTTTGGGATTGATAGGGCCGATCACATCTATGCCCCACATTGAAAAGGGCCACGGGCCCGCCATTGGATGTAGCTCATTGGGGGGTGCTTTGATATGGTCTGCGTAGACCTGGCACAAGTGGCAGTGTCTGACGTGTTTGGCGCAGTCGGCCTCCATGGTGGACTAGAAGTAACCCAAACGCAAAAGTTTCTTAGCGAGCATGAGCCCGCTCATGTGGGGTCCGCAACTTCCCTCGTGTATCTCTCCCATAAGGCGTTGTGCCTCAATTTCATCGACACACCGGAGTAGTGTGGCATCGAAGGAACGGCGATAAAGAACCTCTCCACTCAGGAAGTAATGTTCTGCGAGTCGCCGAAGTGTTTTTTTGTCGCGCCGGTTGGCGAATGTCGGGTATTGGCCGGCTTGCAGAAAATGTTTGATGTCTTCATACCACGGCTGTTCGTCGGTTGCCTCAATTGCGTCGCAGTGAGCAGGGCCCTTGGCAATCTCGATTTCGAGTGGCTCAATGAGATTCTCTTTCGTGATGCTCACCATGGATGCGAGCGTCGCAAGTGCATCTGCGAATTGGTTCTTGATGCGCAGTGTGTATGTGAATGAGATTTTCTCGAAGTTCTCCGCTAACTCCTCGAGATACTCGTGATATGGCACTAGCTTCTTGTCCTTCGTCTTCCATATCCCCAACGTCTGAAAAATTGTAAGCATGGAATCACCAAACACTTCTAGTTCCTTCACTTTGAAGTCGATCGCCGCTTGTAGGCCGATGATGCATGCTTCGTATTCGGCCACGTTATTAGTGCAGGGGAAATCAACCTTTGCTGCGACCGGATAGTAGCGTCCGTCAGGGGATATCAGCACTGCGCCAATGCCGGACCCAGTGGAATTTACTGCGCCGTCGAAATACATCTTCCATGCGAATTTGTTCTCCTCACTGTCTACTTGGAGAATCCCTTCATCCGGGAAGTCAGAGTTAATCGGCGTATCGTCTTCGATTGAGAACTCCGCTAAGTGATCCGTAATTGCCTGCCCCTTAACTGATGTGCGGGGCACGTATTCAATATCGTATTCCGTCAGCTGACATCGCCACTTTGAAATATTCTTCATGGAAGATGGACTATCGAGCAAGTACTTCGGGGGATCCGCTTTTGACAATAAGAGGATAGTATGATAGAGAGTGTACTGCCGGAGCCTCTACATGACCCACACCAGCGCGCAACACATCTCTCAATCTCTAGGTAGTTTGACTCCCCTTCGGTGAACTTCTTGCTCAAATAGTAAATGGCATGTTCTGTGGGCGTGGACTCGTCTTCCTGCCCTAACATGCATCCTAGGGATTGCCGGCGCACTGTCAGATAGAGAATAAGAGGGCGATCTGGAGTAGGCGGGACCAATACCGGGGGTTGAACCAAGTATGCCTTGATAATGTCGAAGGCCTTCTGACATTCTTCGTCCCACTTAATCGCTACATTTTTTCGAAGCAATCGGAAGAGTGGTTGACATTTGTCTGTCAGGTTTGCAATGAAACGCGCAATGTAGTTCAGCCGTCCCAGGAAGCCTCGTACTTCACGGACTGTCGATGGTGGAGGTAGCTCTCGGATTGCCTTTACCTTGTCGGGATCGACCTCGATGCCTCGTTCGCTGACCACGAAACCTAGCAGTTTCCCTGACTTGGCGCCGAATGTACACTTTGCCGGGTTAAGTCGAAGCTTGTACTTCTTGAGTCGGTCGAAGAGGCGTTTTAGATTAACGAGATGATCCTCTCCTTCTTTTGATTTAGCAATCATGTCGTCGACATAGACCTCAATCTCTTTATGCATCATATCGTGGAATAGCGTGACCATGGCCCTTTGGTATGTTGCCCCGGCATTTTTGAGGCCGAAAGGCATGACTCGGTAACAGAAAGTGCCCCACATTGTGATGAACGTCGTCTTGATCTTGTCCTCATCGGCCATCCGAATCTGGTTGTATCCGGAGAAGCCATCCATGAAGGAGAACAATGTATGGCGTGCTGTGTTGTCAACTAAGACGTCAATGTGAGGCAGGGGGAAGTTATCCTTGGGGCTGGCCTTGTTGAGGTCCCGATAGTCGACGCAAACTCTGACTTTTCCATCTTTCTTCTCCACAGGCACAATGTTCGCCACCCACTCAAAGTAATTACAAACTTCCAGGAAGCCCGCGTTAATTTGTTTGACGACCTCTTCCTTAATGCGGAGGAGAAGGCCGGCTCGCTGACGTCGTAAGTGCTGCCGTTTAGGTGGAAACCTCTCTGTATCGAGCGGAAGGAAGTGTTTAACTATTGAGGGATCCAAACCTGGCATGTCGGCATAAGACCAAGCAAAGACTTCTTGGTACTCCTGAGGAAATCGATCATCCGGGCTCATTGTATGGGGTCGACACCCGTCCCGATTTTCAGGATGTGAGGCTCTTCTTCGGTACCCACGTTGAACTCTTATGTCGGCTCAACTGAAGTGAATTGACGGTTCTCAAGGCAGCGTAAACTCTCCTCTATCTCGGGCACTCGACCATCTTCGTCGAGCCCTTCCCGAAGTATATGGGTCGGGACTCTTCGAGGTGTTCCTCGGATGAGTTCGAATCGACGTGTCGATGATTTGGATTCAAGTGGAGCCTGGCAATTTAAACGAGTAGTCTTAGAAATTTAGAGCGTTGCGAGATAAGTGAAAGAAAGGAGAAAGTAGACGCGAAAATTCAAAAAATGCTTGCAGAGATTTTATTAATGGTGTAAAGATGAAGCCATAACAAAATCCCTCTTCCGTGATGTGGCTTATGGCTATGCCGACACGCGGGGAAACATCAAACACATAGATAGCCTTACACATCGGTGATCACAGCCGAGTAGCACGGGACTGAGGTCCAGTTGTTGAGCTCCTCATTCTCCTGTGCAAGGCGGATATGGACCCCTAAAGGAGTCTCCTCGGTGACGGCGCATATGGCTGGCGGATCGACAGGCTCGGCATCTGAAACCAAGGAGGGGCCGTCAAGAGTACCTCCGACGATGTGCGGCGGTGCAAGAAAAAAATGAGAGAGTGGGAGAACTGGGATGCCCCAGTTGACTTTCCCGTAAAACGCGGCGAGACGGTGGAGGTGTTTGCCCCTACGGGCCTCGATAATCTCGTGGCAAGAATGGCGAAAACCGAGTCCCCTCCTGTTCTTGTACTCTTCAATCTCGATGGGGCAATTGATCCCCTGCCCCTGTGCTCCGAGCCCGGTACCAGGAACGTAGTTGTGACGCAAAAGGACCTTCCCGACCATGCGGTCAGCACGAGACAGACGGACCTCCCCATAGTCCCGAATAACTGAGATGGTCTCGAATGAATGGAATGGGAGGTTCTCGTCGTCTCTGATGCTAATATAGGGTACAGCCGTTTCCTTATAGATGGCGTAGTCCTCTTCACCCTTGACCGTAATGAGCCGACCCTCCGCGATGAACTTGATCCTTTAGTGCAGGGACGAGGGAACGGCTCCAGTTGAGTGGATCCAAGGTCTTCCTAGGAGCAGGCTGAAAGCATTCGGGATGTCAAGGACCTGAAATGTGACGCTGAATGAGCACGGGCCGACATCGATCAAGAGGTCAATCTCCCCATTCACTTCCCTCCGCGAGCCGTCAAAGGCTCAAACCGCGGTTTTGCTCGGGCGGACGCAGTTGAGGTCCACATTCATTTGCTTCAACGTGGACAATGGGCAAACATTGAGGGCGGAGCCGTTGTCGATCATGACCCGGCCAATGATGAAATTGTTGCACTTGCAAACGATGTGCAACGCCCGTGAGTGTGCCTACCCTTCAGAGGGGAGCTCGTCATCTGAAAATGAGATGGCATTGGAGAAAATCGAGCTGACGGTCTCTTCAATCCGATCCGGGGCTGTCTCCTTAAGAACCTGTGCTACAGTAAGGACCCGTAGGAGGGCTTCTTGGTGTGGCTCCGAACTCAAGAGGAGAGCGAGTAGTAGAAATATGAGCTGGAGACTTACCCATTTGTTCTACTACCTTGTACTCGCTCGCCTTGATCACTTTCATGAAAGCCTCGGCTTCTTCTTTGGTCACCTTCTTCTGCGGGATAGGCGGGGCTTCCGAAGCAGCTCCGGATGCAACGGGAGTCTTACCCTTGCCTGCGATCTCCGGGTTCGTGTACACCCGGCCCGAGCGTGTCACGCCCATGACACTGAACTGCTGCTCAAGGTTCCCGACACTTCCTTCGTAAGTCCAAGGGACCTTACTGTCCTGGTACGGCTCTCGAGCGGGGACTTCTATTATGAACGGGGTGGGCGCGGCACTAGACCCTGTGAACCCTACGGTGGTTTCCGCGGGGACATACTCGATTATAAATGGAGTAGGGCCCTCCTGTTGGCTCTCGTCCTCTCTCACAGTGCAAATACTGATCATATTGATGGTGGGCCCCGAGCTCGACCCATGATCAGGGAGAGGATTGGCTTGCACATTCGGAGGCCTAATGGCATTGAACGAGATCTTTTTGGCATCGATCAGCTTCTGGACCTCCTCCCGTAATTTCCAACAGTTGTCGGTGGTGTGACCGGGAGCACTTGAGTGGTATTCGCAGTGTAGACTCTGATCTTGGTTTGCCAGAACGAAACTAGGACCGAGAATCGTTGGTCGGATCATGTCGCCGGCTAATAGTTGCCTGTATATGTGGGAGAGCGGGCGAGCTTGCATTGCGCCGCCTTGTTGACCCTGTGGGGCTGGGGCCCGTTGCGTCGGCCGAGGAGTTCTCGAAGCCGGAGGCCTGTACTGCGGGGTCTGGGGAGGAGCGGGAGCGTAATGATGGACGACTTGTTGTGGGGCCGATGGAAATGCTGTCGGCGGAGCCGAATAATAAACCGGTTGAGCGGGATGCTGAGACGGATAGGGCGAAGGCGGTGGAGCATACGCGGGGGTGGTAGATGGTGCGGGCGTGAAGCTCACCGAGTACTGTTGCGGCGCGTTGTGGCCCGCATTGACGGCATTGACCGATGCCTCCTTACTCCTTCTGCCGCCAGTAGGGGTGGTTGCTGAGGCAGTCCTCCTCGAGGACTCTCCTTCCCTTTTCTTTGTCGGGCCCTCTAACCTTCCGAGTTTGATGCCCAGGTCTACCTGCTTCCTGGCCATAATCATCTCCGAGAAAGTAGACTTGTGACCCATGAGGTGAGAGTAGTAAGCCCCCTTGAGAGTCCCATGAAACATTTGGATTTGCTGCGCTTCGCAAATTGGAGGGAAATGTTTTGCTACTTCCGAACGCCAATTCGTGGCGTAATCCTCAAACTTCTGCCCCTCTGCCATTTCCATCGTGCTCAACTCGAGGAAGGACGGGGGCGTCTCCATGTTATACTGATACTGCTCAACAAACTTCTTGGCCAGTTCGGTCCAGGAGGGGATGTCCTCTGCTCGGAGAGATATGAACCAATTAAGAGCCGGTCCTAACAGGCTCTCTTGGAAAGTCGCGATGACGAACTGTTCGTAGTCCCAGTATTGAAGGATCTTTCCGTTGTAGTGACGGAGGTGGTGTCACGGGTCTTTAGTTCCATTGTACTTCTGAAAATAGGGTACCTTGACTTTCGCGGGTATCTGCATCCCCGGGAAGAGAGTCGAATCTAGATAACTAGTGCTATGTCGGGGATCACTAGCTTGGAGGGCCCTGATAGTCTCTTCCATCTTTTTCATTCTCCTCTCTTGTTCGGTCTCCGTTTCGGGAAAGAAATTTGTGGGTGGAGCTCTGGGGGCCGCTTGAGTCGGCGTGCCCGGTTCGGAGAAAATAACATTTATGGGAGTGGAGCTTGGTAGGGGAGGCTGATATGGGGTTGTGGAGCTTGGTAAGGGAAAGGCTCAGTTGTGTGAGCAGGAACAGGAGCGCTCGATGCTGGAAAGCCCATCGGCGGGGGAGCAGTATAAGCGGTAGTTGGAACTGGCGCGGACACGGGAGGTGGTGCGAACATAACTGGACCCGGCACGGGAATCGTCATGGGCGGAAGTGAGACAGTTGCTGGAATGGTGGACTGAGGATGGCCGGAGTCGACCGGGTGAATTGCCGGCGCGTGCTTCGAATGAGAAGCAGGCATTGGGATAATTGCCGGTGCGGGGGCGGCTGCTATGTCGCCCTCTGATGCATGGGTTGGCGGGACCTAAGGAGTGGGGTCGATAGTTGGCGCACGTGGGAGAGGCAGGGTGGAGCTCGAAGACGCGCGATTTGGCCCTCTGAGCAAGGCCATCATCTCGGCCATATTAGCGGCCATTAGGTCAACCGTGTTTTGAAGATTTGTGACATTGGCCTCGAGCGTGGCCATGCGAGTAGGATCATGGGCAGGCGGTGGTGCTTGAGTCGCCGACGATGGCACGTGCATCGGTGGTGGCGGCGAGTGCCCAGGTGGTGGTGGTGCGTACCCCGGCGGTAGTGACATGCTTGATGAAATCGGTTGTGGGAGATGGGCCGAGGGAGTCCCAGGATGTGCTAGTGGCGCGCCTACAGTGGTAAGTGGTGGTGGCGCGTTCATCGTGGGCTGTGGAGAATGAACCGGCGTCGGTGGTGTATTCCCTTCGAAGACAGCGAGTTGATTTTCCTCTGCCATTCTTAATTGGAAGCATGTGGGATACCGGTGGGGCGCCACCAGTTGTTAATACCTGGATTCCATAAGTGTGTGAGTTTCGATGCAAGAATATTCTTTTTAAAATAAACATGCAAAGTAATGAAGAGGGAATGCATGAGATGCATGAATTTTGAAAACTAATGCTATCATTTGTATTAACTCCGAATGGTTCAAAGTGCAATACAAATTTTGAAAAGATAGTCCTAAGTCGATTTTCCACCGCGCCCGGGAGCAAGCGACCATCGCTAGGGAAAGCCCTAGTTCGAGAGCCCGACGAAGGTGTCTATCCTAGGGTGTATATGGACCCTGCGAGCCCTTTTCCTGGACCTCTCCAAAGCGACGTTCGCTCGCACCAATTCCTGATCGCGCCTCTGTAGCTCGGCACGGGTCTGGGCGAGCTCTCTCTGTAGTTGGCGCTGATCAACAAGCTGCTCGTCCTTCTCTGCAACTTCCCGACAAAGACGATCTCTTTTTGCTCTGAGATGAGTGAGTTCGGCTTGGATGGCCATATACGGAGTGGGAGTTGCGACGGGTGACCCGCCATCTTTAACTCTCGGAGAGTTAACGAGACCCTCGTGTGCTGCTAGACCCCATCGGTAGAAGCGACTGATGTATTTTTCTGTAGCTTGGAAATCCCGATCATGAAGGGTCGGATGCTCGGGGAAGTATGGACGCTCGGTAATCACAGTTTGCTACGCATCCAGGACCTGTTTGACATTACTTTGGCGATCTGCAGGTATCTGATCCTCCCGCCAAGTATGTACAAATCTAGTTCACGCCGTATCCTCTGGGACTGTCTGTAAGCCACCGAGCTGCCTCACTACTCGCGCCGGAAAATAAGTGGTGGACCCCGCATGACTCATGAGTGGGACTCCATACAAATCAGGACACCTAAGGGCCATGGGTCCGAGTGGCATCCACGCGGCACGCCACTTGAAGCCCCTAGGTGCTATTTCACGAAAATTTTTGATCCACTCAGAGACCTTGCGTTCTTCCACACGCAGGAGGGGTAGCAATTGAGAAATAATTGACTCCAGACCATTAAAATACATAATCGGCGCACTAGACCGAAGGGGTTTGCGTGGCTTTGAAACCAAATTTGTAAAAGGATGGGGGATCCTCTTATTCTTCGGTCTTGTGTTCTCAAAACACGATCGAGGGACCGAATGGTCTCAGTTACAAGGGCTACCTCGTAACCGCGCCCTCCAACCACTTGGAGGACAACGCTGACCAAGGCCGCGTCGATGAGACCATGCGAGCGAGGGAATAAGAGGGTCCCGAAAATTAGTAGTAAAACCGCATGACATAAATCCTTTCGAAGAAAATCCCCTTGGACCCTGTGTGCTCGGGACTCAATAAAAAGGAGAAGTTTCTCAATTGTTATCTCCGTGCTGCCGGAGTATGCGAGTTCAGCATTCAAACGAGTCGTCGGAACCCCGAGTAGGCGTGAGACTAGGGTTGATCGGGCAGTGTGGAAGTTGGGTTCCACAATGCTGTGGACAACTGTGGTTCGACCGATGAGTGTCTGGTATTCCTTAATGGTCGGCGTGAGCTCGGTACCCTGTATGTCGAAAACGGCGCGACTTGGGTTCCAGAATGTGATGGCGGCCTTGAGGAAATTCCAATAGACGTGTCGGGTAGCCAGCAAGGGAATATCTCCCATGAATGCAGCGATGTAGTGGCGGTCGACCGGGAGCAGCATCGTCCATATGCGGACAATCTCCTCGAGTGGCGGTATGACTCTGTCGAGGCGTAGGCAGGAGACCGGGCGTGACATCCCTTACCAAGATGAAAGGAAGATCGACTTAAGACTAGTTAATACAAATGACACCCTAATTTTGAAATTGGATGATGCATGCATGCAGAAGATAAAATGCCCACGGCTTAATGAATAGTATACATCGTACATCTCTCTCGAAATAGGAAAAGACTCAAATGGCACGCAGGTCGATTCAAAGGACAATTGCTGAAGTCGAGTTGGAGGTTTTCATGGAGCTCCTGCAGAATGCATGGTTTTAGTATTACAGGGACCGTGCTACGTAAGGATGGGGGCTCCCGACTCAAGGGTGTCAATTCCTTGAAATCGAGCGGGGATCTTTGGGGGCCTAATTGACGGTCCAACCGTGCGACGTACCCTTACTCGGAACCCCTATCTAACCTGTGTTTCCTAAAATCGGTCGTGGGACGCGACCCGTAGGTACCTGAAGCTAGTATGATATGCAATGTGCATGCGAGAAATAAAGGTGCGTAAAGTAGATAAGAGGGAAATTGCGAAAAGCGATAAATAAACAAGCAAACAAAGCAAGCGGGAACGAGCCCGAACCCTCTAAGTGTCCCCAGTGGAGTCGCCAAGCTGTGCGCACCCGAATTTCGTCTCGTCAAGGCACGCGTGCGCGCGCCTAAATGCAACGCGGCTTGGGAGTGTCCACCTTCCCGGGGACGCGCGACGGACGCACATGAGAAAGAGTCGCCACTATTTGTTTACGATCCGAAGGTCGAGGGCCGGCGAGTTGCCCGGGTCTAGGGGTACGGGGTACACCTAATTGCTAAGGCATATGGTCTGCGAAACCCGAGGTTTCGAATTCGGGGGTTCTGTTACATGCGAGCCTATATCTCGCATGCCCTATCGGTACTCTAGCTTGTCCAGGCTTGCCATTTTTATTTAATTACCGCTTAATTAAGTTCCGCTCATCTTACGCGTTTTGACACCGTAAATTCGAATAGACACTTGAACCGTCCACTCTCCGACCGGGATTATTACATGAATAAATATGCATCATAAAACCCTTACATTGTTCTCTCAAATAAAAGATAAATTACAATGACTGAATCCCGGTCGGTTCGCGTTCGGCCGTTATTTCACTCATGCTCACCGTATGATTTTGGAAAAGACCGAAAATTAAATTAAATACGCACTCGGTGTATGGGGACATTGGACGCCGTGATCGAAAGTTATGGGCATTGGACCCAGTGAATCGTATCCTAAAGGATCGGGCTCGACCCGCATAACAAATAAGTGTAAAAATGTAACAAGTAAGCGCAAATAAACAAACAATGAGATTTTGTTATCGCCGATTTTATGTGAGTTAATCAATTATTATCCGGGGTATCTTGGCATACAAATCCTACCCTAAAACAAACAAATAGGATGATGGATAGGGAATGTAGCATTCGGCATCATTTAACGGACCCGATAGACATGATGTTCATAGTCAAGTCTCGAATGAGTGGGTTATTTTTAGATTATTCTGGATCGCGACAATATGACTTTTACAGATTAAAAGTATTTTCACCTAAAAAACCCAAAACCTAACCCTCTATTCGACTATTGCCCATGTTTGATTTAAGCCGAGTTTGTGATTAATTTGTTTTCCCATGTTTTGACCAATTCTATGCACAAACCTACGTTAGGATCACGGCAGGACAAAGAACCGGTAATCATGCCCTTGAATCGGTAAATATGTGTGTGCATGAAAATCAAGATTACGTTGTACGTATCTCGGTGCTTTTGAAATTGTGAATTTTGAAAAGGGCATGACTAACAGTTCTTGAACTGTCGATGCGATTACAAATTATTAATCAATTCGTGCAATCTAATTAAAGAAATCAAGTGATTTAATTTAGCCAAATTTAACGTCCCGAATATCCCGTATGTAGAATTTTAGGTTAATTAAAAACTTGCCGAATGCCTTAGTCTACGGATTTCGAGCCGTCGAGATAGCCATTAGTTGACCGCCCGATAAACTCTAATTTCCGACATGGTCACATAATTACAAAAATGAAATATTTAAATGGGGCACATACATTGTCGGTGGGTGATCAAAGTAGAAAAAGGCCGGATATTTTAGAAAATGTCCAAGGGACTGAATTGAGCGATTTTTAAAAAAAGCAGGGACTGATTTGAAAATATTGAAAAAAATTGGGGACTGATTTAAAATTCTAAAACAATTGGGGACTGATATGAAAATTCTTAAAAATGGGGACTGTGTAAAAAAAAATTACTTAAAATGTCCTAGGACTTATTTGAAATGAATTTGAAAATCTGGACTGATCTGAAAACAAAAAAAAGGCCCCAGGACTAAACTGAAATAACTTGGAAAGTTCGTTAGGATGCTTAAAAAAACTCTGGGAATTCCAGGACTGATTGGAAAATAGTAAAATGACTAGGACTTGATTGAAAAGAATTTTTGAAATTCGGGGCAGATCTGAAAAGGGTGAAAAATGGTCTCGGGACTAAACTGAAACAATTTGAAAAGTTCTTTGGGATTCTTGGAAAAATTCAGAAAAATCCAAGGACTGATTGGAAAATAATAAAAATGACCGGGGCTTGATTGAAAATAATTTTGAAATTCGGGGCAGATCTGAAAAGGGTGAAAAATGGTCCCGGGACTAAACTGAAACAATTTGAAAAGTTCTTTGGGATTCTTGGAAAAATTCAGAAAAATCCAAGGACTGATTGGAAAATAATAAAAATGACTGGGGCTTGATTGAAAATAATTTTGAAATTCGGGGCAGATCTTAAAAAAATAAAAT
The DNA here is from genome assembly GCF_007655135.1 of Punica granatum. Classification (NCBI taxonomy): domain Eukaryota; kingdom Viridiplantae; phylum Streptophyta; class Magnoliopsida; order Myrtales; family Lythraceae; genus Punica; species Punica granatum. The sequence continues at coordinate 37,980,337 of NC_045127.1, read as the reverse complement.
ACGTCCTCTGGACTGAAATGTGACAAAATAGAAAGTTCGTAATATCGAGTTCGGGACAAATCCGATCACCCACGCGACCCAAGAATACTCATTTCACATTATATCCATCAAGCAAGCAATAATATTCAGGAAAGGAGCCCTAATCGTGCCACTAAGTCGAGAATTTACCTAATCCAGAAAGTTGAGGGGCTTCTCTGTAAATAAAAAAATTCGCCGGACAGTCGGGTCGGATCGAATCGTATCGCCCGCCCGAAGGAGAAACCACCCGGAAGAGCGCTAGGCCGGACTGGGCACGTTGGGCCGAATGGACTTGGGCTGGGCCTGCGAAGAAAGAGAAATGGGCCGAGGCCCGTTAGCCGGCGGTCGGGATCTGAGGAGGACGGCGGCGATGGCGCTGCGGGCGGCGGTTCTCGCCCCTGGACGCCGCTACGACTGCACGAGAGGGCGTGGGAGATGGCTTTGGACACCGCCGATGCTTCGCCGTGGTCGATCGGGACCTCACCGGCGCTTAATCAGTTGGAATCGGGGGAAAACTTGCGGTTTTCCGACGAATGTTCCGAGTTCTCCGATCTCCAAATTGGCCAAAACGAGAGCTAATTGTTCGATTTCTCTCACTGGGTCGTGTTTTTCCTGAGCCGACTCCTCGTTCTGTTTATTTTGATTTCAATTTCATCCACTTTCCGTTGAGATTTCGACCGATTTGGCGGAAATCGCGAAAATCGCAATTTTGGGAGATCTTGGGCCGGCGGGGTTGCGGGCAGCCGGCGAGCGCTGCCCGGCCCTGCCCGGCTTGCCCGAATCGTTTTTTTTTTTTAAAAAAGGCCGGCGGTTACGGGCAGTCGGTCAATGCTGCCCGGCCTGCCCGTGACCTACCCAAATGTTTTCTTTTCTTTTCTCTTTTTTTTATACATATATATATATGTATAATTTAATTAAAAATTTTATTCTTTTTTTTTAAGAAAAGGTAATAAATTGAAAAAAAATGATGATTTTGTCCCTTGGAGCCGATGGACCGAAATGGGGTGCTGACAATCACAATCAGTTCGCTCTTGGTTATTATTCCGATCCGACTCCCCGTGAGTTCAGGAAAAATCGAAAACTAAAATTCAAATGCGCTCTCAGTGAATAGGGCGTTGGACCCTGTGATCGATGGTTAGGGCGTTGAACCCTAAGTACAATGCGTCCTATGGGTCGGGCTGGACTCGCATGGACAAACAATAGTAGAAAAGTAACAAACAACATCCAGATTGCAAACAATGTGTTTGTTATTTTCGAGTGTACGTGAATTAACAAATTATTAACCCAGGGATATTTTTGCATACAAATGCCATATGTTAAACAAACAAACGTGTGTAAAACATTTTGCATTCGGCTTTGTTTCAAGGACTTGACAGACATGATGCTTGTGGTCAAGTCCTTTGTGTGTGGATTACTTTAGATTTTGTTCTGTATTGTGACACTGAAATTCCACTGAATTCACCAAACTCGTGTTTTGACTCTTGATTTGAAATTTAGAATTCCACCGAACAATTATCTAATGTTTGGTTAGGTCGAGTGAAAGGTTAATCAGCGTTTTGTATGTTTTGTGACAGAGATAACCGTTCTAGTTACCCGAGTCTACGATAAGATGATAGAAACTCATTAGTAGATAAAAAAAGGCTTTGCAGATGAACCTGCACTTGAACAGGTAGCCTATTCTTATCCTGATACCGTAGTGTTTCTGTCAAGCTAACCCTAGGGGTGTCACTAAATTGTGAAAAGACGATTTTGCCCTTTATTTGAAAATTATTTTCAGAAAAGGGAAACATCGCAGTGCGGGCCATCTCGACCTGTAGCCGGTGTCGACCAATTTTTTGGATCGTCTAAGGTTGTGCAAGAACCTCGAAAACGACAAGGAAACAATCGATCTAACCGGAAGTGATCTAGAAAGATCTTCTGTATCTTGACCTGAGTTACCCAAAATCAAGTAAAAACTCAAGTTGAGACACAAAAGTCCTTTCTAGACGTTCATGCTATATCGAACTGTGCATTTTGGGTTTTGAAATGGACAAGTTTTGAAAAGGGCATTAACGTCATTTGATAACTCATCGACGCGAGTTATCAGTTAATTACCAATTCATGCAAAAGTTGTCAGTGTGAAGTAGGTTTAATCATGTGAGCGTCATGATTAACCCGTTTGTGGATTACAACTTAAAATTAAATGCCGAAGCAGTAAATGTGCGGATTACAGACAATCAGACAGATCATGAATTGATCCACCGAATTAAGCCTGAATACCTGAAAAGCTTAATTTAATGAAAAAAATTCATGAGACGGCGACTAAGACGAGTCCAGGACGGTCGAGGATAATTTGGTCAAAATGACCAAAATACCATCGAAACCCAAATGGCCCCGAAAGAGTCACCGATACATGAATCTATGCATTTTTACTTTAAAAAACAATGTTTTAAAGTTGTTAGCATGCGGGATTTGCGATAATGTTGAAATTTGCAATTTGCACAAAATCCGAGAAATGGATTTCATCGAGGTAAAGAGACCATTCTTGACCCGAATAAGGTCGAGGAACAGTCGGCTCTTTCCTCTTGGGAATAGCCATGGGTTTCCTTGACCCGTTTCGGGTTTCAAGCGTTCTCTTTAACCCGATTTCGACTATTTCTCGCATGCTCAAATGTTAAACACGGTAAATAACACGTATTTAACAAAGTCGGTATCGCCATGAGTTTGAAAAACGCATTTAAACATACAAACATGCACAAACACGTTATTTATGGAATCAATAAAACAATATCGGCTCCATGGATGCGGGAAAACATAAAGATTCGGGAAATAATTTAAATCGGGCAAGGAAATCGGTCTTGATCCGAAAAGGTCAAGAATACACATCAGTTACCTCTCCAAGAGGTTAATCCAAGAAGTTTCTCAACTTTTCCGGGTCAATATGGTTTCTTCGACTTCGATTTAAACATTTCTCGACATGCTAGCACATTAAACAATAATAAACATGCATGATATAACATTGAAATTGCATAAAAATTAAAACTTGAAAGTGAAACATGCATAAAACCCCTTATAACCCCCATAAACACAATAAAAATGTAAAAGTCCTAGCTCCTCTAAGTCGGGAATAATCATACCTAGTCCCGAGATGCGAGATGAGACTGTAAAAAATCAGGTTGGACCTTTGGTGGGTCGAGTTTTGGGCTGTTTTTCGTTGAACAGACTCGAATAGGCTCAATAAACCCGACTGGAACACTAGGCAGACCCGACTAGCACCCGGTAAAGAGCAGGCCGGTTCGGTTCAATTCGACCGAATTTCTGGCCGGTTCACCCCAATTCTAGACACCCAAGGGACCCTCCTTGGTGGTGGTAGGGGTCGTTTGGTCCCAGATTTGTCGGGTTAACCCGTATAGCCCTGCAAAAATCACGGAAGATAGAGTACGTCTAAAAAAGAGACCCGACTGGACAGTTTTCGGGTTGGACGTCACCCTGGTGTCTCTCGATGGAATTTTGAGGCAAGGTCAACGGCTCCCGACTCCTAACTGACCCCCAGAGGTGGCTGCAGTGGTCGTTTTGCAAAAAGAGTCTCGGATCGACCATATTTGCAAGAACAGTCAGAAAATTCGACCCGACTGGGCAGTCGGGCTATTTCTTCGTGCTAGGCTAAAGCCGATGGATTTTTCTTGGATTTCTCGACTCCTTGACACCCTAGGGTTGTGTGGGGAGGTATTTGATGGGTTTTGGTAGCTCAAACCGGTCCGAAAAGGCTTGAAACCCGGGTGGGTATTTTTGACCCGACAAGGACCAAAAATCCTGTTTGGTTCTGTGGTGGTTGTTCTGATGGGTTGGAGGCTTCAAACTTAAAATCTAAGCTCCGATTATGAATTTCAGTTGAAAACAGTCTTTTCTGCCATTCGGAGGTCACTCGGGAAACTAAAAGGGATATTGCAGTCTAATTTGCTCAATTGGGTCTGACTGCTGTAGTTTTTGAGGCAATGCATGGCTAACTTAGATTGCCGATGTTCTGTCAGAGCAGTCTCTGGATATGGCTTTCCGTTGAAAGGTATGCTTGTTTTGTCGCTCGGGAGTCATTCGAGGAGTTCGTGTGACTTCCGAGAGACAATCTGAAGCAATGATCATGCTCTGTATAATTGCTGGATGTGGCTGCATCTGACATTGGGCATTAACTTTTTTCTGGTGAACCGACGTTTTTGGACTTCCCTTGAAAAGTTGTTTGTATACAAAAATTGCTCTGTATAGATTAGATGATCTGCGAAATGTGTTTGAAGACACTTTTCATTTGTTTGGCACCACTAGGGATTTTTGGAGTTCAATATTGACTATCTTCTGATGGTTGAGTGAACCAGTAGAAAATTGCACTATCGGTGATGTATTCTGAAAACACCGGTTTGAATGCTGTCTGTGCTCCCTGTTTGCTCTGCATGTTGCTGGATGATTCTGTATGTTCTTATGTCATGTGCTTGAATCATTTGCCTATCTCTGTTGACTTAAGAATGAATAGCAATTTGTTGTTCTGTCGAGCCTTCTTATATATCAATGCTCAAGTCGTAGTCTGGATTGTTGTTAATAGACATTTCCTGAACTGGTGAGCCAAAATGAGGTACTGACATGTAGTAACACTAATCAATATACTACACAAGAGAGAGAGAGAGAGAGAAAAGAAGAAAATGATGAACACAACCCCTTCATTCATAAACTGGAAAACAACATCATACACTGTATGATATATCCCATACATATAAAGATAATACAACTGCTGGTAACTGCTCTATGGCTAGTTACATTTAAAATTCAAATACAACAAACACTTAACTGTCAAGAAAGCCAACTGACTTCGACTTAACTAACTTACATACAACACAGATAACCTTAACAGATAGATAAATACAGCATGAATCTGTGACTGATCCACTCTTCCAACACACAGCCCCCCACCTTCTGCTTCTTCTGCTTCAACTGAACCAGATTGAGTGCAAGCAACCTCTTCCCTTCTTCTTCTTCTTCTTCACGCCATTTTCTACTCTCCTCCCATCCCTTTCTTGCTTTTCCTTTTCCATTTTTGGTTAGGCAAGCAGGATTGCAAGTCGTCTCTCCATTCCCATCAGCAGCTCATCACATCTGCTGTCACTCTCATCCTCTGCCTTCCCTCTTCTCCCACGCAAAAAGACACCAGAAGGCAGCCTATCCATCTTCCTCAGCAGCAACTCACACACTCCAACTCTGACTCTCCCTCCCTCACGGGTCCAAGAACATAAAACATCAGCTCTTGGATTCAACTTTTTTCGATTTTCTCTTCAGCTGGACCTTCTCCCCCTTGTTTTCTTTCAACCATCACAGCTCCTCTTTGAGCAGCTCTTGAGCATCACCAGCTCTCCTTCTTTGTAGTTGCTTTGGCTCGGAAGCTGGTTTTGCCCATTTCAGGAGATCAGAGCAAAGTTAGCCATTTTCTGAATGCACATTCGTGTCTGCATTTCGCGTTGGTCATTTTGACGTCCATTGTCAATCAGACTAGATAATTGACCCTTAAGCCGGTATTGTCAATGTGAAGCCGGAGACGTCCTAAGAGTCCGAAGCTGGATTTCTCAGAATGCTTCCTGAGTTGCTTGGGCGCTCTGGAAATCACTGTGATCTCCGTTTGTTGAGATTGGACCTCTAAGGACTCGAGAAATGCACCTGAGACCTCTAAAGCACTGCCCGAGAGGTCTAGGTGAGTTGTGTGATTCATTCCGACGATTCCATGTTGAGCCTTGAGAAGGCTAGCACTGTGTAGGGTATACGTTCGGCGTCAAGTTTCCGTAAAAAGGACATTCGGATATGCATTTCCACTGAAAATGGCCATTTCTGCTCCTCGAAGGTTACTCGGGAAACTGAAAAGGGTTTTGCTGTCTGTTTTGCCCCATTGTAAATGTCCGCTAGAGTTTTCAGGGCAATGCAGGGTCAACTTCGTTTGCTGTTATTCTGTCAGACTAGTCTCCGGTTATGCATTTCCGAAGATGGGCATACCCGTTTTGTCACTTGGAAGTCATTTGAAGTGTCTGTGTGAGTTCCAAGAGACAATCTGAAGTATTGCTCAAGTTCTGTATGCTTGTGGGGCATGGCCGTATCTGACATTTAGAATTAACTTTTCTCCGAGAAACTGGCATTTTTGGACTTCCACTGAAAAGTTGTCTATATACAGAAAGTTGTTCTGTATAGAGCAGATGATTGGCGAAATGCTTTTGAAGACACTTTTCATCTGTTTGGCATTGATGTGGATTTTTGAAGTCCAATATTGGTTATCTTCCAATGGACAAGCGAACTATCGGAAAATAGGGATGTCCACGTGGCATGCTGGAAATGCCGGTTTTGGACGTTGTTGAGCTCTCTAGTCACTCTGTTGCCCTTTGGTGACCCCTGGAGTCCTTCTGTCGTGTGTACATGTCATCTGCTTGATTTTGCTGACTTGAGAATGAATAGTGATTTCTCGCTCTCTGGAGCCTTCTTCTGTGATAACGCTCAAGTCGTGGAATTGTTTGCTATTGATGGACATTGTTTGACTTGTGGACCAAAATGGGGTGCTGACACTATTGTTATTAAAAATACGAGAAAATTGGGTTTAAAACAAGGTCTTCGAAGAGTAGGCATCACTTTTCAAAACCTGTTTTACATGTGCTTCCCCAGAGAAAGAAATCTTGCCAATCATCCCGTTTTACTCGTTTTAACACTCGAGGACTTATATGTTTTAATCTCAAAAGTCCATCTTCTAGTGTGTGATCCCCATGTTCTTTTATCTTCTCTCTAATTGATGTGCTTCCCAAATGGTTATCCTAGCCCGGGTCGGAACGAGGTCCTTACAGCTCCCCCTCTTCGATTCACCTTCTGTAGGGCGATGGCCTGATGATGACTCGGTGAAAACCAAGTTAAATGACCACATTTTGGGCTATATTTCTATTCTAGGACTTTGTGTTAGTCGTGTCTTAAGCTAGTTTTTAGTAGTTTTAGTGCTAATTTAGATTTAGTAAGGTTAAGTACTTTTTTATCGTCCCTTCTTAGTTTTCAAGAATTTTATGCCAATATTTGCTATTGATGTGAAGTTTTGTGTTTTAGGGATGATTATGGAGCGATGAGGAATTCGATAACTATGTTCGAGGTTTGGGGATGCAAAAAGAGGGCATTGAGTCATCTTAGTATTTATTCTTGTGGCAAAATTCTGAAATTGCCTAGCAATTTTGTTCAACCAAATCAGACGAATTGTTATGGAAATATTGCTATTTTGCAGCAACAATGTGAGCTAAGTGCATATCTCACTTTTCTTAAGTATTTTAGGCATCTTTGGGCCATGTGACGTCTTGGGAAGTATTGTGCAATAGGATACCTAGTGCACCAAGTATGAAAATAATATATTAGGGATTGCTTTTATTTCAAATTAAGAAATTAAATTTGGATTTTTAGGGAATTAGAGTTGGAGATTTTATGGAGAATTTCTTTGGGCTCTTTTGGGGATATTTAAAGTCCTTTTGACTAAATGTGAAGAAGTGAGTCGACACCAAGAGAACAAGGAGAGCGTGGAAAGTGACAGGAGATGAAGGAGAAGACAAAAACGACCCGAGCCCGAAACCGATCGTGTTTTCTTTTAATTCTTCTTTATTCTTGTGTTCTATTATGTTTACTTCGAATTCTTAATTGTTGAACTCCATTATTATGAGCTAAATCTATTTTGCTGAAGGTTTCCGTGGAACTTAGGGTTTATTCTTAATTGGGGTTTTCACCTAAAATAGTCCATGGTTTACCCGTTTTGTCAAATTTATCCTATGTTTTTTTTGTCAAATCTATCCCATGGTTTACTTTTTGCATCGAATCTATCTCGACGTTATCTTTTCCGTTGACATTTAACGGACGTGCTGACATGGAACGTTTGAAAATCAACGGCGCCTACGTGGAGCGTTAGTGGGGCCACACTTGCCACTCTGGATAGCTCCCGGGATAGCTTTGAAAAAACTAAAAACCATGGGATATTATTGGAGTGATGAAAAAAACCTATGAACATTTTCCCGCCCCTTCTATACCAGAATCCCGCCTAAGCTCTGCCCTAATCCCGCCAAACCTCTTCCATAATCCCGTCCAACCTCTTTCTCCCCAGTAAAATCTTGAATCCTCTACTAGAAGGAGAGCCAAACATTGGCGTTTAGGGTTTTGCTTTGTTTTCAATCAGAAAAATATCGCACTGCGTACTGTCGATCAAGGTAGGGGTTCATCGATTTTGACTGTTTGCGGTTGATTATGACTATTTGTTGAGTCAAGTTAGACTGTTTAAGCCTGATTTTGACAATTTGTTAAGTGGATGTGAGGGACTTATATGCCTTCTTTCTGTTCGAAAAAGCAGAGGGACTAAACTAAGTTGGATTGGTCTCCTTTACAGCAACAAAGACGAGGCTTCGTTGAAGGAAGGGCCATTTGCTTGCAAAAGTTGAAGCTTTTTGTGGTCCCAATTGCTGCACGAACAGGTTGGTACAAATCTGCGTTGTTGGGTCTTTAATGTGCAGTACACTATCAAAATTCTCCTTTTTTTTGGCTTTGTCTTGTTTGTTGGGTTCATTGGAGAACATAAATGTAAAAAATTGTCCCTTTGTAGGTTTGGTTGACTGGAGAGTCTGGCCCTATTTGTTTACTAATACCAAAGTGGACGTTGAAGGTAAACTGTCCCACTTCTTCCCTTTTGACTGTCTGAGTTATTCTTTTTTATTGACTTTGCTAAAAGAATATGTACCATTAGTTTTTTAATGCTTTTACTACATTCCTTTATATATATATATTAACAGGATGGGAACATAATTTGGTTTGGCTTTACATCATGGAGGTTATATGCAATTTCAACCTCAAGTGAGGTATGTTGGAGGGACTGAAACCATCATACAAGTTGATCAAGATAAAATGTCATGGCATGAGCTTAAAGGAATATTAGATGACTTTGGTTACAAGCCACCAAAGAGGATGTGGTATGTGGTTTCGAAAAACAGTTTGGATGTGAGTTTGATAGAGATGAATACTGATTTTGAGGTTATGGAAATGGCTGCTCTTGGGGTCAAACATGAAATTATGCATGTCTATGTCGAAGTTGATTTGAAGGATGATGATATTGGTGAATGGAGACGATCTACAGATGGGAATGAAGCTGCTGATGAGGGAGGGAATGAAGCTGAACATGAGGGAGGTATGGCAGCTGAGGGTGATAGTGCAAGTGATAGTAATGTATATTCCAGTTATAATGAAGAGTATGGCAGTGAGAGAGATAATGATGAGTTTATGGATGGTCAGAGAAGGAAGAGGATATCGAAGAAGTCTCAAAGTGTTGCACCACTGCAAGTTAGACACGTTGGAAGTGATTATGGTGATTCAAGTGATGAAGTAATCACTTCCAATAGCACTGATGATGAGGGAGAAAGTAGTAAAATGGTGAAGAGATCGAAGACATTCAATCCCAAGTGTGATATGAAGAATGTCACGTTCAAGAAAGACATGCGGTTTGAGAGTCCTAAGCAATTCCAGGCTGCAGTAAGGGATTATGCCATATACAATGGCTACGCAATTAAATGGTTGAAGTATGGTAAAAGGAAAATGGATGCTAAATGCAAGCAAAATTGCTCATGGAGAATATATGGAAGCCTCACGCAGAGGAGAGATGCTTTTGTTATTAAGACTTTTCATGACAAACACAAATGTAGTCGAGGTGAAAAAAATCAGCAGGCTACATACGATTGGATAGCAAAGCACTTTCTAGACAAATTTAGAACAAATTTTGATTAGAATGTGAGAGATTTGGCTCAAGAAATCAATGAGAAGTTTGGGATCAAAGTTAGTATGTCTGTATATTATAGAGCTAAAGCTCTTGCACGATAGAAGATACAAGGAACTATGGAGGAGCACTATTGCTGGTTGCCATCCTATGTGGCTGAGCTACAAAGGGTGAACAAAGACAACACTTTTGAAGTTGTTTATGACAGAGATAATCCTAGTTGTGTTGTTCGATTTAAGAAAATGTATGTCTACTTTGAATCATTGAGAAGGGGCTTTCTTGAGGGATGTAGACGAGTTATTGGGATGGATGGATGTTTTTTGAAGACAAAATTGAAAGGGCAACTATTAAGAGTTGTTGGGAAAGACGGGAACAATCAAATGTTCCCGATAGCATGGGCTGTTGTTGAAGGAGAGAATGAAAGCTCATGGAGATGGTTTATTCAACTGTTGAAGGACGACTTGGGACTATCTGAAGGATATGGTTGGACTATACTCAGTGATCAACAGAAGGTACTGATTTTTCTTCATTTAGTAGGTTTTCATTTGATTTCTTATGTTTAATAACATGGGATATCTTTGATGATTTTGTAGGGGCTCGAGAATGCAGTGAGAGGTCTCCTACCCCATGTGGAGCATAGGAACTGTGCTAGACATCTATATGCAAATTTGAAAAAGAAGCATATAGGTCTTTCATTAAAATCATGCTTCTTGAGAGCAGTTAAGAGCACTACAGTGGTGGGATTCCAAAGAGTATTAGCTGAGATGAGAGCATTATCAGATGAAGGTACTAATGATTTTCTGAAAATTGATCCCACTAAGTTCTGTAGAGCCTTTATCAGTGAGATTCCAAAGTCTGATGCTGTAGACAACAACATATGTGAGTGCTTTAATAGCTATATATTGCATGCTAGGGGTAAACCGATAATAGACATGTTGGAAGACATTAAGACTGCCATTATGCAGAGAATGGTAGAGAACATAGATCTCTTTGTGGGTTCTACTAACGCATTGTGCCCTAGGATAAGGTTGATAGTGGAGGAGAACAAAGAGAGGTCTAGGTCTTGTTTGCCCACGCATGCTGGAGATTGGAAATTCCAAGTTAAGGAGTTTGGGAATACATATGTTGTTGATTTACTTACCAAGACATGTAGTTGTAGGAAATTGAACATAACAGGCATTCCATGCTCCCATGCTACGAGTTGTATTCATTATGTGAGGAAAGATGTTGATGACTATGTGAGTGAGTGGCTTAAAAGAGATGTGCGTTTGTTGGTCTATAAACATCTCATGCTACCATTAAATGGTAGGAACTTGTGGGAAATGCCTCAAGGTGATCCTATCTTCCCTCCCATGGTGAAGAAACAACCTGGAAGACCAAAGAAAAATAGGAAGAAGCACATCGGTGAACAAGAACCTGAGGGAGATCAAGTTTCAAGGAAAGGACAGGAGATGAGGTGCAGTATCTGCCATGAATATGGCCATAACAGGAGGACCTGCAAGAAAAAGAACAACCAACCCACTGATGGAAGAAGTTGTGAGGTAACTTTTCATTCTTTAAGTTAGATAATGACATATTCTATATCTCTAGTAAATGACCAAATAATGTGGTCCTTGACAGGCGAGACAAGTGGATGAGAGCCAGCAAGTGGAAATGCAAAGTCATGTGAATGAGGTCTCTGTCAGCCAGCAAGTTCAAATGCAAAGGCAAGTGGAAGTGCAACACCCTCATGCACCAGCATCTACAAGCCACTAATCAGTTACTAGACAGGTGCAAGAATCTGGTACTTCAATACGTACACAGGACATTAGACCAAAATTACAGGTTTGTGCATTTTTCAATGCTGACAAATCTTAACAACTTCACTTCTTATATATTGTTGTGTTGAGATTTGATATTTCCTAAGAACTTACAGATTAGGAGGAAAGAAAGAGAAGAGTCAAGCTCCAGGAAGAAAAAGTCTACCACAAAAGTGGATCCAAGGGTGGATGCTCTTATACGCAGAGAATTGTCCCTGGCTTTTAAAGGGGTTGGGGTCCTAACAAGAGAAAGTGGAATGACATACATTCGTGTAAGTTTCTTTGAACACTTAAATATATTTGTGCAAGTCTTTACATATTTAGCTCTTAAAGTATGACTTATATGTATATTTATTTTAGATGCCTGGTGAAGAAATGAGGATGTCTTACAAGGGTAGGCATGGAGGGCAGTTTGTTAGCCCTATCCAAACCCAATCATCTCAAGTACAGCAGCAACAGCAGCAGCAGCAGCAGCAGGGAGCAAGACATCAAGAGCAACAACAGTGGCAACCCAGGACAAGGAACCAACATAAAGGTACGCAGGTACAGCAGCAGCAGCAACAGCAGCAGTAACAACAACAGCACGGAGCAAGACCTCAAGAGCAACCACACTGGCAACCCAGGACAAGGAACCAGCACAAAACAGTTCGAAGCTATGAAAATGGGGAAGAAATATATGGTTAATGGAAGAAGATGAGACACATGGTTAGTTTTTGTGTAGTTTTTGCTGTGATTAGTAGGAAATATGTAGAAGAAGTAGAGGATGATTTTTTGTGTAGCTTGTTAGGTTAGTTATGGATAGGTAACTTTGGTCATTTTGTTATTGTTATTATGTCAGATCTCTGAAAACTAGTGGTGGAATGGTTTTTTTGTGTAGGTTGTTGGGTTAGTTATGGATATGTAAGTGTTGGTTATTTTGGTATAAAGTTGGATCTCTGAAAACTATGGACTTTAGTGTTCCACTTTTCTTATTTATTTAATGTTGCACTTTGCTTATGAATTTTTTGTTTCACTTGCTTTAACGATTGCTTTTTGTTTTTGATAATTCCTAAACTTATCCCGTAGTTTTCATGTAACTTCAATCATATCCCATGGTTTTCAACTAACTTCAATATATATCCCATGGTTTTCAAATAACTTCAATAATATCCCATGGTTTTATATTTTTTTCATATCTATCCAGAGAAAAATGTCCACAGTGGCAAGTGTGGCCCCACTAATGCTCCATGTGGGCGCCGTTGATTTTCAAACGTGCCATGTGAGCACGACCGTTAAATGTCGACGAAAAAGATAATGTCTGGATAGATTCGATGCAAAAAGTAAACCGTGGGATAGATTTGACAAAAAAAAAACATATGATAGATTTGACAAAACGGGTAAACCATGGGCCATTTTAGGTAAAAATCCATTCTTAATTCGTGATCTTGCTTTCCTACTATTCAATTGATTGATCGTATTTATTCCATTACGTTCTTAATGCTATTTGATTGATGGGCCACCAATTGGATTGTTCTAGCAACTTAGATGAACTTGGGAGACGAATTCTAAGTTTAGGCTCAGGATAGAATAACCTAAGATTAATTCAAATTGGGAAACGAGATTAACTTGTGAGAGAAATAGGAGTAATCAATCGCCTTGGGTATCCAATTAGGGTTTGAACATAACGGGGTTCTCACTAGTCAGTTGCTTAGGAATAGTGTAGTCGATTTGATATATGGGGATACTTTTTTGTAGCTATCGAAAGATGTGCAAGAAATTTAAAAACCCTAGGTTAAAGATTGTAAAAGAAAAGAAAAGGGAGTAGAAGAGAAGGTGGAAAAAGGGAGAATGAATAAGCACTCGAAACTCGTGACTGGTTATTGAGTTGTGGGTAATTGAGTTTGGGGAGTTATGAATGTTGAACTTCGATATTAAAAGAGAGATGAAGAGATACCCTGTGAGTAGAGAGTAGTGAGATATGGGATATATAATATGGGTTAAATCTCGAGTTTTGGTATGGGTTTCAGCCATTTTCTTTTCTACCTGCATCTCAGTCGAATCAGTCAGTTGAGATACCAAGCCACATTACAATCGAATCGAAAACCGTCTGATTCATGTGTGTATATGAGTGTTTTATAGTGGAGACGAGATAAACAAGTAAGCATATAGCAGAGATAGTCAGAAAATTCGACCCGACTGGGCAGTCGGGCTGTTTCTCCTTGCTGGGCTTTCTTCTGGATTTCTCAACTCCTTGACACCCTAGGGTTGTGTGAGGAGATGTTTGATGGGTTTTTAGCTGCTCAAACTGGTCCAGAAATGCTTGAAACCCGGGTTGGAAGTTTTGGCCCCCCATGAAGGACCAAAACTGAATTCGATTATGTACTGAGCTAGTTCTATGGCTTAGAGGCTTCAAACTTAAAATCTAAGCTCAAAAATGGATAGAGGGGGTCAAAAACATGTGGGATATGAAGTTTTGTGAAGTTTGGATTTAAGCTGGGATGGCAAATATCATGATTCCGACTTAAATCTTTGGTGTTCTCTCTGCTAAATGCTTGTTGCGGTTTTCTTCAAACTCTTGAGAGGATTTAAAGAGTGAGAATGCTTGAGAGAGATGGCTAGAAGGTATGTTGTGATTAAGTTAATGACATAGAAAGTATATATAGGCTAAGATTAAGTGCAATTAAGTGAAACAAAGCTTGATTGGTGGCATGATTAGTGATGGGCAGCTAGCTTAAGGGAAAGATGAGGATGAAGACTTCTTGAAATGCATTAATGAAGAAGAGCCAAATGCATTGATGGTGAATTAAAGTTGGAGTGTTGAAGTAAGATTGTAGGCTTGATATTTTCATGGAAGAGGAGGCAAGTTGCATGGAGGAAGAAGCCAAAGGGAATGGGCGGTTTGGGCAAGGTTACGGCTACCCTAGTGCAAGCCGTGGGCCCCACGGTCTTGAGGGAAAGTTCAGGACAAAGTTCGGGTCTCGATTGATCGTGTGTTCGAGGTTTGTGGCTCAAACGAACGTCGAATTGTCAATGTGCGCCCGAAAACGGTTCAAATGAGACAAAAAAACATCCATTTTGCCCAAAAGAATGTTCGTATGGTTTTTGGACTTGGAAGCCGGTTTTGCTCATTGTGCGCACCCGAATTTAATCTCGTCGGGGCACGCATGCGCGAAGCCTATGCAACGCGGCTTGGGAGTGTCCACCTTCCCAGGGACGCGCGACGGACACGCGTGAGAAGGAGTCGCCACTTACTGTTTACGACCCGTAGGTCGAGGGCCGTTGAGTCGCCCGGGTCTAGAGGCACGGGGTACACCTAAATGCTAAGGCAATGGTCATGCGGAACCGAAAATTCCGAATTCGAGGGTTCTATTACGTGCGGGTCTATATCCCGCACGCCCTTTTGGTACTCTAGTTTGCTAGGCTTGCCGTTTTGTTTATTTACCGCGTGATTTAGGGATGCACTTGACTCGCCCGTTTTGACACCGTAAAGTCGATGAATTGATCAAGTTGGGCCAAGAATCCGAAAGATGAGTAGGCTTGTGCGTCGAGGAATCGGTTCACTATCTTAGCGTTACAGTTCATCAAACCGTGATGGTCGATTCCCTGCGCGAACCGAAACCGCGAGTATTCGAGCTTACTCATCTCTTGGTAACAATAGGCCGACTTGACCGGTTTGACACTCGGACCTCTCGCTTGCCGATCGGGGATCCTTACAAATGAATGAATGAGTGTACAGATAAAATCCTCACAATGTTCTCTCGAATAATTACAAAGTGTAACTGGATAAGTAAATGGATCCCGATCGGTTTGCATTGGGCCAATATTCCACTCCAGCTCTCCGTGTATTTTGAATAACCGATAAATTAATTAAGACAACGCGGGCTCAAGGAGCCGGGGGTCAGGTCCGATCGTTCCAACGGTTTGCAGGGGAACCGGTTGATTCCCACTGTAACCGTTGAACCGATCGAGCTCCCGGGTGATATCTAAACCCGTTTCACGCATCCAATCCAAATTGCCTTCCACATAGGCCATATTTGGAGTATGACGGTGAATCGAGGCTTGATCTCATTCCGCACTCGGGTTGCACGCGCTCAGTGAATTAGGAGGCGTTGGACCTCGTGTTCAATGGTTCGGGGCGTTGGACCCCGTGCAACACGTAATCTATAGGCTCGGGCCCGAATCGCGACAAATCAGCAAAAGCAAGAATAAAACAGAAGAAAACTGATAAAACTGATGAAATACAGACAACAACTGATAGGTATCGGTGAATACAGACAAGTTGTATATTAGGCCGAATGTACGTGATTTAATCAGTTATTAACCGGGGTTGGTTAGTAAACAATGTATCTAACCTGGGCAAACATAGGTGGTGAGTTAGAATAGGGTTCTAAGCCAATTACATGTGTGTGTTTGTTTTAAGACTCTTATTCAGTGAGGTGACACTGCGGTTTCACCGAATTAGCCAAACTCAAGTTTTGACTCTAGATTGGAATCTATCATTCCGCCTATCCATTATCTAGTGTTTGATTAAGCCAAATGTGTGATTAATCCGGTTTTTCGTGTTTTGTAACTGAAATAAGATGCTCCCCACTGAATCTACGATAGGAAGAAAGAAACACCGAAAACGAACGAAAATGGGCCGCGCGAATGAAACTCGTACCCGAATGGGTTGCCCTTTCTCATTCATAGTTCTAGGTGTTTCCAACTCCCTAAAGCCTAGGGTATCGGTGGGTCACGGAATGACGATTATGCCCTTGGATAGTAAGATGTGTGATGTTCATATACAAATTGAGGATCGTGTGACACGAAGGAGTCTAAGGAGGACTCGCGCGTCTCGACTCGAGCAGCCTCAAATCGAGCTCGGACTCGTGTCGTAGCTCGCGAGTACTCGTTAGACGTCGATTCTAGTCGTGTTGCACGCCTCGGTACTTTGAAATCGTGAGTTCTTTTTAAGGAAAAGGGCATTCCCGCCATTCCGTGAACCATCGATGCGTTTGTGAATTAATAATCAATTTTCCCAATTGTTTAATCCAAGTGTTTTAATTAGCCAAATGATACGTCCCGTTTAACCCGTTGGTGGGATTCTTCGATATTTATTGTTCCATGTTGCGGTTACGGTTTTAACGGGGGATATTCGGATCTAACATGTTCTAATAAGTAATGATCGTGTGGACAACGATTAAACGGAAATGTAATTACGAACAATTCCAAGGATCGACCTCGGAAGGACGGGGAGACCAACCGAGACTCCAAAGAGGTCACGGATGATTCGGCCACCTCTCATGGGTGAGTGGCCGAATATTCCTTGACCCGATTCGAGTTTCTGTGGGTCTTTCACGTCGTTCCTAACCGCCCCTTTGCATGCAACAAATAACATACACATGAGAATAACACATATTTCGCTAGATTAACATCGATACGACCACGATTTATGAGTAAACATATGAGATATCCAAGAAACAAAAACATTATACAAACATGCGCGAATGAAGCATTTAAGCGGAAACAACAAGACGGCATCGACTCGAATAATAACGAGATGGATAAAACACGGGAATCGGTCCGTCTCGAAGCGGAAGAAAACTTCCCGGACTCGTGTGGTCCAAGGAAGCTCTCGACCACATCCATCGAGGGTGGCCGTGAGCTTCCATGACTCACACGGGTCGGGAGGATTTCTCCGGCCCCGATTCGGATCTTTTCCCGTCATGCATAACGTGCTACGTGCGAGTAAGGGTAAAGATACGTAGGAGTCGACTCACTTCGAGGGAAAAGAGACCGCCCTAACCCCGGACAAGCCAAGGGGGCTCACAGGTCTCTCCCTTGAGACTAGGTCGTGAGTCCCATGGCTTCATCGTGGCCTAGGGAGTCTCTTTCACCTGGATTCGAGCCACCTCCTTTCGTTTAACCACTTCTTAGCCACGGTGAAAGACTTCCAACACCTAGATAGGGCTTAATCCGGGAAGAGGAGAGGGTCATGGACCCTAGGGGGCCGAAGAGGCTCACGGCCCTCCTCCGTGAGGTTCGGCCGAGAAGCTCTAGGGCCTCCTTGAGTCCATGCCAATCTCCTCCACTCGGATCCGACCCTCCTAACATTATACATGCATGTCAACACGATGTATGGACGTGAATAATAAAAGAAGTGTACGTGCGACGATGTATGGCGTGCATGGGAGCATGGATCCGAAAGAAAGAAAAAAAACGCAACCTTTCATGCATTCCGATCCTTTAAAACGCATAAACACTACATACAAGTAAAGATCGAAGATCCTAACTTCTCTAGGTTATAAAGGGATGTTACCTAGCCTCGTTACAAGAGGAAAAGAGTCGGGGAAGTGGCCGTGGGAGTCGCGAGACTCGGGTTGAGGGCTACAGGTGGATGACCCGAGAGGTAGGCAGTCGCGGCAGCTCGAGGAAAATGGGTCGGCACGCTTGCTCCGGTCACGGCACGGTGCGAGGTCGGGCTCCTTGGACTCCTAAGGGGCAGATCTAGACGACCGTGAACAGACCCGAACGTGCCAAGCCCTGGATGAACCCGAAACAGTGAGAGGAAGTTCGGTATGAACACAAAGAACCCGGTAAGAGAAAAACAATGAAACGGTGGTTGTGCACGGTGGATCCGCCCTCGGATCGTGACCACCTCTTCACGGGGGAGGGTGAGGGTTGTGAGGAACCCTTGGAATGTGATGGCACGACTCGGCAAAGTCGTGGAGCGAAATGGCACGTCGTTAGGGCACAGTTGCGCCCGGCTAGCGTCTAGGGACCCGATTCTTTGTGTGACCAAAACGTGATGTTGGAGGCTTCAAATGGAAAATCTAAGCCCGGAAATGGACTTAAGGGGTGAAAAATATGTAGGTTAGGGGGTTTGGTGATTTTTGGTTTAAGTCGGGTCGGGTGGTTACCGGAATACCGGGTGGTTTTCCGATGATTTCGGCCGGTTATGGCCTTGGCACGGGCTGGACGAATGTGTGGGAGTGGGTTGGAGTTTGAGAGGATTTTGGAGAGAGATTGGCTTGAGAGAGAAGGAGAATGACGAAGTGATTAAGCTTAATGATGAATGGGGCTTTATAGGCTAGGCTAATGGCTCGATTAGGAGAAGCTAAGTGCCGTTAGAGGGGGCTTAGGGTGGCTGCCGAGTTTTGGAGGGAGATTAGGATGGGAAAATGGTCATGTTGAGTGTAGGGGAAGTCAGGGAAAGTTGATGGGAGATGATGGATGTGAGTGTGTGTAAGAGCAATTTGAATTGTGTGGTGGAGGGAAGAGGAGAGGGGTTGAGCCGCTGGCCAAGGGGTGAGCCGAGGCTAATTGCGGCTGAGCCGCGGCTTGAGGGATTGAGCCGTGGCTTGGGGTTGAGCCACGGCTTGGTGGCTTGGCTTGGCTGAGCTGTGGGTCCCATTCGATTAAGAGAAAAGCCGGAAAAAGCTTGAGACTCGATTGAACGCGCGTCCGATCTCCGATGTCCGATTAATTTATAGATTTGGAATGCTTGAACGAAGAGGATTTGAATGAGCCTAATATCGCCATACGTCGCGTGAACGAATGTTCGGGCGACTCGACGCCTCAAGAGTCGGTTTTGCCCTGTTCGGATATTCGGAGTGGAGTTGAGCGTCCCCGGTCTCCGATTGCCCTTTGTGTATCTTAATGTTTGTTTCGGTGACCCTTTTACCTCGTGTGGGATCGTTGGCTCGTCGTCCTCGACCGAAGACCGTTGTCCCGGGAAGACCTGGGGACTTGTGACCGGGGCTTTCTCTGTTCGTTGTGATCATGCCTCGGAGGCTCGCCGGAAGGCGTTTGCTACTACTGAAACATCCCTCGGGAAATCCTGCAGAGCTTCGAAAGGTCGTCTGAAGCTTGTTCCATGACCCAGGTGGTCCCTGGGTGCTTGTAGGCCCGACTTGGGGTGCCGTTTACTTGTCAGTGGATCGGGCCTCGGGAGCCCTATTAGAAAAGGCGTCCGTGAGAGATCGGGGAGGGTCCCGGCTTACGCGGGGTGCCCCCAGAACGCGCCCGGACGTGTCGTTGGTCATTTTGGCACTGAGAGGGATTTTTAGAGTCCCATATTGGGTACCTTTCGGTGTTTCAGTGATTCGATGATGAATAGTGCCACAGTGCCGGCTCCGCTGTTTTCGGGGTTCCTCGTTTGTCTGTTCTTTTGACGGCTTTCCTCTGCCTTTTTAGTGCACCCTGCTTTTCTCCTGTAATTTATGTCTCTGTGCCCGCATATTCGCCTCTGATCGTCGGGTGATGAATAGTAACTCGGGCTTTGGTCGGAGATTCTCACGTAGGAAGCCGGTTGGCCAAAATTGGGTGCTGACAGCTTGCCCCACTTTGGTTGCATGCTCGGTTAGAGGATGTAGCCAAAGATTATAAGAAGTATCCCCTTTTTGCGCCCGGGACTGCTCTGATGCCATTCCCCCATGGCTGCTCGTGCCCTGAATGAGACCGGGATAGACCCGAATGCAGATGAACCAGGATAGACCTGAATGTGACCGAAATTGACCCGAATGGACCAAGATAGACCTAAATGAGACCGGGATAGACCCGAATGCAGATGAACCAGGATAGACCTGAATGTGACCGGGATAGACCTAAATGCATATGAACCAGGATAGACCTGAATGTGACCGGGATAGACCCGAATGCAGATGAACCAGGATAGACCTGAATGAGACCGGGATAGACCCGAATGCATATGAACCAGAATAGACCTGAATGTGACCGGGATAGACCCGAATGCAGATGAACCAGGATGGACCTGAATGAGACCGGGATGGACCCGAATGCAGATGAACCAGGATGGACCTGAATGACCGGGATGGACCCGAATGCAGATGAACCAGGATGGACCTCAATGACCGGGATGGACCCGAATGCAGATGAACCAGGATGGACCTGAATGACCGGGATGGACCCGAATGCAGATGAACCAGGATGGACCCGAATGCAGATGAACCAGGATGGACCTGAATGACCGGGATGGACCCGAATGCAGATGAACCAGGATGGACCTGAATGATCGGGATGGACCCGAATGCAGATGAACCAGGATAGTCCTGAATGACCGGGATGGACCCGAATGATCGGAATTTACACCGGATGGACCCGAATGACCGGAATTTTGGCCGAATGGACCCTGAATGACCAGAATTTGGACCGGATGGATCCGAATGACCGGAATTTAGATCGGACGGACCCGAATAACCGGAATTTAGACCGGATGGACCCGAACGAACGAAATTTAGGCCGGATGGGCCCGAACGACCGGAAGGACCTGCGTGACCGGAATTTAGACCGGAAGGACCCGAATGATCAGAAGGACCCGAATGACCGGGATGGACCCGAATGATTGGGATGGACCCGAATGACCAGGATAGACTTGAATGAGGCCGGGATAGACCCGAATGGTCCGGGATGGACCTGAATGAGGCCAGAATAGACCCGAATGGACCAGGGTAGACCTGAATGGACCAGGATAGACCTGAATGAGACCGAGATATGCCCGAATGAACTGGAATTCAGAATTTGTGTGGGGCGCTGTGTGATATGGCTCGTTCGGCGGTGGCTGATGATGACCTATTATCGTTTGTCCTTCCTCGAAGGACATCGTCGGTTTGGGCGGTGTGGCGCATCCCTCGACGACTCCCGGCGCCTTGAGTGCACAACCTACCGCGCGAGGCAGACATGAGTCCGTCGGCGGGAAGCATCCCTCGGGGTTCCCGATCGCATCTGCACGTAGGAAAGAAAGGCCTGCAAAGGATGTCAACCGCGCGAAATCGTTGAGACTACGATGCGTAAAAGGAATCTATGTAAAGATGTGTTGGGGACATGATATCGGTGGCCATTTGGAAGGCGGCCGTGTCCTTATCGGGGAACAGCTTTTCTGAGACGGGTAACCCGTAGAATTACGTGCATAAAGGTAAAGGGGAGGGATCTTATGGGATCCTCCAAGTCAAGGATACGTCGATTCGATCCCATTCCGAGGCGAGTCTCGAGCCTGGAGAGTCGAAGAGAGTTTGCTTGTATTGGAAGATGCCGAACCACTACTCGGTGTAGCTTCACGGAGAAGTGTTGCCTTTCTTTCGTGGTCGAGCCGACATTGTCCCCTAACTTTTGCCTAGGCCGCGAGATGCGTGATAACCTAGCGGGGTATTTTATTTAATTTTTCTCACATGAATGCTCACCTTTTGCTACGATCCCCCCATGTTTGGGCGGAATCGCACCCCTCGGTTCCTCTAACTTTTGCCTAGACCGCCCTTTGCGGGTTTTCAGTCTAGCGAGGGATTGACTTGTGCTCTCCTTTTGCCGCGACTCCCCTTTGCGGGATTTTAAGTCGTGTCCCTCGTTCCCTAGCTTTTGCCTAGGCTGCCTCGACGAGGTTTTCAACCCAGCGGGAGATTATTATTTTTTTCTCTCAAGAAAGTTTTGCCTTAGGCGAATGGTGGGAGTTGGTACTCGTGCATGTGAATGGAAATGTATTACAAGCGAAGCGGGTGCGAGGCCCGGCAAACAAAAAGCAAACACGAATTGTCATGGATAATACTTCTTGATGGCGTCAGCGTTGACGGGAAGAGCATTTTCGGTGCCGTCCATGTTGCTCAGAATGACTGCTCCCCTGGAGAAAGTCTCTTTGACGACGAAGGGCCCGTCGTATTTGTACGAGAACTTCCCTCGAGAATCGGGTGCGACATGTAAGACCTTTTGCAAGATGAGGTCACCGGGACTGAACTCTCGGTGACGGACCTTGGCGTTGAATGCTCGAGCCATCCTCTGTTGGTAGCACTGACCGTGGCATAGTGCCTTCAGCCTTTTCTCGTCAATGAGGTTTAACTGCTCGTATCGTTGTTTCGCCCATTCCGCTTCTGCAAGTTCGGCCTCGGCAAGGATCCTCATGGAAGGGATCTCGACCTCAATTGGGAGGACTGCCTCCATGCCATAGACCAGGGAGTACGGGGTTGCCCCGGTTGAAGTCCGTATGGATGTTCGGTACGCCAAGAGTGCATAGGGGAGCATCTCATGCCAATCCTTGTAGTTCACCGTCATTTTTTCGACGATCTTCTTGATGTTCTTATTTGCCGCCTCCACTGCACCGTTCATTTGGGGACGATATGGGGTGGAGTTGCGGTGTCGGATTTTAAATTGTGCACAGAGCTCGTCGACGACCTTGTTGTTTAGGTTCTTGGCGTTGTCGGTGATGATCGTCGCAGGGACCCCGTACCGGGCGATGACATCGCGTCTGAGAAAACGGGCCACGGCTTTTGCGGTGACCGATGCGAGAGTGATAGCCTTGATCCACTTGGTGAAGTAGTCAATTGCCACCAAGATGAACATGTGTCCGTTAGACGCTTTGGGGTTGATTGGGCCAATCACGTCCATCCCCCACATTGAGAAAGGCCACGGGGCTGTCATAGGGCGTAGCTCGTTGGGCGGTGCCTTAATCTGATCTGCCTGAACTTGGCATCGGTGGCAATGCCTAACATGTTTTACACAATCAGTTTCCATGGTGGACCAATAATAGCCTAAGCGCATAATCTTTTTGGCGAGCATGAGGCCATTCATATGAGGTCCACAATTTCCCCCGTGCACTTCCTCCATAAGACGTCGCGATTCGTGTTCGTCCATGCACGGGAGGAGCGTGGAATCAAAGGAGCGGCGGTATAGTATCTCGCCACTCAGAAAGTAGTGCATCGCGAGGCGTCTGAGCGTCTTTCGATCGCGGCGATCGGCGAACGGGGGATATTGGCCCGTTTGTAAGAAGTTCCTGATGTCTTCGTACCACGACTTTGCTTCGAACGCTTCAATTGCATTGCAGTGGGCCGGGCCTTTGGCCACTTCGATTTCGAGAGGTTCGATGATGTTCCCCTCCGAGATACTCGCCATAGATGCGAGTGTTGCAAATGCGTCCGCGAACTGATTCTTCACCTGTGGAGTGTAAGTGAATGAGATCTTCTCAAAGTTCTTCGCTAATTCCTCAAGGTACTTATGGTACGGGACTAACTTTGCGTCTTTCGTCTTCCATTGCCCCAGCGTTTGGAAGATTGTGAGCATGGAGTCACCGAATACTCCTAACTCCTTCACTTTGAAATCGATCGCCGCTTGCAAACCGAGGATGCACGCCTCGTACTCGGCCACGTTATTGGTACAAGAGAAATCCACTTTCGCAGCGACCGGGTAATGGCGTCCGTCCGGGGATACCAAAACTGCCCCAACTCCTGATCCCACGGAATTGACAGCCCCGTCGAAGTACATCTTCCATGTTGGCTCCTCCTTCGCTTCACCTATCTGGAGGATCTCTTCGTCCGGGAAGTCCATGTTAATCGGCGTGTCGTCGTCGATCGGGAATTCTGCTAGGTGGTCGGCAATTGCCTGCCCCTTGATAGACGTGCGGGGCACGTATTCTATGTCGTATTCCGTCAGCTGACAACGCCATTTTGCGATGTTCCTCATGGAGGAGGGGCTATCGAGTAAATACCGCAGGGGGTCTGCTTTTGACAGCAAGCGAATTGTGTGATAGAGCGTGTACTGTCGGAGTCTTTGCATGACCCATACCAACGCGCAACACATCTTCTCGATTTCCGGATAATTGGACTCCCCCTCAGTGAACTTCTTGCTCAAGTAGTATATCGCCCTTTCCGTATGCGTCGACTCGTCTTCTTGTCCTAGCATGCACCCTAAGGATTGCCGACGTACCGTGAGGTATAGAATGAGGGGCCGATCCGGCACGGGTGGTATCAATATCGGCGGCTGAATTAGGTAGGCCTTGATAGTGTCGAAGGCCTTCTAACACTCGTGGTCCCACTCCATCGCTGCATTCTTACGGAGCAAGCGGAAGAGCGGTTGACACTTATTCGTCAGGTTTGCAATGAAACGCGCAATGTAATTCAGCCGTCCCAAGAAGCCGCGTACTTCCCGAACCGTTGATGGCGAGGGAAGCTCTTTGATCGCCTTGACTTTGTCCGGATCTACTTCGATGCCGCGCTCACTGACCACGAACCCTAGCAGCTTTCCTGATCGGGCACCAAATGTGCATTTTGCCGGATTAAGCCGGAGCTTGTATTCTCTCAAGCGGTCGAAAAGGCGCTTCAGGTTGACAAGGTGGTCTTCTCCCTCTTTGGACTTGGCGATCATGTCATCGACATATACCTCGACTTCTTTGTGCATCATGTCGTGGAATAGTGTGACCATAGCCCTCTGATAAGTTGCCCCTGCGTTCTTGAGGCTGAAAGACATGACGCGGTAGCAAAAGGTTCCCCACATCGTGGTGAACGTCGTCTTGAGTTTGTCCTTTTTGGCCATCCGGATTTGATTGTATCCGGAAAAGCCGTCCATGAAAGAGAATTGGGCGTGGCGTGCCGTATTGTCAACTAGGACGTCGATGTGCGGCAAGGGGAAATTGTCCTTAGGGCTGGCTCTGTTGAGGTCTCGGTAGTCGACGCAGACTTGGACCCTTCCATCCTTTTTTTCCACCGGCACAATGTTCGCCACCCACTCGGAGTAGTTGCAGACTTCGAGGAATCCCGCATTGATCTGCTTGACGACTTCTTCCTTGATGCGGAGGAGAAGGCTAGCCCGTTGTCGTCGTAACTGTTGGCGCTTGGGCGGGAATTTCTCGGTGTCGAGTGGAAGGAAGTGCTCGACTATTGAGGGGTCTAAGCCGGGCATGTCGGCATAAGACCAAGCGAAGACCTCTTGATATTCCTTTAGGAAGTCGATCATCTGGGTTCGCTGCGTGGGGTCGAGGGCTGTCCCAATCTTCAAGGTGCGGGGCTTTTCTTCGGTGCCCACGTTGATCTCCTCTATCGGCTCGACCGAGGTGATTTGATGATCCTCGAGGCGACGCAAACTCTCTTCTATCTCGGACACTTGACTGTCCTCGGGAAGCCCTTCCCCGAAGTATACGGGTTGGGGCTCACCGAGGTGCTCTTGGAATAGGTTCGAATCGAAGTGCAGAGGATTTGGATTCGAGTGGAGCCTGAAAATTCGAGAGAATTGTCTTAGAAAAATTTATAACGCTGCGAAATAGAGAATAGAAGGAAGAGACAAAACGCATGGGAATTCAAAAAAAAATGCGTGAGAGATTTCATTGATAACGTGAACATGAAGCCATAATAGAAACCCCTCTCCCGTCGTGTGGCGCATGGCTATGCCGACACGCGGGGAACATCTTATACATAGATAGGCCTTACACATCGGCAATCACAGCCGATTAGCGCGGGACTGAGGTCCAATTGTCAAGCTCCTCATTTTCCTACGCCAAGCGGATGTGAACCCCTGAAGGAATCTCCTCGGTGACGGCGTACACGGCTGACGGAGCTGCAGGAGTGTCGTCGGAGTCTGAGGAAGGGCCGTCAAGGGTGGCCCCAATGATGTGCGAAGGCCCGGGGAAGAAACGAGATAACGGGGGGGACAGGAATGCCCCTGTTGAGCCTCCCGTAGTGCGCGGCGAGGTGGTGAAGGTGGTGGCCCCTGCGAGCCTCGATGATTTCATGACAGGAGAGGCGAAAGCCGAGTCCCCTCCTGTGCTTGTACTCTTCGACTTCAATAGGGCGGCTGATCCCTTTTCCGCGCGCCCCGAGGCCGGTGCCGGGGACGTAGTTATTGCGCAAAAGCACCCTCCCTATCATGCGATCGGTGCGGGATGGTCGAATCTCTCCATAGTCCCGGATGACGGAGATGGTTTTGAACGAATGGAATGGGAGGTTCTCGTCATTGCCGACACTGATGTAGGGCACCGCCGTCTCTTTGTAGATGGTGTAATCCTCCTCTCCTTTCACCGTGATGAGCTTCTCTTCGACGATAAATTTCAGCCTTTGGTGCAAAGAAGAGGGGATAGCGCCGGCCGAGTGGATCCAGGGCCTCCCGAGCAGCAGGCTGAACGCGTTCGAGATGTCAAGCACCTGGAATGTGATGCTGAACGAGCAAGAGCCAACATCTATGAGGAGGTCGATCTCCCCGTTCACCTCCCTGAGCGAGCCGTTCAAGGCTCGGACCGCTGTTTTGCTCGGGCGGACTTGGTTGAGGTCCACGTTCATCTGCTTCAAGGTGGTCACCGGGCAAACGTTGAGTGCGGACCCATTGTCAATCATGACCCGGCCAATGATGTAGTTGTTGCACTTGCAGACAATGTGCAAGGCCCGTGAATGTGACCAGCCTTCGAACGGGAGCTCGTCGTCCGAGAACGAGATGGTGTTGGAGAAGATGGAACCGACGGTCTCCTCTATCCTGTCGGGAGGCGTTTCCTTCGGGACCTGTGCCGCGGTCAGTACCCGGAGAAGGGCTTCTCGGTGAGGTTCCGAACCGAGGAGGAGGGCGAGCAATGAGATGTGAGCCGGGGACTTGGCCATTTGCTCGACTACTTTGTATTCGCTCGCCTTTATGACCTTCATAAACGCTTCGGCTTCCTCTTCGGTTACCTTCTTGGATGGAAAAGGCGAGCTTTCGGGCACTGCCCCAACTTCAGTTGCAGGCGCCTTCCCTTTGTCTATGATCGTCGAGTTCTCGTACACCCGCCCCGAACGTGTCACCCCCATGACACTAAACTGCTTCTCAACTCTCCCGATACTTCCTTCATAGGTCCAGGGGACCTTGCTGTCTGTATACGGTTCTCGTGCGGGGATATCCACGACGAATGGAGCCGACGAAGCCATGTGCCCCGCGAATCCGACGGTGGGTTCCTCGGGAGTATAGTTGATCACGAAGGGAAGGGGGTTGTCTCGCATGTCTTCGTTCCTCCTTGAGGCGCATATGGAGATCATGTTGATGGAAGGTCCCGAACTCGGCCTATGGTCCGGGAGTGGGTTGTCCTGCACATTCGGGGGCCTAACGGCGTTGAAGGTGAGCCTGTTGCTGTCGATCCTCCTTTGGATCTCGTCTCGCAACCTCCAACAATTATCGAGAGTGTGCCCTGGCGCGCCCTGATGATATTCGCAGCGTTTAGACTGGTCCTAAATGGACGGGTCAACATTCGGGCATGGGGATATCGGTCGAATCTGATCGCCCGCAAGGAGTTGTCGATATATGTGAGAAAGAGGGGCAGACAGAGGTGTGTATTGCTTGCGGGGTCGGTGTTGCGAGGTGCCGGCCTGTGGATCCTGCGAAGTGGGGTTCTGTTGCGCCGGTGGAGGAGCTCTCGACACCGGGGGCCTAGGTTGAGGGGGCTGAGCTGATGCGGGCGCGTAGTGGTCGTACGGTTGCGGGGTCATTGTCAGCGGGACAATGAGGTTGGTGTTGTGGAGGCGGAGGGAAGTAGGTAGGAGCGGCAGTCGGTACGGTTGTGAGATTCACCGGGTATAGCTGGGGCGTCTGATGTGCCGTATTGACGGCGTTAACTGAGACTTCCTTTCCTCTCCTCCAGCCGGAAGACGGGGACGTCGCGGGGACCTTCTTTGATGACTCCTCCCCTTTACTGGCGGGGCCCTCCATCCTTCCGAGCTTGATCCCCAAATCAAGCTTTTTCCCGGCCTCGATGAGGTCGGAGAATGAAGAAGTGTGGGCCAACAGGTGCGAATAATATATCCCTCTCAGCGTGGAGTGAAACAACTGAACCTGTTGTGCTTCGCTGATCGGAGGGATGTGTTTCGCCACTTGGGCACGCCACTTAGTAGCGTATTCTTCGAACCTTTGGCCCCGCGCCATCTCTTTTGTGATCAGCTCCAGGATGGTAGGAGGCGCTTCCGCGCAATATTGGTATTGGTCGATAAACTTCCGGGAGAGGTCTTTCCATGTCGGAATGTCCTCGGCCTTCAATGACATGAACCAATCGAGAGCGGATCCCGACAGGCTGTCTTGGAAGGAGTGGATGACGAACTCCTTGTACTCCCAATACTGTAGCATCTTCCCCCGGTAATGGCGGAGGTGGTGGCGTGGATCCGTCGTACCCCCGTAGGTCTTGAACTCCGGGATCTTGAACTTCGGGGGCAGCCGCATGCCCGGGAATAAGCTGCAGTCACCGTAGCGCGCATCGGGTCGAGCATCATTTGCTTGTAGGGCTCCTATCGTTTCTTCCATTCGCTTCAGTCTACGCTCTTGCTCGGCGTCGGCCTCAGGGAAGAAGTGCGTTGGGGAGGAGACTTGGGCCGCGTGAGTCGGCGTGCCTGGTTCGAGGAAGGTGGTGTTTATAGGGGGCGGTGCTTGGTAGGAGAAGTTGATGTGAGGTTGGGGAGGCAGATAGAAGGGTAGATCCGCGACTTGAGGGTGAGTCCGAGCAGGTGCACCTGATGTCGGAAAGACCATCGGCGGAGGGACTGTATAGGCCGCAGCTGGGGCCGGTATGGAAGCAGGCGGCGGCGCGGATAAGACCTGATTTGAAGTGAGGAATGCCGCCGGTGGAAGAGGGACGGCCGTGGGGGCCAGTGGCGGCGGAAATGGACTGGTGAAGGGGTGAGCCATGGACGTACGCAGTGTTGGTGGTGCGGGCGCATCCATGTTCTCCGGGGCTTGGGTCGGTGGAACCCCAGGTGCTGGGTCGACCGTCGGCCCTTGTCCCGGTGGGGGTGTGGAGCTCGAGGATGCGCGGTTCGGTCCTCTAAGCAGGGCGAGCAGTTCTGCCATGTTGGCGGCCATTTGGTTGACCGTGCCCTCAAGTGCCGTGATGCGGGCTTGGTCGTCGGAGGTGGATGACGTCAGTGGAGCTTGTGGAAGGGGCGCCCCTGAAGACGTAGGGGGCGGGAGATGTGTCGGAGGGGGGCCCGAATACGCCGGGAGTATGCCTGCAGGAGTCGGAGGTGGAGGAGCGTGCGTCGGAGGTGGTTGAGAATGAGCCGGAGCCAGTGGGTTGACTTCTTCGGAGATATCGACTCAATCCTCTTCCGCCATCCTGAGTCGTTGACGAGTCGGGTAACGGTGCGACGCCAGTTGCGATCACCTGGATTCCAAGAGTGTGTAAGGGCAACGTCGACATTTTAAAATGATGAGTACGGAATAAATAAAGGGACAAGATGTATGAGATGCATGAGCTTTCAAAATACTAATGTCATTACACTGGTTTGGTTCGAGTTCCATAGTTTTTACAAAATACATCGCACGGAAGGAAAGGAACATAAACGTAAAGCCGACATCCCTTTGCGCTCGGTGGCCGATTGAGAGTGGCGTGGGTCCGAGCGAGGGCAAAAATGGGCGCGTGCGCTAATCCTAGGGGTGAGAGATCTCGCGCGCCCTTGCACGCACTCGGTCCAACCTCGCGGTCAAGGGGGCCACCTCCCTGTCTAAGTGCGCGACTCGGGCTCGTGCTCGAGCTAACTCCGTCTGGAGCTCCCTGTAGTCCGCGACCTCCGCGCGAGAATCGGCGAGCTCGCAACGAAGCCTATCTCGCTCTTCCCTGATGGCCCGTAGCTCTGCGCGCATAGCCGCTTGGGCGGAGCTTTCGGCTTCGGGAGCGGGGGTAGGTGCGGCTCGGGGAGCCGGGGTGTCTTGGGACCGTTGCGACGATGTCGATCCCTGCGGATAGAACTGGGCCACGTATGCTGATGTGGCGGAGAATGCTCGCTCTTCGTTGGTGGGGTGCTCGGGGAAGTACAGACGCTGTATGGTGCTAGCGTCCCGTTGGCGGTGGATCTCCCGAATTTGTAGGAATCTCGCGGGGGCCGTGGATGTAGAGTCGGCCCACTGGATGAGGTAGGGTAGGCGGTCCGCCGCGGCGGGAATGTCCTGTAAGCCGCCGAGTTGTCTGATTACCCGGCCGGGGAATACGAGCGTGCTCCCCAAGTGGCTAAGAAGAGGGATTCCCACAATTCCGGGACATCCCGTGATCATGGGGCCGCCGGGATTCCATCGAGCAACCCACAAAAACCGTGCGGGTGTCAATCCGTGCCAAAAGTGCCTCCACTCTGAGAAGCTGTGCTCGGGAGGCGGGATGACCGGTACCAGGCGCTCGATCAGCGAACGCTCGTCAGTGATGTAAGAGAATGGATGTGAAGAGCAAAAGGGGCGGACATGCGCGAGAAGCCAAATCTGCAGTAGGTGCGAGGATCCTCTCATCCTGCCGCGCCGAACCTCTCTAACATAGTCTAGAGACCGAACGGTCTCGGCTAACAAGGCCTCCACGTAGCTATGGCCTCCCACCGCTTGGAGGACGACTTGGGCTATAGCCCCGTTAACGAGGTTCGGCGAGTATGGGAACAAGAGGGTGCCGAAGACCAAGAGCAGGAATCCGTGACACGCGTCGCACTGATAGGATGCCGTCGAAGGTGTCAATGCGCGGAGGAGCATCCAATCGGAGAGCCATGCGATCGTAATGCTGTGGTCCCATCCTTGATGAAGCTCTTGGTGGATTTCTAGGGTGGGTATGCCGAGGAGGTTGGAGAGCTGACTCCGAATGGTCGCGAATGGGTTGGGCACAAAGATGCTTTGGGTCGTGGGCGTGGACCTCTGGATGAGCGCCGTGTACTCTTCGATTGTGGGCGCCAACTCCGTCCCTTGGAAGTTGAATACTGCATGTTCGGGGTCCCAAAACTCCATGGCGGTCCTCAAGAAGATCCAATCCACCGGAGTTTCCGTGAACATGACCATATCTCCGATGATGCCCTGAATGTAGGCGTGATCTACTGGTCGGAGAGTCCTCCAGATGCGCATGATATCTTGCCTTGGTGGTGTGATTGCTTCGAGTCTGAGACCGGGAGCCGGGCGGTCCATCCTTACCTAGATGGAGGAGATGTCGGCTTAACGCCTCAAGAATCAAATCAATGTAATGCCCTAAGTTTTTTAAGTTTTTTTTTTCGGAAATAATGCATGCAGTGCGAAAAGATAAACTATAGTCGTGTTCTTTACAGTGTACATCACTCTTTCTTACAAAACAACAAAATGCCCGTCCTAAAGAGAAACTACGGGCTGACTCAAAGACTCGACGTTTGGGTCTGTTGACGGCAGGAAGGCAAAGATGGGTCCAGCATGACGGTCCCTGTGTATGCATGGTTTTCGACGCTACTGGGATAACCACTAACTAGGGATGGGGGCTCCCGATACAAGGGTGTGAATTCCTTGAAATCGAGTGAGGATCTTTGGGGGCCGGTTCGGTGGCGTAGCCGACTCGATCCGTTCCCTTACTCGGAGCCTCTGACTAACCTAGCTTCCTATCTTGGTGCCCGTGGGATTTCGGACAAGGTACCTAAGAACCCGCTAGAATGATGCGATGCAAATGCAAGCAATAAATGTGCTTGAAAATAAATGTACAGAAAGCGGTAAATAAACATGCAAGCAAGCAAACGGAATCGAGCCCGAACCCTCTAAATATGTCCCCAGTGGAGTCGCCAAGCCGTGCGCACCTGAATTTAATCTCGTCGGAGCACGCATGCGCGAAGCCTATGCAACGCGGCTTGGGAGTGTCCACCTTCCGGGGGACGCGCGACGGACACCCGTGAGAAGGAGTCGCCACTTACTGTTTACGACCCGTAGGTCGAGGGCCGTTGAGTCGCCCGGGTCTAGGGGTACGGGGTACACCTAAATGCTAAGGCAATGGTCATGCGGAACCGAAAATTTCGAATTCGGAGGTTCTATTACGTGCGGGCCTATATCCCGCACGCTCTTTCGGTACTCCAGTTTGCTAGGCTTGCCGTTTTGTTTATTTACCGCGTGATTTAGGGTTGCACTTGACTCGCCCGTTTTGACACCGTAAAGTCGATGAATTGATCAAGTTAGGCCAAGAATCCGAAAGATGAGTAGGCTTGTGCGTCAAGGAAACGGTTCACTATCTTAGCGTTACAGTTCATCGAACCGTGATGGTCGATTCCCTACGCGAACCGAAACCGCGAGTATTCGAGCTTACTCATCTCTTGGTAACAATAGACCGACTTGACCGGTTCGACAATCGGATCTCTCGCTTGCCGATCGGGGATCCTTACAAATGAATGAATGAGTGTACAGATAAAATCCTCACAATGTTCTCTCGAATAATTACAAAGTGTAACTGGATAAGTAAATGGATCCCGATCGGTTTGCATTGGGCCAATATTCCACTCCAGCTCTCCGTGTATTTTGAATAACCGATAAGTAAATTAAGACAACGCGGGCTCAAGGAGCCGGGGGTCGGGTCCGATCGTTCCAACGGTTTGCAGGGGAACCGGTTGATTCCCACTGTAACCGTTGAACCGATCGAGCTCCCGGGTGATATCTAAACCCGTTTCACGCATCCAATCCAAATTGCCTTCCACATAGGCCATATTTGGAGTATGACGGTGAATCGAGGCTAGATCCCATTCCGCACTCGGGTTGCACGCGCTCAGTGAAATAGGAGGCGTTGGACCTTGTGTTCAATAGTCCGGGACGTTGGACCCCGTGCAACACGTAATCTATAGGTTCAGGCCCGAATCGCGACAAATAAGCAAAAGCAAGAATAAAACAGAAGAAAACTGATAAAACTAATGAAATACAGACAACAACTGATAGGTATCGGTGAATACAGACAAGTTGTATATTAGGCCGAATGTACATGATTTAATCAGTTATTAACCGGGGTTGGTTAGCAAACAATGTATCTAACCTGGGCAAACATAGGTGGTGAGTTAGAATAGGGTTCTAAGCCAATTACATGTGTGTGTTTGTTTTAAGACTCTTATTCAGTGAGGTGACACTGCGGTTTCACCGAATTAGCCAAACTCGAGTTTTGACTCTAGATTGGAATCTATCATTCCGCCTATCCATTATCTAGTATTTGATTAAGCCAAATGTGTGATTAATCCGGTTTTTCGTGTTTTGTAACTGAAATAAGATGCTCCCCACCGAATCTACGATAGGAAGAAAAAAACACCGAAAACGAACGAAAATGGGTTGTGCGAATGAAACTCGTACCCGAACGGGTTGCCCTTTCTAATTCATAGTTCTAGGTGTTTCCAACTCCCTAAAGCCTAGGGTATCGGTGGGTCACGGAATGACGATTATGCCCTTGGATAGTAAGATGTGTGATGTTCATGTACAAATTGAGGATCGTGTGACACGAAGGAGTCTAAGGAGGACTCGCACGTCTCGACTCAAGCCGCCTCAAATCGGGCCCGGACTCATGTCGTAGCTCGCGAGTACTCGTTAGACGTCGATTCTAGTCTTGTTGCACGCCTCGGTGCTTTGAAATCGTGAGTTCTTTTTAAGGAAAAGGGCATTCCCGCCATTCTGTGAACTATCGATGCGTTTATGAATTAATAATCAATTTGCCCAATTGTTTAGTCCAAGTGTTTTAATTAGCCGAATGATACGTCCAGTTTAACCCGTTGGTGGGATTCTTCGATATTTATTGTTCCATGTTGCGGTTACGGTTTTGACGGGGGATATTTGGATCTAACATGTTCTAATAAGTAATGAACGCGTGGACAACGATTAAACGGAAATATATTTACGAACAATTCCAAGGATCGGCCTCGGAAGGACGGGGAGACCAATCGAGACTCCAAAGAGGTCACGGATGATTCGGCCACCTCTCATGGGTGAGTGGCCGAATATTCCTTGACCCGATTCGAGGTTCGGTGGGTCTTTCACGTCGTTCCTAACCGCCCCTTTGCATGCAACAAATAACACACACATGAGAATAACACATATTTCGCTAGATTAACATCGATACGACCACGATTTACGAGTAAACAAATGAGATATCCAAGAAAAAAAAAACATTATACAAACACGCGCGAATGAAGCATTTAAGCAGAAACAACAAGACGGCATCGACTCGAATAATAATGAGATGGATAAAACACGGGAATCGGTCCGTCTCGAAGCGGAAGAAAACTTCCCGGACTCGTGTGCTCCAAGGAAGCTCTCGGCCACATCCATCGAGGGTGGCCGTGAGCTTCCATGACTCACACGGGTCGGGAGGATTTCTCCGGCCCCGATTCGGATTTTTTTCCCGTCATGCATAACGTGCTACGTGCGAGTAAGGGTAAAGATATGTAGGAGTCGACTCACTTCGAGGGAAAAGAGACCGCCCTAACCCCGGACAAGCCAAGGGGGCTCACGGGTCTCTCCCTTGAGACTCAGCCGTGAGTCCCATGGCTCCATCGTGGCCTAGGGAGTCTCTTTCACCCGGATTCGAGCCACCTCCTTTCGTTTAACCACTTCTTAGCCACGATTGAAGACTTCCCACACCTAGAGAGGGCTTAATCCGGGAAGAGGAGAGGGTCGTGGACCCTAGGGGGCCGAAGAGGCTCACGGCCCTCCTTCGTGAGGTTCGGCCGACAGGCTCTAGGGCCTCCTTGAGTCCATGCCAATCTCCTCCACTCGGATCCGACCCTCCTAACATTATACATGCATGTCAACACGATGTATGGACGTGAATAATAAAAGAAGTGTACGTGCGATGATGTATGGCGTGCATGGGAGCATGGATCCGAAAGAAAGAAAAAAAAAACGCAACCTTTCATGCATTCCGATCCTTTAAAACGCATAAACACTACATACAAGTAAAGATCGAAGATCCTAACTTCTCTAGGTTATAAAGGGATGTTACCTAGCCTCGTTACAAGAGGAAAAGAGTCGGGGAAGCGGTCGTGGGAGTCGCGAGACTCGGGTTGAGGGCTACGGGTGGATGACCCGAGAGGTAGGCAGTCGCGGCAGCTCGAGGAAAA
Organism: Punica granatum; assembly: GCF_007655135.1. Lineage (NCBI taxonomy): Eukaryota > Viridiplantae > Streptophyta > Magnoliopsida > Myrtales > Lythraceae > Punica > Punica granatum. The sequence goes on along the minus strand of NC_045127.1, from coordinate 37,945,235 downwards.
TGGGTCGGCACGCTTGCTCCGGTCACGGCACAGTGCGAGGTCGGGCTCCTTGGACTCCTAAGGGGCAGATCTAGACGACCGTGGACCGACCCGAACGTGCCAAGCCCTGGATGAACCCGAAACAGTGAGAGGAAGTTCGGTATGAACACAAAGAACCCGGTAAGAGAAAAACGATGAAACGGTAGTTGTGCACGGTGGATCGGCCCTCGGATCGTGACCACTTCTTCACGGGGGAGGGTGAGGGTTGTGAGGAACCCTTGGAATGTGATGGCACGACTCGGCAAAGTCGTGGAGCGAAATGGCACGTCGTTAAGGCACGGTTGCACCCGGCTAGCGTCTAGGGACCCGATTCTTTGTGTGACCAAAACGTGATGTTGGAGGCTTCAAATGGAAAATCTAAGCCCGAAAATGGACTTAGGGGGTGGAAAATATATAGGCTAGGGGGTTTGGTGATTTTTGGTTTAAGTCGGGTCGGGTGGTTACCGGAATACCGGGTGGTTTTCCGATGATTTCGGCCGGTTTTGGCCTTGGTACGGGCTGGACGAATGTGTGGGAGTGGGCTGGAGTTTGAGAGGATTTTGGAGAGAGATTGGCTTGAGAGAGAAGGAGAATGGCGAAGTGATTAAGCTTAATGATGAATGGGGCTTTATATGCTAGGCTAATGGCTCGATTAGGAGAAGCTAAGTGCGGTTAGAGGGGGCTTAGGGTGGCTGCCAAATTTTGGAGGGAGATTAGGATGGGGAAATGGTCATGTTGAGTGTAGGGGAAGTTAGGGAAAGTTGATGGGAGATGATGGATGTGAGTGTGTGTAAGAGCAATTTGAATTGTGTGGTGGAGGGAAGAGGAGAGGGGTTGAGCCGCCGGCCAAGGGGTGAGCCGAGGCTAATTGCGGCTGAGCCGCGGCTTGAGGGATTGAGCCGTGGCTTGGGGTTGAGCCGCGGCTTGGTGGCTTGGCTTGGCTGAGCTGTGGGTCCCGTTCGATTAAGAGAAAAGCCGGAAAAAGCTTGAGACTCGATTGAACGCGCGTCCGATCTCCGATGTCCAATTAATTTATAGATTTGGAATGCTTGAACGAAGAGGATTTGAATGAGCCTAATATCGCCATACGTCGCGTGAACGAATGTTCGGGCGACTCGGCGCCTCGAGAATCGGTTTTGCCATGTTCGGACATTCGAAGTGGAGTTGAGCGTCCCCGGTCTCCGATTGCCCTTTGTGTATCTTAATGTTTGTTTCGATGACCCTTTTGCCTCGTGTGGGATCGTTGGCTCGTCGTCCTCGACCGAAGACCGTTGTCCCGGGAATACCTGGGGACTTGTGACCGGGGCTTTCTCAGTGTTCCCCGAATGTCTTGAGGTGTTCGAGGACCGCTGTGATCTCTGTTCATCGTGATCATGCCCCGGAGGCTCGCCGAAAGGCATTTGATACCACTGAAACATCCCTCGGGAAATCCTGTAGAGTTCCGAAAGGTCGTCTGAAGCTTTTTCCATGACCCCAGTGGTCCCTGGGTGCCTGTAGGCCCGTATTGGGGTGCCATTTACTTGTCAGTGGATCGGGCCCCAGGTGCCCTGTTAGAAAAGGCGTCCGTGAGAGATCGGGGGGGGGGGGTCCCGGCTTACGCGGGGTGCCCCCGGATCGCGCCCAGACGTGTCGTTGGTCATTTTGGCACTGAGAGGGATTTTTAGAGTCCCATATTGGGTACCTTTCGATGTTTCAGTGATTCGATGATGAATAGTGCCATAGTGCCGGCTCCGCTGTTTTCGGGATTCCTCGTTTGTCTGTTCTTTTAACGGCTTTCCTCTGCCTTTTTAGTGCACCCTGCTTTTCTCCTGTAATTCATGTCTCTGTGCCCGCATATTCGCCTCTGATCGTCGGGTGCTGAATAGTAACCCGGGCTTTGGTCAGAGATTCTCGCGTAGGAAGCCGGTGGGCCAAAATGGGGTGCTGACACTCATTTCAAGCAATCATAGGAAAATTAGCCGTTTCTGAATGCGTATCTCATGTCTGCATTCCGTATTGGTCGTTTTGACGTGCATTGTCAATCAGAATGAATAGTTGACCCTTAAGCCGGTATTGCAAATGTGAAGCCGAAGACGTCCTAGGAGTCCGAAGCCGGATTTCTCAGAATGCTTTCTGGGTTGCTTGGATGATCCGGAGATCACTGCGATTTCTATTCGTTGATAATAGACCCCGAAGGATTGAAAAAGTGCATCTGAAACCCTAAAAGCACTGTTTTGAGGGCCTAGATGGATTGTGAGATTCCGTCTGAGGATTTCACATTGAGCGTTGGGATAAGCGGCACTGGGTTGGCCAACCATCTAGCGTCAAGTTTCCGTGAAAAGGACCTCCGATTATGAATTTTGGTTGAAAACAGCCTTTTCTGCTCCTCAGATGTCATTCAGGAAACTAAAAGGATATTGCAGTCTAATTTGCCCAATTGTGTATGTTCGCTGTAGTTTTCGGGGTAATGCATGGCTAACTTGGTTTGCTGATGATCCGTCAGACCAATCTCCGGATATGATTTTCCGTTGAAAGGTATGCTTGTTCTGTTAGTTGGGAGTCATTCGAGGAGTCTGTGTGACTTTCAAGAGACAATCAGAAGCAATGTTTATGTTCTGTATAATTGTTGGATGTAACTGCATATGACATCGAGCATTAACTTTTCTTTGATGAACCGGCGTTTTTAGACTTCCCTTGAAAAGTTTTTTGTATTCAGAAAATTGCTTTGTATAGAGTAGATGATCTACGAAATGTGTTTAAAGACACTTTTTATCTGTTTGGCACTGCAAGGGATTTTTGGAGTCCAATATTGGATTTTTTTTTATGATCAAGTGAACCTGCAGAAAATAACACTGTCAGCGATGTATTTTGAAAACACCGGTTTGGATGGTGTCTGGGCTCCTTGTTTGCTCTGTATGTTGCTGGATTATTTTGTATGTTATTTTGTCATATGCTTGAATCATCTGCTTGTTTCTGTTGACTTGAGGATGAAGAGCAATTTGCTGCTCTGTCGAGCCCTCTTCTGTATTGATGCTCAAGTTATGGCCTGAATCATTGCTGATGGACATTGTATGAACTGGTGAGCCAAAATAGGGTATTGATAGTTTGCCCCTCTTTGACTGCGTGCTCGAGTAGAGGATGCAGCCAAAGACTTTCAAAAGCACCCCAGTTTGATAGTAATGACCAATCTGGTAGCCAATATTTCTCCCTCTTGTTTTGGATATGTGAGAAATATTGTACCTAAGATAATAGAAGCAGAATGAGATATGAATAAGTTTTGCAGGGAACAAGAAGTGCGTGTATAAAGAAAAATGCTCAATTGATCGAAAATGCTTTGTTTAATCAGAAATGCGGTGTTTAATGAAAGGGCAATGTTTAATGAAAATGTGATGCTTTGCTTAAAGAAAAGGTGCGTTGCTTAATCAAAAATATGGTGTTTAATTGAAAGTGCGGAACTTAATGAAAAGTGCGGAGCTTAATGAAAAGTGCAGAGCTTAAAGAAAAGTGTGTTGCAAAAGAAACATGGGGGCTTGCCCAACGAGTTTGCAAGACACATGGGCGCTTGCCCAGCGAGTTTGCAAGACACATGGGTGCTTGCTCGGCAGATTTGCAAGAAGCACGGGCGCTTGCCCGGTAAACTAGCGTAGCTTATTGCTTTGCCAGAGGGCTGCTTTGCTACTGCAAGACTCGAGCTCTGGGGAGGAGCGCTTACGTACCCCATTGGGTAGGGGATCATAGTCTGCTGTAGTTCTTGCCGCTTATAGTACCTGTGATCCTGGCATTACTAGTAAATCACGTGAGAAATACTAACACAAGATAGACACGGGTAAGCAGGAAAATGTCGTTACAATACGCAGATCTTCGGTTTCGGGTCACCTAAGTGACCCATGACAAATTTTGCTTTGACATTGCAAGTGGGTCCTGTTCTCGGAGGTCTAGATACGAGGCCTCTAGGGACTCTCGTTAGCCATGCATGGGCATATCGAGACTTCACCGATGATGCCCTAGCAGTTCTATCGTTTGTTCGACACGCCCGTTGGCTTTGGACCCTTATCATCCAGATGCCGTAGGGCGACTACATTTGTAACCCGCATGGGAATTTCTATTCAGAATTGGTCAGACGTCGGTTTGATCATTTCCAGAATGCTATGACTAGACCCCGGAAGGGAATGTCTGGGATTTCGGCTTTGTGGTAGCCGATTGAAGGGTGGCTGTGACCCATTTGGAGTTATGCAAAGACGAAAGGGAAAGAGAAAGCTTGGGAAGCACGTTGCCCTAGGCTAAAAGGATACACGGGTTCACGCCTGCAGCGAGATGTACCCCCCTCCTTTCTGTCTTGTTGTTGTGTAGGCTGTCCCAAACCGCTTGAATGGCGTGCTTGGTTACTCACTGCGCTTGAGAAAGAATCCGTGTTGGACGGTTGAGCAGTGCAAGAGAACCAATCGAGGATTGGGTTGGAGAAGATAACCTGGCCACTTCCCTTGGAGATCCCTAATTGGCACGATGTGTGACGGGCCAGGGAGTCAGCCTTTTGTCTTTCTCTCATTTGACTCTCCTTTTGCTACGATCACCCACTTCGGGGCCGCACCTATCAACCTAAAAGGAAAGAACTCTCATTTTGCCATGACCGCCCCAATGGGTTTCTGATCGTGCCTCTCTTTTGCCCTAACTTTTGTCTAGGCTGCCCCCGAAAGAGGGTTTTCGACCTAGCAGGCTCAATTCATTTATCTCTCGATTTTGCAAGGGTGAAAGGTTTGAAGGATTCGACCTTCGAGTGCGTTGTGTTGTGTCTCCGTCAAGAAGTTATGTCCGTTGCTCCCCCTTTTCGTCGAGGTTTGTTGATTTCTTTGGATTGGCTGCACCGGTGCTTTTGGTGAACATCGGCATTGCCTTGCTCCACTTGTTGGCGGGTTTTTCCCGCTTCTTTTCGCCCTGTGTTCTTTTCTTGCAGCTGGGGTTTGTTTTGTGCCCCGTATTTTTGTTTGAAACTCCTCGAGTTTGCATTGCCGAGGCCGCTTTGATGTGCTTTGCCTTGTGGAGACTTGTTGCGTGTTACTAGCCCTATTTTGGGAGGGCCGGCTTTCTTGGAAGTTTGACTCTTGTACACTCGGAAGCCGAACTTCGTGTCATTTACCTTGCGAGCTTTGCTGGTGAATTCCCCTATTGTCTAGAAAGAAAATACTAAATTTCCCCATGTGGAATAGGGAACCGAGGTTGCCCCGGTACGAATGTTGACGGGGATGCCCCGGTCTTCATTTGTTGAAGTGGCCTGTGGCAGGTGCCTTGTGTGATTGTTGTTCCCGAACGTATCTTGCTGTTAATGTCAACTGAGATGGTTGCGTTGATGGCATATGGCTTGCTCAGTTGCTTTTGTCTTTAACATCGTAGGGGGTACCTCCATGCCGAGCCTCTTCCCTATCAAAGTATAAGGGAGGAGGCTCGAGGGGAGTTCTCGGAAAGGCGTGAGTCCGTGCATCACTTTTCGCCTGTGGCCGACGTATCCATGTGAAAGATGATAAAGAAGATAATATATTAGGCAATTATGCAAGCCTTCAACCCGACTACGACAACAGTCCATCGAGTCGGCCTGCGAGCCACTTGAGTCTTTTCCATTTCAAGAGAAATGTACATGTAATTTCTATTAAGCCATGGGCATTTACTCTTTTCACACACATGCATCATGCAGTTTTCAAAAATTAGGATGTCATTCATGTTGACGAGTCCTAAGCGGATTTTCTTGTCGTCTTGGTAAGGGACGCCTTGCTCGGCCTCCTACCCACGTCTCGATAGAGTCCATCAGCTCACCAGGACCTCACCAACCCGCCACAGAATGAGGAACTCGCCGGCCAACCACAACCTCAGAGGGAGCTCGCCCAGACCCGCGCCGAACTGCAAAGGCGCGATCAGCAATTGGCACGGGTGAATGCTGCCTTGGAGAGGTGCAGAAAAAGGACCCGTGGATGTCCTCGCCTACTTTAGGATTGACGCCTCCAACAGGCCCTTGCCTGGAACCGGAGCTTTCCATGGCGACAGTCACTCGAGCCACAAGTGCGGTAAGAGATTGACTTAGGATTTGATTTTCAGAAAAGCGCATTGAACTTTTGAACTTTCCGAATCAATACAAATGACAGCAATAACTTTCAAAATCCACGCATTTCATGCATTCCATCTATACGGACCCGAATGTGGACTCTCGTCGGGGCCCGCATCGCGCGCTTTTGGATCGCGCGGCTTGGTCGGAACGTCCACCTTCCCGCGGGGACGCGCTTCGGACACGCGTGAGAGAAGGAGTCGCCACTTATCATTTTACGACCCGAAGGTCGAGGGCGGATAAGTTACCCTGGGTCTAGGGGTATGGAACACCTAGTTTGTTGTTAAGGCATTGATCTGTGCGGAACCGGAAAATCTGTGTTCGGGGGTTCATGTTACGTGCGGGCCTATATCCCGCACGCCCTTTCGGTACTCTGGTTTGCTAGGCTTGCATGTTTTATTATTTACCGCGTGAATTAAGCTGCACTCGGCTCGCACGTTTTGACACCGGATATTCGATGAACCAAACGATGTCGGTTGAGAAGCCGGGAGAGAAGTAAATCTATATGTCGGGGAATTGGTTCACAATCTTGCATTACAGTTCATCGAACCATGGAGGTTGAATCCCTGCGTGAACCAGAACCGCGATATGTTGGATTCACTTGTGTCTGGGCCAGCATTAGACCGATTCGATTAATTCGACTCTCGGACCGTTCGCTCACCGACTGGAATTCTTACAGAATAAATGCACCAAATAGAATCCTTACAATGCTCTCAAAAACAATAAATACAAATTGCAAAAGGGTCGAATTCCAGTCGTTTCGTGTTCGGTTATTATTCCACTCTAACTCACCGTGAGTTTAGGGAAAAGACCGAAGAACTGAAATTCAATGAACGCTCTCACTGAATAGGGCGTTGGACCTGTGAGTGTTGATTAGGGTGTTGGACCCTGTGCTCGATGATTAGGGCGTTGAACCCTAATATTATTCGGCCTAGGGGTCAGGCCCGACCCGCATGGCACACAGGTGCAGAAAGATAACAAGCAACAGGTTAATAACAGACAAAGTGTTTGTTATTGTCTTGTTTACGTGAATTAACAGATTATTAACCCAGGGGTGTTTTTGCAAGCAAATGCCATATGCTAAACAATCAAAC